>NC_138085.1:6634207-7234207 GCF_964212035.1 Myotis nattereri | reverse complement strand
GCACTTCACTGCCCCCTCTGCTTCACCCCCCATATGCTTCATATGTCTTTCGTCTCCCAAGAATGTTGGTTTAATTTTTGGATATATAGGTAAGGTCTAGTTTTTGTTTATTTATGTTTTTGGCAGCATAAAATGGTAACGTAATAATAAAATACTTAATATAGAGAATTCTTGAGGTAAATTCCCATTTTTGAAATCCTGTAAGATACAGTATGATACATACACCCACACCCCCTCCTCTGTTAATCAGTGGCACCGAACCTAAGAGTTGGGCTTGGACTGAGCCTTACTCCACAGACAGAGCAGGAGACTTGTATCTGAATTGCTGTTCAATTTTAATTAATAAATCTTGCTCCATAATGTTGCAAAAGAAATAAAAACTGCTTAAACATGTCTTACATATGTAAATTTTTTAGGAAAGCTGGCAGTTAAGGAGAGGCAGAAGTGAAATTGGAGAAATGGATTATGACGAGGAACTCTATGTGGCTGGAAATATGGTGATCTGGAGCAAAGGGAGTAAAAGCCAGGCATTGGCTCTTTACAAGGCCTTTACCGTTGATAGTCCTGTTCAACAGGTGAGTTGATTTGAATTTTAGTATTTGATTGATTATTGAGTGTTTTTTTTTTTAAAAACAAAGCTTTTATCCTAATTTTAACAGAAATAATAAAAACAATATA
This sequence comes from Myotis nattereri, assembly GCF_964212035.1. Lineage (NCBI taxonomy): Eukaryota > Metazoa > Chordata > Mammalia > Chiroptera > Vespertilionidae > Myotis > Myotis nattereri. The sequence goes on along the minus strand of NC_138085.1, from coordinate 7,233,529 downwards.
TAATGATCTCAGTAGCTAGATATATGTTTTAACATGTAGTGAAGATAATGGTAGGGAAATAAACATTTCATTCATTTTCTATATCATCATTTTTTTGCACTGTTCCTTGTCAATTTCATGGTAATGTTTAAACACTTGAGTAATTTAATTAGTTATTGCCGAGAAAATTTATGACTTAAATTTAAGGGTATAAGAATATATTAGCACATGATTATATTTGGTTGCAAAGTGTTGAATAAATAAAAATCAAGTTCATAGTAAAAATAGAGAGTACGGGAAAGGAAAAAAAAAATCTAATTTGCTGTCATTGCACATGCTTGGGTTGCTGGCTTGATCCCCAGTAGGGGGCATGCAGGAGGCAGCTAATCAAAGTTTCTCATCATTGATGTTTCTATCTATCTCTTCCTTTCTGAAGTCAATGAAAATATATTTATATATGTATTTATATTTCATAAATTTATATATAAATTCATATGTATATTTATTTATATGTAAACTACATACATTTCTAACTGATTATAAAAAAAGAATAGAAACAAATAAAAATTAGTAATTAAAGGGACAGAATTAAGCATTTGCTCTGCCTTTTTAGGAAGCCTTGCAGTTCATCTCCAGTTAATAAAGGAAAACCGTTATTTAAAGTAGAATTCCAGCTAATAAATATAGAAGGACTGGTAGAATTTGAAAATCGCTATTCTGTGTAACCTCTTACTCCAGTGTAACCTCTGATTCAGACAAGGATTGTAAATGGGATAGTAATGCCATTGCGTGAAAGGTGTTAGCATGGCACCAAGGTGTCACCCAAAGTGAAGAAACAAATGCATCTCTACTTTGAAGCTGCATGTTGTTCTCCACCTCCACAACCTGGTGGGTTACCATCACTGATAGGTGACAGAGGACTCCTTTATACCTACAGCTGTAATGTGGCATGGAGACATGATGTCATCTACTCAGTTTTCTTCCCCCAAATATTTGATATGAATATGTAGACATAACTTCCAGTTATAGGAAGTATGGGGCCTAGAGGATCAGTTTGTAAAATGAGATGAGGAATGGGTGGAGGTATAGATGAAACAAGAACCACCAGAAATTGAGAATTATTGAAGCTGGCTGTTGGATATTTATTATGTTACTCTGTTTCCTTTGTATATATTTGAAATTTTCTATAATAAAGACTTAAAGAAAAAACCACTATGAGATACAATTAGACAAATCCAGAATATGGGATAGTCTACATTCTGGTCTCCTTAAAGAGTTAGTCATGGAGAGAAACCAAGATGGCAGCATAGGTAAACACTGGAGTTTGCTGCCTCGAACAACCACTTCAAAAATACAACTAAAGGACGGAACGGACACCATCCAGAACCACAGGAAGGGTGGCTGAGTGGAAATTGTACAACTAGAAGGGAGAAGGAAAGAGAAAAGCATACCGAGACTCAGAGGAGACGCAGTATGGCAGTAAAATACTATGGTGCGGATGCATGCGGAGCGGGCTGGCGGCTGAGGGCATGGTTGTCGTTTTCAATCAGAAGGGAGTCTCAGGCTCTGAGCTCCAGTTCCAGGCAAGTTTCTAGGGACCCAGACTCATACGGGAGAAGCGGGACTGTCTGGCATAGGTCAGAACTCGAGGGCAGCTTTCTCTCCAAGGGGCTTGCAGCAATTACCAGGACATTGAGAAGCAGAGCCTCTGAGGGCTGGACTGAGAGCAGCCATAACTGCTAGCCCCACCCTGTTGATCCCGTGGGACCCGCCCCGCCTAAGCCCTGCAGGGAAGATTTTGCTGTATAGCATCAGGCAAAGGCTAGATTAGCACCTCCCTAGAGATCCAGGAGCCAGGAAACCCAGAGGTCAGAGTGGAACCATCCAGTTTGCAGCTCCGTGGAACCATAAAGGACACACTCAGGGAGCAGACTCAGTGAGCACCAAAGCCCCATTGAAGCAAGTCTTGCCCCAGAGGAGTGTGTCCAGCACAGAAGTTCTCCCACTGCAGACACAGCTGATACTCACAGCCAATTGGCCTGGAGGTCAATTCCTCCCAGTGATAACTACAACAATCAAGGCTTAACTACAACAAGACTGTGCACAAAGACCACAAGGGGGTGCACCAAGAGTGTCCTCCTCAGGTAATTGGGGAGGCTGAACCACTGGGCCCTAGTGGACACTCAAAACAGAAAACCACTTTATCAACACAGGGAAGCATAAAAATGCGGAGACAAAGAAGAAGGACACAAATGACAGAAATGGAGGAAAGCAAACTACTGGATATAGAGTTCAAAACCACACTTTTAAGGTTTTTCAAGAATTTTCTAGAAACTGCCGATAAACTTAATGAGATCTATAAGAAATCTAATGAGACCCTCGAGGTTGTGATAAAGGACCAACTAGAAATTAAGCATACACTGACTGAAATAAAGAATATTATACAGACTCCCAACAGCAGACTCTCTAGCCTTGATTGCAAGAATCACGTCCACGATTTGAAATATGAAGAAGCAAAAAACATCCAACCAGAAAAGCAAAATGAAAAAAGAATCCAAAAATACGAAGATAGTGTAAGGAGCCTCTGGGACACCTTCAAGCGTACCAACATCCGAATTATAGGGGTGCCAGAAGAAGAGAGAGAGCAAGATATTGAAAACCTATTTGAAGAAATAATGACAGAAAACTTCCTCTACCTGGTGAAAGAAATAGACTTACAAGTCCAGGAAGCGCAGAGAAGCCCAAACAAAAGGAATCCAAAGAGGACCACACCAAGACACATCATAATTAAAATGCCAAGAGCAAAATACAAAGAGAGAATCTTAAAAGCGGCAAGAGAAAGACAGTCAGTTACCTACAAGGGAGTGCCCATACGACTGTCAGCTGATTTCTCAACAGAAACTTTGCAGGCCAGAAGGGAGTGGCAAGAAATATTCAAAGTGATGAATGCCAAGAACCTACAACCAAGATTACTTTATCCAGCAAATCTATCATTCAGAATTGAAGGTCAGATAAAGAGCTTCACAGATAAGGAAAAGCTAAAGGAGTTCATCACCACCAAACCAGTATTATATGAAATGCTGAAAGGTATCCTTTAAGAAGAGGAAGAAGAAGAAAAAGGTAAAGATACAAATTTTGAACACCAAATACACATCTATCAACAAGTGAATGTGAAAATCAAGTGACTAATCTGATGAACAGAATGAACTGGTGATTATAATAGAATCAGGGGCATAGAAAGGGAGTGGACTGGCTATTCTTGGGGGGCAAAGGGGTGAGGGGGATGTGTGAAGAGACTGGACAAAAATCGCACACCTATGGATGAGGACAGTGGATGGGGAGTGAGGGAAGTGGGTGGGGTGGGAACAGGGTAGAGGGGAGTTATGTTGGGAAAAAAGAGGAACAAAAGTAATAATCTGAACAATAAAGGTTTAATTAATAAAAAAAAAAAGAACAGTAGTAGAAAGCAAAAAAAACAAAAGAGTCATGGAGGGAGAAAAAGGTGGGGCCTATTGTAGGTTAAAAGAGACTAAAGGACATCACCAAATGCAATATTTTTTGCACCATTTTGAATGAACTTTGATTGAGTCCTGGTTCTAGAAAATTGTCTTAAAAAAACATTTTGGGGAAAATTTGAAAAAGTTGCAAATGGACTGAATATTAGGTGATGTTAGAAAAATTTTTTCTTAGGCAAGATGATGGTTTTGTGGTGTATAGGAGAGAATATTTATTTTGGGGAAATGCATGATGAAGTCATGATGTGGGGGGTTTTCAGGTAGTCATCATCCCGCAGTCAAATCCCTCACATGCACATAAGCAGATATGGCATATTGGTAATCACTGTTAGATTTATTTGTTTATTTTTAAAACATTTTTTATTGATTTTAGGGAGGAAGGGAGAGGGAGAGAGAGAGAGAGAGAAACATCAGTAACATCAATGGTAAGAAGAGAATCATTGATCGGCTGCCTCCTGCATGCCCACTACTGGGGACTGAGCCCGAAACCTGGGTATGTGACCTGGACTGGAATCAAACCCAGGACCAGTCCGCAGGCCGATGCTCTACCCACTGAGCCAAACCGGCTAGGCCTTAACAACTGTTAGATTTAGATGAAACAGGTGTTCACTGTATTATTTCAACTTTTACTGAATATTTTTAGAATAAAAAGTTTTGGGGCGGGGGAGAATATATTTATAGCAGTTGAATTAATTATTGGGCTATTGACAAGAGATTTCAAGACTTTTTGACTAATGTTAAATTCCTTAGTGGTAAGCACTGCAATCTTGATACCTGGACATTGCTTTTGTGTTTTCCCCCATTAACTGTTTCCTGATGAACATTGTACCCTTCTAACAATATACTGGGAACGATAAACTGAATTATTCCTAAACTTGAGGGCATGTGTAAAAGCATTTCTGTCCAGGAGTGTTGAAGCCAGTGACCATTTTTTTAAAAATATATTTTTATTGATTTCAGAGAGGAAGGGAGAGAGATAGAAAGATAGAAACATCAATGATGAGAGAGAATCATTGATCGGCTGCCTCCTGCACGCCCCCTACTGGGGATTGATCCCGGAACCTGGGCATGTGCCCTTGACTGGAATCGAACCTGGGACCCTTCAGTCTACAGGCTAATGCTCTATCCACTGAGCCAAACCAGCAAGGGCCCCAGTGACCATTTTGATGATATTTCCGCCCCCCCCCCCCCCCCCCCGTAACCATATGGTTAGTGTAGTTGTGAAAGTGGCATGATGATATCCAACAAGGGTTTTTTTTTAATATGTATTTTTATTTTCCAGAGAGGAAGGGAGAGGGAGAGAGAGATAGAAACATCAATGATGAGAGAGAATCATTGATTGGCTGCCTCCCGGGGATCGAGGCTGCAACTCAAACATATGCCCTGACCTGGAATCAAACTGTGACCTCCTGGTTCATTGGTTGATGCTTAACCACAGAGCCATGCTGGCCGGGCTCAAACTCATTCTTTGCTTCTATGTTTCCATCTTAAATTCTCCAAAGGATGATTGCATGTTTACTAGATTCCATGGATGTGCAGTTAGATGAATTGTCTCTTTTGTCTCCGTTATCTTAAGTCTGCTTGTAAATAGAACGATAAGATTTTTAATTTCAGTCCTTTTGGTCTGGAAAACATATTGTTCTTTAGTCTTCTTACTATATGCGGGAAGATATTTTATATTTTGGTTAGGAATCAATACCAGGTGTATGTGACTCAGATTTAGTTGAACAAATAAACAGATAACTAAAATGCTGTATGCAGATAAATTAAAATGCCACATAATACCTGTGTGTCCACAGTGTGGTGAGAGTCAGGGGACTGGCTCTGAAGGAAGGATTTCTCAAAGAAGTTGCTGATTGAACTGGAAGTTGGTAAAAGAAGGGCATTCTAGGCAGAGCGAATCAGCCAAACTATTTATGGAAAAACATGATGTTTTTAAGTTCAGAATGGATGTACACAAGGTTTGGGTGTGGAGAGATGCTTGCAGGTGCTGAGTGGATCCAAACTGAAGGGCCTTGTTTGTACCTGGGAACTTGAAATTTAAACTGTACACAGAAGGAGCCTGTCAAGGATGTTAAAATGGAAAGTACATCTTCAGTTCTGTATTTTGAGAAGATATGACTTTGGTGGCAATGTGTAGGATGTGTAGGATTGGCTGTAGAGTAGAGAGACTGTTGTCAAGGATACTGTTCTTTGATAGTTCAGGGGAAAAAGATTGGCTCTGAAGAGAGAAGACAGAGATGAGAGACAGAGCTGAGGGAATGTGTAAGTCCTGAGACATCAGGAGTAAGGGAGAGTATGAAAATACTATTGGGGTGGGGTGGGGATGGGAGTGGCCCGGAAGAGATTAATGCGGGGAAAGGAGGACCTATGTAATACTTTCAACAATGTAGATTTAAAAAATAAAAATAAAATAAAGTACTCTCTGCTTTTAGAGACTGGGAGGATGGGATTTCATAAAAGGAAGCTGAGTCAATAATAGGTACATGCCGGTTTTTCCTAAATTCAACAACCACAGATCAGACAATTCAATTTAAAACTGGACAGAGGGCTTGAACGGACATTTCTCTAAAGATATGTAAATGGCCAATGAGCATATGAAACAGTGCTCAGCATGTTTAATCATTAGGCAAATGCAAATCAAAACCACAGTGCGATACCATGTCATACCTACTGAGATGACTGATTTATTAAACAATGAAAAAAATAAGTGAGGATGTTGAAACTGGAACCCTGTGATTACTGGTGGAAAAGTAAAAAATGCCACTGTGGGAAACCATTTGCTGTTTCTCAAAATATTAAACCTAGGCAGGGTGGAGGGGATGAATGGGGGATAGAAAGGGACATCTATAATAATTTCAACAATAAATTTCAAGATAAATTAGGAGGGGGGGGAGTTAAAACTAGAATCACCATATGATCCAACAATTCCCCTTTTGATTATATATACACAAAAGACAGAAGCATCGATCAGATGCTCAAACCTCAGAGGGAAGTTAGGGGAGGGTGGGAGTAAGGGATCGAGGTCAACCAAAGGACTTGTATACATGCATATAAGCATAACCAATGGACACAGACCCAGGGGAGTGAGGTCATGAATGGGAGTGGGGTGGGGGGCAATTGGGGGATAAGGACATATGTAATTCCTTAATTAAAAAAAATGTTGAAATAAAAGGAAAAGATTTGAAAGTGGGGACTCAGTCGAACACCAGTGTTCATAGCAGCATTATTCATAATAGTTGAAATTGGAAACAACCCCAGTGTGTATGGAGAGATGATTGGATTTACAATATGTGGTATATGCCTACAATGAAATATTTAGCCTTTAAAATGAAGGAAATTCTGAGATGTGCTACAACATGGATGAACCTTGAGGATGTTATACCCAACATAACATAAATACTGTATAATTCCACCTTCATGGGGTACTTTGCTTTGAATAGGTAAATTCATAAGGACAGAAAATATAATAGAAGCTGAGGGAGGGAGAAAGGGGGAGTTGTTGAATTGGCAGTTTCTGTTTGGGATAATGGAAAAGTTCTGGAAATGGATAGCATTGAGGTTACACAACTTTATGAATGAATGTATTTAATGGTACTGAATTTGTACACCACAAAATGGTTAAAATGGTAAATTTTACATTATGTATATTTAACCACAATTAAAAAACCCATAAAATACCATGAAATAATTTCAAGTAAGTGATTGTTAGGCATGCTAGTGAAAGTTGAATGGCATTTCCTAGTTTATGTTTTGCAAGATGAAAGGGAAAGTTTAGTTTTTCTAAAGATATTTTTCTGACTGTCTAAGAATGATAAGATCATTAAGAAACCTGTAGGTTATGAATAGCTCTTCTGGTAATCTTTAGTTTTATAAAGGACATAAGGTCAATACAGGTTGAGCCACGGTTTGAGGTCACTTTTGTGGCAAGGCTTCTAGCTAGTAGATTTTTAAATGTTTGTCTACTCTTTTCTTAAAATTTATTTACACACATACTTTATCTTATAATATTTATCATTCATTTGTTTAATTTTATTTTACCTTTTTTAGTTCCCATGGTGCATGTGTTGAGTTGGTGAGAAGATAGTATATAGCTATATGTCATAATTATTTATTTATTTATTTTTAAAATCTTTCCTTTTGAAAGTATTATAGATGTCCCCCCTTTTTTATTGTCCCCTTCTAGCTCACCACAATTCTTATTTAGATATGATTTGTTAATAGGCTATTATTTAGATGCAATTCTTAGATAAGCATTTTGTTTTAATTTTAGGCATTTATCATATCACAGGGTAAGTCTGAAAAAGCCTACAATAAGTTTCTTTTTGGAATTTTATTGAACTTTTTGATTCCAAATGTATACCTCTTTTTTTGTTGTTCAAAACAAAATGAATAATGGTGGTTTTGTCTAAGCATTTTTATATTATTCATTAAAGGAAGAGTCCACATCTCTTTCCGTAGAAGGTGCTGTGGAGACTGTGGAAATGACAACAAAGAGCCTCACATCTCGTGGAGAAAGTGCTTTGGAGACTGGAAATGACAACAGAGGATTTAGAAGATCACTAAAGTCATTTAGGTGTTTTGATATTCCTTTCATTTTCCAGCATTGTGATTACTTAATTTTTAAAATGTTTTCATTGATTTCAGGGACAGGAAGGGAGAGGGAGAGAGATAGAAATATCCTTGATGAGAGAGAATCATCAGTTGGCTGCCTCCTGCACACTCCCTCCTGGGAATAAAACCAGAAACCTGGGCATGTGCCCTGGTCAGGAATTGAACCATGACCTCTTGGTTCATGGATTGATGCTCAACCACTGAGCCACACCTGCTGGGCCAGCATTGTGATTTTTTTTTCATATTCTTAGATCAACTTAATGTGAAAATGGAACTTGAATTGCTTTAATTGAATTTTTTTATTGTTTAAAGCAGCGGTTCTCAACCTGTGGGTCGTGAGCCCTTTAGGGGTCGAATGACCCTTTCTCAGGGGTCGCCTAATACCATGGGAAAACACATATATAATTACATATTGTTTTTGGGATTAATCACTATGCTTTAATTATATTTAATTTGTAACAGTGAAAGTGGGGGTCAACATAACATGAGGAACTATATTAAAGGGTCGCGGCATTAGGAAGGTTGAGTTTAACACTGGTTTAAAGTATTACATATGTCTCCTTCTCCCCTCATCGACCCCTCCTTGATCACTCCCACCCCCCTAATTACAAGGAGGCATGATTTAAAAAATCAATATCTGTTTCTTCTTCTCGGGATTGGGATTATTTACTGAATTCAGACCACCACCAGAAGGTTGAGTCTCACCTTTTGAACAGATCTTTATGTCTGAATCCTTTGGAAAGTTTCTCAGATGAAGGATGAAGACTTGTCACAGAATCTTAGTCTGAATTCTTCTACACTTCTCTCACATACCTGCAATCGTTTTCCTACTTCACTGGGTCTCTGAGGAGCCTAAATGGAATACTCTGATGGGAGAAGGAATTCATTCACTTGTTGACGCCCCTTGTTCAGTTGGCAAGGTAAATACTGTGTGTAGAGTGAAAACTTCCAGGAGTGCTCAGGTGACTCAGACGTTGGCCTTAGGAACCCAGAGCATTTTTTGCAAAACACAGAATTGTTTGAAGATACTGGCTATGTAAGGGCTTGTGAGTCATCTTTGTCCTAAGATCAGCAGGAAGCCGGGAAACATGGTAAACCCTGGGGGTGACCCAGTGCATTTCATGTTGACAGGCTGACTGCCTGCACTGTGGTGGAAGCTCTATAACAATACCTGCTATGCTGTAACAATACCTACATTCTAGTAGTGCTTACAGTTCAGAGAATTGCAGTTTAGCTACATAAACTGTCAAGAAGGCCAGGGAATCCTGACCCCCATTAGTGATGAGAAAACCTGTCAGAGTGTGTTTCCAAGACCATGACGCTGGGTTCGCTGTGGGCTCTCTGCTGCACCTGTGCTGTCGCCTTCTGTGTCTCTCAGGTTCCTGATGGATCTGCGTTTAAATGGTGCTGACACTGCACTCTCACAGCCTGGCCAGCACTCTGTCTAACACTGAATGCTAAAGGCCACACACTTGGGTATTGTGACCCTTGATACTAAAATGGAATGGAATAAAAATACCAACATCTGAGTTAATATTACAGCACATTTTCTAATTTTTGTGATCTTCCTTGAGATAAAGAAGTTGTATTCTGAGACATGGCACTTTTAATTTTTTTTTTTTATTTCTCTTAGGACAAATCATTACTATCATGAAAACTGTTTTATAATGAAATGATTTCCAACCCTAATCATGGGCTCTGGTATTTTTCACATATTTTATTTAGTTTTAAAACTTCACAGTGAGTTAACTGGTATTTCCCCATTTTCTGGAAGAAAATATTGAGGCTCTAGAGATTGTTTGTTCAAGATCAACAGCCAATAGGTAATGGAAGAGAACCGAGATCACAGTGTTTTTACAGTAGTTTCACCTGCACAACATCTGTCTAGCAAAAGTAGTTGAGGTTGCACTTACAATACTGGGCACAGGAAAGTCCAGAAATAGAATAAAGGGGCTCTGGATTTGATTATCTTTTTTCTCATAAGTATGTTTTTAAATGGGAAAGTTCTATTGATGAATGCTAACTGTTGGGGGTAAATATTGGAATACCTTCCTAGTTATTTGTATTTTATATGTTCTTGTTGTTGTAGGGACTTAAAAATGGAGTTTTACTTAGGTCATTACTGCAAGGATTACACAGTGCTTTTCAGAACAACTGAAGAAGTATGCACACTTGATCAAGGTAAGCATCTGTGTCATTAAAGGTTTTGTGAACAGTATGGTGAAATTTGCTTGTATTTCGGTTATGTTTGGACTCTATGTTATAAACTCGCTTCTAAACAACATAGAGGACAGCCCAGTTGATGGGGTGTCAGGTCGTGTCACTTGTCTTGTACTCTCATTCTTGAGGTCCCTTCCTTCCTCTCAGCCTCTCTCTCGCTTTCTCTCTGTGTGTGCGTCTCTGTCTGTGCCACTGACCTGTTGTTCTGTCCGGAAGCTGAGTCCACACCCTTTTCCTTACCACTTTAGTAAATCTTGGATTTGGTCAGTTGTCCACTTTGTTCTGAGAGAGTTTTGGTCTGAGAAAAGATACGGCATATCCTGCTACTTTATTATAACTTCTAGACATAAGCTGTCAAGTCCCATGAGTGGGATAGATTTCCACCTTGACATTCCTGATACGATGATTCTAGTGTGAAGCCATCAAGGTTAACAGCAAGAGTACTAAGCCACATTGACTTCGGTGCCTCCTGATCCCATGTGTGCTCTGTGACCTGTCAACCTCTAGTATCGCCAGGTCCCTAAGCATTCTCTACCAGCAGCCCGAAGGATCTTTTGAAAATGTCAATATGATCATGTCTCTTCTGAAAACTGCCAGTGGTCTCCTATGGCCTTTAGAAATGAGTCCCAAATCCTTAGCGTGTCCGTCCAGGCCGTCCATGATCCGACCTTAGCTTCTTTTGCAGTGTTGTCTCTGCCTCACCTTTTTTCTGTGGTCACACTTTGAGATCCTCATTGGCATCACACTCTGCCAGCCCAGCTTAGAGCTGTGCCATGCCCTGTATCCCGACGTCTCCCTCTGGAATCGCTGGAAGGCTGGTGTACTTTCCGGCATCTCCCATCATTCCCCTGTCCTGCTCTCTGCTCCCATCATTCTTGTTTTTGTTTTCGTGTTTGTTGTTGTTGTTTTGCAATACCATGAAATGCTACAACCTTGTCCACCCTCAGGAGTTTTAAGGATCTCATTCAGTGTGGAAGCTGAGAATTATAAGCAGCAGAATAGTGATGAAGCTAACAGGAGGGACTTGTCTTTCTCACAAAAGAACAAGTCCACAGGTAGGTGGATCCAATATTGAAGTCAGCTGCTCAGTGATGTCAGGGTAGGCTCCCAGCATTACCGTGAGGAAAAAAAATCCTCTGCTCGCTATTGTGCTTTATATCAGGGAGGAAAACAGTGTCTCAGAAATCAACTATGAGACTCTGGCGTGATCCCTTGGGTAGAACGGGCCAAATTGCAAGGGACATGGGGCAGTTTAGTGTCAAAGTGCTCCTGAAGGAGGTGCCTCAGCCCAGGAGGAGGTGGTGAGGGGAAGGGCAGTGGGGACTTGTCGGCTGGTGATCTTCCTGTTTCTACTGTGATCACTAAGGGCCCCGTACATTTATTCTGTGTGGACATGTAGAGGAAAGGTGTCCCGAGACTCAGGGATGACTGTTTCACAAAGGTTTCCTAGTGTTTTGAGGACCCAATCTGATAGGGTCCATATTATCCACATAGAACTGGTTAAACATATATGTTTTTATTGATCTCAGAAAGAGGAAGGGAAAAGTAACAGAGAGAGCAGGGGGTGGGGGTGGGGGCGGTGAGGAGGCTGGGGAAGGGGAAAGAGAAACATCAATGATGAGAGAGCATCATCAGTCCCATAGCCCCTAGCGCGCAACCCAGGTACGGGCCCTGACTGGGAATGAAACGGGGATCTCTTGGTTCTGGGGTCCACGCTCAAGTACTGAGCCACACCAGCCCGGCAGCCACATTATCACTGTAAAATGAAACTTTTTTTTTCAATTCAAATTTAGTAAAACTTAAAATTCACTGAGACATTTAGGTTACTCTTGTTGGATACCTGAGGAGTGTTGGCTTGGTGTATTGACCAGCTGGTTTGCCTTGAAAGCAAATATCAAATGAAAGAAAGGAAATGTGTCTCCCCTCAGAGCAAGAGTACTGCTCACATGAGAACGATGAGCTTTGGATGATTGGGCCACAGCACTGAATGGATCCCTCTTGCACAGCATGCCTCCTTTTGAAATACTCACCAGTGGCATTCCTTTGTCCTTTTCTGCTTAGAATTTTCTGACATGGTGGTTTTCATTTTAATTATAGATTGTTCCAGTGGTGGTGTCAGTGAACTATGGCCCCTCGGGTAGAACCAGGGCTGTGTACCTTGTTTCCGTACTGTCCTGTTCCAGTGGAACCATTGCTTCTCCCTAAGCTGAGTTTGACTGGTGAGTTAAATACTGGGCTCATGGAGGAAGGGAAATGATTCAGGAAGTGTTTAGTGGAGGGAGTTGTTTTGAGTTACTCCTGTTGCAACCAAAGCAATGCTCTTGCTATCCCTAGTGATTTTAAGTATGGTTGAGAGCTAGTCTACTGGTTGTTTCTGGCCAAATAGCAAATGCAGCTAAACGGCGAGGGAAGTAGAATGCCCCCCAATAAGTAATTTTTCCTTTCCTGAGACCATTTCAAGATACAAATTGGCACTTGGGAAAGTTTAGAAAGATATGATTTACTCTGGCCAGTGCTGCACGGTGGTGGAGCGTCCGCCTGTGAAGCAGGCAGGAGTGCACAGTTGGTTTGATTCCGGGTCAGGGCACAGGCCCGGGGTGCAGACTGGATCACCAATAGGGGTCGTGAAGGAGGAAACCGATCAATGCTTCTCTCTCATGGTTTACGTTTCTGTCTCGCCCTTTGTCCCGCCCTGAAATCAATCAAAGTGTATTGTTAAAATATATATTGAGTCTAACCCCAGCTGATGGGGCTCATTGGATTGGCATCTCCCCTTGCACTGAAAGTTTCCGGATCAGTTCCCAGGGAGGGCACATGGCAGGGTTTTGTGGTCAATTCCATGTCGGGGGTGTGCAGGTGGCGGGTGGTGCACCTCTCATCTGTGTTCTCTGCCTCTCCCTTCCTCTGTCTACTGTCTATCTATATCTTGGAGGTATGATCCTTGTGTCAACCAGAACCTATACATGAAGCAAAATGAGAAGAAACTGTCACTTCTAGTGTTTCACTACTGACAGTTCACCAGTGTGAACATTCTGGTGTATATATTTCCAGGTTTTATTTCCCCATTTTATCAGTGTATACGTAGTTATCAGAAGAAATTAAATGTTTCAAAACTTATTTTAAAACTCTATTATACAGTGAGCACCTTCCATGTCACCATATATGTGTACGTGTGTGTGTGTGTGTGTGTGTGTGTGTATGGAATTATGTATATGTACGTGAGAAGACATGGTCTACACGTGTTTTTAATAAACAACCTTATTTATTCAAAAGGAGTAATTAACTTAATGGGAAATAGTCTACATAAATAGGTAGGTACTTTTAATAATTATCCTTATTTACTATTACAAATGTACAGTTGGGATGTATTCCTCTGAATTATTTGAGGTAATCGCCTAGAACTCTTCTGATAGCACGAGAGAAGGCTTCCAGGGCAGCCAGTAGCTGGCTCCATAATGGCTTCAGGTACTGCCTCGAGCCAGGCCTGGCCAGGGCAGGGCCTCTCGTTGGACCAGGCTCTGGCCCCTGAGCGGGCCCTTCCTCTGCCTCCGGAGAGCTCTGGAGCTCTGGTCGTGGACCTGGAGCAGGAGAAAGAGACACATTGACTCACACTCCTGGCTTTCCTGTGACTTAGTGCAGACAGGAAAAATGCCACCGCCTTTAAGGGAACTCCAGCCCATGAGCCTGCCATCCCCCGATGATCTGCCCAGATGATCATTCCGCCTCACCTTGTTGAGTTGCCTCGGTGGGCTCAAGGTGCTGCAGCGCCAACCATAGATTTTGGGTGTGGCCCACCAGGTTTGGGCAGGGGAATTGACGGGCACCAAGGCCTGCTCTACCTCGAAGCAGGCGGAAGGAAGGGGCTGCCCCAAACCCTGGACATGGTCCAGCCAGGTCCCCACCATCGCAGCAAAGGCCCTGGGGAGAGGCAGGTGGGCAGCAGATTCTGAGTCCTAGTCTTTCCTTCCAGTCTGCCCTCCCATGGCACACTTGTTTAGATCTGAGCATCTGTGCAGGTCTCCCAAGACCACCCATGGGAGAGCCCCATGGTAACCCCGGCCCTTGTGTGGCTGTCATGGTTGTAGCAGTTGTGGGATTCAGCTGGTTCAACACGGAGTCTGTGTGAGACTCTTCTTCCCACTGGCAGCTCACCTGAAGGTCCAGTGCACTGCCCACCCCCACCCTCCAGGCCCTGGGCATCTGGGCTGAGGACTGAGACAGGCTTGTGAGCAGCCTGCTCACCACAGTCCTGTTCTGAGCCTGGCCACCGTGGTCAGGGGAGATGGATATGAAGAGGGGCAGGCAGAGCTGGGTGGGTTTGTGGTGGGGAGGGGACTGTGAGGGACCACTCAGCACAGCGTCCCCTCTGGGTCTACAAGGCCCGGGACCCCACCCACTGTCGTCTTTGACTCCTATCCTCCTGGAATAGAAGACTCCAGAGCCCAGGCCTTTCTTGGGAATCAGATGATGTATAAGATTAAGGTTCTTCCAGGCACTCTCCACCCCCCAGCCACCACAGTCCCCACGATGCTGACTCTGAGGGCCCTCCTTCTGGACCCGGAGACCACTCACTTTATGACTTGGTCCTGCGATGTGTCAGCCCGGTCATTCTAAACAGGTGTGCATCCAGATGGAAAAATCACTCTGATCGCATCAGCCCTGATGGATGGTGGACACGAGCTGTGAATCATGGACAGCGTGACTGCTGGACCCAATGCCCAGAACTGAGGCCCAGGGATTGTGTCTGCTTCATTCCTTGAGTCAGGCTATGTGTCTCCAAAAGTGCGTGCACATTGTCGAGTAAAGAAACTCCAACCAGAAGCATGCCACATCTGAGTGGACCTGGGCCCCTGCTCTCCCCAGAAATCCGCAGTGTGGTTACACCAAGGACCAGGACCGGCTAGGTGAAATCTCACACTGCTTAACAGGTTGCTTTGCATGTGCTTTTCCAACCTCTGATGCCACAGGCCACTGATGGGTGTGTCAGAGTTCTTTCCGTGGGACAGAGTGAAAGAATTGCCAACAACAACTGCTGCACATCCAGCTACCCTGTCTGCAGAGCCAGGGAGCAGGTGAGACCTGCCCTGGCTTGTCCCCACAGCAGTGCTATGAGGTTTCCCCCCCAGCAGCCCACTTTTCAGAGGAGCATCCTGAGACTCGGGAAGATGTGGTGACATTTTCATGCCTCACAGCTAGCAGTGGGCAGAGTCACAAGTGTATGCTCACCTAGATAGAAGCTCGTCCAGGAACCGTTGGGCTCTGCAGAAGGCCAGCGTGGAGATGTGGGGGTGATTCCCCCCGGGAAAGCTGGTACCATGGCCATGGCAAGATGAGGGACAGGACACAGTTCACACGACATTTCTCTCTCTGATATTGCTACAAATATGTGAGGAGCGTGTCTTTACCGTCCCATGTAGCTGGACAGGGGCGGGGGGTCCTCATTTCTTTGTCTTGGGCCAGTGGGACACTAGGGAGAGTCCTGGGAGGGTATCTGTGGAGTCCCCAGATTTGAGTGCGGGTTCTGGGCACTTCCAGATTGTGTGGGGTTTTGGGTGTAGAGACCCTCGAGGCCAGCTCTCACCTCAGAGAGGCACTGGTCTGTGTCGTCAGCCTGGTGCACCTGCACCCTGACCCCGTAGGTGGTGTAGTCGGGTCCATGAGCCAGCACCTCAATGATGTCTTCCTTGGAGCTCTGCAAAGACAGAGTGGGTACTGAGCCAGGAGGCATCAGGAACCTTCCACCCAATCTGTGGTCCTGTGTCATGGCAGACCTAGCCTATGAGGACAGTGAGGATGTACCTGGCAGCCCTGCTGAGCTTGCAAGAATCGATTTGTGTCAAGCTGTAGTCACAGTGAAAGCCTGAATGACTGAGGAAAACTCTGTCCTTGTTGGGATGATATGGAGTTGGGTTAGGCCACAGCTCCTGAGCTGGCCGCACTGCAATGGTTTGTCGTCCTCTGTGAGGTGATAGGTTGCAGAGAAAAGTAATCAAGCCCTTTATCCCTTCCTACACCCCTAACCCCCACCCCTGCTTCCCCCTACCCTATTTTTTTTCAATACACAGCACTATCAAGTGGGATGATGTGTAAGGCTTGGAGAAGGTCTACAAGGACAGTCGGGCTGGGGCTGGTCCACAGGATAGTTTGGGCAGGGATTTCATCAGTTGAAAGGAGCATGAGGCAAAGACAGCAACAGATGCTTTCTCTCTGATCCCAAGAACACAGGAAGAAAGACTGCTTTTCTCCCCTACCAGGGAGCTGGTCGGGAGGATTGAAGGTAAAGATCACTTTGGGAGTGGGCCTGTGAGAACTTTGAGGCCCCAGATTTGAGTCTGACTTCTGGTCCCACCCCAGTCACATCAGGGTTCTGGGTGTGGGCCAGCGCTCACCTCAGTTTGGCACTGGACGGTTTCCCTGTCCTGACGCACTTGTCCTTTGTACCCGTTGAGGGCATAAGTGAACCTGTCAGCCAGCTCCTCGACGCTGCCCTTGTTGGAGCTCTGCAAAGACAGAGCCCCTACCGGGCCAGGAGGCATCAGGGGCCCCGGACATTACCAGTGGGGAAGATGCCCACCACCCATTCTGCTCCCCAGATCAGGCAGAGAGGGGCATCTGCAAAGACCTCTAGGCAGGGAGTGAAGTTGATGACCCCTTGGGCACCCCTGCGATTTAACAAGTGGGTAGCAGAGCTCCGACCCCAGCACTCAGCTTCCCTTCCTGTGAGCCATGACCTGGGCAGTGAACAAGATACACCCTCCAACACCCTCCAGGCTTCTGACACTTACCAACCTGCTCCTTAGCCCAGGTTGAGCATCCCTCATCCCCTGCTTTCTTCCCCTCACCATCCCGGGCGCACACACACACACACACACACACTCCTGGGATGAGGGGTAAGAGGTGTGGGGCTCCCCAGGTGTGACCCCCAGTTGGCGCCCAAGTGTGAGCTGAAAGGGCCTGCCCTTGGTTACCTGTGTGTGCCTCCTGCCAGAGGGCGAGGGGTAATGGTGGTGGCGCTTGCGCCTGTTTCCCCAGCAACAGAAACATCTCTCGCCCTGGGGTTTCTTCTTGCCAGAGCTTCTGAAGAACGGGAAGCAACAGAGAGACATCCTGGTCTCCTGACCTTCTGCACTCAAGTGACCTGGAATGGCAGTTGTCTCTAGAACAGGGGTGGGCAAACTTTTTGACTTGAGGGCCACAATGGGTTCTTGGCAGGCTGTAAGAAAAGCATGGATGGAGTGTTTGTGTGAACTAATGTAAGTTCCAAGTAAACATCATTCAATAAAAGGGTGCGGTCTTTTTTTTTTCAGTTTTATTATTTCCAAAGGGCCAAATCTAGCCCGCGGGCCATAGTTTGCCCATGGCTGTCCCAGGTGCTGGGACTTGGAGTGTCCCATGGGGTAGTGGCTGTTGTGGGTGGGAAGGGCTCATTCCAAGGGTGAACTTGGGCTTGTCAGGTATTTAAAACGCTTGGAGGATTGGGGTTCCCCTGGGCCTTGCTCTCTGGGGGCAGCCAAGGAGTCACTTTCCCGAAGAATGGGACTTGGGCAGCCCCTGGTTCCTGGGAGAAACCAGGAGAGTGGAGAGGCTCCATCAAGTCGCCACCTGGGACCAAGAGCCCCAGTGAGAGACCAATAGCCCCAGTGTGGGCGCCTTCCCTGTGCGGGCCTGGTCCCCTGTCATTGTGGGGCAGGTTGCATGTGCTCCCTGGACCTGGAGGAGTGGTGGCTGCTGAGCTGACAGGAGGCAGCTGGGGACAGAGTTCCAGCCAGACCCCAGCAGGGCCCCCTGTCTATTAAGCCAGGCAGTGAGGGGTCCTGCTTCTCTGGGGCTTGTGTCTCAAGCCAGGGGACAAGACAGATCTGTAGTCCCCAGAAAGTTAACTACCTGGTCAAATAGGGTGTGTGTGTGGGGGGGGGGGGTGAGCAGGGGAGGTTGGAGAATCGAGCTGAGGGAAGGGAATGGGCATGGGCAGAGCTTATTCCAGGCCTATGAATATGTGTCTAGGAGGGTAGTCACCACGTGAGCCCATATACAACTTGGTTTTTATTCAGCAGTGGCTTCAGTGCAAGGATGATGATTAAATTGTGGTTGGTTGGGTGGTTGGTTGGTTGGTTGGGTGGGTGGGAGGTTGTTTGGTTTGGTCTCAGAAGAAATAAGAGGTAGAGACAATCGTCAGTCTTTACTTAGAGCCCAGCAGTGGCCGGACTGGGTCTTGGCTGGTAGGGCCTGTCCTTCTCAGGCTTGGAGTTTGGAAGTGTTCTGAGAGAGATGGCAGCACTTCTCCCACCTGTGAGCTGAGGCTGGCATCCTTGCTGCCTAGCGGCTGACTGTGCAAGGGGCTTAGTGGCAGGAATGATTCACACACAGCTCCCTTCCTCACTGGGGACAACAGGTGACGTGTGGCTCTCAGTCCTTGCACTAAACTAATGTCAGGATGGGGCAGACCCTACATGGAAGTATTTCAGCTTCACAAACCATTTGAGTGAGTTAAATAACAACTCTTATGTTTTTTAATTTTTAAGGCAGAAAATACAGCCACATTTTAATTTGATGTTTACAGGAGTTGATTTTTACACCCCCAAAATTGGCTTCAGCTGAAGTTTTCCATACCTGGGAAGTTACTTGTTGAATTTTGATAAAAGTGACATATGGTGCTCAACACATCTGTATTTTCTGATCCTTTTCACACCAATACAAGGAATATGCAATTGATGTTTTAAAAAGATAATGCTAAATTTACTAATTTGGGTTATAGTACAGTTACTAAGAAATATTTAATAGTATCTACCAAAATGTTATAGGATAAGGTTTATAGAGATTGTATATTTTTGAAATGAGTAGTATTATAAAACTGTGTTTACATTTTTGTGAAGTTTTGTACCACAAAGTTTAAAACAAGGAAAAGTTTATTATTGCTGAGATATTTAGGAACATTGTAGAAATCTGAACCTACAATTATATTTCGAAGCGTTTGTAGAAACCTTATTTAAGAGGTCTAATTTTACCCTCATCCTATAGATACAGCCTGGAGACCCAGAAAGGGTAAGTGAATTCCCAAGACCACAAGCTATTAATAGCAGAGATCAAATGAGAACCCAGGGCAAGTGCTCATTCTATTTTTCCTGTCAGCCTCTGTAGACCCAGTTGAGGTTAGAACCATAGAGCTGTGACTTAGGAGATCTGAATCCTTTAAAAATCTTTTCTGTATACATATGTTTCTCTTAGGAGTCTTGATAGTATTATTTAATTACTAGAGTCCCAGTGCATGAATTGGTGCACATTGAAAGGAAATTAATTAGAAGAAATATTGTAAGATCACTATTTGCCCTTTCTCAATAATAGAAGTGTATACCAAATTCACGATCAACCATGACAGATGGAAACACATGCAACTGGCGCCAGTGAGATAGATAGATAGATGGATAGATAGATAGATAGATAGATAGATATAGATATAGATATAGATATAGATATAGATATAGATATACATAGAGATAGAGATAGAGATATAGATATATAGATACTTGCTTACTTAGACCTGCTTTCTGATTAGGTAAACTTTTTCCAGCTTGGTGAAGTGCCCCAATTTCTTTTTCAGGATATTGACAGCAAAACAGCATAATTACCAATATGAAAGCAGATTATTATTGTGGATCATGCAGAGATAACAAAGGGAGAAATATTTAACTATAGCCCCGTTTGACTATATTCCGTGCAGTGAGAAAACCTGAAGTCATGTTCAGGCTCTACCATTTCTTGCTTCTTTTCAGTTGGGTCAATTTTTAAAACATTCTAAATCTTCATTTTCTGGCTAATGAAATGAAAACAGGATTCTACCGAGTCTCCTCTCTACCTATTCCAGGACTTCAGTGAGGATCAAATGAGATGAGGCACATGAAAACACTTCAAAGACATTTGGCTAAAGTGTAAAATGTTTGCACCTGGCTATAAAGCAAGTGGGTGAAGAAACTCCAAGGAGGCTAGTCGCTAGGGAGAGGAAGCCTGGCATTACTATGTGACATCATTACCTGGTGCCCACAGCCACCATTTCTGTGCTGGGCTGGCCTGTGGGCTTTGTGCCATGGGTTCGTGGCGGGGCCCGTGTCCCACTTGGGAAAAGCGGAGTGTTGCTTGTGGACTCTGGGTGCGCAGTGCCCTTCCTCTGTAAAGGGCCAGTTCAGGTCACAGCAGCTCCAGTATTGTACGTCTGCCCCTGGTGGTCAGTGCTCTTCATAGCGAGTGGTCAGGTGGTGGAATCCTTAGCACATTAGCCTTTTATATATATGGATTTGCAATAAGAACGGCAAAAACCGTTTTTAAAAAAGTTACTGTGGCTCATGTCTGAAGTTTATCAAATCTGAAACCTTACTGTAGATATCAGCCTTCTAATGAGGAATTCTTCAAATACAGCCTGAGCTGTGGACCCTGAGGCATCCTGCCTAAGAGCCTCTCTTCAGGGTTGCTGACCCATCCCATCCCCTACCGTGCCTCTCACCCCTACCCATTATTTTTTCCAAGCAGACCCAGCATCCCCAAATCCCAGTGTTCTCATTCAGGAGCTGTTGGAGTGCAAGAATGCATTTTCAAGGATATTTCACAACCCAAAGCACTTTTTAAGCTTCTCAAAGATAAGTGGATGGTCACTGAACATGGATGCAAAATGTGTTTTACACCAAAAAAAGTTACTTAAATGTGTTTTAGAAGATTTTTTTCATTATCAAAATAATATAGGATCATTAGAATTTTAAAAAGAATAGTATAAAGGAAATCACTTCTTTCCACTATCCAAGGTTAACGACTGTCAACATTTCAAAGTATTTCCTTTTGTCTTTCGTACATTTATATATCTAGATACCTTTTTGAGGTGATACTATTAATTCATTTATATTAATATATGTTGTATTGACTTCAGAGAGGAAAGGAGAGGGAGAGAGAGAGGTAGTAGTAATATGAATGATGAGAACGAATCATTCATCACCTGCATCCTACATGCCCCCTAATAAGGATGGAGCCCCACGTACTCTGACAGGGACTCCATGTATGACCTCCTCGTTCATAGATCAAGGCTCAACCAGTGAGCACGCCTCCAGGGCAAGATGATACTATTTGTTATGTGTGTATCCTGATGTGTTTTCTCTTAGTTATGGTGTTTTCATTCCACTGCATCTATAACCGCTTTTTTCCCGTTTATGAAGGCACTGTTTATTTTTCCCAGCTTTATTGAGAAATAATCAATATACACCACTGGCCGAACCGGTTTGGCTCAGTGGATAGAGCGTCGGCCTGCGGACTGAGGGGTCCCAGGTTCGATTCCGGTCAAGGGCATGTACCTGGGTTGCGGGCACATCCCCAGTGGGAGATGTGCAGGAGGCAGCTGATCGATGTTTCTCTCTCATCGATGTTTCTAACTCTCTATCTCTCTCCTTTCTTCTCTGTGAAAAATTAATAAAAATATATTTAAAAAAAAAATAAAAAATAAAAAATAAAAAAAAATAAAAAAAATATACACCACTGTATAAGTTTAAGGCAGACAAAAGGATGGTTTGATTTGCCTACATTGTGAAATGACTACCACAGTGGGTTCAGCTAACATGTACTGAAGATGTGACAAACCAAAATTGAAATCTCTAATGTAATTTGGGTTATTTTTTCTTCAAAGTCAAATCTACAATTGTTACTATTGCAAAAAAGAGCTTGTACTTGCAACTAAAGTGCAGGGTGTGGTGGGTCTGCAGGCTGGGGCTCTACTGCCCTGGCCCCTTGCACTTGAGCCCTGTGCCTGTTCACATGCAGATCCTTTCTCCTTCCAGACTTCACATGAGGCTGGTGATGGATGTGCTGCCCCTGCTGGACGGGTTCCACAGTCTGTCTTCCCACCACGGAGTGTCAGAGGTGAGAGCCCCCTGTGTAAGGCTGTGGAGCATATGAAGTTCAGAGTCACTTGTGTCACAGCAGCTCTGGGGGTGACCTCAGCATCAGCATGCGCAGAGCCTATGCTGGCCTCCAGGGTGTGCTCTGTGCAGGTCCATCTCACCCACAGCTCCTCTCTCCCTGGATTTCAGCCACCTTCCTTGTCCTTCTGCTAGAAGCTCTGGTTCTCTCAGAACCTTACACTCCTCTCCACCCATGAGCTGTGTGGCAGTTTCATATAACAGGATGGTTTTCAGGGAAAACTGGCTAGAGAAAAAGAAGAAAAATAATCAGGAGTCACCACAATACTTTGGAGTCCAGTGCCCTGCCAGGAGAGAAGGGGGAAGGGTCCAGGGCAGCCGCCACTCTGGCTCCAACAGGCCCCTGGTCCAGTCCTCTCTGAGTCATTCCCGTCCTGCGCACAGAGCAGTGCTAAGACTCACTGCCTTCAAGACAAATCAGCTCACCACCGTGCTGGTCACTGGTCAGGTTCTCAATTCTCTCCCCACTCAGCCCACTGCTGCTCTCTCTGGAGTCCGCAGATACTATTCTCTCTGAGACCATGGTTGACATCATTGGGTGGACAGCTGGCCATTGGTCTGCTCCGTCTCGATGGCTCCAGAATGATGTGTTTCCTTCTTTTGAGAAGAAGAAAAAAGAGCAAGAATATGGCTCTGGACAGCAAGTAGCCTTTCTGTAGAAATGCATGGACAGTGAGTTTTTTACTCTTAGTACTTTGAAGTGCTATGTGGATTGGCACGAGGTACTTTTATTTTATTATTCTTTCTGGATGTTCTTCCTGAAGGTGACTGAGTTGGCTGGCTGCACAGGTAAAGGAACAAGAGGGTGAGTGTGCTGCCCTGTGTGCCAAGTAGCAAGGAGTTTGTGCTGTTCTGCATTTCTGAGCCTACCTCACCATGTGAATCAGCTCTGGCCAGAGGCAAGGATAGCCATGAGTGGCTGCTCCCAGGCCATCCTGACACCACTCGTCTGTCCGACCTCTACACCAGTGAGCTGTGCTCATTGCCAGCTAAGTCCACAAGCCAGGGGAGCCCTGGAGCCCTGAGTCACTGCGTGCAGAGCATGAGCATTGGTGGCTCCCTGGCCCACATCATGGACCAAAAAGAGCAAGATTTTATGGGGTACAGACACTGAAAAGGCCTTCATGACAGCCCTACATTATTACCCTAATGGTACAGGTTTGGATGGACAATGACAAACTCCCTACTTGACCACAGAGTAAAGTACCAAACCTTTAATGAGTGACACTCCGTCTCTCATCTACATTTCACCCCTTAAAATAGGGATGTGTTGATTTCATCCACCAGCATTACTTCTTCCATCTCGCATTCACGTTGACAGGAAAATTGGAGCCATCTATGGAAGGAGAGAGCATATGAAGACAGGGTATTATTTTTAGTTCATTTTGAGCACCACTCTGTTGAGTACAAAGAGAAAAATTATTTATCTTTCCTGACCTTTAACAGGGCATAGGTATCTTTTCCACAGTTGAGATCTGTAGATGATTAAAAGGCACCTGCTTCCAAGGACAATGCTGCCTTCCTTCATCCTTGTCCTTGGGTTGCGTCACTCCTGGGCCGTGTGCCCAGGTCCCAACCAAGACACCGAGAAGTGAATCTGCTCTGTTGACGAGACCCTGGCCCAGCGTTCCTGGAATGGCACAAAAGGCCCATCCTTGTCACTTGGTGGATGTGGTTTAATGAAGCAGAGGGTCACTGTGGGAGATTTGCTCTACCTGCGTTGTGTTTTGTGATATGGTTAAAAGGTTTGAAGCTCCTTTAAAAAACCAGGTGGCACAGTGAAGGCGCTGTTGCCCAGAGTGGTTGCATTAGAGGTAGCTGAGAAACAGCAGCTGTATTAAAAGCTGTGGAAGCTTCATGATGGGATGAGAACTTAGCTGTGTAGGTGACTGGTCTGGATGGTGGCCCTCAATCCCACTGACCACCAGTTCCTGTGGGCAATTCCTTATCCTCAGCCCTGACCACAACTGGACCTGCTGGACCAGATTCCCTGGGGCAAGACCGCCAAATCTGGTTGTCGCCCCTTTTAGTTTTTAACCTGTTAAAAATATAATTGTAGATTCCATTATTTATAAGAGATAATGCAGAGGTAGCCCATGGCATCTGACCTGGTTTCCCTCAATAATATCTTATAAAAATCTCACAACCAGGATATTGACAGTGACCCAACCGCCCATGTAGGGCCGATAGAAAACAGCTCTACCTGATTCTCCCACACCCAGGACAGAGCCTTCTATTTTTTTTTTTTTTTGGTGTATTATTATCACAGTAAGATATACACAATGAAATTTACCATTTTAACTATTTTTCAGAGCACAGTCCAGTGGTGGTAAGTGGTCCTTAACACAACTTAACAATCATATTGTTGTGCTGCCCTTACCACCATCGGCTCCATCACTGTTCTCATCTTCTCCAACTGAAGCTCTGTCCCCACTAAACAGCAACTCTGCATCCACTCCCCCATTACTGGTACCCTCCATCTTACCTGTATGACTCTGATGGCTCTAGGGACCTCATGTGAGTGGGATCACACACTATTTGTCCTTTTGTGACTGGCTTATTTCATTGAGCATCATGTCTTCAGGGTCCATCCAGGTTGTAGCATGTGCCACAATGGCCTCTTTTTCTAAATTGAATATATTGGGGTGAGATTGGTAATGAAATCATGTAGCTTTCAGGTATACAGTTCTGTAATACATCACCTGTATGTTGAATATGTGTCTCACCGCCCTCCCCTCTTACCCCAGGTCAGGTCTCCTTCCATCACAATTTATCCTTCCTAAACCCTCTTCTACACACATCCCTCTCTCTCTGATAATCACAAACTGTTGTCTGTGTCTATAGGTCTTTTCTTTGCTTAATCCCTTCACTTTTCCCCTAGTCCCCCAACCTCCTCCCCTCTGACAGTATTCAGTCAGGTTTCTGCACCTATGAGTCTGTTTCTATTTTGATTGTAGTTTATTTTGTTCATTAGATTCCACATATAAGTGAAACCATAAGGAACTTGTATTTCTCTGACTGGCTTACTTCACTTCACTTAGCATAATACTCACCGGCTCCATCCATGCTGTTGTAAAAGGTAAGATTTCCTTCATTTCCTTTTTGCGTGTGTGGGTGAGTCGTATTCTGTTGTGTTAATGTACCACAGCCTTTTCTCCACTTATCTGCTGCTGGGCACTTGGGCTGCTGTGAAATCTTCGCTATTGTAAGTAATGCTGCAGTGAACATAGCATTGCATATATCCTTTCCGATCAGTGTTTCAGGTTTCTGCAGATATATTCTCAGAAGTGGAAATGTTAGGTCATAAAGCAGTTCTATTTTTAATTTTTGAGGTAAGTTCATACTACTTTCCACAGTGGTTG
This sequence comes from Myotis nattereri, assembly GCF_964212035.1. Taxonomy (NCBI): domain Eukaryota; kingdom Metazoa; phylum Chordata; class Mammalia; order Chiroptera; family Vespertilionidae; genus Myotis; species Myotis nattereri. Next base: position 7,207,888 of record NC_138085.1, on the reverse strand, counting down.
CACCAATCTGCATTCCCACAAACAGTGCACGAGAGTTCTCTTTTCTCCACATATTCACCAGCACTTGATGTTTATTGATTTATTGATGATAGCCATTCTGACAGATGTGAGGTGATACCTCACTGTGATTTTAATTTCCATTTCTGTAATGATTAGTGATGCTCAGCATCTTTTCATTTGTGTAATAATCATCTGCAGATCCTCGCTGGAGAAGTGTCTGTTTAGGTTCTTTGCTCATTTTTAAATTGGATTGTTTAATTTTGTTATGATGTTGAGTTTTTTAAGTTCTTCATGAATTTTGGGTATTAAACCCTTATCAGATGTATCATTGGCAAATATGTTCTCCCCTTCAGTGGGTTGTTTTTTCATTTTGTTGGTGGTTTCCTTTGCTGTGCAACAACTTTTTAGATGGATGTAGTCCCATTTGTTTTTCTTTTGCTTCTGTTGCCCAAATAGATATATCAGAATGAAAAATATTTCTATGAAAATTTATTGCCTTTATTTTCTTCTAGAATTTTTACAGTTTCAAATCTCACTTTCAAGTCTTTAATCCAGTCTGCGTTTATTCTTCAATATGGTGTAACAAGGTAGTCTGCATTCATTGATTTTTCTACTTATGTGTCCAATTTTCCCAATAGCATTTATTGAGTGGACTATCTTTACCACATTGTATATTCTTGTGTCCTTTGTCAAATATTAATTGACCATAAATGTATGGGTTTATTTCTGGACTTTTTGTTCTGTTCCACAGATCTTTATGTCTGTTTTATGCCAGTACCATACTATATTTATTACTATGGCCTCGTAGTATAGTTTGTTATCACGTAGCATGATTCCTCCCACTTTGTTCTTCTTTCTCAAGATTACTCTGGCTATTGGTTTGGTTTTATTTTGTTTGTTTTTTGTGTGTGTGCGTGTGTGTGTATGTGTGTGTGTGTGTGTGTGTGTGTGAGCATGTGTGTTGGGTTTCTTGGTGGTGGTTTTTGTGGGGTTTTTTTTGTACTTCCATATAGATTTTTGTGATATTTGTTGTAGCTCTCTGAATTACGTCATTGGACATTTGAACGTTGTTAATTCTTCCTATCTTTGAACACCATATGTACTTTTATTAATTTGTATCTTCTTCAACTTCTTCCTGTCTTTCTTCCTTTCTTTCACTTTATTCTTTCTTCCTTCCTTCCTTCCTTTCTTTCTTTCTTTCTTTCTTTCTTTCTTTCTTCCTTCCTTCCTTCCTTTCTTTCTTTCTTTCTTTCTTTCTTTCTTTCTTTCTTTCTTTCTTTCTTTCTCTTTCTTTCTTTCTTTCTTTCTTTCTTTCTTTCTTTCTTTCTTTCTTCCTTCCTTCCTTCCTTCCTTCCTTCCTTCCTTCCTTCCTTCCTTCCTTCCTTCCTTCCTTCTTTCTTCATGATCTTTATTATGTTCAGGTGAATTCCCTCTATTCACCTCAACAGGTGGCAGGGGTGAACCTGCAACCCAGGTACATGCCTTTGACTGGGAATCGAACGCATGATCCTTTATTGTGGTCAAATAAATATAAGATTTAGAGTTTTAACCACATTTAAGTATACATCAAGTATATTGACATGCAATTCTCACCACCATGTATCCCCAACTTTGTATTTATTTATTCATTTTTGCTTTTCATTGCTTTTATCTCTGCTAATAAATTTATTGGGGCAGGGTGGTTTTAGGTGTGTACAATTCAGTAATAGATCACTTGTAGGTCAGTTTTTTCTAATTGACTTCTAGTTTTATACAGTTATGATCAGAAAAGATTCTTGATATGATTTCAATCTTCTTAAATTTACTGAGACTGTTTTTGTGCCCTAACATGTGGCCTATCTAGATAATGTTGCACGTCCACTTTAAAAGAATGTATATTCTACTGCTTCAGGGTGAAATGCTCTGAAGATACCAATTAAATCCATTTGATCTATTGTGTTATTTCTGTCCACTCTTTTTTTTTTTTTTAAAGACTAGGTGTGAGGCCGCCCTGTGCAAGGGTGAGGCAGTGCCCAAGTCTTCCCCCCCGCCTTCTCCCTCCCCCCCCAGCCCCCGCCCATCACCCTCCCCCCCCAGCCTCTGCCCATCTCCCTCCGCCCCCACCCACAGGGGCCCCAGCCCAGGAGGAGGTCAGGGCTCAAGTCTCCCCCCCGCCTTCTCCCTCCCCCCCCAGCCCCCGCCCAACTCCCTCCCCCCCCCAGCCACCGCCCATCTCCCTCCACCCCCACCCGCAGGGGCCCCAGCCCAGGGGAGCCAGGGGAGCATGTCACATGCTAGGGCGAAGGGAACGCTTCACTGATTTCAGTGTCACCCTTGCGCAGGGGCCACCCTAATCTCCTCTGTATCATTCCAGCTTTACTATATGTGCTGTTGCTGCGGCAGAGTCCAGCAGCAGGCCACTCTTTGCTTCTTGATTTTCTGTGCGGAAGATCCAGCCATTGATGCCAGTGGGATGTTCAAATCCCCTACCACGTCTGTATTATTGTTGAACTCTCCATTTATGTACATCAGGTTTTGATTTACACATTTACTTGCTCTTATGTTGAAGAAATACATGTTTGCAAGGGTTATATCCTCTTGTTGGATTGCTCTCTTTATCATTCTGTGGTGTCCATTCTTATCGCTCAATACAGCCTTTGTTTTAAAGTCTATTTTGTCAGCTATAGGTTTACCTCCCCAGCTTATTTTTCATTTGTATTTGCATGAAATACTCCTTTTGCCATCCCCTTGCTTTTTGTCTGTATATCTTTCATTCTGAGGTAGGTCTCTTGTTGACTGCATATATATGGTTCTTGATTTCTTATCGATTCAGCTACCATGTCTTTTAATTGCAGCAGTCAAGCCACTTACATTTAAAGTGATTGTTTGTAGATATGTTTTATTCTTTTAACTCTGTTTCCCTTTTATTCCTTCTTGATAGTTCTTATACTAATGGTTTGGTGGTAACACACTTGTTTTGCTGTTTCTTGTCTGGGAAGCTCTTTATTTCTCCATCAATTTTAAATGACAGCCTTGCTGGGTAAAGTAGTCTCGGTTGAAGGTCCTAGCTTGTCATTATTTTGAATATTTTGTGCCAATCCCTACTGGCCTGGTATGTTTTTGTAGAGAAATAAGCTGACAATCTTATGGGAGCTCCCTTGTAGGTAACTGACCCTCTTTCTTTTGTTGCTTTTAAGATGTCCTGTCTTTCATCTTTGTCATTTTCATGATGATGTGTCCTGGTGTCAAGCCTTTTTGGGTTCATCTTGTTTGGGACTCTGTGCTTCCTGGACGTGTGTCTCTTCCTTCACCAGGTTAGGGAAGTGTTCGGTCATTATTTCTTTTAATATGGTGTAGTCCCTTAACCTTTCTTTTGTCCTTGTACTCCTATAATGTGGATGTTGTTAATGTTTCATGTTGTCCCAAAAGTCCCCTAAACAGTCCTCATTTTTAAAAGTTCTTTTTTTCTTTTTGCTGCTTTTGTCTTCTGTGACCCTGTCTTCCAAATCACTCATTTGATTCTCTCCTTAATCAAATTATTTATTTTCTCTAGTGTATTCTTCATTTCAAAGATTTTACTCTTTATTTCTGACTGGATCTTTTATATGGCTTAAATGTTCTTTTTCATGCCTACTATCAGTTTTCAAGTTCCCACTGATTTCATCCATTCTTCACCTAACTTCAATTAACTATCTGGAATATTGCTTGCCTCACTTTGTTTAGCATTTTTTCTGGATGTGTCCCCTGTTCTTAAATTTGGGGCATGTTTCTTTGCATTTTGGCTGCCTCTGTGTGTTTGTTTCTTTGTGTTAGAATCCAGGTCTTGGTAGTGTGGTTTCGTGTAGTAGGAGTCCTGTGGAACCCAGTGGCAATTTCTTCTTGATCATCTGAGTTGAGTGCTCCAGGGATGTCCCGTGTGTGTTATGTGAACCTTCCTGTGGCAGTTGATTCTTGATGGCTGTTGGCCCATTCATGTACTGATTCGATGCTCAGGCTAGTTGGCTGTGACCACCGTGTACCCTGCCTACAGTGTAGTGTATGAGCTGCTGACAGGTGTTGACCACGTGGAGCGCAATTTATCTCAGCGGGGTCTGGTGCCTGCCTAGATCTCTCTTTGGATATGCCGCTTCTGAGGCTAATTGTATCCTTCTCTGATGTGCTCTGAAGCTGGCTATCGGCTTGTTGGTCCTGGGGCTTCCTGGGAGGGACTCTGGTGCCGAACAATGTCAGATGCTTGATGTGACTCTCCCAGGGCAATCTATTTGCATCTACAAAGCAATTCACAATTTGTGACAGCCTCTGCTGAGGCCCAGTGAGCACAGGAAGGTCCAAGCAGGGCACCAAAGCTGGCTTTGACTAGCATTGAGCCTGGGGACAGGTCAGCAAAAGTCCCAGAGCACACCATGTTCTGCCTCCCTGTCTGCCTCCATCTGCTGGGTGCCTGTTTCTCTCAGTTAATGAAAGAGTCTCTGGAAGCACTCAAGTTGCATGAGGTACGTTCTCAGGGAGAACCCAGGTAGAGGTGAGTGGTGTTCACCAGATGGATACAGGTTCAAGCTCAGTGTCATTGTTGGGTCTGAGGCCACTCAGCAAATGTCCCAGGGTATACCACGTCCAGCTGCCACCCGCTGGGTCCTCACACATCTTTGAGCAGTGTACAGAAGACACAGACCTGGCATTGTTTGTAGGAGGAGAATGAAAAATCAAAAGAGGCTGCTTCCCAGGATTGAAGATGTCTGGAATCTGTAGTCTGAGATCAGCCGTGTGAGCTTAAGGGCTTTGCAGAGGGTCTGTGGATTCTCAAAAGCCAGAGAGCTGCTTCCTGTTGTAGATGATCCATGGATCCCCTGGGATGCCACAGGGGAGCGAGAGCATGGTGGGATCATGCAGGTGCAATCCAGCCATCACGTAGTGAAAAGTAGAGTCCCCTCATGGGTGGCTGATTTCAGCAGATTCATCCCTCCATTTATGTCCTAGGAGAACTAGAGCTCTCTCCAGACTTCTGACCACATGCATGCTCACTGGCTTCCCGGGCAGCACTGTCCCTGCCTTCTTTCCTCGAGGCTGGGTGAGCCAGGCTGGCTGGAGTGTAGGGAAGGGAGGATAGAGGTCCGTTTGGAGGGTTGAAATGCTGTGAGAACTTTTAAGGTTTAAATTGATTTTCTCTGTGTCTGCTCCCACACTACAACTAAGCAGCCAAAGTGATGCTTAGCTCACTCTCAAGGAAGCACAGTTCTGCCCTGCACCAGTGCCACACATCACCAGAGCCATGAAGGGAGCTACTGGAGGAAGAAGACAGGGCATTCCTCTCCCAGCAGTGTAACACCCTCACAGGCATGATTCTGTCTGGAGAGCTGACCCCTGCTGGAGCGCTTAAGGCTTTTAGGCACAGAGTGTAATGATCTGATTTATATTTTTTAAAGATCACTCTGATTTGCATTTGCATTTTTATTAAAAATTACTTCTTTAATTTTTTTTTCAATTAGGGATGACATTCAATATTAGTTTCAAGTGTACAAAATAGTGGTTAGACATTTATATAACATATAAAAGCATCTCCTGATAAGTGTAGCATGGGATATCTTTGAAAAGGGTATTAATCCTATTCACGAGGGCTCCACCCTCATAACCTAATCAAACTCAAAAGACCCACCTTTTATTTATTTTTTATCACCCTTATTTGGGTGACATTCATTAATAAAATTGCATAGGTCAGGTGTGCAATTCTCTAATGCAGCATTTGTATATCGCATTGTGTGCTCACTGGCTTCAGGTCAAGTCTCCTTCCATCACCATTTATCCCCCCTATGCCCTCGTCTCCCTCCCCTACCTGTCACCCACCAACCTTAGCCCCTACTCCCCACACGCCACCCCCACCCGCCACCCCACACCCCACACCCCCAGCCCCGACCTGCCTCACCACATCCCCAACGCACAGCCCCCATCTGCCACCCCCAACTCCCCTCCCGCCAGCTCTCATCCCCCAACACTACCCCTCACCCCCACCTCCCACTCTTACCCCCAACCCTACTCCCCACTGGACCCCCATCACGTACCCCACACCCCACACCTCCCATCCTCCACCCCCAACTTCCCAGCCCCCACCCCCCACCCCCCTTCCCCTGCTTGTGATTTGACATTTGAAATGATATTTGAGATGTGTCTTGAGAGCACAGGTAGGATTTAGACAGATGAAGAAGGTGAGAATATGCTTCAGGTACAGGGAGTGGACATTCGGCCTGGAGGCAGGAGAGATGAACACTGGACAGACCAGAGCATATGCCCCTCAGATGCCTGTGAGTGAGGGGTCAGGGCAGGGAAACAGAAGACCCTGCATGGAGGGAAAGGGCAGAGGGATAAGGGGACCAACCACAGAGTGGTCAGAGCAGGAGAGACAGCAGCCCCTCCATGGGAAGGCAGGGCAGCAGGGTCAGGGGACCAGGGGAGGGGCCGATGGACAGGTATGAGAAGGAATGCTGCCAAGGGGCAGGGCTGGGGGCAAGGGCTCCACCATGGGGAACAAGGAACTCTCCATAGAGGGGTCTGTTTCCCCTGTTACCTATCTCTACTCCCATGTCCCCCGTTCCCTGGCCCCTCAATGGATGGTGCCCTAACCCCCCTATCTTGCTCAGACTATGTGGGGTCCTTTGCCCTCCCTGCCCTGCTACCTCCCTGGAGGATGCCCTCTCCCCCCTGCCCTGCCATCTATTTCAGGACCTGTGCTAAAATCCTTGCTGTCTCAAAGTAGGCCTCCCTATCCTCCCAGCCTCTCCTCTCCATGGAGGCTTCCCTATTCCCTCTCATGCATGCCCTGTCCCTCCATGTAGGATTCTGTCCTCTCCCTGCCCTTCTCCCTCAAACTGGGGCTCCCTTTCTCCACTGCTTGCCCCCTCAAAGTGAGGTTCTCTGTCCCCCTGCCGTGCCCCCTCCATGAAGGAAACCTTCCTCCCTGACCCACCCCCTCAAAGTGGGGTTCTCTACACCCCTGCCATGCCCCATCCATGGAGGGTACCTTCTCCTCCCTGCCCCTCCCCCTAAAGTTGGGATCCCTGTCCCCCTGCCCTGCTCCCTCAATGGATAGTTCTGTCTCCTCTGTGCCCTGCTCTCTCAAAGTGAGGTCCCCTTTCCTCCTTCCCTACCCTCTGCATGGGGATTACCTGTCAAACTGCGCTGCCCCCTCCCCATAGAGGGCTCCTGGTCTCCCCTCTCCTCCCTGCCCTGCCCCCTATAATTGGGGTTCCCTTCCTTCCTGTCCTCCCCACTGCATGGAGGGTTTCCTGTACCCACTATTCCATCCCTGCAAGTGCAGTTCCTTGTCCCCCAGCTCTAACTCCTTTCTGAAGGTTTCCCTGGCCCCCTGCCCTGCCCCCTCCATGAAGGTTTCCCTGTCTCCTGCCCTCCACCCTCTATGGAGAGTCCCCTCTCCTACCTGCCCTGTCCCCTCCATGGAGTGTGCCCTCGCCCCCCTGCCCTGTCCCATCCATGGAGGGTTTCCTGTTCCTCTGCTCTGCCCCCTCCAAGGAGGGTCCCCTCTCCTCCCTGTCTGGCCCGTCCCTGTTGGGTTACCTGGCAAGCCCCCCAGCCCCGCCTCGAGTCCTGCCTCCTCCATGGATGGTTCCCTGCCCCACCTGTTCTGTACCCTCCATGGAGGTTTCCCTGTCACCACTGCCCTGCCCCCTCCCTGGAGGGTCCCCTCTCCTCCGTGCCCAGTCTACTCCAAGGAGTATGCCCTCTCCCCCCAGCCCTGTCCCATCCACGGAGGGTTCCCTTATCCTCTGCTCTGCCCTCTCCATGGAGGGTCCCTTCTCCTCCCTGCCTTGTCCTCTCCAAGGAGAGTCCCCTCTCCTCTCTGCCCAGTCCACTCCATGAAAGTCCCCACTTTCCCTGCCCTCCCTCCTCCATGGAGAGTCCCCTCTCCTCTCTGACCTGCCAATCCTTGGAGGGTCCCATGTTGCCAGTCCCCACTGCCCTGCCCCATCAATGGAGAGTTCCCTGCTCCCCAAACCCCCTGCACTTCCCCCTCCATATAGAGCACCCATTACCACTATCCTTCCCTTCCTTGGAGGGTCCCTTCTCCTTCCTGCCCTGTTACCTCCATGGAGGGGTCCCCCCTCCTCCCTGTTTGGCCCATGACTGTAGGTTTCCCTTTCCCCGTCTCTGCCCTCTCCTCCCTGCCCTGTACCCTCCATGGAGGGATCCTTCTCCTCCCTGACCCATGCCCTCCGTGGAGGGTCCCTACTCCTCCCTACCTGTTCCCTCCGTGGAGGGTTCCCAAAACCCTACTGTCCCCCTGCATGGAGAGTACCTTCTCCTCCGTGACCCGTCCCCTCCATGGAGGTTCCCATCTCCTCCCTGTCTTGTCCCCTCCATGGAGGGTCCTCTCTCCTCCCTGTCTGTCCCCTTCATGGAGAGTTCCCATCACCCTACAGTCCCCCCTGCATGGAGGGTCCCAATTCCTCCCTGCCCTTCTCCATCATGGAGGGTCCCCTCTCCTCCCTGCCCTTCCCCTCCATGGAGGTATCCTTCTCCTCCCTGACCCATCCCCTCTATTGAGGGTCCCCACCCCTCCTTGCCTGTTCCCTCCATGGAGGGACCCCTCTACTGCCTACGTGTCCCTGAAAGGAGGGTCCCCTCTTCTCCTGGCCCATCACCTCCATGGAGTTTCCCCTCGCACCCATGCCTGTCCCCTCCATGGAAGTTTCCCTGCCCCCACTGCCCTGCACCCTCCATGGAAGGTCCCATCTTCTCCCTACCCTTGCCGCCTCCATGGAGGGTCCCATCTCCTCCCTGCTCTCTCCCCTCCATGGAGGGTCCGCTCTCCTCCCTACCTGTCCCCTCCATGGAAGGTTCCCCACTGCCCTGCACCCTCCATGGAGGGTCCCATTTCATCCCTGCCCTTTACCCTCCATGGAGGATCCCCACTCCTCCCTGCCTGACACCTCCATGGAGGTTCCCCCTCCTCCCTGCCTGTCCCCTCAATGGAGGGTTCCCATTCCCCATGGCCCTGCACCCTCCATGGAGGGTGGCCTTTCGTCCCTGCCCTGTACCCTCCATGGAGGATTCCCTTTGCTCCTGGCCCTGTCCCCTCCATGGAGGGTCCCCTCTCCTCCCTGCCTGTCCCTCCATGGAGGGTTCCTAGTCCCCACTGCTCTGCATCCTCCATGGAAGGTCGCTTCTTCTCCCTACCCTGTCCCCTCCATGGAGGGTCCCCTCTCCTCCCTACCCTCACCCTTCCATGGAGGGTCTTATCTCCTCCCTGCCTGATCCCTCCATGGAGGGTCCCCTCTCCTCCCTTCCTTTCCCCTCAATGGAGGGTTCTCTCTAGCCCGTTCCTTTCCCCTCCATGGAGGGTCCCCTCTCCTCCCTGCCCTCTCCCCTCCATTGAGGGTCTCCTCTCCTCCCTGCCTGTCCCCTCCATGGAGGGTCCCCTTTCCTCCATGCCCTCTCCCCTCCATGGAGGGTCCCCTCTCCTCCCTTCCTTTCCCCTCAATGGAGGGTTCTCTCTAGCCCGTTCCTTTCCCCTCCATGGAGGGTCCCCTCTCCTACCTGCCCTCTCCCCTCCATTGAGGGTCTCCCCTCCTCCCTGCCAGTCCCCTCCATGGAGGGTCCCCTTTCCTCCATGCCCTCTCCCCTCCATGGAGGGTCCCTTCTCCTCCCTTCCTTTCCCCTCCATGGAGGATCCTCTCTCCTCTCTGCCCTGCCCCCTCCATGGAGGTTTCACTGCCTCCCCTACCCTGCCCCCTCCATGGAAGGACCCCTTCCCCCTGCCCTGCCCCATCCATGCAGGGTCTTCTGTTTCCCTGCCTGGTCCCATCACTCACAGGCTCTGCGAGGCATGTGCTCTGGTCCCCAGTGTTCATCTGTCCTGCCTCCAGGCCGTGTCCACTGTCTGCACCTGAAGCACATCTCACCGTCTTCATCTGCCCAAATCCTCCCGGGCTCTCAGGACACATGTCAAATATCATTTCAAATGTCAAATCACCGAGTGATCTTTAAAAAATATAAATCAGATCCCCCTATTCTCGTGCCTAAAAGCCTTCCTGCTGTGACAGCAATTTCAACCCACACTAGGGCCCTCTATGTCCCCCCGCCCCCCGCCCCACACTCTCTGCTGTTCCCATCCAGCCTGGCTGTCCTTGCCCTGGGGCACTGCCTCTCCTTTTGGGGTGGCTTCCCCAGGTCTCCATGGGGCCAGCTCTGTCTCAACAGCCATGTCTCAGTTTAAACATGTTGGGGAGCCCTTTCCTGAGCCTGCTAGGGAGTCACTCTGCTCTGAAGCCCCCATGTAGCCCTATGGTATATCACCTGGCAGTAGGTCACAATACTAACAGAGGTCAGAATGCTAAGACAGGTCATAGAGGTAACCTAGCCACCATGCCAGGTCAGCCATGTGGGCCAACCTCTCAAGTTTTCTGGTGGTGGTGTTGTTAAAAATCAGTGAATAAACATTTATTGACCCCAACATACCAAAGGCCCTCTACAGAAACCACAGGAGGTGTGGCTCTCCTGGGTCCTGGCCCTCAGTAACCAGGTGTTCTTCAAAGTGAAAACTGGGTGGGAGGGTGGGTCAGAGAAGCCAGGGAGGGACTCCACTTGAGTTGCTGGCTTTGAGGCTGGAGGAAGGGATCAAAGGCCAAGATTTTTGGGAGCCCCAGGAATCTGGGAGTGGCTTTGGCAGGGACACAGAAGGGAACTGTGCCATAAGGAATGGATTCTGTCACCTCCCCATGTGCAGGCCCCCGAGGCCTCCTGGGAGGAGGGCAACCCAATGAACCACCTCAGGTTTCTGACCCACAGCACCTGGGACCCCACACTTTGTCCTGTGAACCACTGCGTTTAAGGTCATAGGTCAGGGCACCAATAGAAATCTTTTGCGTCCCTGTGGCTCCCTAGTCATATAAGCTAAGTCTATTTTCTTCATGGCTCTTCCTATCTTCTGAAATAAAGTGTGGCCTTGGTTCTTGTTCACCTGTCTGTCTCTCAGGCCCTCTCAGCACCTGAAAGGTGACCTGTGAAGGCCCCGCCCCCAAGACCCAGGTAGACAGCACACACTTGCTGAATGATTTCCTGAGCAAAGAGCTCTTTTGAATTTAATAAATTTTTTATTTGTAATAAACCTGATTCATTAACATGTGCATACATATGATATCTTCATCCTCTTTAGGACATCCCACATAGATTCATGAATTTTTAAAATATCTTAATTTTTTGGTCAAAACCCGCGTCTCAATTTCTTGTTCAGAAATGCAGTAGCTGCTTTGTGACCTGCCTCGGGGAGGAGAGGGTTCTGACTGCAGACCAGGTTCACGCCAGGATGTTGCTCCTGTTCCTGGTCCTTCACAGGCCAGTCCTTTGGTCTCTGGTGGCCAGTTGACCCATGATGCGCCCTTACACCTCATCTCCTGTTCACCAGCCTGGTGTTGCTTCCTGTGTTGGTCAAAAGGTGCAATATACAGATCCTGTAACATAGAACCCACACCTGAAACCTATATGTTTTTGTTGACCAATGTCACCCCAATGGATTTAATATATAAAAATATTAAAAAAACAAAACAAAACAACACACACTTTAGTTATTTTGCAGATTGAAACTGGTTCAGGGAGATGAAGTGACTGGTCTGAGGTTCCCCAATATTCCCACTGCCCATGATTCTGAATGCCCAGCACTTTCTTGTCTTTCTCCCATTAGACTTCAAAGGTCCTGCCTTTTAAAAATCCAAAGGAGCTGCAAAAACAGTAGGAAGCTTCAAACCTCCTTTGGAAAGCACACTTTAAGTCAGCAGAGTGGAACATCTTCTCTATGAGTGTTTCTTTGCTTCTTTGTTCATTCATTTGCCAAATGTATGTTTTACAGACATTTCTAGAACTGACCTTTTCAGTACTGGATCTCCCTCTCAGAAGGTGCCTAGGCCTGTGCTAGGACCAAAGAGTTCCCAGTGCTGAATGGGAATTCAGCAATGACTTTTGAAGGTTTCTTTTTAAGAAATATATACAAATTCTGAATTACTTTTATCACTAGATACTAGGAAGGGTTCTCCCCTCACAAGAGCCTTTATGCTATTTTCACAAGACCCCTGCTCAGTATCTGGTGAAAGAAGCTCAGCTTACTTTACAGAAACACAACAGCTGAAACCACAGCACGATTTCTATAATAAGAAATTTCCTGCCAAAACCGGTTTGGCTCAGTGGATAGAGCGTCGGCCTGCGGACTGAAAGGTCCCAGGTTCCATTCCGGTGAAGGGCATGTACCTGGGTTGCAGGCACATCCCCAGTAGGAGATGTGCTGGAGGCAGCTGATCGGTGTTTCTCTCTCATCGATGTTTCTAACTCTCTATCTCTCTCCCTTCCTCTCTGTAAAAAAATCAATAAAATATATTTTAAAAAAAAAGAGAAAGAAATTTCCTTTGCACATTGTAGCGAGGAAGAAAAACCTTTAAGAAGAAATGTCAGATAGAGTTACAGTTTTGTATGAATAAAGATAAGTACGGATCAAAGTTGCAAATATATTCAGTATGTTTAATGTGCAGAAAAAATATAGCTTATTTATTTATTTCTAAAGGGATTTTCTCTTGAGTCCCCCACCAGGGGATAGAGGGGATAAGAGCAAAAGAAAATATTTAGCTCAATTAAATATCTGAGTTCAGCCTCATGAACTGAATCCTGTCTTTAAATGAACCCAGTGCCTTTCCCATTGGTGTTATATGGGATGGGAGGCGGAGCTATTTTGTTTTTCTGGCAACAGGGGCAGAGTCTTTGTATCTCCTATTGTAGCTCAGGGAGTAGCTAGTCTGGGTCCATGTGTGGGGTCCTACTCCAAGTTTCCCTCTGGAGTTCTACTCACCCAGAGAGTGAGGACATGCAGCATCCCTGTTGGGGGCTCCCAGTCTGCCCAGATAATCCCAGGGGAGCAGTCCTCAGCCCTCCAATTCTAACCCCAGTGTCTGTGTGTCCCCCTCTCCCCTCTGAGAGTCCTGGCTGCAGAGGAGGGGACAGGAGGCATCTGCAGTTCCCTGTCCTCAATCTCTTCATTTGTTCCCACAGTTACCAGAGCTCAGAAGGCTTTGCTTCTCCTTCCTATCCATACAGACCTTACCTGATGGAAAATTTGAGAACACTGGAAAACAGGGCACATGAAGACTTTTCAAGAGTATGTAAGTGTTTACAAAGTATTTGAGAAAATTAATTCCTAAATTCTGTTCCTTCTAGGTGCTCTTTTCAAATTTGATCTGCCTGAGGAGTCATCTGTGATTATTTTTTTTTCCATCTCACCTTTCACAGTTTCTCCTCTCATTTTAGTAAAGAAAACCATGCCTTCCCCACCTCCTCCCAGAAATCTTACCATTGCCCCTGGGGGTGACACTCTCCAGCCCTCTGAACTATGAGTGCATGCCAGCTAATGGCACTGCACGAAGCAAACTCTATCTGAGAAGGAATTCTTAGGGTAATCTGAAGGCAGCAGGAAAAACAAAAGCAGAGACTTCAGAGGTAGTTGGAGCCTTTGTCACCTCCAGCTACACAAATGTTAAACACAGCCTGACACCTGGCCAGACAGTGTAAAATCTCACAGTGCTCAAAATGGTTGATAAAAGGGAAAAATGGATAATTTTCTGTTAAATAAACATCTGCATAATAAGAACTAAAAAAAACCTAGTTGTCTTCCATAATTCAGGCACTTTACATGTATTGTTCTAATCCCACAATGGTCCCCATGTGCCTCCCATTTTAGAAAGCAGAGAACTGAAGTCAGAGAACTGAAGACAGGAGGCCAGAATTGGTGGGGCTCCAAATCCAGCCAAGTCGGCTCCCCCAGAGCAAGCTGCCTCCTGTGTCCAGGGTTTCTTGTCCTCCTGATGGAAAGTCTGACCTTCCGTTCCTAAGACACATGCTGGTGTCTTCATGAATTTCAACCAATTTCCAAAAGCACCAGTGGGAAAAGAATTTTTACGGTTAAGGACAGCAATAGGGACACAGAAGAGACTCTCATTCAGAACAATTCGAGCATAGACAATGTTTACAGATCTGCTTCCGAATAAATGAATGAATGTCACACTGGGCTCAACGTTTAGACAGGTGCAGCTACAGAGAGAATCCAGAGACCACTCAGCTGCTCTGTAGACATGGGAGCATCCTACGCATGACACTTGCCATGACACCTGTCTTGTTGACAAGAATTATGCAGACGGCTTCAGCGGATATACAAAACTTTATTAAATAAAAAAAAATCTTTAGCCAGTACCACTTTGGCTCAGTGGATAGAGTGTCAGCCTGCAGACTCAAGGGTCCCAGGTTCGATTCCGGTCAAGGGCATGTACCTTGGTTGTGGGCACATCCCCAGTGGGGGGCGTGCAGGAGGCCGCTGGTCGATGTTTCTCTCTCATGGATGTTTCTAACTCTCTATCCCTCTCCCTTCCTCTCTGTAGAAAATCAATGAAACCTATTTTAAAAGAAATTCTTTAGAAAAAAATCTTTAGTTGTTGTTTTTTAAAGTGAATTACTGAATCTTCTGAAACTTATTTTGGCTTTTGAAAAAGTTCAAAAAATTCCACATTCTTTTTATAGTTTCTTCCTTCGTTGATTTTTTTTCTCTCCAATACTGGAAAAAGATAAAAAATAAAGGCATGTTGAAAGAAAAACATAAACTTCTCCATAATTTCACATCCCACAGTTAGATAATAGTATGATCTTTTCCCTTTGTTTCTTTGTGTGTTTTTTTTTTCCTTTTTATATAGGTATGTATATGTATGCACAGTATAAAGTTGCCAAATTTGGAATTATATATCGAAATGTGTATGCACATATATTTATAAAAATATATGTACACATACTTTTTGCTTCCTCTTGTTCTTAAAATTATACCATAAACCGTCCCGCATATTCTAAGAGAGTCCTATCTTAATGGCTTTGTAATATTCCAGCATATGTTTAAATCACAATTCAGATAACCAAAATTCTATCACTGGTCATTTAAGTTTTTCCCACTTGTTCAGTGTTACGAATAATAAAAAGAATCAGCACTTTCTAAAACTTTTTCTGTTTTTTGAATTAAAGAAAACTAATTTTAAAATCACTAAAATCCTTTGAGAATAGAAATGTTTTATTTTGCACTTGCAGTAGAGTAGCCAGTAGCCGCATATGGCTATTGAGCTCTTGAGAGGTGGTTAGTGCAACTTAGGAGCGTGATTTCACCTTTGACTTCATTTTAAATTAGCCTCATGTGGGTAATGTCTACCTTATTGGTCAAAGCAGAACTTGAGAGCGCCGAACCCTTACCACTAGGCCTCCAGGGACTGTGGTACATATAATGAACAACATAAACTGATGAACAAAAACAGATCCAGAGACAGAGAAACATCTATCAGACCACCAACCTCAGAGGGAAGGTAGGGGAGGGTGGGGGTAAGAGGGAGAGATCAACCAAAGGACTTATTTGCATGCATATCGGCCTAACCACTGGACACAGACAACAGGGTTTGAGGGCATGAGTGGGGAGGGTAATGTGGGGATAAGGACACATATGCAATAACTTAATCAATAAAGAAATTTTATAAAAACAAACAAACAACAAAGCAGAACTTGAAACTTGGGAGCTCAGTGCACTGCTTTGAGAATTTGCTTGTATGCAGGAATACCCCCATCTTGTGGTCTTTTAGAATATTGCTTCTGAAATATTGGGAACTAAGGTGTATTAGCAAGTGTGAGCAAGTATTTTTTCTTATAACTTCAGAACGTTCATAAACCATAAGAGTCACCTGGTAGATTACATAAATTATCTGGAAGTTTTAAGACTGGCATGGCTAAAAGACAGTCCGCACACAGGGCAAATGAATTGCAGTGGACAGTAAATATTTAGAAAAACACTAAGAATAGAGTCACTCTTTTGATTGGGACATACGGAGGATTTTAAACAGAGGGACCTTGTTATCTCCCAAGTCCAACAGTATTCCTATGTACAGATAAAGCTTCGTATGGTTATTCCTAGAATTAGTACAATTGGGACATGATCACTTTTAGGCATCAAGGATATCTTTTTCCAAGAATGGCGAAATGTGAAGAGTTCCTGGAAGTTATTGCATCCTTGAAATAGCCTTGAAACATATTGTATTGGAGATTTATCCCTAAATCACACCCCTTTTGGGGTATGTTAACCAAATATCCAGGATGCTACTTTAGTCTTTCTTTTTTTTTTTTGAACTTTGAAAGATCAGATTTAATGCTGGGGTCCAACCCCAGCAGGTCCAGGGGTCCCCAAAGGTGTGTACGGAGTTGGCGAAGAAGGAATGACACATAGGCAGCGTTCAGGTGATCATCATAGCCAGGTTCTGTAGCTAGGTTCTCTTGCCATGTTCTCTCGCTAGGTTCTCCAGCCAGGTTCAGTGGCCAGGTTCTGTCCAGGTTCTCTAGCCATGTTCTCTTGCTAGGTTCTTCAGCCAGGTTCTGTAGCCAGCATCTGCAGCCAAGTTCTGTCTAGGATTTCCAGCCAATTCCTGTAGCCGGGTTCTGTCCAGGATCTTTTGCCATGTTCTCTCACTAGGTTCTGTCTACTTTAGTCTTTAGGGCTCATGCTAAGCTTAGCAGAAGAAATGGGAAAAGGGCAATAAAATGAGGTCCAATGGACTTTGTGAAACAAGGCAGAATGGCCAAACCTCAAATCCCCTGCAACAAATGAGGTAAATTATCAAGCATTGGAAAGCGAATCCCATAGCTAGTTACTGGAATTTATTTAGCCATATGTAAGTAATGAGCAGCAACTATCTTGTCATCTGTAATTATTGGGAACAATCAAGTTTTTATAAGGAAGTTCAGTTTTTGTTTGGTTT
Source organism: Myotis nattereri (assembly GCF_964212035.1). Taxonomy (NCBI): domain Eukaryota; kingdom Metazoa; phylum Chordata; class Mammalia; order Chiroptera; family Vespertilionidae; genus Myotis; species Myotis nattereri. The sequence continues at coordinate 7,191,092 of NC_138085.1, read as the reverse complement.
CAACGTCTCACACTGGCCTTGGAACAGTTCCCTGTTGCATTAGAACAACTAATACATCTATTGTGTTTCAATAAAAGCTATTGGCTGTTATTTATTTTTCTTTTAGGATAAGTTAGTCATAAATGACTATGGTGGGCGCGCTGGGGCTGTGGTCTCTTCTCCACATCCCGCAGGGAGGGGGAGACTTGAACCGGTTCGAGCAAGTTAGGAGGCTCTTTGGAGTTTAAAGAATAATGAAAGACAGACATAAACTAGATTAAAAGCTTGGGCTGGGTGTGGTGTCTGCCCTTTGACTCCAGGGACAGACAGAGAGAGTCTGCCCTCTGGAGGGACAGGCACAGAGAGAGCCAGCTCTGAAAGCTGTTTATTATATACTCCAATTACAGGAAGTTACATCACATCTGGGTGGGCCTGAGACATCATGAGATCCATCCCCTTAACACTGGGCCAGAGAGTCAGACTGAGTGACATCCAATCTTTTGACTGGTCCCGCCCTCAGGGCATGGCTCTGACCTTGCCCTGAGTCCCAGCTGATGTCTATTAAGCCAAGTGTATTCTAAGGGCCCTTAACAAATTAGTGATTCTCTGATAAGTCATCAGAACCCAATGATTAACATCAATTTTATTTTATTTTTTTGGTGGTATGTGCAGATTTGGTCTGCATTTACACCATTCACATTTCTCTTGTCAACAAATAAAAATAAATACTTCCATAGCCATGTTGCCTTCCTTTTTTATGAAAAGTAATATTTATGGTACAGAAAACATTTAATAGATGTAGAATAAACAGTGTACAATAAACAGTGATCATATCTTGCCCTCTTTCTTTATATTTTCATTTTTTAAGAAATAAGGAAACACTCGGGCTGGGTAGCTCAGTTGGTTGGAGCATCGTCCCATACACCAAAAAGTTTCAGGTTTGATTCCCAGTCAGGGCACATACCTAGGTTTCTGGTTCAATCCCCAGTCATGGTACATACAGAAGGCAGCATTCAATGATTCTCACTCACATAGATGTTTCTCTCTCTCCCTCTGACCCTCTTTCTCTTTCTCTCACTCTTAAATCAATAAAATTATCAGGTGAGGATTAAAAGAAAAAGAAAAAACACAACACAATAATAAAGAAATAATACAATACAGTAATAGTCTATATCATGTTCAGTCCAGTTTCTCTTTATATTTACATTATAAATTATCTAATCATTTTTCTAATTTAGGTCTTTAATCATTTGTTACCTATACTAGAGGCCCGATACATGAAATTCATGCACGAGTAGGCCTTCCTTCCCCCAGCTGCCAGCACCAGCTTCCCTCTGGGACCCGGGACCGGGCTGCTCCGCAACCCTCCCCCCCAACCCCCCCAACCCCCTGGCCACCCTTTGCAGCCCTGGCTTTGTCTGGAAGGTCTTCCAGAAAGATGTTTGCTCTAATTAGCTCTTATTATTATGAATATATATCAATCAACCTTATGCAGTATTAGTTCATCTTTCTGGATTTATATACAGGTATATTTTATGTAACATTCTGGAACTTTTGTTTATATTATCATAAATTTTAAAATCTATCTACTTTGAGACAAATAGTTCTTTATTGATTTTAACTGCCCTGTAATATTTATTCATATGAGTATTTCAGAACTACGTATGTATTCCTTTTCTAGTGAACATTTACCATATTTTGTTGATTTTATTTATTATTATTTTTAAAATATATATATATATATTTTTACTTCAGAGAGGAAGGGAGCTAGAGAGAGAGAAACATCAATAATGAGAGAGAATCATTGATCGACTGCCTCCTGCACACCTCACACTGGGGATTGAGCCTGCATCCCAGGCATATGACTGGGTTTCAGAGCTGACCTTGACTTCCTAGTTCATTGGTTGATGCTCAACCACTGAGCAACACTAGCTAGGCATATGTTGTTGATTTGCAAATGTGCAATAGGCCACATTTAAAATCATTTGAAATCCAAATACAGTGCTAATAATAACACACATGGCCTTCATCTACTCTGTGTAGGACAAGGGTCCGCAAACTTCCTGTGTAAAGGGTTTGATAGCAAATGGTTTGGGCTCTGTAGACAATCCCATCTTGGTCATAACTACTCAACTCTGCCATTGTAACATGCAAGGAGCCAAAGACAATGTGTTAATGAATGTACATGTCTGCCTTCCAGTGAAACAGTAATTGTGGACACCAAACATTAATTATGGACACCAAAATGTTAATTTCATATTATGTTTATGTATCAAAAATATTCTTTTCATTGTTTCCTAACCTTTAAAAAGTGAAAAAAATAATTCTTATCTCATGCGATATATATAAACAGGCAATAGTCCAGATTTCACCCACTGAGTATAACATCCTGACACCTGGTATGCAGATAATATAATGACATACCCTCCTTTATAACATCTATAAAGATTATTTCCTTCTTTAATATAAAACAATGAATAAAATAAGTCAAAAATTTAAAGCTCAGATATTCTACATGATGATGAGCAAACCAGTGACCTAATGAAAAATTCTGGCTCTCGACAGTGACTTGGTCAGAATGCAGAAGTGTCCTGTGTTGAAGTTATTCTGCAGGGACAGACTGTCAGGAAGCAATGCTGGGTGGATGAACTAACCCACACTACTGAGCACAGCAGGATGGCAGCAAGGAGCCCAGGGTGGCCTCCTGGTACTGCTCAGAGGCGCCAGCAGGTGGCGCAGCAGCAGCAAACTCCCCTGGCAGGCTAGCTTGGCAGATCTGGCCACAGGCTCCCACTTGGGTGAGGGGGACACGCCTGGGGACCGCGAGTCACAGGACCCACTGGGCTTCCTGGCTCGCACTGCTGCCTCCTCCGGGTCCACCAGGGTCCTGAGGGCGGAGGAGCCATTGGAGGCCGAGCCCAGCTGGTGTGGATGCTGCCCCTGCCACCAGACCAAGTGCATCTGCCTGGAGTCCAGGCCACCATCCTGCAGGCACTCCTCTCCAGCATGTGGGCAAGATCCACTTGCTCATCTGAGGGAGGAGCTGGAGCGGAAGCTGGTGAGGGGCAGCCCTGGACCAGACCACCTTCCTCAATGTCACCAAGGTGAGTGCCCTCCTGCTCACCTGCGCAGCGACTCCGGCCTAAAAGCCTAGTGCCCCCCACCCCCGACCCCACGCAACTGAGTGCGGGTTCCAGCCTATCTGGCACCTCCCAGGTGCTGGGACTTGGAGTGTCCCACGTGGTAGTGGCTGTTGTGGGTGGGAGGGCTCATTTCAAGGGTGAACTTGGGCTTATCAGATATTTAAAACGCTTGAAAGATTGGGGTTTCCCTGGGCCTTGCTCTGTGGGGGCAGCCAAGGTGTCACTTTCCGGAAGGGTGCGACTTGGAGAGCCCCTGGACCCCGGGAGAAAGCAGGAGAGTTGAGAGGCTCCATCAAATCGCCGCCTGGGACCAAGAGCCCCAGTGAGTGACCAATAGCCCCACGGGGGCTCCTTCCCTGTGCGGGGCTGGTCTCCTGTCATTCTGGGGCATGTGCTCCCTGGACCTGGAGGAGTGGTGGCTGCTGAGCTGACAGGAGGCAGCTTGGGACAGAGTTCCAGCCAGACCCCAGCAGGGCCCCCTGTCTATTAAGCCAGGCAGTGAGGGGGCCTGCTTCTCCAGGGCTTGTGTCTCAAGCCAGTGGACAAGACAGATCTGTAGTCCCCAGAAACTTAACTACCTGGTCAAATAGGGTGTGTGTGTGTGTGTGTGTGTGTGTGTGTGTGTGTGTAGGGGGCGGAGGGTATGAGCGGGGGAGGGTGGAGAGGCGATCTGAGGGAAGGGAATGGGCATGGGCAGAGCTTATTCCAGGCCTGGGAATATGTGTCTTGGAGGGTAGTCACCACGTGAGCCCATATACAACTTGGGTGTTTATTTAGCAGTGGCTTCAGTGCAAGGATGATAATTAAATTGTGGTTGCTTGGTTGGGTGGGTGGGTGGGTGGGTGGGTGGGAGGTTGGTTGGTTTGGTCTCAGAAGAAATAAGAGGTAGAGACAATCGTCAGTCTTTACTTAGAGCCCAGCAGTGGCCTGACTGGGTCTTGGCTGGTAGGGCCTGTCCTTCTCAGGCTGAGTTTGGAAGTGTTCTGAGAGAGATGGCAGCACTTCTCCCACCTCTGAGCTGAGGCTGGCATCCTTGCTGCCTAGCGGCTGGCTGTCCGAGGGGCTTAGTGGCAGGAATGATTCACTCACAGCTCCCTTCCTCACTGGGGAGAATAGGTGACATGAGGCTCTCAGTCCTTGCACTAAACTAATGTCAGGTTGGGGCAGACCCTACATGGAAGTATTTCAGCTTCACAAACCATTTGAGTGAGTTAAATAACAACTCTTATGTTTTTTAATTTTTAAGGCAGAAAATACAGCCATATTTTAATTTGATGTTTACAAAGGTTGATTTTTACCCCCCCCCCCCCAAAATTGGCTTCAGCTGAAGTTTTCCATACCTGGGAAGTTACTTGTTGAATTTTAATAAAAGTGACATATGGTGCTCAACACATCTGTATTTTCTGAGCCTTTTCACACCAATACAAAGAATATGCAATTGATGTTTTAAAAAGATAATGCTAAATTTACTAATTTGGGTTATAGTACAGTTACTAAGAAATGTTTAATAGCATCTACCAAAATGTTATAGGATAAGGTTTACAGAGATTGTATATTTTTGAAATGAGCAGTATTATAAAACTGTGTTTACATTTTTGTGAAGTTTTGTACCACAAAGTTTAAAACAAGGAAAAGTTTATTATTGCTGAGATATTTAGGAACATTGTAGAAATCTGAACCTACAATTATTTTTTGAAGCGTTTGTAGAAACCTTATTTAAGAGGTCTAATTTTACCCTCATCCTATAGATGCAGCTAGGAGACCCAGAAAGGGTAAGTGAAATCCCCACGACCACAAGCTATTAATAGCAGAGATCAAATGAGAACCCAGGGCAAGTGCTCATTCTATTTTTCCTGTCAGCCTCTGTAGACCCAGTTGAGGTTAGAACCATAGAGCTGTGACTTAGGAGATCTGAATCCTTTAAAAATCTTTTCTGTATACATATGTTTCTCTTAGGAGTCTTGATAGTATTATTTAATTACTAGAGTCCCAGTGCATGAATTGGTGCACATTGAAAGGAAATTAATTAGAGGAAATATTGTAAGATCACTCTTTGCCCTTTCTCAATAATAGAAGTGTATACCAAATTCACGATCAACAATGACAGATGGAAACACATGCAACTGGCGCCAGTGAGATAGATAGGTAGATATAGATATATATATATGGATATAGATATAGATATAGATATAGATGATATAGATATAGATATAGATATAGATATTTGCTTACTTAGTCCTGCTTTCTGATTAGGTAAACTTTTTCCAGCTTGGTGAAGTGCCCCAATTTCGTTTTCAGGATATTGACAGCAAAACAGCATAAATACCAATATGAAAGCAGATTATTATTGTGGATCATGCGGAGATAACAAAGGGAGAAATATTTAACTACAGCCCCGTTTGACTATATTCCGTGCAGTGAGAAAACCTGAAGTCATGTTCAGGCTCTACCATTTCTTGCTTCTTTTCAGTTGGGTCAATTTTTAAAACATTCTAAATCTTCATTTTCTGGCTAATGAAATGAAAACAGGATTCTACCGAGTCTCCTCTCTACCTATTCCGGGACTTCAGTGAGGATCAAATGAGATGAGGCACATGAAAACACTTCAAAGACATTTGGTGAAAGTGTAAAATGTTTGCACCTGGCTATAAAGCAAGTGGGTGAAGAAACTCCAAGGAGGCTAGTCGCTAGGGAGAGGAAGCCTGGCATTACTATGTGACATCATTACCTGGTGCCCACAGCCACCATTTCTGTGCTGGGCTGGCCTGTGGGCTTTGTGCCATGGGTTCGTGGCGGGGCCCGTGTCCCACTTGGGAAAAGCGGAGTGTTGCTTGTGGACTCTGGGTGCGCAGTGCCCTTCCTCTGTAAAGGACCAGTTCAGGTCACAGCAGCTACCGTATTGAACGCCTGCCCCTGGTGGTCAGTGCTCTTCATAGCGAGTGGTCAGGTGGTGGAATCCTTAGCACATTAGCCTTTTATATATATGGATTTGCAATATGGATGGCAAAAACCATTTTTAAAAAGTTACTGTGGCTCATGTCTGAACTTTATCAAATCTGAAACTTTACTGTAGATATCAGCCTTCCAATGAGGAAGTCTTCAAATACAGCCTGAGCTGTGGACTCTGAGGCATCCTGCCTAAGAGCCTCTCTTCAGGGTTGCTGACCCGCCCCATCCCCTACCGTGCCTCTAACCCCTGCCCATTAATTTTTCCAAGCAGACCCAGCATCTCCAAAGCCCAGTGTTCTCATTCAGGAGCTGTTGGAGTGCAAGAATGCATTTTAAAGGATATTTCACAACCCAAAGCACTTTTTAAGCTTCTCAAAGATAAGTGGATGGTCACTGAACATGGATGCAAAATGCGTTTTACACCAAAAAAAGTTACTTAAATGTGTTTTAGAAGATTTTTTTCATTATCAAAATAATATAGGATCATTAGAATTTTAAAAAGAATAGTATAAAGTAAAGGAAATCACTTCTTTCCACTATCCAAGGTTAACCACTGTCAACATTTCAAAGTATTTCCTTTTGTCTTTCGTACATTTATATATCTAGATACCTTTTTGAGGTGATACAATTAATTCATTTATATTAATATATGTTGTATTGACTTCAGAGAGGAAAGGAGAGCGAGGGAGAGAGGTAGTAGTAATATGAATGATGAGAAGGAATCATTCATCACCTGCATCCTACATGCCCCCTACTAAGGATGGAGCCCCACGTACCCTGACAGGGACTCCATGTATGACCTCCTGGTTCATAGATCAAGGCTCAACCAGTGAGCACGCCTCCAGGGCAAGATGATACTATTTGTTATGTGTGTATCCTGATTTGTTTTCTCTTAGTTATGGTGTTTTCATTCCACTGCATCTATAACCACTTTTTTCCCGTTTATGAAGGCACTGTTTATTTTTCCCAGCTTTATTGAGAAATAATCAATATACACCACTGTATAAGTTTAAGGCAGACAAAAGGATGGTTTGATTTGCCTACATTGTGAAATGACCACCACAGTGGGTTCAGCTAACATGTACTGAAGATGTGACAAACCAAAATTGAAATCTCTAATGTAATTTGGGTTATTTTTTCTTCAAAGTCAAATCTACAATTGTTACTATTGCAAAAAAGAGCTTGTACTTGGAACTAAAGTGCAGGGTGTGGTGGGTCTGCAGGCTGGGGCTCTACTGCCCTGGCCCCTTGCACTTGAGCCCTGTGCCTATTCTCATGCAGATCCTTTCTCCTTCCAGACTTCACATGAGGCTGGTGATGGATGTGCTGCCCCTGCTGGACGGGTTCCACAGTCTGTCTTCCCACCACGGAGTGTCAGAGGTGAGAGCCCCCTGTGTAAGGCTGTGGAGCATATGAAGTTCAGAGTCACTTTTGTCTCAGCAGCTCTGGGGGTGACCTCAGCATCAGCATGCGCAGAGCCTATGCTGGCCTCCAGGGTGTGCTCTGTGCGGGTCCAGCTCACCCACAGCTCCTCTCTCCCTGGATTTCAGCCACCTTACTGGTCCTTCTGCTAGAAGCTCTGGTTCTCTCAGAACCTTACACTCCTCTCCACCCATGAGCTGTGTGGCAGCTTCATATAACAGGATGGTTTTCAGGGAAAACTGGCTAGAGAAAAAGAAGAAAAATAATCAGGAGTCGCCACAATACTTTGGAGTCCAGGGCCTGGCCAGGAGAGAAGGGGGAAGGGTCCAGGGCAGCCGCCACTCTGGCTCCAACAGGCCCCTGGTCCGGTCCAGTCCTCTCTGAGTCATTCCCGACCTGTGCACAGAGCGGTGCTAGGACTCACTGCCTTCAAGACAAATCAGCTCACCATCGTGCTGGTCTCTGGTCAGGTTCTCAATTCTCTCCCCACTCAGCCCACTGCTGCTCTCTCTGGAGTCCGCAGATACTATTCTCTCTGAGACCATGGTTGACATCATTGGATGGACAGCTGGCCATTGGTCTGCTCCGTCTCGATGGCTCCAGAATGATGTGTTTCCTTCTTTTGAGAAGAAGAAAAACGAGCAAGAATATGGGTCTGGACAGCAAGTAGCCTTTCTGTAGAAATGCATGGACAGTGAGTTTTTTACTCTTAGTACTTTGAAGTGCTATGTGGATTGGCACGAGGTACTTTTATTTTATTATTCTTTCTGGATGTTCTCCCTGAAGGTGACTGAGTTGGCTGGCTGCACAGGTAAAGGAACAAGAGGGTGAGTGTGCTGCCCTGTGTGCCAAGTAGCAAGGAGTTTGTGCTGTTCTGCATTTCTGAGCCTCTCTCACCATGTGAATCAGCTATGGCCAGAGGCAAGGATAGCCATGAGTGGCTGCCCCCAGGCCATCCTGACACCACTCGTCTGTCCGACCTCTACACCAGTGAGCTGTGCTCATTGCCAGCTAAGTCCACAAGCCAGGGGAGCCCTGGAGCCCTGAGTCACTGCGTGCAGAGCATGAGCATTGGTGGCTCCCTGGCCCACATCATGGACCAAAAAGAGCAAGATTTTATGGGGTACAGACACTGAAAAGGGCTTCATGACAGCCCTACATTATTACCCTAATGGTACAGGTTTGGATGGACAATGACAAACTCCCTACTTGACCACAGAGTAAAATATCAAACCTTTAATGCGTGACACTCCGTCTCTCATCTACGTTTCACCCCTTAAAATAGGGTTGTGTTGATTTCATCCACCAGCATTACTTCTTCCATCTCGCATTCAAGTTGACAGGAAAATTGGAGCCGTCTATGGAAGGAGAGAGCATATGAAGACAGGGTATTATTTTTAGATCATTTTGAGCACCACTCTGTCGAGTACAAAGAGAAAAATTATTTATCTTTCCTGACTCTTAACAGGGCATAGGGATATTTTCCACAGTTGAGATCTGTAGATGATTAAAAGGCACCTGCTTCCAAGGACAATGCTGCCTTCCTTCATCCTTGTCCTTGGGTTGCGTCACTCCTGGGCCCTGTGCCCAGGTCCCAACCAAGACACCGAAAAGTGAATCTGCTCTGTCGACGAGACCCTGGCCCAGCGTTCCTGGAATGGCACAAAAGGCCCATCCTTGTCACTTGGTGGATGTGCTTTAATGAAGCAGAGGGTCACTGTGGGAGATTTGCACTACCTGCGTTGTGTTTTGTGAGATGGTTAAAAGGTTTGAAGCTCCTTTAAGAAACCAGGTGGCACAGTGAAGGAGCTGTTCCCCCCAGTGATCGCATTAGAGGTGGCTGAGACACAGCAGCTGTATTAAAAGCTGTGGAAGCTTCATGATGGGATGAGAACTTAACTGTGTAGGTCACTGGTCTGGATGGTGGCCCTCAATCCCACTGACCACCAGTTCCTGTGGGCAATTCTTTATCCTCAGCCCTGACCCCAACTGGACCTGCTGGACCAGATTCCCTGGGGCAAGACCACCAAATCTGGTTGTCACCCCTTTTAGTTTTGAACCTTTTAAAAATATAATTGTAGATTCCATTATTTATAAGAGATAACGCAGAGGTGGCCCATGGAATCTGACCTGGTTTCCCTCAATAATATCTTATAAAAATCTCACAACCAGGATATTGACAGTGACCCAACCGCCCATGTAGGGCCGATAGAAAACAGCTCTACCTGATTCTCCCACACCCAGGACAGAGCCTTCTATTTTTTTTTTTTGGTATATTATTATCACAGTAATATATACACAATGAAATTTACCATTTTAACCATTTTTCAGAGCACAGTCCAGTGGTGGTAAGTGGTCCTTAACACAACTTAACAATCATATTGTTGTGCTGCCCTTACCACCATCGGCTCCATCACTGTTCTCATCTTCTCCAACTGAAGCTCTGTCCCCAATAAACAACAACTCTGCATCCACTCCCCCATTACTGGTACCCTCCATCTTACCTGTATGACTCTGACGGCTCTAGGGACCTCATGTGAGTGGGATCAGACACTATTTGTCCTTTTGTGACTGGCTTATTTCATTGAGCATCATGTCTTCAGGGTCCATCCAGGTTGTAGCATGTGCCAAAATGGCCTCTTTTTCTAAATTGAATATATTGGGGTGAGATTGGTAATGAAATCATGTAGCTTTCAGGTATACAGTTCTGTAATACATCACCTGTATGTTGATGTATGTATCTCACCTCCCTCCCCTCTTACCCCAGGTCAGGTCTCCTTCCATCACAATTTATCCTTTCTAAGCCCTCTTCTACACACACCCCTCTCTCTGTGATAATCACCAAACTGTTGTCTGTGTCTATAAGTCTTTTCTTTGCTTAATCCCTTCACCTTTTCCCCCTAGTCCCTCAACCTCCTCCCCTCTGACAGTATTCAGTCAGTTTTCTGCACCTATGAGTCTGTTTCTATTTTGATTGTAGTTTGTTTTGTTCATTAGATTCCACATTTAAGTGAAACCATAAGGAACCTGTATTTCTCTGACTGGCTTACTTCACTTCACTTAGCATAATACTCACCGGCTCCGTCCATGCTGTTGTAAAAGGTAAGACTTCCTTCATTTCCTTTTTGCGTGTGTGGGTGAGTCGTATTCCGTTGTGTTAATGTACCACAGCCTTTTCTCCACTTATCTGCTGCTGGGCACTTGGGCTGCTGTGAAATCTTCGCTATTGTAAGTAATGCTGCAGTGAACATAGCATTGCATATATCCTTTCCGATCAGTGTTTCAGGTTTCTGCAGATATATTCTCAGAAGTGGAAATGTTAGGTCATAAAGCAGTTCTATTTTTAATTTTTGAGGTAAGTTCATACTACTTTCCACAGTGGTTGCACCAATCTGCATTCCCCCCAAGAGTACACGAGAGTTCTCTTTTCTCCACATATTCACCAGCAGTTGATGTTTATTGATTTATTGATGATAGCCATTCTGACAGATGTGAGGTGATACCTCACTGTGATTTTAATTTCCATTTCTGTAATGATTAGTGATGCTCAGCATCTTTTCATTTGTGTAATAATCATCTGCAGATCCTCGCTGGAGAAGTGTCTGTTTAGGTTCTTTGCTCATTTTTAAATTGGATTGTTTAATTTTGTTATGATGCTGTGTTTTTTAAGTTCTTCATAAATTTTGGATATTAAACCCTTATCAGATGTATCATTGGCAAATATGTTCTCCCCTTCAGTGGGTTGTCTTTTCATTTTGTTGGTGGTTTCCTTTGCTGTGCAACAACTTTTTAGATGGATGTAGTCCCATTTGTTTTTTCTTTTGCTTCTGTTGCCCAAATAGATATATCAGAATAAAAATATTTCTATGAAAATTTATTGCCTTTACTTTCTTCTAGAATTTTTACGGTTTCAAATCTCACTTTCAAGTCTTTAATCCAGTCTGCGTTTACTCTTCAATATGGTGTAAGAAGGTAGTCTGCATTCATTTATTTTTCTACTTATGTGTCCAATTTTCCCAATAGCATTTATTGAGTGGACTATCTTTACCACATGTATATTCTTGTGTCCTTTGTCTAATATTAATTGACCATAAATGTATGGGTTTATTTCTGGACTTTTTGTTCTGTTCCACAGATCTTTATGTCTGTTTTATGCCAGTACCATACTATATTTATTACTATGGCCTCGTAGTATAGTTTGTTATCAGGTAGCATGATTCCTCCCACTTTGTTCTTCTTTCTCAAGATTACTCTGGCTATTGGTTTGGTTTTATTTTGTTTGTTTTATTTGTGTGTGTGTGTGTGTGTGTGTGTGTGTGTGTGTGTGTGTGTTGGGTTTCTTGGTGGTGTTTTTTTTTTTTTTTTTGGACTTCCATATAAATTTTTTGTGATATTTGCTGTAGCTCTCTGAATTACGTCATTGGACATTTGAACGTTGTTAATTCTTCCTGTCTTTGAACACCATATGTACTTTTATTAATTTGTATCTTCTTCAACTTCTTCCTGTCTTTCTTCCTTTCTTTCACTTTCTTCCTGTCTTTCACTTTCTTTCCTTCTTTTCTTCTTTCTTCCTTTCTTTCACTTTCTTTCCTTCTTTTCTTCTTTCTTTCTTTCTTTCTTTCTTTCTTTCTTTCTTTCTTTCTTTCTTCCCCTCTTTCTTTCTTTCTTTCTTTCTTTCTTTCTTTCTTTCTTTCTTTCTTTCTTTCATTCTTTCTCTTCCTTCCTTCCTTCCTTCCTTCCTTCCTTCCTTCCTTCCTTCCTTCCTTCCTTGTTCTTCATGATCTTTATTATGTTCAGGTGAATTCCCTCTATTCACCTCAACAGGTGGCATGGGTGAAGCTGCAACCCAGGTACATGCCTTTGACTGGGAATCGAACGCATGATCCTTTATTGTAGTCAAATAAATATAAGATTTAGAGTTTTAACCACATTTAAGTATACATCAAGTATATTGACATGCAATTCTCACCACCATGTATCCCCAAATTTGTATTTATTTATTCATTTTTGCTTTTCATGGCTTTTATCTCTGTTAATAAATTTATTGGGGCAGGGTGGTTTTAGGTGTGTACAATTCAGTAATAGATCACTTGTAGGTCAGTTTTTTCTAATTGACTTCTAGTTTTATACAGTCATGATCAGAAAAGATTCTTGATATGATTTCAATCTTCTTAAATTTACTGAGACTGTTTTTGTGCCCTAACATGTGGCCTATCTAGATAATGTTGCACGTCCACTTAAAAAGAATGTATATTCTACTGCTTCAGGGTGAAATGCTCTGAAGATACCAATTAAATCCATTTGATCTATTGTGTTATTTCTGTCCACACTTTTTTTTTTTTAAAAGACTAGGTGTGAGGCCGCCCTGTGCAAGGGTGAGGCAGTGCCCAAGTCTTCCCCCCCCCCGTCTTCTCCCTCCCCCCCCAGCCCCCGCCCATCTCCCTCCCCCCCCAGCCTCTGCCCATCTCCCTCCGCCCCCACCCACAGGGGCCCCAGCCCAGGAGGAGGTCAGGGCTCAAGTCTCCCCCCCGCCTTCTCCCTCCCCCCCCAGCCCCCGCCCATCTCCCTCGCCCCCAGCCCCCGCCCATCTCCCTCCACCCCCACCCGCAGGGGCTCCAGCCCAGGGGAGCCAGGTGAGCATGTCACACACTAGGGCGAAGGGAACGCTTCACTGATTTCAGTGTCACCCTTGCGCAGGGGCCACCCTAATCTCCTCTGTATCATTCCAGCTTTACTATATGTGCTGCTGCTGCTGCTGCTGCTGCTGCTGCTGCTGCTGCAGAGTCCAGCACCAGGCCACTCTTTGCTTCTTGATTTTCTGTGCGGAAGATCCAGCCATTGATGCCAGTGGGATGTTCAAATCCCCTACTACGTCTGTATTATTGTTGAACTCTCCATTTATGTACATCAGGATTTGATTTACACATTTACTTGCTCTTATGTTGAAGAAATACATGTTTGCAAGGGTTATATCCTCTTGTTGGATTGCTCTCTTTATCATTCTGTGGTGTCCATTCTTATCGCTCAATACAGCCTTTGTTTTAAAGTCTATTTTGTCAGCTATAGGTTTACCTCCCCGGCTTATTTTTCATTTGTATTTGCATGAAATACCTTTTGCCATCCCCTTGCTTTTTGTCTGTATATCTTTCATTCTGAGGTAGGTCTCTTGTTGACTGCATATATATGGTCCTTGATTTCTTATCGATTCAGCTACCATGTCTTTTAATTGCAGCAGTCAAGCCACTTACATTTAAAGTGATTGTTCGTAGATATGTTTCATTCTTTTAACTCTGTTTCCCTTTTATTCCTTCTTGATAGTTCTTATACTAATGGTTTGGTGGTAACACACTTGTTTTGCTGTTTCTTGTCTGGGAAGCTCTTTATTTCTCCATCAATTTTAAATGACAGCCTTGCTGGGTAAAGTAGTCTTGGTTGAAGGTCCTAGCTTGTCATTATTTTGAATATTTTGTGCCAATCCCTACTGGCCTGGTATGTTTTTGTAGAGAAATAAGTTGACAGTCTTATGGGAGCTCCCTTGTAGGTAACTGACCGTCTTTCTTTTGTTGCTTTTAAGATGTCCTGTCTTTAATCTTTGTCATTTTCATGATGATGTGTCCTGGTGTCAAGCCTTTTTGGGTTCATCTTGTTTGGGACTCTGTGCTTCCTGGACTTGTGTGTCTCTTCCTTCACCAGGTTAGGGAAGTGTTCGGTCATTATTTCTTTTAATATGGTGTAGTCCCTTAACCTTTCTTTTGTCCTTGTACTCCTATAATGTGGATGTTGTTAATGTTTCATGTTGTCCCAAAAGACCCCTAAACAGTCCTCATTTTTAAAAGTTCTTTTTTTCTTTTTGCTGCTTTTGTCTTCTGTGACCCTGTCTTCCAAATCACTAATTTGATTCTCTCCTTAATCAAATTATTTATTTTCTCTAGTGTATTCTTCATTTCAAAGATTTTACTCTTTATTTCTGACTGGATCTTTTATATGGCTTAAATGTTCTTTTTCATGCCTACTATCAGTTTTCAAGTTCCCACTGATTTCATCCATTCTTCACCTAACTTCAATTAACTATCTGGAATATTGCTTGCCTCACTTTGTTTAGCATTTTTTCTGGATGTGTCCCCTGTTCTTAAATTTGGGGCATGTTTCTTTGCATTTTGGCTGCCTCTGTGTGTTTGTTTCTTTGTGTTAGAATCCAGGTCTTGGTAGTGTGGCTTCGTGTAGTAGGAGTCCTGTGGAACCCAGTGGCAATTTCTTCTTGATCATCTGAGTTGAGTGCTCCAGGGATGTCCCGTGTGTGTTATGTGAACCTTCCTGTGGCAGTTGATTCTTGATGGCTGTTGGCCCATTCATGTACTGATTCGATGCTGAGGCTAGTTGGCTGTGACCACAGTGTACCCTGCCTACAGTGTAGTGTATGAGCTGCTGACAGGTGTTGACCACGTGGAGCACAATTCATCTCAGCGGGGTCTGGTGCCTGCCTAGATCTCTCTTTGGATATGCCGCTTCTGAGGCTACTTGTATCCTTCTCTGATGTGCTCTGAAGCTGGCTATCGGCTTGTTGGTCCTGGGGCTTCCTGGGAGGGACTCTGGTGCTGAACAATGTCAGATGCTTGATGTGACTCTCCCAGGGCAATCTATTTGCATCTACAAAGCAATTCACAATTTGTGACAGCCTCTGCTGAGGCCCAGTGAGCACAGGAAGGTCCAAGCAGGGCACCAAAGCTGGCTTTGACTAGCACTGAGCCTGGGGACAGGTCAGCAAAAGTCCCAGAGCACACCATGTTCTGCCTCCCTGTCTGCCTCCATCTGCCGGGTGCCTGTTTCTCTCAGTTAATGAAAGAGTCTCTGGAAGCACTCTAGTTGCATGAGGTAGGTTCTCAGGGAGTCCCCAGGTAGAGGTGAGTGGTGTTCACCAGATGGATGCAGGTTCAAGCTCAGTGTCAGTGTTGGGTCTGAGGCCACTCAGCAAATGTCCCAGGGTATACCACGTCCAGCTGCCACCCGCTGGGTCCTCACACATCTTTGAGCAGTGTACAGAAGACACAGACCTGGCATTGTTTGTAGGAGGAGAATGAAAAATCAAAAGAGGCTGCTTCCCAGGATTGAAGATGTCTGGAATCTGTAGTCTGAGATCAGCCGTGTGAGCTTAAGGGCTTTGCAGAGGGTCTGTGGATTCTCAAAGGCCAGAGAGCTGCTTCCTGTTGTAGATGACTCATGGATCCCCTGGGATGCCACAGGGGAGCGAGAGCATGGTGGGATCATGCAGGTGCAATCCAGCCATCACGTAGTGAAAAGTACAGTCCCCTCATGGGTGGCTGATTTCAGCAGATTCATCCCTCCATTTCTGTCCTAAGAAAACTAGAGCTCTCTCCAGACTTCCGACCACATGCATGCTCACTGGCTTCCTGGGCAGCACTGTCCCTGCCTTCTTTCCTCAAGGCTGGGCGAGCCAGGCTGGCTGGAGTGTAGGGAAGGGAGGATAGAGGTCCATTTGGAGGGTTGAAATGCTGTGAGAACTTTTAAGGTTTAAATTGATTTTCTCTGTGTCTGCTCCCACACTACAACTAAGCAGCCAAAGTGATGCTTAGCTCACTCTCAAGGAAGCACAGTTCTGCCCTGCACCAGTGCCACACATCACCAGAGCAGTGAAGGGAGCTACTGGAGGAAGAAGACAGGGCATTCCTCTCCCAGCAGTGTAACACCCTCACAGGCATGATTCTGTCTGGAGAGCTGACCCCTGCTGGAGCGCTTAAGGCTTTTAGGCACAGAGTGTAATGATCTGATTTATATTTTTTAAAGATCACTCTGATTTGCATTTGCATTTTTATTAAAAATTACTTCTTTATTTTTTTTTTTCAATTAGGGATGACATTCAATATTAGTTTCAAGTGTACAAAATAGTGGTTAGACATTTATATAACATATAAAGTCATCTCCTGATAAGTCTAGCATGGGATATCTTTGAAAAGGGTATTAATCCTATTCATGAGGGCTCCACCCTCATAACCTAATCAAACTCAAAAGACCCACCTTTTATTTATTTTTAATCAACCTTATTTGGGTGACATTCATTAATAAAATTGCATAGGTCAGGTGTGCAATTCTCTAATGCAGCATTTGTATATCGCATTGTGTGCTCACTGGCTTCAGGTCAAGTCTCCTTCCATCACCATTTATCCCCCCTATGCCCTCTTCTCCCTCCCCTACCTGTCACCCACCAACCTTAGCCCCTACTCCCCACACGCCACCCCCACCCGCCACCCCACACCCCACACCCCCAGCCCCGACCTGCCTCACCACATCCCCAACGCACAGCCCCCATCTGCCACCCCCAACTCCCCTCCCGCCAGCTCTCATCCCCCAACACTACCCCTCACCCCCACCTCCCACTCTTACCCCCAACCCTACTCCCCACCGGCCCCCCCATCACGCACCCCACACCCCACACCTCCCATCCTCCACCCCCAACTTCCCAGCCCCTACCCTCCACCCCCCTTCCTCTGCTTGTGATTTGACATTTGAAATGATATTTGAGATGTGTCTTGAGAGCACGGGTAGGATTTAGACAGATGAAGAAGGTGAGAATATGCTTCAGGTACGGAGAGTGGACATTCGGACTGGAGGCAGGAGAGATGAACACTGGACAGACCAGAGCATATGCCCCTCAGATGCCTGTGAGTGAGGGGTCAGGGCAGGGAAACAGAAGACCCTGCATGGAGGGAAAGGGCAGAGGGATAAGGGGACCAACCACAGAGTGGTCAGAGCAGGAGAGACAGCAGCCCCTCCATGGGAAGGCAGGGCAGCAGGGTCAGGGGACCGGGGGAGGGGCCGATGGACAGGTATGAGAGGGAATGCTGCCAAGGGGCAGGGCTGGGGGCAAGGGCTCCACCATGGGGAACAGGGAACTCTCCATGGAGGGGTCTGTTTCCCCTGTTACCTATCTCTACTCCCATGTCCCCCGTTCCCTGGCCCCTCCATGGATGGTGCCCTAACCCCCCTATCTTGCTCGGACTATGTGGGGTCCTTTTTCCTCCCTGCCCTGCTACCTCCCTGGAGGATGCCCTCTCCCCCCTGCCCTGCCATCTATTTCAGGACCTGTGCTAAAATCCTTGCTGTCTCAAAGTAGGCCTCCCTATCCCCCCAGCCTCTCCTCTCCATGGAGGCTTCCCTATTCCCTCTCATGCATGCCCTGCCCCTCCATGTAGGATTCTGTCCTCTCCCTGCCCTTCTCCCTCAAACTGGGGCTCCCTTTCTCCACTGCTTGCCCACTCAAAGTGAGGTTCTCTGTCCCCCTGCCGTGCCCCCTCCATGAAGGAAAACTTCCTCCCTGACCCTCCCCCTCAAAGTGGGTTCTCTACACTCCTGCCATGCCCCATCCATGGAGGGTACCTTCTCCTCCCTGCCCCTCCCCCTAAAGTTGGGATCCCTGTCCCCCTGCCCTGCTCCCTCAATGGATAGTTCTGTCTCCTCTGTGCCCTGCTCTCTCAAAGTGAGGTTCCCTTTCCTCCTGCCCTACCCTCTGCATGGGGATTACCTGTCCAACTGCCCTGCCCCCTCCCCATAGAGGGCTCCTGGTCTCCCCTCTCCTCCCTGCCCTGCCCCCTATAATTGGGGTTCCCTTCCTTCCTGTCCTCCCCACTGCATGGAGGGTTTCCTGTACCCACTATTCCATCCCTGCAAGTGCAGTTCCTTGTCCCCCAGCTCTAACTCCTTTCTGAAGGTTTCCCTGGCCCCCTGCCCTGCCCCCTCCATGAAGGTTTCCCTGTCTCCTGCCTTCCACCCTCTATGGAGAGTCCCCTCTCCTACCTGCCCTGTCCCCTCCATGGAGTGTGCCCTCGCCCCCCTGCCCTGTCCCATCCATGGAGGGTTTCCTGTTCCTCTGCTCTGCCCCCTCCAAGGAGGGTCCCCTCTCCTCCCTGTCTGGCCCGTCCCTGTTGGGTTCCCTGGCAAGCCCCCCCCCCTCGAGTCCTGCCCCCTCCATGGAGGGTTCCCTGCCCCACCTGTTCTGTACCCTCCATGGAGGTTTCCCTGTCACCACTGCCCTGCCCCCTCCCTGGAGGGTCCCCTCTCCTCCCTGCCCAGTCTACTCCAAGGAGTATGCCCTCTCCCCCCAGCCCTGTCCCATCCACGGAGGGTTCCCTTATCCTCTGCTCTGCCCTCTCCATGGAGGGTCCCTTCTCCTCCCTGCCTTTTCCTCTCCAAGGAGAGTCCCCTCTCCTCTCTGCCCAGTCCACTCTATGAAAGTCCCCACTTTCCCTGCCCTCCCTCCTCCATGGAGAGTCCCCTCTCCTCTCTGACCGGCCAGTCCTTGGAGGGTCCATGTTGCCAGTCCCCACTGCCCTGCCCCATCAATGGAGAGTTCCCTGTTCCCCAAACGCCCCTGCACTTCCCCCTCCATATAGAGCACCCATTACCACTATCCTTCCCTTCCTTGGAGGGTCCCTTCTCCTCCCTGCCCTGTTACCTCCACGGAGGGTCCCATCTCCTCCTTAGCTATAACATCCATGGAGGGTCTCCTCACTCTCTGTCCTCTTCCCTCCATGGAGGATCCCCTGCTCCATTGCTCTGTCTCCTGCATGAAGGGTCCCCACTTTCCCTGCCCTCCCTTCTTCATGCAGTGTCCCCTCTCCTCCCTGCCCAGCCCATCCTTAGAGGGTTCCCTGTATCCCTTACCCATAGCCCTGCCCCCTCCATGGAGGGTCCCCTATTCTCCCTTCCCTGTCCCCTATGCTCCCCCCTCCATGGAGGGTACCTTCTCCTCCTTGACCCATCTCCTCCATGGAGGTTCCCATCTCCTCCCTGCCCTTCCTCTCCCTGGAAGGATCCTTCTCCTCCCTGCTCTGTCCCCTTTATTGAGGGTCCCTCCTCCTCCATGGCATGTCTCCTCCATGGAGTGTCCCCTCTCCTCCCTGCCCTGTCCCCTCCATGGAGGGGTCCCTCCTCCTCCCTGTCTGGCCCATGACTGTGGGTTTCCCTTTCCCCGTCTCTGCCCTCTCCTCCCTGCCCTGTAACCTCCATGGAGGGATCCTTCTCCCTGACCCATGCCCTCCGTGGAGGGTCCCTACTCCTCCCTACCTGTTCCCTCCATGGAGGGTTCCCAAAACCCTACTGTCCCCCTGCATGGAGAGTACCTTCTCCTCCATGACCCGTCCCCTCCATGGAGGTTCCCATCTCCTCCCTGTCTTGTCCCCTCCATGGAGGGTCCGCTCTCCTCCCTACCTGTCCCCTCCATGGAAGGTTCCCCACTGCCCTGCACCCTCCATGGAGGGTCCCATTTCGTCCCTGCCCTTTACCCTCCATTGAGGATCCCCACTCCTCCCTGCCTGACACCTCCATGGAGGTTCCCCCTCCTCCCTGCCTGTCCCCTCAATGGAGGGTTCCCATTCCCCATGGCCCTGCACCCTCCATGGAGGGTCACCTTTCGTCCCTGCCCTGTACCCTCCATGGAGGATTCCCTTTGCTCCTGGCCCTGTCCCCTCCATGGAGGGTCCCCTCTCCTCCCTGCCTGTCCCTCCATGGAGGGTTCCTAGTCCCCACTGCCCTGCATCCTCCATGGAAGGTCGCTTCTTCTCCCTACCCTGTCCCCTCCATGGAGGGTCCCCTCTCCTCCCTACCCTCTCCCTTCCATGGAGGGTCTTATCTCCTCCCTGCCTGTCCCCTGCATGGAGGGTCCCCTCTCCTCCCTTCCTTTCCCCTCAATGGAGGGTTCTCTCTCCCCCCTTCCTTTCCCCTCCATGGAGGGTCCCCTCTCCTCCCTGCCCTCTCCCCTCCATTGAGGGTCTCCTCTCCTCCCTGCCTGTCCCCTCCATGGAGGGTCCCCTTTCCTCCATGCCCTCTCCCCTCCATGGAGGGTCCCTTCTCCTCCCTTCCTTTCCCCTCCATGGAGGGTCCTCTCTCCTCCCTGCCCTGCCCCCTCCATGGAGGTTTCACTGCCTCCCCTACCCTGCCCCCTCCATGGAAGGACCCCTTCCCCCTGCCCTGCCCCATCCATGCAGGGTCTTCTGTTTCCCTGCCTGGTCCCATCACTCACAGGCTCTGCGAGGCATGTGCTCTGGTCCCCAGTGTTCATCTGTCCTGCCTCCAGGCCGTGTCCACTGTCTGCACCTGAAGCACATCTCACCGTCTTCATCTGCCCAAATCCTCCCGGGCTCTCAGGACACATGTCAAATATCATTTCAAATGTCAAATCACTGAGTGATCTTTAAAAAATATAAATCAGATCCCCCTATTCTCGTGCCTAAAAGCCTTCCTGCTGTGACAGCAATTTCAACCCACACTAGGGCCCTCTATGTCCCCCCGCCCCCCGCCCCCCGCTCTCTGCTGTTCCCATCCAGCCTGGCTGTCCTTGCCCTGGGGCACTGCCTCTCCTTTTGGGGTGGCTTCCCCAGGTCTCCATGGGGCCAGCTCTGTCTCAACAGCCATGTCTCAGTTTAAAAATGTTGGGGAGCCCTTTCCTGAGCCTGCTAGGGAGTCACTCTGCTCTGAAGCCCCCATCTAGCCCTATGGTATATCACCTGGCAGTAGGTCACAATACTAACAGAGGTCAGAATGGTAAGACAGGTCATAGTGGTAACCTAGCCACCATGCCAGGTCAGCCATGTGGGCCAACCTCTCAAATTTTCTGGTGGTGTTGTTGTTAAAAATCAGTGAATAAACATTTATTGACCCCAACATACCAAAGGCCTTCTACAGAAACCATAGGAGGTGTGGCTCTCCTGGGTCCTGGCCCTCAGTAACCAGGTGTTCTTCAAAGTGAAAACTGGGTGGGAGGGTGTGTCAGAGAAGCCAGGGAGGGACTCCACTTGAGTTGCTGGCTTTGAGGCTGGAGGAAGGGATCAAAGGCCAAGATTTTTGGGAGCCCCAGGAAGCTGGGAGTGGCTTTGGTAGGGACACAAAAGGGAACTGTGCCATAAGGAATGGATTCTGTCACCTCCCCATGTGCAGGCCCCCGAGGCCTCCTGGGAGGAGGGCAACCCAATGAACCACCTCAGGTTTCTGACCCACAGCACCTGGGACCCCACACTTTGTCCTGTGAACCACTGCGTTTAAGGTCATAGGTCAGGGCACCAATAGAAATCTTTTGTGTCCCTGTGGCTCCCTAGTCATATAAGCTAAGTCTATTTTCTTCATGGCTTCCTATCTTCTGAAATAAAGTGTGGCCTTGGTTCTTGTTCAGCTGTCTGTCTCTCAGGCCCTCTCAACACCTGAAAGGTGACCTGTGAAGGCCCCGCCCCCAAGACCCAGGTAGACAGCACACACTTGCTGAATGATTTCCTGAGCAAAGATCTCTTTTAGATTTCATAAATTTTTTATTTGTAATAAACCTGATTCATTAACATGTACATATATATGATATCTTCATCTGTCCCGACCCGCGGGACAACAACGGGGGAACAAAGAGACACCCTAGGAGAATGAGACAAACAAGGGACACGAAAGAATGGAGGCAAGACAAGTTCTGATCAAGCCTCAAACTTTATACTCACAGCGGCATAATATATACTGTTTTAGGAAAGGGGGGTGGGTAAAGGGGTCTATGGGCAGTAACCTTTTACTAGAGATTTATTAGGCTTTTGATGGCTGTGCTTATCAGCGGAGATGTGTGATTTAGCAGCCTTTGGATGGCTGTGTGTTTATCAGTGGAGATGTGTGAAAAAGCGGCTGTGTGAGGGTAGTTTATCTGTAACTGCTGGCCAATTTGCAAGACACAGGTGGTTTCTGGTAATTAGGAGTTTCTGGAGGAACCAGAAACTTATAGTTCTTAAGATGGCTTTGTTTAAGCCAATATCCTTAATGGCTCCCAACAACTCCTCCCTTTTTCTTTATTAAGGGTGGGCTTTAACCGACTGGGGGAGTAGGGACCTGGTTCCTCCCGTGGGATGGTGGGGTCCCACCGTCAGTGGCTCTTGGTATCTTTTGGGGAGGAGAGGCAGAGCCGAAAGTTATGTATGGATACGAACCTCTATGCAAACCAGGTGTGCTCACAGGGAAATCCAGAGGAGGTCGAAAATTTTTGTGACCTTCCCTTGCAGTGCTTTGCCGTGCACCCAGGTCGGTGCCCATGCCTTTTTCCTTCTATGGGGAGTAGGCAAGCATCCCTCTGGCGTCATGCTGTCCCTGCAGGGAGGGAGTTTTAGCAGTCATTATAATCACATTCACTGTCTAACATGGCTAGACGATGGTAGTGTACCTGAATGGGTTTGGCCAGGATGCTATCAACCTGCTGTTTTACAAAGTCTGTTAATTTCCTAAAAGCCCAGGGGCCGAAAGCTAGGATTAGGAGAAGGCTTATAAGGGGGCCGAGAATAGGAAGCAGGTAGGGCAGGAGTCCGTTCAATCCGCTCCAAAGGGGGTTCTCGAATAATTCTCTCCGTCTCTTCACTAGATCTTCTTGTAACTTCTTTATCTTGTCTCGGACGATCCCGGATTTGTTGGCATAGAAGCAGCAGCGTTCCTGTAGGGCCAAGCATATTCCTCCCTGTTCTGCTGTGAGCAAATCTAACCCTCTTCTATTTTGTAGTACTACTTCAGCTAAGGAATCTATCTGATCTTGGAGATCATTGATAGTGCCTGAGAGAGCTTGGACATCATCAATTAGCTGGTTAGATAATTTGTTATAGGTATGCAATGCTGTTCCTAGCCCAGCTGTACCAGTAGCTACAGCTCCAGAAATTCCTAGGCCAATAAGTAAAGGGATAAATTGAACAGCCCGCTTACTGCGTCCAGCGATGTAATCAAGGCTAGGCAGGGGGACAGGTTCTCCTCCTGGGATGATGTCAATATCTGGGAGAATACTGGCCTGTACACATAATCCTGTCCAATTTGTAGGTAGGGCCGTGTAGGCCATATTTCCCCCACATACAAATACTCGTCCTGGAGCGGGATAGAGGGGTGAACTATAATTACTAATAGAAGAGCAATTTGTAAAGCTGACGAATCCTACATCTAAATCATAGCTATTATTTTTGGGTTCTTTTTGTAAACATGATGACAAGTTGAATGCAATAGGCTGAGTTCTAAAGGGTAAACTAAGGGTACAATTGTTATAGGAAGTGATGGCGGTAGCATTATTATCCGGTATGACAAGGGGCATAGCTGTGCCAAGAGTCATACATAACCAGCAGTCTTCTGCGAGGGAGGGATTGGTAGTATTTAAAGCTTGAAATGTGGCTTTTAATATGTCAGAGGTTTGGGTGTCGAGATCTACGCCTCGAGACTTGGGTAAGGCCAAGGGGTGGTAATTTACAGGGGGATACATATTTCTGGAAATTTCTTCAATTTGTTTTTGAACTATGGCTTCCCTAACCCTGTCTGTCGGTCCGCCGCCATCAGACACGTGGATAGGTGCCTGCAGCGGCCAGCAAACGGGTTTGCCAATTTTGGCGCGGCAAGAGGCTTGGGCATATTTAGAATGTCCCCTGCTGGAGGAGTGATCATATTCGCCTCCAAATGAGCCACTATATGTTCTTTGTAGAATAGCGGTGAGTTGTATTTTGCCCTCTGAATTAGTGCACTGTTGAACGGTGTTATAGCAGGTAGAGTGCATCTGAGTGACTGCTTGGCAGTCCGAGGGACAAGGCCCTGGCCTATCATTAATCGGGGGTATGATTTTGGGCTTTTCTACACATTTCCAGCTTGATTTGTATCCTCCTGCCATTAAAGGCTCAGAGATAAGGTAAGCAGTAACGGAGCCACAATCAGCTGTTCGGGTGTATTGGTGTGTCCAGGGTGTCACCGCAGTGTGACCTCCCCTGCAGTCGCAGGGAGGCCCAAAAAGCACTTTGGATAGTTCAGCTAAGTTCGGGGGGGACTGCAGCCCACCAAGGGCAGTAGGGAGCAGGACGGAGAGAATAATAACCGTCCAAGGGAACATTATAATTGTAGGAGGTTTATACATCAGTGGCCCAACAGGGACAAAAGTGTCTTCCTCCAGGTATCAGATCAGGGTTGCGCCTACACTCACGGAGGACTGAGATGAATATAAGTAAAAAGCCAAGGAGAATTCCTATCCAAAAGTACCAGGGTAGAGAATACCAGAGCATTTTTAAGGGGCAATTACCTTGACCAGCGATGCCAAATGGCTTCGGCTACCTGAAAGAGAAAGGGAAAAATCGTTCTCAGGGACTATTCCCCTGGATGAATGTATTATTTCGAGGGGTTAATGGGTTTAATTAGACGTTCAGGTAACCATCGTGGTCCTTCCTCTTGCATGTCATAGACACACGCAGATCCGCGTCCCCAAATGAGAACTGGATCAGGGCCATGCCATCTGGCGGTCATGGGATCTTTCCACATGACTTTAGCATATTGTTTTTTTGTCTCTTGGTGCCATAGCCGGTCTGCAGCAGATTTTCCTTCCTTGTCAAGTTGGAGGAAGTTTAAGGTAAATAAGGCATGAGATAGGAGATTGCGAGGAGAAACTTTGGTGGGATATATGTTAGTTGATTTGAGTTTATTTATGGTATTTTTGAGAGTTTGGTGAGCCCGTTCAATTATTCCCTGGCCTTGGGGATTGTAAGGAATTCCAGTGATATGTTTAATGTTAAATTGAAGGCAGAAGTTTTTAAAAGCCTGGGAGGTATACCCAGGTCCATTATCTGTTTTTATTGTTTGTGGTTTCCCGAGAGTAGTTAAGCATTGGAGGACATGGGCTATAACATTCTTTGAAGCCTCACCACTATGAAGGGAGGCAAAGATAAATCCACTATAGGTATCGATGGACACATGGACGTACTTAAGATTGCCAAATTCAGATATATGGGTGACATCCATCTGCCAAATTTCATTAGGAAGTAGGCCCCTGGGGTTGACTCCTAGGTGAGGAAGAGGGAGGAGAGTAACACATCCTGGACAATTTTTAACTATTTGTCTGGCTTGTTCTCTGGTGATTTTAAACAGGAGGCGTAACGTATGGGCATTTACGTGGTGGAGGCTATGATATTGCTTGGCTTTAGAAATCAGGTCTATAGAAAGGGAACATGTGAGGCGAGTGTGTCTGTCTGCAAGGGCGTTGCCATGAGAGAGGGGGCCGGGGAGATCGGTGTGAGCCCTTAGGTGTCCTATATAAAAGGGAGCATTTCTTGCTATGATAAGGGCCTGGAGCTGGTGGAAGAGCGGGACTGCATTAGTAGATGGCTTGATATAGGGCACTGTTTCTAGTGAGGGTATTGAGAGTGCTATATAAGCGCTGTCGGTGTAGAGGTTAAAGGGGGTGTTAGGTAATTTCGTGAATACTTGGAGGATTGCATATAATTCAACAAGTTGTGCGGACTTGAAGGGGGATGGGGTGGTATAAGGTTGGTTGTCAATGATATAAGCAGCTATACCACTAGAGGACCCATCTGTAAATACCAGGGAAGCTTGTTTTAGTGGTATTCTTGAGGTGATTTTAGGAAATATAAATGGATGTAAACGGGCAAAATGGATTAGTTTATGAGGGGGATAATGGTTATCAATCTTTCCCTGGAATGAGGAGAGAGATATAGCCCATTCATCCTCATTTTGTGAGAGCCAGTTTATTTGTTCTTTAGTGTAGGGAAGAATGAGTTGATCAGGGTCTTTGCCAAAATGGTGTCGGCTTTTTTCTCTGCCAATTTTTAAGAGGAGAGCAACTAGGGAGGGGTATGAGACAAGTATTTTAGATGGGGAAGAGGGAAGGTGAACCCACAAGAGGGGGTTATCTTGCCATAAAAGTCCAGTGGGAGTATGGGGTGTAGCACAAATAATGAAGGTGAAGGGTTTATTGTATGAAATGAATGTTATTTGTTGTTGTTGTATGGCTTTGTTAATTATGTGGAGAGTTTCTCTTGCTTTTGGGGAGAGAGTACGGGGGGACAACGGGTCTGGATCTCCTGGTAGAATATCAAAGAGGGGTTTTAAGTCATGAGTGGTGAGTTTGAGATAAGGTCTAAGCCAGTTGATATCGCCTAAGAATTTTTGAAAGTCATTAAGGGTGTGTAAATGTGAGGTTTTTAGTTGAATTTTCTGTGTGGTGATTTTATTGGAGTTTAACTCAAAGCCTAGGTAATAGTAGGGATCTTTAAGCTGTATTTTATTAGGGGCAATTTGGAACCCAAAGGAAGTGAGGTGGTGGGTTAATTCTTGGCTGCATTTGAGTACCTCGGAGGTGGAAGCTCCTGCTAAGAGGATATCATCCATATAATGGATAATATAGATATAGGGCCATCGTGTCCTGAGAGGGTCTACGGCTTGGGCAACAAATTTTTGACAGAGTGTGGGGCTGTTTGCCATTCCTTGGGGGAGGACTTTCCATTGATATCGTTGCATTGGACCTTTGAAGTTAGTGACTGGGAGGCTGAATGCAAAGCGTTCCCTGTCCTGGGGATGCAGGGGGATGGTAAAAAAACAATCTTTAAGATCGATAATGATTTTGAAATAATTAGCTGGGATAGCTATGGGAGAGGGGAGGCCAGGTTGGAGGGCTCCCATGGTAAACATCGTTTTATTGATTTCTCTGAGATCTTGGAGGAGTCTCCACGCCCCACTTTTCTTTTTAATTACGAAAATGGGGGTGTTCCAAGGAGAAGTAGTGGGCTCTAGATGTCCGGCAGCCAGTTGTTCCTGTACTAACCTAGTGGCAGCCGAAAGTTTTTCATTTGTTAAAGGCCATTGATCTACCCACACAGGGGAATCGGACTTCCATTTGATTTTGTCTGTATGGGGTACAGGGAAGTCAATGGCCGTTATGAAAAATTTTTACTTCCTAGTCCTGAGCGATCAATGTTGGAATCAACTGAGATAGGGTGTTTGATGCCTTGATTGTTTTTTCCAAGTCCTTGCCCAGGGAGATAGCCCTGATTGAGCATTAATTGAGTTACAATTTCATTAGGACTACACATAATGAGTTTTAACTGAGATAGTATATCACGGCCCCATAGATTAACAGGAAGATTGGGGACTACATAGGGTTGTACCTGCCCAGAGTTGCCTTCATTGTCGGTCCAGGTTAAGACCTTTGAGCTTTGTTTAGGATTGGTAGATTGGCCAATACCCTTGAGGTGAGTTATAGTAGTTGTAGTGGGCCAAGAAGTTGGCCAGAGATGGGCAGCAATGACAGTGGCATCTGCCCCCGTGTCAATTAATCCTTTAAATGATTTTCCATCTAATTTAAGGGTAAGTAAAGGTCTTTCAGGAGTAATTTGTTGTACCCAATAGGTATTAGAGGAGCCAAAGGCAGCATTTAATCTGGGGTTTTTGTTATTGCTTTTATTTGTGGAATCTAAGGGGAGTAGTATGAGCTGAGCTATTCTTTTTCCTTTTTGGATAGATATGGGGCCTGTCGGGGCTGATGCCAGGAGAGTAATTTGTCCCGTGTAGTCATTATCAATAACTCCTGGGG
This sequence comes from Myotis nattereri, assembly GCF_964212035.1. NCBI lineage: Eukaryota > Metazoa > Chordata > Mammalia > Chiroptera > Vespertilionidae > Myotis > Myotis nattereri. The sequence continues at coordinate 7,163,237 of NC_138085.1, read as the reverse complement.
TAATGTGGAGGCCAGCCAACGTAGAGCTTCCTCGTCCTAAGATTAGGCCAAATGTTCCAGGGGGTAGGGGTCCATAAGCCTCTGTAGGGATAAGTTGAATCCCTTGTTCGGGGGTTAGTATTGTGTTGGAGGCGGAACAGAGGTCCAGTCCTGCCCTTCCCGGAGTGGCGCAGCAGAGGGAGTTGATGCCTGCGCGGGGAAGGTTCGTTTCTGTGTTTGCGCTTGGGGAACGAACCTGGCTGCCCCTAGGTTCTGTTCTGATGGTGGGGCCAGGGGCTGGCCCCTCTGGGAGTTTCCCTGTTTTGGTAGAAGTGGTGTACCTTCAATGTCTGTTTTGGAATGACACTCATTGGCCCAATGTAAGCCGCGTCGGCATCGAGGGCAAATTGTTTTAGGGGGTGCGCGGGGCTGTGTCCCTGCCGGGCACTCACAAGCAATATGCCCTGGCTGCTTACAATTAAAACAAGTTTTTTGTTGCTTATCCTTGGTAAAGTCCTTAAGCGCAGCCCCTATGGCTAGTCCAATGGCATGGGAGGTTCCTATGCCTGAGCAGAGTTTGATATAATCAGAGAGACTGCCGCAGCGATGGGGTCGTATAGTCTCCTGGCAAGACGGGTTAGCATTTTCATAGGCCAGGTGTTTAATAAAAGCACTTTCTGTTTCTCCTTCCCCGACTAGTCATTCAGCCGCGTCAGTTAAGCGGCTGACGAAATCACTGTACGGTTCATCAGGGCCCTGGCGAATTTTTGCTAAGGAGGTGGTAGCTGAGCCTTTAGGTGGAAGGCGCCGCCAAGCCTTAAGGGCTGCGTTTTGGATTTGGGCTAAAAGGCCGGGGGGGAAGGCTGCTTGAGCTTCATTGGTGTCGTAGGGGCTGCGCCCAAGTAGCTTATCCCTAGTCCATGAGCGAGAGGTCTTACTTTCACTATTGCGCTGCGCGGTCTCGCGGCAGTTTTCCACAAAATCTGTTCGCCATAGGACATACTCCCCTCCTGCTAGCGTGGCTCGAGCCAGGGAAAACCAATCGTTAGGGATCAGCCATCCATCGCTCAGGCTTTCGATTAAGGCTAGGGTGAAAGGGGCAGTAGGGCCATAATTGGTTACAGCCGCTTTTAAATCTTTTAAATGTTTTAGGTTTAAGCGACGGTATTTTTGGCCTTTAGCTTGGTTTTTTGTTTGATCCTGGTCTGAAATGGGGTCCTCTGCATCAGAGGCTTCATCTGTAGAATTTTGGTCTCGGTTTTGCGAGTCAGGGGAGTCCTCCTCCCCCTCTTCCTCTGGGAGAGGTACGTCCTCCGGAGGAGGTCCTGAGTTGTGACTACGGGTAACTGGAAATGCAAGGACAGGAGTTTTAGATTTTAGATTTTTTGTGGGCTTTTTAGGAGGCTGGGTGGGTTGATTGGGGCTTAGGGATGTGAGTTCAGCCTCGAGGGCTCGGATTTCTTTGACAAGTTGGACGTGTTCGCGTTTTTGCTGTAGAATTTCCTTTAGTGAGGAAATTTCCTGGGTTAGGGAGATTTTAGCTTGCCGGATAGGATCGGGGGAGGGAGAGGGGCCGTGGAATGGTTCCAGGGCTGGAATTCGAAAGATAGGGATGTTTAGTGAGGGGTCGGGGTTGTAAGGAGGGGGCCTAAAGGATTTATTAGAGGTGCTACGAAGAGCCGGCGCTGTAAAACGCCAGGGGTCTTTATTATTGTGATAATGGGCGGCCTGATCTTCTAAGGTTTTCTCATCCTCCAGAGACAGGTGGTCCTCTAGATGTCTTTGGGAGGTGAGGGAAGGATAGATACTTGAGATTTTAGGGGGAGGGGGTTCAGGTTTATTACAGATGTCTGGAGATTCTTTGTCAGGCTGAGATTTAGTGATTTCTTTGGAGAGTGCCATGGGCTCCTCAGGGATATCAACAGATACTGAAGGGCAGGCAGAGGGTGGCCGGGAGCTATCCCTAAGGGCCGTTTCTGCTGTTTTTATTATGTTTTGGATGTCAGGGTCTTTAGGGTGGACTTTAAGGATGTCCTGGATAAGATTCCAATACGAGAAGGCGGAGACAGGGATTTTTTCAGGTCCAAAGGTTTGATAGAAATCCTGAAGGGCATCGCCTACTCTTTTCCATTGTCTATGGTCAATAGTGCCCTCTAGGGGGAACCATGGGCAGGTCTCATGAATAAAGGAGAAGAATTGTCTAAGATCCTTTCTCTTAACCCTTACTCCCCGTGTCCTGAGGGACTCCTTGAGCCCACCTAGAAATACCTCATGAGAGTTCAATGAGTTGCCCATTATTTTGGCTGGGTAGTTCTCAAGATTTCCTCCTCCGCGTAAGCCTCTGGGACGTATAAACCCCGTGCCAGGTCAGCTGGGAATTTCTTAAATCTCTGGTGATCCTTATGTAACCGCTCTCCTTTTACCTTACAGCCTCTGCTCGCGTGTCATAGGTTGGGATGTATAAGCCCCATACCAGGATTGCAACCACTAAGACTTAGCGAGCTCAGAGTTTGCCAGAGAGGGCGACACAGGTCGGGCCAGAGAAAAATTACTTTTCCCAGTGATTCAGAGTTTTCACTGCCGGTGTCGGGTACCTTTCACTCTTCCCCGAACGGCGAGGTGAAGTGCTTATTAGTGGACTGGAGGGAGATCAAGAAAACTAAAAAGGCCAGCCAAAGGGGGTGCCAAAGAGGGTGAAGGCTCTCAAGAGGTATTTTGAAATTCTTGTTTGAAAAGTTTCGTCTGCTCACCTTCACAACGATCTGTCTCACGGGCGGGTGAAACCGTGGCGATCAAGATGCCGAGTCTTCACTCACGAGTCAATACTGCGCGGCGACTCTATGGGGTGCCTGGCCAGGCGCTTCAAGCAGACGTTCTCGCAGGGGGTCCCCAACGCCCCACGTTGGGCGCCAGACTGTCCCGACCCGCGGGACAACAACGGGGGAACGAAGAGACACCCTAGGAGAATGAGACAAACAAGGGACACGAAAGAATGGAGGCAAGACAAGTTCTGATCAAGCCTCAAACTTTATTCTCACAGCGGCAGAATATATACTGTTTTAGGAAAGGGGGGTGGGTAAAGGGGTCTATGGGCAGTAACCTTTTACTAGAGATTTATTAGGCTTTTGATGGCTGTGCTTATCAGCGGAGATGTGTGATTTAGCAGCCTTCGGATGGCTGTGTATTTATCAGTGGAGATGTGTGAAAAAGCGGCTGTGTGAGGGTAGTTTATCTGTAACTGCTGGCCAATTTGCAAGACACAGGTGGTTTCTGGTAATTAGGAGTTTCTGGAGGAACCAGAAACTTATAGTTCTTAAGATGGCTTTATTTAAGCCAATATCCTTACTGGCTCCCAACATTCATCCTCTTTAGGACATCCCACATAGATTCATGAATTTTTAAAATATCTTAATTTTTTGGTCAAAACCCGCGTCTCAATTTCTTGTTCAGAAATGCAGTAGCTGCTTTGTGACCTGCCTCGGGGAGGAGAGGGTTCTGACTGCAGACCAGGTTCACGCCAGGATGTTGCTCCTGTTCCTGGTCCTTCACAGGCCAGTCCTTTGGCCTCTGGTGGCCAGTTGACCCATGATGCGCCCTTACACCTCATCTCCTGTTCACCAGCCTGGTGTTGCTTCCTGTGTTGGTCACAAGGTGCAATATACAGATCCTGTAACATAGAACCCACACCTGAAACCTATATGTTTTTGTTGACCAATGTCACCCCAATGGATTTAATATATAAAAATATTAAAAAAAAACACACACACACACATTAGTTATTTTGCAGATTGAAACTGGTTCAGGGAGATGAAGTGACTGGTCTGAGGTTCCCCAATATTCCCACTGCCCATGATTCTGAATGCCCAACACTTTCTTGTCTTTCTCCCATTAGACTTCAAAGGTCCTGCCTTTTAAAAATCCAAAGAAGCTGAAAAAACAGTAGGAAGCTTCAAACCTCCTTTGGAAAGCACACTTTAAGTCAGCAGAGTGGAACATCTTCTCTATGAGTGTTTCTTTGCTTCTTTGTTCATTCATTTGCCAAATGTATGTTTTACAGACATTTCTAGAACTGACCTTTTCAGTACTGGATCTCCCTCTCAGAAGGTGCCTAGGCCTGTGCTAGGACCAAAGAGTTCCCAGTGCTGAATGGGAAATCAGCAATGACTTTTGAAGGTTTCTATTTAAGAAATATATACAAATTCTGAATTACTTTTATCACTAGATACTAGGAAGGGTTCTCCCCTCACAAGAGCCTGTATGCTATTTTCACAAGACCCCTGCTCAGTATCTGGTGAAAGAAGCTCAGCTTACTTTACAGAAACACAACAGCTGAAACCACAGCACGATTTCTATAATAAGAAATTTCCTGCCAAAACCGGTTTGGCTCAGTGGATAGAGCGTCGGCCTGCGGACTGAAAGGTCCCAGGTTCCATTCCGGTGAAGGGCATGTACCTGGGTTGCAGGCACATCCCCAGTAGGAGATGTGCTGGAGGCAGCTGATCGGTGTTTCTCTCTCCTTGATGTTTCTAACTCTCTATCTCTCTCCCTTCCTCTCTGTAAAAAAATCAATACATTATATTTAAAAAAAAAAAAGAAGGAAAGAAATTTCCTTTGCACATTGTAGCGAGGAAGAAAAACCTTTAAGAAGAAATGTCAGATAGAGTTACAGTTTTGTATGAATAAAGATAAGTACGGATCAAAGTTGCAAATATATTCAGTATGTATAATGTGCAGAAAAAATATAGCTTATTTATTTATTTCTAAATGGATTTTCTCTTGAGTCCCCCACCAGGGGATAGAGGGGATAAGAGCAAAAGAAAATATTTAGCTCAATTTAATATCTGAGTTCAGCCTCATGAACTGAATCCTGTCTTTAAATGAACCCAGTGCCTTTCCCATTGGTGTTATATGGGATGCGAGGCGGAGCTACTTTGTTTTTCTGGCAACAGGGGCAGAGTCTTTGTATCTCCTATTGTAGCTCAGGGAGTAGCTAGTCTGGGTCCATGTGTGGGGTCCTACTCCAAGTTTCCCTCTGGAGTTCTACTCACCCAGAGAGTGAGGACATGCAGCATCCCTGCTGGGGGCTCCCAGTCTGCCCAGATAATCCCAGGGGAGCAGTCCTCAGCCCTCCAATTCTAACCCCAGTGTCTGTGTGTCCCCCTCTCCCCTCTGAGAGTCCTGGCTGCAGAGGAGGGGACAGGAGGCATCTGCAGTTCCCTGTCCTCAATCTCTTCATTTGTTCCCACAGTTACCAGAGCTCAGAAGGCTTTGCTTCTCCTTCCTATCCATGCAGACCTTTCCTGATGGAAAATTTGAGAACATTGGAAAACAGGGCACATGAAGACTTTTCAAGAGTATGTAAGTGTTTACAAAGTATTTGAGAAAATTAATTCCTAAATTCTGTTCCTTCTAGGTGCTCTTTTCAAATTTGATCTGCCTGAGGAGTCATCTGTGATTATTTTTTTTTCCATCTCACCTTTCACAGTTTCTCCTCTCATTTTAGTAAAGAAAACCATGCCTTCCCCACCTCCTCCCAGAAATCTTACCATTGCCCCTGGGGGTGACACTCTCCAGCCCTCTGAACTATGAGTGCATGCCAGCTAATGGCACTGCACGAAGCAAACTCTATCTGAGAAGGAATTCTTAGGGTAATCTGAAGGCAGCAGGAAAAACAAAAGCAGAGACTTCAGAGGTAGTTGGAGCCTTTGTCACCTCCAGCTACACAAATGTTAAACACAGCCTGACACCTGGCCAGACAGTGTAAAATCTCACAGTGCTCAAAATGGTTGATAAAAGGGAAAAATGGATAATTTTTTGTTAAATAAACATCTGCATAATAAGAACTAAAAAAAACCTAGTTGTCTTCCATAATTCAGGCACTTTACATGTATTGTTCTAATCCCACAATGGTCCCCATGTGCCTCCCATTTTAGAAAGCAGAGAACTGAAGTCAGAGAACTGAAGACAGGAGGCCAGAATTGGTGGGGCTCCAAATCCAGTCAAGTCGGCTCCCCCAGAGCAAGCTGCCTCCTGTGTCCAGGGTTTCTTGTCCTCCTGATGGAAAGTCTGACCTTCCGTTCCTAAGACACATGCTGGTGTCTTCATGAATTTCAACCAATTTCCAAAAACACCAGTGGGAAAAGAATTTTTACGGTTAAGGACAGCAATAGGGACACAGAAGAGACTCTCATTCAGAACAATTCGAGCATAGACAATGTTTACAGATCTGCTTCCGAATAAATGAATGAATGTCACACTGGGCTCAACATTTAGACAGGTGCAGCTACAGAGAGAATCCAGAGACCACTCAGCTGCTCTGTAGACATGGGAGCATCCTACGCATGACACTTGCCATGACACCTGTCTTGTTGACAAGAATTATGCAGACGGCTTCAGCGGATATACAAAACTTTATATAAATCAAAAAAATCTTTAGCCAGTACCACTTTGGCTCAGTGGATAGAGTGTCAGCCTGCAGACTCAAGGGTCCCAGGTTCGATTCTGGTCAAGGGCATGTACCTTGGTTGTGGGCACATCCCCAGTGGGGGGCGTGCAGGAGGCCGCTGGTCGATGTTTCTCTCTCATGGATGTTTCTAACTCTCTATCCCTCTCCCTTCCTCTCTGTAGAAAATCAATGAAACCTATTTTAAAAGAAATTCTTTAGAAAAAAATCTTTAGTTGTTGTTTTTTTAAAGTGAATTACTGAATCTTCTGAAACTTATTTTGGCTTTTGAAAAAGTTCAAAAAATTCCACATTCTTTTTATAGTTTCTTCCTTCGTTGATTTTTTTTCTCTCCAATACTGGAAAAAGATAAAAAATAAAGGCATGTTGAAAGAAGAACATAAACTTCTCCATAATTTCACATCCCACAGTTAGATAATAGTATGATCTTTTCCCTTTATTTCTTTGTGTGTTTTTTTTTCCCTTTTTATATAGGTATGTATAGGTATATGTATAGGTATGCACAGTATAAAGTTGCCAATTTTGGAATTATATATCGAAATTTGTATGCACATATATTTATAAAAATATATGTACACATACTTTTTGCTTCCTCTTGTTCTTAAAATTATACCATAAACCGTCCCGCATATTCTAAGAGAGTCCTATCTTAATGGCTTTGTAATATTCCAGCATATGTTTAAATCACAATTCAGATAACCAAAATTCTATCACTGGTCTTTTAAGTTTTTCCCACTTGTTCAGTGTTACGAATAATAAAAAGAATCAGCACTTTCTAAAACTTTTTCTGTTTTTTGAATTAAAGAAAACTAATTTTAAAATCACTAAAATCCTTTGAGAATAGAAATGTTTTATTTTGCACTTTTCAGTAGAGTAGCCAGTAGCCGCATATGGCTATTGAGCTCTTGAGAGGTGGTTAGTGCAACTTAGGAGCGTGATTTCACCTTTGACTTCATTTTAAATTAGCCACATGTCGGTAATGACTACCTTATTGGTCAAAGCAGAACTTGAGAGCGCCGAATCCTAACCACTAGACCTCCAGGGACTGTGGTACATATAATGAACACCATAAACTGATGAACAAAAACAGATCCAGAGACAGAGAAACATCTATCAGACCATCAAACCCCAAAGGGAAGGTAGGGGAGGGTGGGGGTAAGAGGGAGAGATCAACCAAAGGACTTATTTTTTTTTTGGTTTGTTTTTATTGCTTAAAGTAATACAAAGGGTATTACATATGTGTCCATTTTTCCCCCACGCCCTAGACTGTCCCCTAGCCTCCCCTATTTCCCAGTGTCTTATGTCCATTGGTTATGCTTATATGCATGCATACATGTCCTTTGGTTGATCTCTTACCCCGCTACCTCCTTTGCATGCATATAGGCCTAACCACTGGACACAGACAACAGGGGCGTGAGGGCATGAGTGGGGAGGGTAACGTGGGGATAAGGACACATATGCAATAACTTAATCAATAAAGAAATTTTAGAAAAACAAACAAACAAACAACAAAGCAGAACTTGAAACTTGGGAGCTCAGTGCACTGCTTTGAGAATTTGCTTGTATGCAGAAATACACCCATCCTGTGGTCTTTTAGAATATTGCTTCTGAAATATTGGGAACTAAGGTGTATTAGCAAGTGTGAGCAAGTATTTTTTCTTATAACTTCAGAATGTTCATAAACCATAAGAGTCACCTGATAGATTATATAAATTATCTGGAAGTTTTAAGACTGGCATGGCTAAAATACAGTCCGCACACAGGGCAAATGAATTGCAGGGGACAGTAAATATTTAGAAAAACACTAAGAATAGACTCACTCTTTTGATTGGGACACACGGAGGATTTTAAACAGAGAGACCTTGTTATCTACCAAGTCCAACAATATTACTATGTGCAGATAAGGCTTCGTATGGTTATTCCTAGAATTAGGACAATTGGGACATGATCACTTTTAGGCATCAAGGATATCTTTTTCCAAGAATGGCGAAATGTGAAGAGTTCCTGGAAGTTATTGCATCCTTGAAATAGCCTTGAAACATATTGTATTGGAGATTTATCCCTAAAGCACAGCCCTTTGGGGCATGTTAACCAAATATCCAGGATGCTACTTTGGTCTTTCTCTTTTTTTTGGAACTTTGAAAGATCAGATTTAATGCTGGGGTCCAACCCCAGCAGGTCCAGGGGTCCCCAAAGGTGTGTACGGAGTTGGCGAAGAAGGAGTGACACATAGGCAGCGTTCAGGTGATCATCATAGCCAGGTTCTGTAGCTAGGTTCTCTTGCCATGTTCTCTCGCTAGGTTCTCCAGCCAGGTTCTCCAGGTTCTCCAGTCAGGTTCAGTCGCCAGGTTCTGTCCAGGTTCTCTAGCCATGTTCTCTTGCTAGGTTCTTCAGCCAGGTTCTGTAGCCAGCATCTGCAGCCAAGTTCTGTCTAGGATCTCCAGCCAATTCCTGTAGCCGGGTTCTGTCCAGGATCTTTTGCCATGTTCTCTCACTAGGTTCTGTCTACTTTAGTCTTTAGGGCTCATGCTAAGCTTAGCAGAAGAAATGGGAAAAGGGCAATAAAATGAGGTCCAATGGACTTTGTGAAACAAGGCAGAATGGCCAAACCTCAAATCCCCTGCAACAAATGAGGTAAATTATCAAGCATTGGAAAGCGAATCCCATAGCTAGTTACTGGAATTTATTTAGCCATATGTAAGTAATGAGCAGCAACTATCTTGTCATCTGTAATTATTGGGAACAATCAAGTTTTTATAAGGAAGCTCAGTTTTTGTTTGGTTTCAACGTCTCACACTGGCCTTGGAACAGTTCCCTGTTGCATTAGAACAACTAATACATCTATTGTGTTTCAATAAAAGCTATTGGCTGTTATTTATTTTTCTTTTAGGATAAGTTAGTCATAAATGACTATGGTGGGCGCGCTGGGGCTGTGGTCTCTTCTCCACATCCCGCAGGGAGGGGGAGACTTGAACCGGTTCGAGCAAGTTAGGAGGCTCTTTGGAGTTTAAAGAATAATGAAAGACAGACATAAACTAGATTAAAAGCTTGGGCTGGGTGTGGTGTCTGCCCTTTGACTCCAGGGACAGACAGAGAGAGTCTGCCCTCTGGAGGGACAGGCACAGAGAGAGCCAGCTCTGAAAGCTGTTTATTATATACTCCAATTACAGGAAGTTACATCACATCTGGGTGGGCCTGAGACATCATGAGATCCATCCCCTTAACACTGGGCCAGAGAGTCAGACTGAGTGACATCCAATCTTTTGACTGGTCCCGCCCTCAGGGCATGGCTCTGACCTTGCCCTGAGTCCCAGCTGATGTCTATTAAGCCAAGTGTATTCTAAGGGCCCTTAACAAATTAGTGATTCTCTGATAAGTCATCAGAACCCAATGATTAACATCAATTTTATTTTATTTTTTTTGGTGGTATGTGCAGATTTGGTCTGCATTTACACCATTCACATTTCTCTTGTCAACAAATAAAAATAAATACTTCCATAGCCATGTTGCCTTCCTTTTTTATGAAAAGTAATATTTATGGTACAGAAAACATTTAATAGATGTAGAATAAACAGTGTACAATAAACAGTGATCATATCTTGCCCTCTTTCTTTATATTTTCATTTTTTTAAGAAATAAGGAAACACTCGGGCTGGGTAGCTCAGTTGGTTGGAGCATCGTCCCATACACCAAAAAGTTTCAGGTTTGATTCCCAGTCAGGGCACATACCTAGGTTTCTGGTTCAATCCCCAGTCATGGTACATACAGAAGGCAGCATTCAATGATTCTCTCTCACATAGATGTTTCTCTCTCTCCCTCTGACCCTCTTTCTCTTTCTCTCACTCTTAAATCAATAAAATTATCAGGTGAGGATTAAAAGAAAAAGAAAAAACACAATACAATAATAAAGAAATAATACAATACAGTAATAGTCTATATCATGTTCAGTCCAGTTTCTCTTTATATTTACATTATAAATTTTCTAATCATTTTTCTAATTTAGGTCTTTAATCATTTGTTACCTATACTAGAGGCCCGATACATGAAATTCATGCACGAGTAGGCCTTCCTTCCCCCAGCTGCCAGCACCAGCTTCCCTCTGGGACCCGGGACCGGGCTGTTCCACAACCCTCCCCCCCAACCCCCCCAACCCCCTGGCCACCCTTTGCAGCCCTGGCTTTGTCTGGAAGGTCTTCCAGAAGGATGTTTGCTCTAATTAGCTCTTATTATTATAAATATATATCAATCAACCTTATGCAGTATTAGTTCATCTTTCTGGATTTATATACAGGTATATTTTATGTAACATTCTGGAACTTTTGTTTATATTACCATAAATTTTAAAATCTATCTACTTTGAGACAAATAGTTCTTTATTGATTTTAACTGCCCTGTAATATTTATTCATATGAGTATTTCAGAACTACGTATGTATTCCTTTTCTAGTGAACATTTACCATATTTTGTTGATTTTATTTATTATTATTTTTAAAATATATATATATATATTTTTACTTCAGAGAGGAAGGGAGCTAGAGAGAGAGAAACATCAATAATGAGAGAGAATCATTGATCGACTGCCTCCTGCACACCTCACACTGGGGATTGAGCCTGCAACCCAGGCATATGACTAGGTTTCAGAGCAGACCTTGACTTCCTAGTTCATTGGTTGATGCTCAACCACTGAGCAACACTAGCTAGGCATATGTTGTTGATTTGCAAATGTGCAATAGGCCACATTTAAAATCATTTGAAATCCAAGTACAGTGCTAATAATAACACACATGGCCTTCATCTACTCTGTGTAGGACAAGGGTCCGCAAACTTCCTGTGTCAAGGGTTTGGTAGCAAATGGTTTGGGCTCTGTAGACAATCCCATCTTGGTCATAACTACTCAACTCTGCATTGTAACATGCAAGGAGCCAAAGACAATGTGTAAATGAATGTACATGTCTGCCTTCCAGTGAAACGGTAATTATGGACACCAAACATTAATTATGGACACCAAAATGTTAATTTCATATTATGTTTATGTATCAAAAATATTCTTTTCATTGTTTCCTAACCTTTAAAAAGTGAAAAAAATAATTCTTATCTCATGCGATATATATAAACAGGCAATAGTCCAGATTTCACCCACTGAGTATAACATCCTGACACCTGGTATGCAGATAATATAATGACATACCCTCCTTTATAACATCTATAAAAATTATTTCCTTCTTTAATATAAAACAATGAATAAAATAAGTCAAAAATTAAAAGCTCAGATATTCTACATGATGATAAGCAAACCAGTGACCTAATGAAAAATTCTGGCTCTCGACAGTGACTTGGTCAGAATGCAGAAGTGTCCTGTGTTGAAGTTATTCTGCAGGGACAGACTGTCAGGAAGCAATGCTGGGTGGATGAACTAACCCACACTACTGAGCACAGCAGGATGGCAGCAAGGAGCCCAGGGTGGCCTCCAGGTACTGCTCAGAGGCACCAGCAGGTGACGCAGCAGCAGCAAACTCGCCTGGCAGGCCAGCCTGAAGGATCTGGCCACAAGCTCCCACTTGGGTGAGGGGGACAGGCCTGGGGACCGCGAGTCACAGGACCCGCTGGGCTTCCTGGCTCGCACTGCTGCCTCATCCGGGTCCGCCAGGGTCCTGAGGGCGGAGGAGCCATTGGAGGCCGATCCCAGCTGGTGTGGATGCCGCCCCTGCCACCAGACCAAGTGCATCTGCCTGGAGTCCAGGCCACCATCCTGCAGGCACTCCTCTCCAGCATGTGGGCAAGATCCACTTGCTCATCTGAGGGAGGAGCTGGAGCGGAAGCTGGTGAGGGGCAGCGCTGGACCAGACCACCTTCCTCAATGTCACCAAGGTGATTGCCCTCCTGCTCACCTGCGCAGCGACTCCAGCCTAAAAGCCTAGTGGACCCCCCCACCCCCACCCCCACCCCACGCAACTGAGTGCAGGTTCCAGCCTATCTGGCACCTCCCAGGTGCTGGGACTTGGAGTGTCCCACGTGGTAGTGGCTGTTGTGGGCGGGAAGGGCTCATTCCAAGGGTGAACTTGGGCTTATCAGATATTTAAAACGCTTGGAAGATTGGGGTTTCCCTGGGCCTTGCTCTGTGGGGGCAGCCAAGGAGTCACTTTCCTGCAGAATGGGACTTGGAGAGCCCCTGGTTCCTGGGAGAAAGCAGGAGAGTGGAGAGGCTCCATCAAATCGCCACCTGGGACCAAGAGCCCCAGTGAGAGACCAATAGCCCCAGTGTGGGCGCCTTCCCTGTGCGGGGCTGGTCCCCTGTCATTCTGGGGCATGTGCTCCCTGGACCTGGAGGAGTGGTGGCTGCTGAGCTGACAGGAGGCAGCTGGGGACAGAGTTCCCGCCAGACCCCAGAAGGGCCCCCTGTCTATTAAGCCAGGCAGTGAGGGGTCCTGCTTCTCCAGGGCTTGTGTCTCAAGCCAGCGGACAAGACAGATCTGTAGTCCCCAGAAACTTAACTACCTGGTCAAATAGGGTGTGTGTGTGTGTGTGTGTGTGTGTGTGTGTGTGTGTAGTGGGCCGGGGGTATGAGCGGGGGAGGGGGGAGAGGCGATCTGAGGGAAGGGAATGGGCATGGGCAGAGCTTATTCCAGGACTGGGAATATGTGTCTTGGGTGTGTAGTCACCATGTGAGCCTATATACAACTTGGTGTTTATTTAGCAGTGGCTTCAATGCAAGGATGATAATTAAATTGTGGTTGGTTGATTGGTTGGCTGGGTGGTTGGTTGGGTGGGTGGGAGGTTGGTTGGTTTGGTCTCAGAAGAAATAAGAGGTAGAGGCAATCGTCAGTCTTTACTTAGAGCCCATCAGTGGCCTCACTGGGTCTTGGCTGGTAGGGCCTGTCCTTCTTAGGCTGAGTTTGGAAGTGTTCTGAGAGAGATGGCAGCATGTCTCCCACCTGTGAGCTGAGGCTGGCATCCTTGCTGCCTAGCGGCTGGCTGTGCAAGGGGCTTAGTGGCAGGAATGATTCACACACAGCTCCCTTCCTCACTGGGGAGAATAGGTGACATGTGGCTCTCAGTCCTTGCACTAAACTAATGTCAGGTTGGGGCAGACCCTACATGGAAGTATTTCAGCTTCACAAACCATTTGAGTGAGTTAAATAACAACTCTTATGTTTTTTAATTTTTAAGGCAGAAAATACAGCCACATTTTAATTTGATGTTTACAAGAGTTGATTTTTACACCCCAAAAATTGGCTTCAGCTGAAGTTTTCCATACCTGGGAAGTTACTTGTTGAATTTTAATAAAAGTGACATATAGTGCTCAACACATCTGTATTTTCTGAGCCTTTTCAGACCAATACAAAGAATATGCAATTGATGTTTTAAAAAGATAATGCTAAATTTACTAATTTGGGTTATAGTACAGTTACTAAGAAATGTTTAATAGCATCTACCAAAATGTTATAGGATAAGGTTTACAGAGATTGTATATTTTTGAAATGAGCAGTATTATAAAACTGTGTTTACATTTTTGTGAAGTTTTGTACCACAAAGTTTAAAACAAGGAAAAGTTTATTATTGCTGAGATATTTAGGAACATTGTAGAAATCTGAACCTACAATTATTTTTTGAAGCGTTTGTAGAAACCTTATTTAAGAGGTCTAATTTTACCCTCATCCTATAGATGCAGCCTGGAGACCCAGAAAGGGTAAGTGAAATCCCCAAGACCACAAGCTATTAATAGCAGAGATCAAATGAGAACCCAGGGCAAGTGCTCATTCTATTTTTCCTGTCAGCCTCTGTAGACTCTGTTGAGGTTAGAACCATAGAGCTGTGACTTAGGAGATCTGAATCCTTTAAAAATCTTTTCTGTATACATATGTTTCTCTTAGGAGTCTTGATAGTATTATTTAATTACTAGAGTCCCAGTGCATGAATTGGTGCACACTGAAAGGAAATTAATTAGAAGAAATATTGTAAGATCACTATTTGCCCTTTCTCAATAATAGAAGTGTATACCAAATTCACGATCAACAATGACAGATGGAAACACATGCACCTGGCGCCAGTGAGATAGATAGATAGATAGATAGATAGATAGATAGATAGATAGATAGATATAGATATAGATATAGATGATGATATAGATGATATAGATGATATAGATATAGGTATAGATATAGATATAGTTATAGATATAGTTATAGATATAGATATATAGATATTTGCTTACTTAGACCTGCTTTTTGATTAGGTAAACTTTTTCCAGCTTGGTGAAGTGCCCTAATTTCTTTTTCAGGATATTGACAGCAAAACAGCATAAATACCAATATGAAAGCAGATTATTATTGTGGATCATGCAGAGATAACAAAGGGAGAAATATTTAACTATAACCCCGTTTGACTCTATTCCGTGCAGTGAGAAAACCTGAAGTCATGTTCAGGCTCTACCATTTCTTGCTTCTTTTCATTTGGGTCAATTTTTAAAACATTCTAAATCTCCATTTTCTGGCTAATGAAATGAAAACAGGATTCTACCGAGTCTCCTCTCTACCTATTCCGGGACTTCAGTGAGGATCAAATGAGATGAGGCACATGAAAACACTTCAAAGACATTTGGTTAAAGTGTAAAATGTTTGCACCTGGCTATAAAGCAAGTGGGTGAAGAAACTCCAAGGAGGCTAGTCGCTAGGGAGAGGAAGCCTGGCATTACTATGTGACATCATTACCTGGTGCCCACAGCCACCATTTCTGTGCTGGGCTGGCCTGTGGGCTTTGTGCCATGGGTTCGTGGCGGGGCCTGTGTCCCACTTGGGAAAAGCGGAGTGTTGCTTGTGGACTCTGGGTGCGCAGTGCCCTTCCTCTGTAAAGGGCCAGTTCAGGTCACAGCAGCTCCAGTATTGAACGCCTGCCCCTGTTGGTCAGTGCACTTCATAGCGAGTGGTCAGGTGGTGGAATCCTTAGCACATTAGCCTTTTATATATATGGATTTGCAATAAGAACGGCAAAAACCGTTTTTAAAAAAGTTACTGTGGCTCATGTCTGAAGTTTATCAAATCTGAAACTTTACTGTAGATATCAGCCTTCCAATGAGGAAGTCTTCAAATACAGCCTGAGCTGTGGACCCTGAGGCATCCTGCCTAAGAGCCTCTCTTCAGGGTTGCTGACCCGCCCCATCCCCTACCGTGCCTCTAACCCCTGCCCATTATTTTTTCCAAGCTGACCCAGCATCTCCAAAGCCCAGTGTTCTCATTCAGGAGCTGTTGGAGTGCAAGAATAAATTTTAAAGGATATTTCACAACCCAAAGCACTTTTTAAGCTTCTCAAAGATAAGTGGATGGTCACTGAACATGGATGCAAAATGCGTTTTACACCAAAAAAAGTTACTTAAATGTGTTTTAGAAGATTTTTTTCATTATCAAAATAATATAGGATCATTAGAATTTTAAAAAGAATAGTATAAAGTAAAGGAAATCACTTCTTTCCACTATCCAAGGTTAACCACTGTCAACATTTCAAAGTATTTCCTTTTGTCTTTCGTACATTTATATATCTAGATACCTTTTTGAGGTGATACTATTAATTCATTTATATTAATATATGTTGTATTGACTTCAGAGAGGAAAGGAGAGGGAGGGAGAGAGGTAGTAGTAATATGAATGATGAGAACGAATCATTCATCACCTGCATCCTACATGCCCCCTACTAAGGATGGAGCCCCACGTACCCTGACAGGGACTCCATGTATGACCTCCTGGTTCATAGATCAAGGCTCAACCAGTGAGCACGCCTCCAGGGCAAGATGATACTATTTGTTATGTGTGTATCCTGATTTGTTTTCTCTTAGTTATGGT
Organism: Myotis nattereri; assembly: GCF_964212035.1. NCBI lineage: Eukaryota > Metazoa > Chordata > Mammalia > Chiroptera > Vespertilionidae > Myotis > Myotis nattereri. The sequence continues at coordinate 7,146,962 of NC_138085.1, read as the reverse complement.
GTTTTCATTCCACTGCATCTATAACCACTTTTTTCCCGTTTATGAAGGCACTGTTTATTTTTCCCAGCTTTATTGAGAAATAATCAATATACACCACTGTATAAGTTTAAGGCAGACAAAAGGATGGTTTGATTTGCCTACATTGTGAAATGACTACCACAGTGGGTTCAGCTAACATGTACTGAAGATGTGACAAACCAAAATTGAAATCTCTAATGTAATTTGGGTTATTTTTTCTTCAAAGTCAAATCTACAATTGTTACTATTGCAAAAAAGAGCTTGTACTTGGAACTAAAGTGCAGGGTGTGGTGGGTCTGCAGGCTGGGGCTCTACTGCCCTGGCCCCTTGCACTTGAGCCCTGTGCCTATTCACATGCAGATCCTTTCTCCTTCCAGACTTCACATGAGGCTGGTGATGGATGTGCTGCCCCTGCTGGATGGGTTCCACAGTCTGTCTTCCCACCACGGAGTGTCAGAGGTGAGAGCCCCCTGTGTAAGGCTGTGGAGCATATGAAGTTCAGAGTCACTTGTGTCTCAGCAGCTCTGGGGGTGACCTCAGCATCAGCATGCGCAGAGCCTATGCTGGCCTCCAGGGTGTGCTCTGTGCGGGTCCAGCTCACCCACAGCTCCTCTCTCCCTGGATTTCAGCCACCTTCCTGGTCCTTCTGCTAGAAGCTCTGGTTCTCTCAGAACCTTACACTCCTCTCCACCCATGAGCTGTGTGGCAGCTTCATATAACAGGATGGTTTTCAGGGAAAACTGGCAAGAGAAAAAGAAGAAAAATAATCAGGAGTCGCCACAATACTTTGGAGTCCAGGGCCTGGCCAGGAGACAAGGGGGAAGGGTCCAGGGCAGCCGCCACTCTGGCTCCAACAGGCCCCTGGTCCAGTCCTCTCTGAGCCATTCCCGTCCTGTGCACAGAGCAGTGCTAACACTCACTGCCTTCAAGACAAATCAGCTCACCACCGTGCTGGTCACTGGTCAGGTTCTCAATTCTCTCCCCACTCAGCCCACTGCTGCTCTCTCTGGAGTCCGCAGATACTATTCTCTCTGAGACCATGGTTGACATCATTGGGTGGACAGCTGGCCATTGGTCTGCTCCGTCTCGATGGCTCCAGAATGATGTGTTTCCTTCTTTTGAGAAGAAGAAAAAAGAGCAAGAATATGGGTCTGGACAGCAAGTAGCCTTTCTGTAGAAATGCATGGACAGTGAGTTTTTTACTCTTAGTACTTTGAAGTGCTATGTGGATTGGCATGAGGTACTTTTATTTTATTATTCTTTCTCGATGTTCTTCCTGAAGGTGACTGAGTTGGCTGGCTGCACAGGTAAAGGAACAAGAGGGTGAGTGTGCTGCCCTGTGTGCCAAGTAGCAAGGAGTTTGTGCTGTTCTGCATTTCTGAGCCTCTCTCACCATGTGAATCAGCTCTGGCCAGAGGCAAGGATAGCCATGAGTGGCTGCTCCCAGGCCATCCTGACACCACTCATCTGTCCCACCTCTACACCAGTGAGCTGTGCTCATTGCCAGCTAAGTCCACAAGCCAGGGGAGCCCTGGAGCCCTGAGTCACTGCGTGCAGAGCATGAGCAATGGTGGCTCCCTGGCCCACATCATGGACCAAAAAGAGCAAGATTTTATGGGGTACAGACACTGAAAAGGCCTTCATGACAGCCCTACATTATTACCCTAATGGTACAGGTTTGGATGGACAATGACAAACTCCCTACTTGACCACAGAGTAAAGTACCAAACCTTTAATGCGTGACACTCCGTCTCTCATCTACGTTTCACCCCTTTAAATAGGGATGTGTTGATTTCATCCACCAGCATTACTTCCTCCATCTGGCATTCAAGTTGACAGAAAAATTGGAGCCATCTATGGAAGGAGAGAGCATATGAAGACAGGGTATTATTTTTAGTTCATTTTGAGCACCACTCTGTCGAGTACAAAGAGAAAAATTATTTATCTTTCCTGACCTTTAACAGGGCATAGGTATCTTTTCTACAGTTGAGATCTGTAGATGATTAAAAGGCACCTGCTTCCAACGACAATGCTGCCTTCCTTCATCCTTGTCCTTGGGTTGCGTCACTCCTGGGCCCTGTGCCCAGGTCCCAACCAAGACAACGAAAAGTGAATCTGCTCTGTCGACGAGACCCTGGCCCAGCGTTCCTGGAATGGCACAAAAGGCCCATCCTTGTCACTTGGTTGATGTGGTTTAATGAAGCAGAGGGTCACTGTGGGAGATTTGCACTACCTGCGTTGTGTTTTGTGAGATGGTTAAAAGGTTTGAAGCTCCTTTAAGAAATCAGGTGGCACAGTGAAGGAGCTGTTCCCCCTAGTGATCGCATTAGAGGTGGCTGAGACACAGCAGCTGTATTTAAAGATGTGGAAGCTTCATGATGGGATGAGAACTTAACTGTGTAGGTCACTGGTCTGGATGGTGGCCCTCAATCCCACTGACCACCAGTTCCTGTGGGCAATTCTTTATCCTCAGCCCTGTCCCCAACTGGACCTGCTGGACCAGATTCCCTGGGGCAAGACCACCAAATCTGGTTGTCGCCCCTTTTAGTTTTTAACCTTTTAAAAATATAATTGTAGATTCCATTATTTATAAGAGATAACGCAGAGGTAGCCCATGGAATCTGACCTGGTTTCCCTCAATAATATCTTATAAAAATCTCACAACCAGGATATTCACAGTGACCCAACCGCCCATGTAGGGCCGATAGAAAACAGCTCTACCTGATTCTCCCACACCCAGGACAGAGCCTTCTATTTTTTTTTTTTTTGGTATATTATTATCACAGTAATATATACACAATGAAATTTACCATTTTAACTATTTTTCAGAGCACAGTCCAGTGGTGGTAAGTGGTCCTTAACACAACTTAACAATCATATTGTTGTGCTGCCCTTACCACCATCGGCTCCATCACTGTTCTCATCTTCTCCAACTGAAGCTCTGTCCCCACTAAACAGCAACTCTGCTTCCACTCCCCCATTACTGGTACCCTCCATCTTGCCTCTATGACTCTGATGGCTCTAGGGACCTCATGTGAGTGGGATCACACACTATTTGTCCTTTTGTGACTGGCTTATTTCATTGAGCATCATGTCTTCAGGGTCCATCCAGGTTGTAGCATGTGCCACAATGGCCTCTTTTTCTAAATTGAATATATTGGGGTGAGATTGGTAATGAAATCATGTAGCTTTCAGGTATACAGTTCTGTAATACATCACCTGTATGTTGAAGTATGTATCTCACCTCCCTCCCCTCTTACCCCAGGTCAGGTCTCCTTCCATCATAATTTATCCTTTTTAAGCCCTCTTCTACACACACCCCTCTCTCTGTGATAATCACCAAACTGTTGTCTGTGTCTATAAGTCTTTTCTTTGCTTAATCCCTTCACCTTTTCCCCCTAGTACCCCAACCTCCTCCCCTCTGACAGTATTCAGTCAGTTTTCTGCACCTATGAGTCTGTTTATATTTTGATTGTACTTTGTTTTGTTCATTAGATTCCACATATAAGTGAAACCGTAAGGAACTTGTATTTCTCTGACTGGCTTACTTCACTTCACTTAGCATAATACTCACCGGCTCCATCCATGCTGTTGTAAAAGGTAAGACTTCCTTCATTTCCTTTTTGCGTTTGTGGGTGAGTCGTATTCCGTTGTGTTACTGTACCACAGCCTTTTCTCCACTTATCTGCTGCTGGGCACTTGGGCTGCTGTGAAATCTTCGCTATTGTAAGTAATGCTGCAGTGAACATAGCATTGCATATATTCTTTCCGATCAGTGTTTCAGGTTTCTGCAGATATATTCTCAGAAGTGGAAATGTTAGCTCATAAAGCAGTTCTGTTTTTAATTTTTGAGGTAACTTCATACTACTTTCCACAGTGGTTGCACCAATCTGCATTCCCACCAAGAGTACACGAGAGTTCTCTTTTCTCCACATATTCACCAGCACTTGATGTTTATTGATTTATTGATGATAGCCATTCTGACAGATGTGAGGTGATACCTCACTGTGATTTTAATTTCCATTTCCGTAATGATTAGTGATGCTCAGCATCTTTTCATTTGTGTAATAATCATCTGCAGATCCTCGCTGGAGAAGTGTCTGTTTAGGTTCTTTGCTCATTTTTAAATTGGATTGTTTAATTTTGTTATGATGCTGAGTTTTTTAAGTTCTTCATAAATTTTGGATATTAAACTCTTATCAGATGTATCATTGGCAAATATGTTCTCCCCTTCAGTGGGTTGTCTTTTCATTTTGTTGGTGGTTTCCTTTGCTGTGCAACAACTTTTTAGATTGATGTAGTCCCATTTGTTTTTTCTTTTGCTTCTGTTGCCCAAATAGATATATCAGAATAAAAAATATTTCTATGAAAATTTATTGCCTTTATTTTCTTCTAGAATTTTTACGGTTTCAAATCTCACTTTCAAGTCTTTAATCCAGTCTGCGTTTATTCTTCAATATGGTGTAAGAAGGTAGTCTGCATTCATTTATTTTTCTACTTATGTGTCCAATTTTCCCAATAGCATTTATTGAGTGGACTATCTTTACCACATTTATATTCTTGTGTCTTTTGTCAAATATTAATTGACCATAAATGTATGGGTTTATTTCTGGACTTTTTGTTCTGTTCCACAGGTCTTTATGTCTGTTTTATGCCAGTACCATACTATATTTATTACTATGGCCTCATAGTATAGTTTGTTATCAGGTAGCATGATTCCTCCCACTTTGTTCTTCTTTCTCAAGATTACTCTGGCTATTGGTTTGGTTTATTTTGTTTGTTTTGTGTGTGTGTGTGTGTGTGTGTGTGTGTGCGTGTGTGTGTGTGTTGGGTTTCTTGGTGGTGGTTTTTTGTTTTTTTTTTTGTACTTCCATATAAATTTTTTGTGATATTTGTTGTAGCTCTCTGAATTACGTCATTGGACATTTGAAAGTTGTTAATTCTTCCTGTCTTTGAACACCATATGTACTTTTATTAATTTGTATCTTCTTCAACTTCTTCCTGTCTTTCTTCCTTTCTTTCAGTTTCTTCGTTTCTTTCACTTTCTTCTTTCTTCCACTTCTTTCTTTTTTTCTTTCTTTCTTTCTTTCTTTCTTTCTTTCTTTCTTTCTTTCTTTCTTTCTTCCTTTCTTTTTTTCTTTCTTCCTTTCTTTCTCTCTCTTTCTTTCTTTCTTTCTTTCTTCATGATCTTTATTATGTTCAGGTGAATTCCCTCTATTCACCTCAACAGGTGGCATGGGTGAACCTGCAACCCAGGTACATGCCTTTGACTGGGAATCGAACGCATGATCCTTTATTGTGGTCAAATAAATATAAGATTTAGAGTTTTAACCACATTTAAGTATACATCAAGTATATTGACATGCAATTCTCACCACCATGTATCCCCAAATTTGTATTTATTTATTCATTTTTGCTTTTCATGGCTTTTATCTCTGTTAATAAATTTATTGGGGCAGGGTGGTTTTAGGTGTGTACAATTCAGTAATAGGTCACTTGTAGGTCAGTTTTTTCTAATTGACTTCTAGTTTTATACAGTTATGATCAGAAAAGATTCTTGATATGATTTCAATCTTCTTAAATTTACTGAGACTGTTTTTGTGCCCTAACATGTGGCCTATCTAGATAATGTTGCACGTCCACTTAAAAAGAATGTATATTCTACTGCTTCAGGGTGAAATGCTCTGAAGATACCAATTAAATCCATTTGATCTATTGTGTTATTTCTGTCCACTCTTTTTTTTTTTTTAAAGACTAGGTGTGAGGCCGCCCTGTGCAAGGGTGAGGCAGCGCCCAAGTCTTCCCCCCCGCCTTCTCCCTCCCCCCCCAGCCCCCGCCCATCTCCCTCCCCCCCCAGCCTCTGCCCGTCTCCCTCCGCCCCCACCCACAGGGGCCCCAGCCCAGGAGGAGGTCAGGGCCCAAGTCTCCCCCCCACCTTCTCCCTCCCCCCCCAGCCCCCGCCCGTCTCCCTCCCCCCCCAGCCACCGCCCATCTCCCTCCACCCCCACCCGCAGGGGCCCCAGCTCAGGGGAGCCAGGGGAGCCAGGGGAGCCTAGGGGAGCCAGGGGAGCATGTCACATGCTAGGGGGAAGGGAACGCTTCACTGATTTCAGTGTCACCCTTGTGCAGGGGCCACCCTAATCTCCTCTGTATCATTCCAGCTTTACTATATGTGCTGCTGCTGCTGTGGAGTCCAGCACCAGGCCACTCTTTGCTTCTTGATTTTCTGTGTGGAAGATCCAGCCATTGATGCCAGTGGGATGTTCAAATCCCCTACTACGTCTGTATTATTGTTGAACTCTCCATTTATGTACATCAGGATTTGATTTACACATTTACTTGCTCTTATGTTGAAGAAATACATGTTTGCAAGGGTTATATCCTCTTGTTGGATTGCTCTCTTTATCATTCTGTGGTGTCCATTCTTATCGCTCAATACAGCCTTTGTTTTAAAGTCTATTTTGTCAGCTATAGGTTTACCTCCCCGGCTTATTTTTCATTTGTATTTGCATGAAATACCTTTTGCCATCCCCTTGCTTTTTGTCTATATATCTTTCATTCTGAGGTAGGTCTCTTGTTGACTGCATATATATGGTCCTTGATTTCTTATCGATTCAGCTACCATGTCTTTTAATTGCAGCAGTCAAGCCACTTACATTTAAAGTGATTGTTCGTAGATATGTTTCATTCTTTTAACTCTGTTTCCCTTTTATTCCTTCTTGATAGTTCTTATACTAATGGTTTGGTGGTAACACACTTCTTTTGCTGTTTCTTGTCTGGGAAGCTCTTTATTTCTCCATCAATTTTAAATGACAGCCTTGCTGGGTAAAGTAGTCTTGGTTGAAGGTCCTAGCTTGTCATTATTTTGAATATTTTGTGCCAATCCCTACTGGCCTGGTATGTTTTTGTAGAGAAATAAGCTGACAATCTTATGGGAGCTCCTTTGTAGGTAACTGACCGTCTTTCTTTTGTTGCTTTTAAGATGTCCTGTCTTTAATCTTTGTCATTTTCATGATGATGTGTCCTGGTGTCAAGCCTTTTTGGGTTCATCTTGTTTGGGACTCTGTGCTTCCTGGACGTGTGTCTCTTCCTTCACCAGGTTAGGGAAGTGTTCGGTCATTATTTCTTTTAATATGGTGTAGTCCCTTAACCTTTCTTTTGTCCTTGTACTCCTATAATGTGGATGTTGTTAATGTTTCATGTTGTCCCAAAAGTCCCCTAAACAGTCCTCATTTTTAAAGGTTCTTTTTTTCTTTTTGCTGCTTTTGTCTTCTGTGACCCTGTCTTCCAAATCACTAATTTGATTCTCTCCTTAATCAAATTATTTATTTTCTCTAGTGTATTCTTCATTTCAAGGATTTTACTCTTTATTTCTGACTGGATCTTTTATATGGCTTAAATGTTCTTTTTCATGCCTACTATCAGTTTTCAAGTTCCCACTGATTTCATCCATTCTTCACCTAACTTCAATTAACTATCTGGAATATTGCTTGCCTCACTTTGTTTAGCACTTTTTCGGATGTGTCCCCTGTTCTTAAATTTGGGGCCTGTTTCTTTGCATTTTGTCTGCCTCTGTGTGTTTGTTTCTTTGTATTAAAATCCAGGTCTTGGTAGTGTGGCTTCGTGTAGTAGGAGTCCTGTGGAACCCAGTGGCAATTTCTTCTTGATCATCTGAGTTGAGTGCTCCAGGGATGTCCCGTGTGTGTTATGTGAACCTTCCTGTGGCAGTTGATTCTTGATGGCTGTTGGCCCATTCATGTACTGATTCGATGCTCAGGCTAGTTGGCTGTGACCACAGTGTACCCTGCCTACAGTGTAGTGTATGAGCTGCTGACAGGTGTTGACCACGTGGAGCGCAATTTATCTCAGCGGGGTCTGGTGCCTGCCTAGATCTCTCTTTGGATATGCCGCTTCTGAGGCTAATTGTATCCTTCTCTGATGTGCTCTGAAGCTGGCTATCGGCTTGTTGGTCCTGGGGCTTCCTGGGAGGGACTCTGGTGCCGAACAATGTCAGATGCTTGATGTGACTCTCCCAGGGCAATCTATTTGCATCTACAAAGCAATTCACAATTTGTGACAGCCTCTGCTGAGGCCCAGTGAGCACAGGAAGGTCCAAGCAGGGCACCAAAGCTGGCTTTGACTAGCACTGAGCCTGGGGACAGGTCAGCAAAAGTCCCAGAGCACACCATGTTCTGCCTCCCTGTTTGCCTCCATCTGCCGGGTGTCTGTTTCTCTCAGTTAATGAAAGAGTCTCTGGAAGCACTCAAGTTGCATGAGGTAGGTTCTCAGGGAGTCCCCAGGTAGAGGTGAGTGGTGTTCACCAGATGGATGCAGGTTCAAGCTCAGTGTCAGTGTTGGGTCTGAGGCCACTCAGCAAATGTCCCAGGGTATACCACGTCCAGCTGCCACCCGCTGGGTCCTCACACATCTTTGAGCAGTGTACAGAAGACACAGACCTGGCATTGTTTGTAGGAGGAGAATGAAAAATCAAAAGAGGCTGCTTCCCAGGATTGAAGATGTCTGGAATCTGTAGTCTGAGATCAGCCGTGTGAGCTTAAGGGCTTTGCAGAGGGTCTGTGGATTCTCAAAGGCCAGAGAGCTGCTTCCTGTTGTAGATGACTCATGGATCCCCTGGGATGCCACAGGGGAGTGAGAGCATGGTGGGATCATGCAGGTGCAATCCAGCCATCACGTAGTGAAAAGTAGAGTCCCCTCATGGGTGGCTGATTTCAGCAGATTCATCCCTCCATTTCTGTCCTAAGAGAACTGGAGCTCTCTCCAGACTTCCGACCACATGCATGCTCACTGGCTTCCCGGGCAGCACTGTCCCTGCCTTCTTTCCTCAAGGCTGGGCGAGCCAGGCTGGCTGGAGTGTAGGGAAGGGAGGATAGAGGTCCGTTTGGAGGGTTGAAATGCTGTGAGAACTTTTAAGGTTTAAATTGATTTTCTCTGTGTCTGCTCCCACACTACAACTAAGCAGCCAAAGTGATGCTTAGCTCACTCTCAAGGAAGCACAGTTCTGCCCTGCACCAGTGCCACACATCACCAGAGCAGTGAAGGGAGCTACTGGAGGAAGAAGACAGGGCATTCCTCTCCCAGCAGTGTAACACCCTCACAGGCATGATTCTGTCTGGAGAGCTGACCCCTGCTGGAGCGCTTAAGGCTTTTAGGCACAGAGTGTAATGATCTGATTTATATTTTTTAAAGATCACTCTGATTTGCATTTGCATTTTTATTAAAAATTACTTCTTTAATTTTTTTTTCAATTAGGGATGACATTCAATATTAGTTTCAAGTGTACAAAATAGTGGTTAGACATTTATATAACATATAAAAGCATCTCCTGATAAGTGTAGCATGGGATATCTTTGAAAAGGGTATTAATCCTATTCACGAGGGCTCCACCCTCATAACCTAATCAACCTCAAAAGACCCACCTTTTATTTATTTTTAATCAACCTTATTTGGGTGACATTCATTAATAAAATTGCATAGGTCAGGTGTGCAATTCTCTAATGCATCATTTGTATATCGCATTGTGTGCTCACTGGCTTCAGGTCAAGTCTCCTTCCATCACCATTTATCCCCCCTATGCCCTCTTCTCCCTCCCCTACCTGTCACCCACCAACCTTAGCCCCTACTCCCCACACGCCACCCCCACCCGCCACCCCACACCCCACACCCCCAGCCCCGACCTGCCTCACCACATCCCCAACGCACAGCCCCCATCTGCCACCCCCAACTCCCCTCCCGCCAGCTCTCATCCCCCAACACTACCCCTCACCCCCACCTCCCACTCTTACCCCCAACCCTACTCCCCACCGGCCCCCCCATCACGCACCCCACACCCCACACCTCCCATCCTCCACCCCCAACTTCCCAGCCCCCACCCCCCACCCCCCTTCCCCTGCTTGTGATTTGACATTTGAAATGATATTTGAGATGTGTCTTGAGAGCACAGGTAGGATTTAGACAGATGAAGAAGGTGAGAATATGCTTCAGGTACAGGGAGTGGACATTCGGCCTGGAGGCAGGAGAGATGAACACTGGACAGACCAGAGCATATGCCCCTCAGATGCCTGTGAGTGAGGGGTCAGGGCAGGGAAACAGAAGACCCTGCATGGAGGGAAAGGGTAGAGGGATAAGTGGACCAACCACAGAGTGGTCAGAGCAGGAGAGACAGCAGCCCCTCCATGGGAAGGCAGGGCAGCAGGGTCAGGGGACCAGGGGAGGGGCCGATGGACAGGTATGAGAGGGAATGCTGCCAAGGGGCAGGGCTGGGGGCAAGGGCTCCACCATGGGAACAAGGAACTCTCCATAGAGGGGTCTGTTTCCCCTGTTACCTATCTCTACTCCCATGTCCCCCGTTCCCTGGCCCCTCCATGGATGGTGCCCTAACCCCCCTGTCTTGCTCAGACTATGTGGGGTCCTTTGCCCTCCCTGCCCTGCTACCTCCCTGGAGGATGCCCTCTCCCCCCTGCCCTACCATCTATTTCAGGACCTGTGCTAAAATCCTTGCTGTCTCAAAGTAGGCCTCCCTATCCTCCCAGCCTCTCCTCTCCATGGAGGCTTCCCTATTCCCTCTCATGCATGCCCTGTCCCTCCATGTAGGATTCTGTCCTCTCCCTGCCCTTCTCCCTCAAACTGGGGCTCCCTTTCTCCACTGCTTGCCCCCTCAAAGTGAGGTTCTCTGTCCCCCTGCCGTGCCCCCTCCATGAAGGAAACCTTCCTCCCTGACCCTCCCCTTCAAAGTGGGGTTCTCTACACCCCTGCCATGCCCCATCCATGGAGGGTACCTTCTCCTCCCTGCCCCTCCCCCTAAAGTTGGGATCCCTGTCCCCCTGCCCTGCTCCCTCAATGGATAGTTCTGTCTCCTCTGTGCCCTGCTCTCTCAAAGTGAGGTCCCCTTTCCTCCTGCCCTACCCTCTGCATGGGGATTACCTGTCCAACTGCCCTGCCCCCTCCCCATAGAGGGCTCCTGGTCTCCCCTCTCCTCCCTGCCCTGCCCCCTATAATTGGGGTTCCCTTCCTTCCTGTCCTCCCCACTGCATGGAGGGTTTCCTGTACCCACTATTCCATCCCTGCAAGTGCAGTTCCTTGTCCCCCAGCTCTAACTCCTTTCTGAAGGTTTCCCTGGCCCCCTGCCCTGCCCCCTCCATGAAGGTTTCCCTGTCTCCTGCCCTCCACCCTCTATGGAGAGTCCCCTCTCCTACCTGCCCTGTCCCCTCCATGGAGTGTGCCCTCGCCCCCCTGCCCTGTCCCATCCATGGAGGGTTTCCTGTTCCTCTGCTCTGCCCCCTCCAAGGAGGGTCCCCTCTCCTCCCTGTCTGGCCCGTCCCTGTTGGGTTACCTGGCAAGCCCCCCCCCCCCCCGCCTCGAGTCCTGCCTCCTCCATGGATGGTTCCCTGCCCCACCTGTTCTGTACCCTCCATGGAGGTTTCCCTGTCACCACTGCCCTGCCCCCTCCCTGGAGGGTCCCCTCTCCTCCGTGCCCAGTCTACTCCAAGGAGTATGCCCTCTCCCCCCAGCCCTGTCCCATCCACGGAGGGTTCCCTTATCCCCTGCTCTGCCCTCTCCATGGAGGGTCCCTTCTCCTCCCTGCCTTGTCCTCTCCAAGGAGAGTCCCCTCTCCTCTCTGCCCAGTCCACTCCATGAAAGTCCCCACTTTCCCTGCCCTCCCTCCTCCATGGAGAGTCCCCTCTCCTCTCTGACCTGCCAATCCTTGGAGGGTCCCATGTTGCCAGTCCCCACTGCCCTGCCCCATCAATGGAGAGTTCCCCGCTCCCCAAACCCCCTGCACTTCCCCCTCCATATAGAGCACCCATTACCACTATCCTTCCCTTCCTTGGAGGGTCCCTTCTCCTTCCTGCCCTGTTACCTCCACGGAGGGGTCCCCCCTCCTCCCTGTTTGGCCCATGACTGTAGGTTTCCCTTTCCCCGTCTCTGCCCTCTCCTCCCTGCCCTGTACCCTCCATGGAGGGATCCTTCTCCTCCCTGACCCATGCCCTCCGTGGAGGGTCCCTACTCCTCCCTACCTGTTCCCTCCGTGGAGGGTTCCCAAAACCCTACTGTCCCCCTGCATGGAGAGTACCTTCTCCTCCGTGACCCGTCCCCTCCATGGAGGTTCCCATCTCCTCCCTGTCTTGTCCCCTCCATGGAGGGTCCTCTCTCCTCCCTGTCTGTCCCCTTCATGGAGAGTTCCCATCACCCCACAGTCCCCCCTGCATGGAGGGTCCCAATTCCTCCCTGCCCTTCTCCATCATGGAGGGTCCCCTCTCCTCCCTGCCCTTCCCCTCCATGGAGGTATCCTTCTCCTCCCTGACCCATCCCCTCTATTGAGGGTCCCCACCCCTCCTTGCCTGTTCCCTCCATGGAGGGACCCCTCTACTGCCTACGTGTCCCTGAAAGGAGGGTCCCCTCTTCTCCTGGCCCATCACCTCCATGGAGTTTCCCCTCGCACCCATGCCTGTCCCCTCCATGGAAGTTTCCCTGCCCCCACTGCCCTGCACCCTCCATGGAAGGTCCCATCTTCTCCCTACCCTTGCCGCCTCCATGGAGGGTCCCATCTCCTCCCTGCTCTCTCCCCTCCATGGAGGGTCCGCTCTCCTCCCTACCTGTCGCCTCCATGGAAGGTTCCCCACTGCCCTGCACCCTCCATGGAGGGTCCCATTTCATCCCTGCCCTTTACCCTCCATGGAGGATCCCCACTCCTCCCTGCCTGACACCTCCATGGAGGTTCCCCCTCCTCCCTGCCTGTCCCCTCAATGGAGGGTTCCCATTCCCCATGGCCCTGCACCCTCCATGGAGGGTCACCTTTCGTCCCTGCCCTGTACCCTCCATGGAGGATTCCCTTTGCTCCTGGCCCTGTCCCCTCCATGGAGGGTCCCCTCTCCTCCCTGCCTGTCCCTCCATGGAGGGTTCCTAGTCCCCACTGCTCTGCATCCTCCATGGAAGGTCGCTTCTTCTCCCTACCCTGTCCCCTCCATGGAGGGTCCCCTCTCCTCCCTACCCTCACCCTTCCATGGAGGGTCTTATCTCCTCCCTGCCTGATCCCTCCATGGAGGGTCCCCTCTCCTCCCTTCCTTTCCCCTCAATGGAGGGTTCTCTCTAGCCCGTTCCTTTCCCCTCCATGGAGGGTCCCCTCTCCTCCCTGCCCTCTCCCCTCCATTGAGGGTCTCCTCTCCTCCCTGCCTGTCCCCTCCATGGAGGGTCCCCTTTCCTCCATGCCCTCTCCCCTCCATGGAGGGTCCCCTCTCCTCCCTTCCTTTCCCCTCAATGGAGGGTTCTCTCTAGCCCGTTCCTTTCCCCTCCATGGAGGGTCCCCTCTCCTACCTGCCCTCTCCCCTCCATTGAGGGTCTCCCCTCCTCCCTGCCAGTCCCCTCCATGGAGGGTCCCCTTTCCTCCATGCCCTCTCCCCTCCATGGAGGGTCCCTTCTCCTCCCTTCCTTTCCCCTCCATGGAGGATCCTCTCTCCTCTCTGCCCTGCCCCCTCCATGGAGGTTTCACTGCCTCCCCTACCCTGCCCCCTCCATGGAAGGACCCCTTCCCCCTGCCCTGCCCCATCCATGCAGGGTCTTCTGTTTCCCTGCCTGGTCGCATCACTCACAGGCTCTGCGAGGCATGTGCTCTGGTCCCCAGTGTTCATCTGTCCTGCCTCCAGGCCGTGTCCACTGTCTGCACCTGAAGCACATCTCACCGTCTTCATATGCCCAAATCCTCCCGGGCTCTCAGGACACATGTCAAATATCATTTCAAATGTCAAATCACCGAGTGATCTTTAAAAAATATAAATCAGATCCCCCTATTCTCGTGCCTAAAAGCCTTCCTGCTGTGACAGCAATTTCAACCCACACTAGGGCCCTCTATGTCCCCCCGCCCCCCGCCCCACACTCTCTGCTGTTCCCATCCAGCCTGGCTGTCCTTGCCCTGGGGCACTGCCTCTCCTTTTGGGGTGGCTTCCCCAGGTCTCCATGGGGCCAGCTCTGTCTCAACAGCCATGTCTCAGTTTAAACATGTTGGGGAGCCCTTTCCTGAGCCTGCTAGGGAGTCACTCTGCTCTGAAGCCCCCATGTAGCCCTATGGTATATCACCTGGCAGTAGGTCACAATACTAACAGAGGTCAGAATGCTAAGACAGGTCATAGAGGTAACCTAGCCACCATGCCAGGTCAGCCATGTGGGCCAACCTCTCAAGTTTTCTGGTGGTGGTGTTGTTAAAAATCAGTGAATAAACATTTATTGACCCCAACATACCAAAGGCCCTCTACAGAAACCACAGGAGGTGTGGCTCTCCTGGGTCCTGGCCCTCAGTAACCAGGTGTTCTTCAAAGTGAAAACTGGGTGGGAGGGTGTGTCAGAGAAGCCAGGGAGGGACTCCACTTGAGTTGCTGGCTTTGAGGCTGGAGGAAGGGATCAAAGGCCAAGATTTTTGGGAGCCCCAGGAATCTGGGAGTGGCTTTGGCAGGGACACAGAAGGGAACTGTGCCATAAGGAATGGATTCTGTCACCTCCCCATGTGCAGGCCCCCGAGGCCTCCTGGGAGGAGGGCAACCCAATGAACCACCTCAGGTTTCTGACCCACAGCACCTGGGACCCCACACTTTGTCCTGTGAACCACTGCGTTTAAGGTCATAGGTCAGGGCACCAATAGAAATCTTTTGCGTCCCTGTGGCTCCCTAGTCATATAAGCTAAGTCTATTTTCTTCATGGCTCTTCCTATCTTCTGAAATAAAGTGTGGCCTTGGTTCTTGTTCACCTGTCTGTCTCTCAGGCCCTCTCAGCACCTGAAAGGTGACCTGTGAAGGCCCCGCCCCCAAGACCCAGGTAGACAGCACACACTTGCTGAATGATTTCCTGAGCAAAGAGCTCTTTTGAATTTAATAAATTTTTTATTTGTAATAAACCTGATTCATTAACATGTACATACATATGATATCTTCATCCTCTTTAGGACATCCCACATAGATTCATGAATTTTTAAAATATCTTAATTTTTTGGTCAAAACCCGCGTCTCAATTTCTTGTTCAGAAATGCAGTAGCTGCTTTGTGACCTGCCTCGGGGAGGAGAGGGTTCTGACTGCAGACCAGGTTCACGCCAGGATGTTGCTCCTGTTCCTGGTCCTTCACAGGCCAGTCCTTTGGCCTCTGGTGGCCAGTTGACCCATGATGCGCCCTTACACCTCATCTCCTGTTCACCAGCCTGGTGTTGCTTCCTGTGTTGGTCACAAGGTGCAATATACAGATCCTGTAACATAGAACCCACACCTGAAACCTATATGTTTTTGTTGACCAATGTCACCCCAATGGATTTAATATATAAAAATATTAAAAAAAAAAAAACAAAACAACACACACTTTAGTTATTTTGCAGATTGAAACTGGTTCAGGGAGATGAAGTGACTGGTCTGAGGTTCCCCAATATTCCCACTGCCCATGATTCTGAATGCCCAGCACTTTCTTGTCTTTCTCCCATTAGACTTCAAAGGTCCTGCCTTTTAAAAATCCAGAGGAGCTGCAAAAACAGTAGGAAGCTTCAAACCTCCTTTGGAAAGCACACTTTAAGTCAGCAGAGTGGAACATCTTCTCTATGAGTGTTTCTTTGCTTCTTTGTTCATTCATTTGCCAAATGTATGTTTTACAGACATTTCTAGAACTGACCTTTTCAGTACTGGATCTCCCTCTCAGAAGGTGCCTAGGCCTGTGCTAGGACCAAAGAGTTCCCAGTGCTGAATGGGAATTCAGCAATGACTTTTGAAGGTTTCTTTTTAAGAAATATATACAAATTCTGAATTACTTTTATCACTAGATACTAGGAAGGGTTCTCCCCTCACAAGAGCCTTTATGCTATTTTCACAAGACCCCTGCTCAGTATCTGGTGAAAGAAGCTCAGCTTACTTTACAGAAACACAACAGCTGAAACCACAGCACGATTTCTATAATAAGAAATTTCCTGCCAAAACCGGTTTGGCTCAGTGGATAGAGCGTCGGCCTGCGGACTGAAAGGTCCCAGGTTCCATTCCGGTGAAGGGCATGTACCTGGGTTGCAGGCACATCCCCAGTAGGAGATGTGCTGGAGGCAGCTGATCGGTGTTTCTCTCTCATCGATGTTTCTAACTCTCTATCTCTCTCCCTTCCTCTCTGTAAAAAAATCAATAAAATATATTTTAAAAAAAAAGAGAAAGAAATTTCCTTTGCACATTGTAGCGAGGAAGAAAAACCTTTAAGAAGAAATGTCAGATAGAGTTACAGTTTTGTATGAATAAAGATAAGTACGGATCAAAGTTGCAAATATATTCAGTATGTTTAATGTGCAGAAAAAAATATAGCTTATTTATTTATTTCTAAACGGATTTTCTCTTGAGTCCCCCACCAGGGGATAGAGGGGATAAGAGCAAAAGAAAATATTTAGCTCAATTAAATATCTGAGTTCAGCCTCATGAACTGAATCCTGTCTTTAAATGAACCCAGTGCCTTTCCCATTGGTGTTATATGGGATGGGAGGCGGAGCTATTTTGTTTTTCTGGCAACAGGGGCAGAGTCTTTGTATCTCCTATTGTAGCTCAGGGAGTAGCTAGTCTGGGTCCATGTGTGGGGTCCTACTCCAAGTTTCCCTCTGGAGTTCTACTCACCCAGAGAGTGAGGACATGCAGCATCCCTGTTGGGGGCTCCCAGTCTGCCCAGATAATCCCAGGGGAGCAGTCCTCAGCCCTCCAATTCTAACCCCAGTGTCTGTGTGTCCCCCTCTCCCCTCTGAGAGTCCTGGCTGCAGAGGAGGGGACAGGAGGCATCTGCAGTTCCCTGTCCTCAATCTCTTCATTTGTTCCCACAGTTACCAGAGCTCAGAAGGCTTTGCTACTCCTTCCTATCCATACAGACCTTACCTGATGGAAAATTTGAGAACACTGGAAAACAGGGCACATGAAGACTTTTCAAGAGTATGTAAGTGTTTACAAAGTATTTGAGAAAATTAATTTCTAAATTCTGTTCCTTCTAGGTGCTCTTTTCAAATTTGATCTGCCTGAGGAGTCATCTGTGATTATTTTTTTTTCCATCTCACCTTTCACAGTTTCTCCTCTCATTTTAGTAAAGAAAACCATGCCTTCCCCACCTCCTCCCAGAAATCTTACCATTGCCCCTGGGGGTGACACTCTCCAGCCCTCTGAACTATGAGTGCATGCCAGCTAATGGCACTGCACGAAGCAAACTCTATCTGAGAAGGAATTCTTAGGGTAATCTGAAGGCAGCAGGAAAAACAAAAGCAGAGACTTCAGAGGTAGTTGGAGCCTTTGTCACCTCCAGCTACACAAATGTTAAACACAGCCTGACACCTGGCCAGACAGTGTAAAATCTCACAGTGCTCAAAATGGTTGATAAAAGGGAAAAATGGATAATTTTCTGTTAAATAAACATCTGCATAATAAGAACTAAAAAAAACCTAGTTGTCTTCCATAATTCAGGCACTTTACATGTATTGTTCTAATCCCACAATGGTCCACATGTGCCTCCCATTTTAGAAAGCAGAGAACTGAAGTCAGAGAACTGAAGACAGGAGGCCAGAATTGGTGGGGCTCCAAATCCAGCCAAGTCGGCTCCCCCAGAGCAAGCTGCCTCCTGTGTCCAGGGTTTCTTGTCCTCCTGATGGAAAGTCTGACCTTCCGTTCCTAAGACACATGCTGGTGTCTTCATGAATTTCAACCAATTTCCAAAAGCACCAGTGGGAAAAGAATTTTTACGGTTAAGGACAGCAATAGGGACACAGAAGAGACTCTCATTCAGAACAATTCGAGCATAGACAATGTTTACAGATCTGCTTCCGAATAAATGAATGAATGTCACACTGGGCTCAACGTTTAGACAGGTGCAGCTACAGAGAGAATCCAGAGACCACTCAGCTGCTCTGTAGACATGGGAGCATCCTACGCATGACACTTGCCATGACACCTGTCTTGTTGACAAGAATTATGCAGACGGCTTCAGCGGATATACAAAACTTTATTAAATAAAAAAAAATCTTTAGCCAGTACCACTTTGGCTCAGTGGATAGAGTGTCAGCCTGCAGACTCAAGGGTCCCAGGTTCGATTCCGGTCAAGGGCATGTACCTTGGTTGTGGGCACATCCCCAGTGGGGGGCGTGCAGGAGGCCGCTGGTCGATGTTTCTCTCTCATGGATGTTTCTAACTCTCTATCCCTCTCCCTTCCTCTCTGTAGAAAATCAATGAAACCTATTTTAAAAGAAATTCTTTAGAAAAAAATCTTTAGTTGTTGTTTTTTAAAGTGAATTACTGAATCTTCTGAAACTTATTTTGGCTTTTGAAAAAGTTCAAAAAATTCCACATTCTTTTTATAGTTTCTTCCATCGTTGATTTTTTTTCTCTCCAATACTGGAAAAAGATAAAAAAATAAAGGCATGTTGAAAGAAGAACATAAACTTCTCCATAATTTCACATCCCACAGTTAGATAATAGTATGATCTTTTCCCTTTGTTTCTTTGTGTGTTTTTTTTTTTCCTTTTTATATAGGTATGTATATGTATGCAAAGTATAAAGTTGCCAAATTTGGAATTATATATCGAAATGTGTATGCACATATATTTATAAAAATATATGTACACATACTTTTTGCTTCCTCTTGTTCTTAAAATTATACCATAAACCGTCCCGCATATTCTAAGAGAGTCCTATCTTAATGGCTTTGTAATATTCCAGCATATGTTTAAATCACAATTCAGATAACCAAAATTCTATCACTGGTCATTTAAGTTTTTCCCACTTGTTCAGTGTTACGAATAATAAAAAGAATCAGCACTTTCTAAAACTTTTTCTGTTTTTTGAATTAAAGAAAACTAATTTTAAAATCACTAAAATCCTTTGAGAATAGAAATGTTTTATTTTGCACTTTGCAGTAGAGTAGCCAGTAGCCGCATATGGCTATTGAGCTCTTGAGAGGTGGTTAGTGCAACTTAGGAGCGTGATTTCACCTTTGACTTCATTTTAAATTAGCCTCATGTGGGTAATGTCTACCTTATTGGTCAAAGCAGAACTTGAGAGCGCCGAACCCTTACCACTAGGCCTCCAGGGACTGTGGTACATATAATGAACAACATAAACTGATGAACAAAAACAGATCCAGAGACAGAGAAACATCTATCAGACCACCAACCTCAGAGGGAAGGTAGGGGAGGGTGGGGGTAAGAGGGAGAGATCAACCAAAGGACTTATTTGCATGCATATCGGCCTAACCACTGGACACAGACAACAGGGTTTGAGGGCATGAGTGGGGAGGGTAATGTGGGGATAAGGACACATATGCAATAACTTAATCAATAAAGAAATTTTATAAAAACAAACAAACAACAAAGCAGAACTTGAAACTTGGGAGCTCAGTGCACTGCTTTGAGAATTTGCTTGTATGCAGGAATACCCCCATCTTGTGGTCTTTTAGAATATTGCTTCTGAAATATTGGGAACTAAGGTGTATTAGCAAGTGTGAGCAAGTATTTTTTCTTATAACTTCAGAACGTTCATAAACCATAAGAGTCACCTGGTAGATTATATAAATTATCTGGAAGTTTTAAGACTGGCATGGCTAAAAGACAGTCCGCACACAGGGCAAATGAATTGCAGTGGACAGTAAATATTTAGAAAAACACTAAGAATAGAGTCACTCTTTTGATTGGGACATACGGAGGATTTTAAACAGAGGGACCTTGTTATCTCCCAAGTCCAACAGTATTCCTATGTACAGATAAAGCTTCGTATGGTTATTCCTAGAATTAGTACAATTGGGACATGATCACTTTTAGGCATCAAGGATATCTTTTTCCAAGAATGGCGAAATGTGAAGAGTTCCTGGAAGTTATTGCATCCTTGAAATAGCCTTGAAACATATTGTATTGGAGATTTATCCCTAAATCACACCCCTTTTGGGGTATGTTAACCAAATATCCAGGATGCTACTTTAGTCTTTCTTTTTTTTTTTTTGAACTTTGAAAGATCAGATTTAATGCTGGGGTCCAACCCCAGCAGGTCCAGGGGTCCCCAAAGGTGTGTACGGAGTTGGCGAAGAAGGAATGACACATAGGCAGCGTTCAGGTGATCATCATAGCCAGGTTCTGTAGCTAGGTTCTCTTGCCATGTTCTCTCGCTAGGTTCTCCAGCCAGGTTCAGTGGCCAGGTTCTGTCCAGGTTCTCTAGCCATGTTCTCTTGCTAGGTTCTTCAGCCAGGTTCTGTAGCCAGCATCTGCAGCCAAGTTCTGTCTAGGATCTCCAGCCAATTCCTGTAGCCGGGTTCTGTCCAGGATCTTTTGCCATGTTCTCTCACTAGGTTCTGTCTACTTTAGTCTTTAGGGCTCATGCTAAGCTTAGCAGAAGAAATGGGAAAAGGGCAATAAAATGAGGTCCAATGGACTTTGTGAAACAAGGCAGAATGGCCAAACCTCAAATCCCCTGCAACAAATGAGGTAAATTATCAAGCATTGGAAAGCGAATCCCATAGCTAGTTACTGGAATTTATTTAGCCATATGTAAGTAATGAGCAGCAACTATCTTGTCATCTGTAATTATTGGGAACAATCAAGTTTTTATAAGGAAGTTCAGTTTTTGTTTGGTTTCAACGTCTCACACTGGCCTTGGAACAGTTCCCTGTTGCATTAGAACAACTAATACATCTATTGTGTTTCAATAAAAGCTATTGGCTGTTATTTATTTTTCTTTTAGGATAAGTTAGTCATAAATGACTATGGTGGGCGCGCTGGGGCTGTGGTCTCTTCTCCACATCCCGCAGGGAGGGGGAGACTTGAACCGGTTCGAGCAAGTTAGGAGGCTCTTTGGAGTTTAAAGAATAATGAAAGACAGACATAAACTAGATTAAAAGCTTGGGCTGGGTGTGGTGTCTGCCCTTTGACTCCAGGGACAGACAGAGAGAGTCTGCCCTCTGGAGGGACAGGCACAGAGAGAGCCAGCTCTGAAAGCTGTTTATTATATACTCCAATTACAGGAAGTTACATCACATCTGGGTGGGCCTGAGACATCATGAGATCCATCCCCTTAACACTGGGCCAGAGAGTCAGACTGAGTGACATCCAATCTTTTGACTGGTCCCGCCCTCAGGGCATGGCTCTGACCTTGCCCTGAGTCCCAGCTGATGTCTATTAAGCCAAGTGTATTCTAAGGGCCCTTAACAAATTAGTGATTCTCTGATAAGTCATCAGAACCCAATGATTAACATCAATTTTATTTTATTTTTTTGGTGGTATGTGCAGATTTGGTCTGCATTTACACCATTCACATTTCTCTTGTCAACAAATAAAAATAAATACTTCCATAGCCATGTTGCCTTCCTTTTTTATGAAAAGTAATATTTATGGTACAGAAAACATTTAATAGATGTAGAATAAACAGTGTACAATAAACAGTGATCATATCTTGCCCTCTTTCTTTATATTTTCATTTTTTAAGAAATAAGGAAACACTCGGGCTGGGTAGCTCAGTTGGTTGGAGCATCGTCCCATACACCAAAAAGTTTCAGGTTTGATTCCCAGTCAGGGCACATACCTAGGTTTCTGGTTCAATCCCCAGTCATGGTACATACAGAAGGCAGCATTCAATGATTCTCACTCACATAGATGTTTCTCTCTCTCCCTCTGACCCTCTTTCTCTTTCTCTCACTCTTAAATCAATAAAATTATCAGGTGAGGATTAAAAGAAAAAGAAAAAACACAACACAATAATAAAGAAATAATACAATACAGTAATAGTCTATATCATGTTCAGTCCAGTTTCTCTTTATATTTACATTATAAATTATCTAATCATTTTTCTAATTTAGGTCTTTAATCATTTGTTACCTATACTAGAGGCCCGATACATGAAATTCATGCACGAGTAGGCCTTCCTTCCCCCAGCTGCCAGCACCAGCTTCCCTCTGGGACCCGGGACCGGGCTGCTCCGCAACCCTCCCCCCCAACCCCCCCAACCCCCTGGCCACCCTTTGCAGCCCTGGCTTTGTCTGGAAGGTCTTCCAGAAAGATGTTTGCTCTAATTAGCTCTTATTATTATGAATATATATCAATCAACCTTATGCAGTATTAGTTCATCTTTCTGGATTTATATACAGGTATATTTTATGTAACATTCTGGAACTTTTGTTTATATTATCATAAATTTTAAAATCTATCTACTTTGAGACAAATAGTTCTTTATTGATTTTAACTGCCCTGTAATATTTATTCATATGAGTATTTCAGAACTACGTATGTATTCCTTTTCTAGTGAACATTTACCATATTTTGTTGATTTTATTTATTATTATTTTTAAAATATATATATATTTTTACTTCAGAGAGGACGGGAGATAGAGAGAGAGAAACATCAATAATGAGAGAGAATCATTGATCGACTGCCTCCTGCACACCTCACACTGGGGATTGAGCCTGCAACCCAGGCATATGACTGGGTTTCAGAGCTGACCTTGACTTCCTAGTTCATTGGTTGATGCTCAACCACTGAGCAACACTAGCTAGGCATATGTTGTTGATTTGCAAATGTGCAATAGGCCACATTTAAAATCATTTGAAATCCAAATACAGTGCTAATAATAACACACATGGCCTTCATCTACTCTGTGTAGGACAAGGGTCCGCAAACTTCCTGTGTAAAGGGTTTGATAGCAAATGGTTTGGGCTCTGTAGACAATCCCATCTTGGTCATAACTACTCAACTCTGCCATTGTAACATGCAAGGAGCCAAAGACAATGTGTTAATGAATGTACATGTCTGCCTTCCAGTGAAACAGTAATTGTGGACACCAAACATTAATTATGGACACCAAAATGTTAATTTCATATTATGTTTATGTATCAAAAATATTCTTTTCATTGTTTCCTAACCTTTAAAAAGTGAAAAAAATAATTCTTATCTCATGCGATATATATAAACAGGCAATAGTCCAGATTTCACCCACTGAGTATAACATCCTGACACCTGGTATGCAGATAATATAATGACATACCCTCCTTTATAACATCTATAAAAATTATTTCCTTCTTTAATATAAAACAATGAATAAAATAAGTCAAAAATTAAAAGCTCAGATATTCTACATGATGATGAGCAAACCAGTGACCTAATGAAAAATTCTGGCTCTCGACAGTGACTTGGTCAGAATGCAGAAGTGTCCTGTGTTGAAGTTATTCTGCAGGGACAGACTGTCAGGAAGCAATGCTGGGTGGATGAACTAACCCACACTACTGAGCACAGCAGGATGGCAGCAAGGAGCCCAGGGTGGCCTCCTGGTACTGCTCAGAGGCGCCAGCAGGTGGCGCAGCAGCAGCAAACTCCCCTGGCAGGCTAGCCTGGCAGATCTGGCCACAGGCTCCCACTTGGGTGAGGGGGACACGCCTGGGGACCGCGAGTCACAGGACCCACTGGGCTTCCTGGCTCGCACTGCTGCCTCCTCCGGGTCCACCAGGGTCCTGAGGGCGGAGGAGCCATTGGAGGCCGAGCCCAGCTGGTGTGGATGCTGCCCCTGCCACCAGACCAAGTGCATCTGCCTGGAGTCCAGGCCACCATCCTGCAGGCACTCCTCTCCAGCATGTGGGCAAGATCCACTTGCTCATCTGAGGGAGGAGCTGGAGCGGAAGCTGGTGAGGGGCAGCCCTGGACCAGACCACCTTCCTCAATGTCACCAAGGTGAGTGCCCTCCTGCTCACCTGCGCAGCGACTCCGGCCTAAAAGCCTAGTGCCCCCCACCCCCGACCCCACGCAACTGAGTGCGGGTTCCAGCCTATCTGGCACCTCCCAGGTGCTGGGACTTGGAGTGTCCCACGTGGTAGTGGCTGTTGTGGGTGGGAGGGCTCATTTCAAGGGTGAACTTGGGCTTATCAGATATTTAAAACGCTTGAAAGATTGGGGTTTCCCTGGGCCTTGCTCTGTGGGGGCAGCCAAGGTGTCACTTTCCGGAAGGGTGCGACTTGGAGAGCCCCTGGACCCCGGGAGAAAGCAGGAGAGTTGAGAGGCTCCATCAAATCGCCGCCTGGGACCAAGAGCCCCAGTGAGTGACCAATAGCCCCACGGGGGCTCCTTCCCTGTGCGGGGCTGGTCTCCTGTCATTCTGGGGCATGTGCTCCCTGGACCTGGAGGAGTGGTGGCTGCTGAGCTGACAGGAGGCAGCTTGGGACAGAGTTCCAGCCAGACCCCAGCAGGGCCCCCTGTCTATTAAGCCAGGCAGTGAGGGGGCCTGCTTCTCCAGGGCTTGTGTCTCAAGCCAGTGGACAAGACAGATCTGTAGTCCCCAGAAACTTAACTACCTGGTCAAATAGGGTGTGTGTGTGTGTGTGTGTGTGTGTGTGTGTGTGTGTGTGTAGGGGGCGGAGGGTATGAGCGGGGGAGGGTGGAGAGGCGATCTGAGGGAAGGGAATGGGCATGGGCAGAGCTTATTCCAGGCCTGGGAATATGTGTCTTGGAGGGTAGTCACCACGTGAGCCCATATACAACTTGGGTGTTTATTTAGCAGTGGCTTCAGTGCAAGGATGATAATTAAATTGTGGTTGCTTGGTTGGGTGGGTGGGTGGGTGGGTGGGTGGGAGGTTGGTTGGTTTGGTCTCAGAAGAAATAAGAGGTAGAGACAATCGTCAGTCTTTACTTAGAGCCCAGCAGTGGCCTGACTGGGTCTTGGCTGGTAGGGCCTGTCCTTCTCAGGCTGAGTTTGGAAGTGTTCTGAGAGAGATGGCAGCACTTCTCCCACCTCTGAGCTGAGGCTGGCATCCTTGCTGCCTAGCGGCTGGCTGTCCGAGGGGCTTAGTGGCAGGAATGATTCACTCACAGCTCCCTTCCTCACTGGGGAGAATAGGTGACATGAGGCTCTCAGTCCTTGCACTAAACTAATGTCAGGTTGGGGCAGACCCTACATGGAAGTATTTCAGCTTCACAAACCATTTGAGTGAGTTAAATAACAACTCTTATGTTTTTTAATTTTTAAGGCAGAAAATACAGCCATATTTTAATTTGATGTTTACAAAGGTTGATTTTTACCACCCCCCCCAAAATTGGCTTCAGCTGAAGTTTTCCATACCTGGGAAGTTACTTGTTGAATTTTAATAAAAGTGACATATGGTGCTCAACACATCTGTATTTTCTGAGCCTTTCACACCAATACAAAGAATATGCAATTGATGTTTTAAAAAGATAATGCTAAATTTACTAATTTGGGTTATAGTACAGTTACTAAGAAATGTTTAATAGCATCTACCAAAATGTTATAGGATAAGGTTTACAGAGATTGTATATTTTTGAAATGAGCAGTATTATAAAACTGTGTTTACATTTTTGTGAAGTTTTGTACCACAAAGTTTAAAACAAGGAAAAGTTTATTATTGCTGAGATATTTAGGAACATTGTAGAAATCTGAACCTACAATTATTTTTTGAAGCGTTTGTAGAAACCTTATTTAAGAGGTCTAATTTTACCCTCATCCTATAGATGCAGCTAGGAGACCCCGAAAGGGTAAGTGAAATCCCCACGACCACAAGCTATTAATAGCAGAGATCAAATGAGAACCCAGGGCAAGTGCTCATTCTATTTTTCCTGTCAGCCTCTGTAGACCCAGTTGAGGTTAGAACCATAGAGCTGTGACTTAGGAGATCTGAATCCTTTAAAAATCTTTTCTGTATACATATGTTTCTCTTAGGAGTCTTGATAGTATTATTTAATTACTAGAGTCCCAGTGCATGAATTGGTGCACATTGAAAGGAAATTAATTAGAGGAAATATTGTAAGATCACTCTTTGCCCTTTCTCAATAATAGAAGTGTATACCAAATTCACGATCAACAATGACAGATGGAAACACATGCAACTGGCGCCAGTGAGATAGATAGGTAGATATAGATATAGATATATGGATATAGATATAGATATAGATATAGATGATATAGATATAGATATAGATATAGATATTTGCTTACTTAGTCCTGCTTTCTGATTAGGTAAACTTTTTCCAGCTTGGTGAAGTGCCCCAATTTCATTTTCAGGATATTGACAGCAAAACAGCATAAATACCACTATGAAAGCAGATTATTATTGTGGATCATGCGGAGATAACAAAGGGAGAAATATTTAACTACAGCCCCGTTTGACTATATTCCGTGCAGTGAGAAAACCTGAAGTCATGTTCAGGCTCTACCATTTCTTGCTTCTTTTCATTTGGGTCAATTTTTAAAACATTCTAAATCTTCATTTTCTGGCTAATGAAATGAAAACAGGATTCTACCGAGTCTCCTCTCTACCTATTCCGGGACTTCAGTGAGGATCAAATGAGATGAGGCACATGAAAACACTTCAAAGACATTTGGCTAAAGTGTAAAATGTTTGCACCTGGCTATAAAGCAAGTGGGTAAAGAAACTCCAAGGAGGCTAGTCGCTAGGGAGAGGAAGCCTGGCATTACTATGTGACATCATTACCTGGTGCCCACAGCCACCATTTCTGTGCTGGGCTGGCCTGTGGGCTTTGTGCCATGGGTTCGTGGCGGGGCCCGTGTCCCACTTGGGAAAAGCGGAGTGTTGCTTGTGGACTCTGGGTGCGCAGTGCCCTTCCTCTGTAAAGGACCAGTTCAGGTCACAGCAGCTACAGTATTGAACGCCTGCCCCTGGTGGTCAGTGCTCTTCATAGCGAGTGGTCAGGTGGTGGAATCCTTAGCATATTAGCCTTTTATATATATGGATTTGCAATAAGGACGGCAAAAACCATTTTTAAAAAGTTACTGTGGCTCATCTCTGAACTTTATCAAATCTGAAACTTTACTGTAGATATCAGCCTTCCAATGAGGAAGTCTTCAAATACAGCCTGAGCTGTGGACTCTGAGGCATCCTGCCTAAGAGCCTCTCTTCAGGGTTGCTGACCCGCCCCATCCCCTATCATGCCTCTAACCCCTGCCCATTAATTTTTCCAAGCAGACCCAGCATCTCCAAAGCCCAGTGTTCTCATTCAGGAGCTGTTGGAGTGCAAGAATGCATTTTAAAGGATATTTCACAACCCAAAGCACTTTTTAAGCTTCTCAAAGATAAGTGGATGGTCACTGAACATGGATGCAAAGTGCGTTTTACACCAAAAAAAGTTACTTAAATGTGTTTTAGAAGATTTTTTTCATTATCAAAATAATATAGGATCATTAGAATTTTAAAAAGAATAGTATAAAGTAAAGGAAATCACTTCTTTCCACTATCCAAGGTTAACCACTGTCAACATTTCAAAGTATTTCCTTTTGTCTTTCGTACATTTATATATCTAGATACCTTTTTGAGGTGATACTATTAATTCATTTATATTAATATATGTTGCATTGACTTCAGAGAGGAAAGGAGAGCGAGGGAGAGAGGTAGTAGTAATATGAATGATGAGAATGAATCATTCATCACCTGCATCCTACATGCCCCCTACTAAGGATGGAGCCCCACGTACCCTGACAGGGACTCCATGTATGACCTCCTGGTTCATAGATCAAGGCTCAACCAGTGAGCACGCCTCCAGGGCAAGATGATACTATTTGTTATGTGTGTATCCTGATTTGTTTTCTCTTAGTTATGGTGTTTTCATTCCACTGCATCTATAACCACTGTTTTCCCGTTTATGAAGGCACTGTTTATTTTTCCCAGCTTTATTGAGAAATAATCAATATACACCACTGTATAAGTTTAAGGCAGACAAAAGGATGGTTTGATTTGCCTACATTGTGAAATGACTACCACAGTGGGTTCAGCTAACATGTACTGAAGATGTGACAAACCAAAATTGAAATCTCTAATGTAATTTGGGTTATTTTTTCTTCAAAGTCAAATCTACAATTGTTACTATTGCAAAAAAGAGCTTGTACTTGGAACTAAAGTGCAGGGTGTGGTGGGTCTGCAGGCTGGGGCTCTACTGCCCTGGCCCCTTGCACTTGAGCCCTGTGCCTATTCTCATGCAGATCCTTTCTCCTTCCAGACTTCACATGAGGCTGGTGATGGATGTGCTGCCCCTGCTGGACGGGTTCCACAGTCTGTCTTCCCACCACGGAGTGTCAGAGGTGAGAGCCCCCTGTGTAAGGCTGTGGAGCATATGAAGTTCAGAGTCACTTGTGTCTCAGCAGCTCTGGGGGTGACCTCAGCATCAGCATGCGCAGAGCCTATGCTGGCCTCCAGGGTGTGCTCTGTGCGGGTCCAGCTCACCCACAGCTCCTCTCTCCCTGGATTTCAGCCACCTTCCTGGACCTTCTGCTAGAAGCTCTGGTTCTCTCAGAACCTTACACTCCTCTCCACCCATGAGCTGTGTGGCAGCTTCATATAACAGGATGGTTTTCAGGGAAAACTGGCAAGAG
This sequence comes from Myotis nattereri, assembly GCF_964212035.1. Lineage (NCBI taxonomy): Eukaryota > Metazoa > Chordata > Mammalia > Chiroptera > Vespertilionidae > Myotis > Myotis nattereri. Next base: position 7,118,596 of record NC_138085.1, on the reverse strand, counting down.
AAAAAGAAGAAAAATAATCAGGAGTCGCCACAATACTTTGGAGTCCAGGGCCTGGCCAGGAGAGAAGGGGGAAGGGTCCAGGGCAGCCGCCACTCTGGCTCCAACAGGCCCCTGGTCCAGTCCTCTCTGAGTCATTCGCGTCCTCTGCACAGAGCAGTGCTAAGACTCACTGCCTTCATGACAAATCAGCTCACCACCGTGCTGGTCACTGGTCAGGTTCTCAATTCTCTCCCCACTCAGCCCACTGCTGCTCTCTCTGGAGTCCGCAGATACTATTCTCTCTGAGACCATGGTTGACATCATTGGGTGGACAGCTGGCCATTGGTCTGCTCCGTCTCGATGGCTCCAGAATGATGTGTTTCCTTCTTTTGAGAAGAAGAAAAAAGAGCAAGAATATGGGTCTGGACAGCAAGTAGCCTTTCTGTAGAAATGCATGGACAGTGAGTTTTTTACTCTTAGTACTTTGAAGTGCTATGTGGATTGGCATGAGGTACTTTTATTTTATTATTCTTTCTCGATGTTCTTCCTGAAGGTGACTGAGTTGGCTGGCTGCACAGGTAAAGGAACAAGAGGGTGAGTGTGCTGCCCTGTGTGCCAAGTAGCAAGGAGTTTGTGCTGTTCTGCATTTCTGAGCCTCTCTCACCATGTGAATCAGCTCTGGCCAGAGGCAAGGATAGCCATGAGTGGCTGCCCCCAGGCCATCCTGACACCACTCGTCTGTCCGACCTCTACACCATTGAGCTCTGCTCATTCCCAGCTAAGTCCACCAGCCAGGGGAGCCCTGGAGCCCTGAGTCACTGCGTGCAGAGCATGAGCATTGGTGGCTCACTGGCCCACATCATGGACCAAAAAGAGCAAGATTTTATGGGGTACAGACACTGAAAAGGCCTTCATGACAGCCCTACATTATTACCCTAATGGTACAGGTTTGGATGGACAATGACAAACTCCCTACTTGACCACAGAGTAAAGTACCAAACCTTTAATGAGTGACACTCCGTCTCTCATCTACGTTTCACCCCTTTAAATAGGGATGTGTTGATTTCATCCACCAGCATTACTTCTTCCATCTCGCATTCAAGTTGACAGGAAAATTGGAGCCATCTATGGAAGGAGAGAGCATATGAAGACAGGGTATTATTTTTAGTTCATTTTGAGCACCACTCTGTCGAGTACAAAGAGAAAAATTATTTATCTTTCCTGACCTTTAACAGGGCATAGGTATCTTTTCTACAGTTGAGATCTGTAGATGATTAAAAGGCACCTGCTTCCAAGGACAATGCTGCCTTCCTTCATCCTTGTCCTTGGGTTGCGTCACTCCTGGGCCCTGTGCCCAGGTCCCAACCAAGACAACGAAAAGTGAATCTGCTCTGCCGACGAGACCCTGGCCCAGCGTTCCTGGAATGGCACAAAAGGCCCATCCTTGTCACTTGGTTGATGTGGTTTAATGAAGCAGAGGGTCACTGTGGGAGGATTGCACTACCTGCATTGTGTTTTGTGAGATGGTTAAAAGGTTTGAAGCTCCTTTAAGAAACCAGGTGGCAGAGTGAAGGAGCTGTTCACCCGAGTGATCGCATTAGAGGTGGCTCAGACACAGAAGCTGTATTAAAAGCTGTGGAAGCTTCATGATGGTATGAGAACTTAGCTGTGTAGGTGACTGGTCTGGATGGTGGCCCTCAATCCCACTGACCACCAGTTCCTGTGGGCAATTCCTTATCCTCAGCCCTGACCCCAACTGGACCTGCTGGACCAGATTCCCTGGGGCAAGACCACCAAATCTGGTTGTCGCCCCTTTTAGTTTTGAACCTTTTAAAAATATAATTGTAGATTCCATTATTTATAAGAGATAACGCAGAGGTAGCCCATGGCATCTGACCTGGTTTCCCTCAATAATATCTTATAAAAATCTCACAACCAGGATATTCACAGTGACCCAACTGCCCATGTAGGGCCGATAGAAAACAGCTCTACCAGATTCTCCCACACCCAGGACAGAGCCTTCTATTGTTTTTTTTGGTATATTATTATCACAGTAATATATACACAATGAAATTTACCATTTTAACTATTTTTCAGAGCACAGTCCAGTGGTGTTAAGTGGTCCTTAACACAACTTAACAATCATATTGTTGTGCTGCCCTTACCACCATCGGCTCCATCACTGTTCTCATCTTCTCCAACTGAAGCTCTGTCCCCAATAAACAACAACTCTGCATCCACTACCCCATTACTGGTACCCTCCATCTTACCTGTATGACTCTGACGGCTCTAGGGACCTCATGTGAGTGGGATCAGACACTATTTGTCCTTTTGTGACTGGCTTATTTCATTGAGCATCATGTCTTCAGGGTCCATCCAGGTTGTAGCATGTGCCACAATGGCCTCTTTTTCTAAATTGAATATATTGGGGTGAGATTGGTAATGAAATCATGTAGCTTTCAGGTATACAGTTCTGTAATACATCACCTGTATGTTGATGTATGTATCTCACCTCCCTCCCCTCTTACCCCAGGTCAGGTCTCCTTCCATCATAATTTATCCTTTCTAAGCCCTCTTCTACACACACCCCTCTCTCTGTGATAATCACCAAACTGTTGTCTGTGTCTATAAGTCTTTTCTTTGCTTAATCCCTTCACCTTTTCCCCCTAGTCCCCCAACCTCCTCCCCTCTGACAGTATTCAGTCAGTTTTCTGCACCTATGAGTCTGTTTCTATTTTGATTGTAGTTTGTTTTGTTCATTAGATTCCACATATAAGTGAAACCGTAAGGAACTTGTATTTCTCTGACTGGCTTACTTCACTTCACTTAGCATAATACCGGCTCCATCCATGCTGTTGTAAAAGGTAAGATTTCCTTCATTTCCTTTTTGCGTGTGTGGGTGAGTCGCATTCCGTTGTGTTAATGTACCACAGCCTTTTCTCCACTTATCTGCTGCTGGGCACTTGGGCTGCTGTGAAATCTTCGCTATTGTAAGTAATGCTGCAGTGAACATAGCATTGCATATATCCTTTCCGATCAGTGTTTCAGGTTTCTGCAGATATATTCTCAGAAGTGGAAATGTTAGCTCATAAAGCAGTTCTATTTTTAATTTTTGAGGTAACTTCATACTACTTTCCACAGTGGTTGCACCAATCTGCATTCCTACCAAGAGTACACGAGAGTTCTCTTTTCTCCACATATTCACCAGCACTTGATGTTTATTGATTTATTGATGATAGCCATTCTGACAGATGTGAGGTGATACCTCACTGTGATTTTAATTTCCATTTCTGTAATGATTAGTGATGCTCAGCATCTTTTCATTTGTGTAATAATCATCTGCAGATCCTCGCTGGAGAAGTGTCTGTTTAGGTTCTTTGCTCATTTTTAAATTGGATTGTTTAATTTTGTTATGATGTTGAGTTTTTTAAGTTCTTCATGATTTTTGGGTATTAAACCCTTTTCAGATGTATCATTGGCAAATATGTTCTCTCCTTCAGTGGGTTGTCTTTTCATTTTGTTGGTGGTTTCCTTTGCTGTGCAACAACTTTTTAGATTGATGTAGTCCCATTTGTTTAGTTTTTCTTTTGCTTCTGTTTCCCAAATGGATATATCAGAATAAAAAAATATTTCTATGAAAATTTATTGCCTTTATTTTCTTCTAGAATTTTTACGGTTTCAAATCTCACTTTCAAGTCTTTATCCATTCTGCGTTTATTCTTCAATATGGTGTAAGAAGGTAGTCTGCATTCATTGATTTTTCTACTTATGTGTCCAATTTTCCCAATAGCATTTATTGAGTGGACTATCTTTACCACATTATATATTCTTGTGTCCTTTGTCAAATATTAATTTGCCATAAATGTATGGGTTTATTTCTGGACTTTTTTTTCTGTTCCATTGATCTTTTTTTATGTCATGTGTATTTTTTTATTATTGCTTAAATTTTACAAAAGGTATTACATATGTGTCCTTTTTTTTCCCCCGCCCCTGACATTCCCCAGGCCTCCCCTACCCCCCAGTGTCTTATGTCCATTGGTTATGCTTATATGCATGCATACAAGACCTTCGGTTGATCTCTTACCTCCCTCCCTCCTGCCCCCCAACCCTCCCTGCCCTTCCCGCTGCAGTTTGACAATCAATTTCAGGCAGCTCTGCCTCTGTATCTATTATTGTTCATAAGTTTATAATGGTCTTTATTATCCCTGAATGAGTGAGATCATGTGGTATTTTTCCTTCATTGACTGGCTTATTTCACTTAGCATAATGCTCTCCAGTTCCATCCATGCCGTTGCAAATGGTACGAGTTCCTTCTTTTTTACAGCAGCATAGTATTCCATCGTGTAGATGTACCACAGTTTTCTAATCCATTCATCTACTGATGGGCACTTAGGCCAACAGCCCGCATTCTGAAGCACACCTGAGCCCGGAGGTGGGAGGGGGGACGGGAGCAGGACCAGGTGGGGGCGTGGAGCCCTGTGGAAGGGGCAGCCTGGTAGGGAGACCTACCAGACACAGTCCTGCGGGACCTGGGAAGGAAGACCCAGAGACCCAGCAGCTGTGTCCAGCCACGCAGCCACTAGATGGAAAAGATCAAACTCTGAGGACCAGGAGCTGGAAGGGGAAACCTCGGGGGGGAAGAGCAGGTTATGGGGGGCGGCTTCAATTGTGGCTGCAGGTGAGTTCGGCCCGACAGGTCAGAGTGTCGTAAACATGTGTCACTGCTGAAGGCAAACACTAAATGCTGGAAGCCTCAAGAAGAGGCGCAGATGGGTAGGAGGGAACCATGACTTCACAGAACCCAGTGCCCATAGACAGGGGCTATTCCTAATTTAATGAATTTAACCTGTAAACTACCTAGTGGAGACTTTTCACTAAACATCAACCTGGAGAGCAAGCCATGACCATGACATTATGTTCAAATAGAACTTAAAAAAGAGGAAATAGCCAAGCCGGCATGACTCTCCGGTGGTGCGCCGACCTAGGAAGCAGGAAATCGCGGTTCAATTCCTGGTCAGGACACATGCCCAGTTAAATCCCCAAGGCGGGGCATGCAGGAGGCAGATGGTCAATGATTCTCTCTCATCATTGATGTTTCTATCTCTCCCTCTCCCTTCTTCTCCTAAATCAATAGAAATAGATTTTAAAAAAGAGAAATTAGAATTCTGCAGATATAAAAATTATGCATAGAATTGAATGGTTAAATGTTTTCAGCACACTAATGGAATTACTTAACTACATCAAATTTTCTCAAAGTCTGAATTTATTTGAAGTCTTTAAAATAAAGTATAGCAATATCTTGACCCATACAGCTCCTAGGGCAATGAAAACTAAGGAGAAAAGAACCAAATGGGACTACATCAAAAGATAAAGCATCAACCAAAAGAACAAGAAAGCCCACTGCATGGGAGAACACATTTGCCAAAGTTATCTCCAACAAGGGTTTATTCTTCAAAATTTACAGAGGACTCCTACAGCTTAACAAAAGGAAGATAAATAATCCAATCAAAAAATGGGCAAAGGACCTAACTAGATACTTTTGGAAAGAGTACATACAGAAGGCCAAGAGACATATGATAACATAGTCAAAGTCTCTAATCGTCCAAGAGACGGCTTCACAGGGGAGTTTTACCAAACATTCAAAAAAGAACTAAAACCTACTAGTATACTCCTCAGACTGTTTCAGAAAATCCACCAACAATGAACTCACACAGAGAGAAACTAATAAAACAATCCCATTTACCCCTGCACCCAAAAAATTAAGATACCTAGGAATAAGCTTAACTCACGAGGTAAATCACCTGTACTCGGAAAACTACAGGATGTTGAAAAAAGAGATAGAGGAAGACAAAAATAAATGGAAGGATATACCGTGTTCATGGATTGGTAGAATCAACATCATTAAAATGTCCATACCACTGGTAGCAATATATAGGTTCAATGAAAATCCCATTAAGATACAAACGGAATATTTCACAGACCTACAACAAACTCTTCAAAAATTCATATGGAATTTTAAAAGACCCCGAATAGCCACAGCAATCCTGTGACAGAACAACAAAGTTGGAGGGCTCACAATGCCAGATATCAAGCCATATTACAAAGCCTCAGTTCTCAAAACTGCCTGGTACTGGCACAAGAACAGACGTGTAGACTAATGAAATCAAACAGAGAATCCAGAAATCAACCCAGGCCATTAAGCTCAATTCATATTTCACAAAGGAGACAAGAGTATACAATGGAGTCAAGACAGTCTCTTCAATAAATGGTGTTGGGAAAATTGGATGGATACAAGCAAAAAAACTGAAACTAGACCACCAACTTTCACCAAACACAAAAATAAACTCAAAATGGATAAAGGAATTAAACATAAGGCGGGAAACCATAAAAATCTTAGAAGAATCATAGGCAGCAAAATATCAGACATACGTCATAGCAATAATCATCTGATAGATGCAAATCAAAATGACAAGGACATACCATCTCACACCTGTCAGAATGGTAATCATCAGCAACTCAACAAACACAAGTGCTGGCGAGGATGGGGAGAAAAAGGAACCCTCTGGCACTGCTGGTGGAATGCAGACTGGTGCAACCACTGTGGAAGACAGTGTGGAGTTTCCTCAAATAATTAAAAATGGAACTCCCATTTGACTCAGTAAACCCACTTGTAGGACTATATCCCAAGAAATCAGAAACACCAATCAGAAAGGACATACGCACCCCTCTGTTCATAGCACAATGTACAAGAGCTAAGATTTGGAAACAGCCTAAGTGCCCTATTTAGCAGATGAGTGGATTAGAAAACCGTGATACATCTATACAATGGAATACTATGCTGCTGTAAAAGAGAAGGAACTTTTACCATTTGCAACAGCATGGATGGACCTGGAGAGCATTATGCTAAGCAAAATAAGCCAGTTGGAGAAAGACAAATATCATGTGAGCTCACTCATTTGTGGAATATAAGGAAAAATGTAAACTGATGAACAAAAAATAGAGCCAGAGCAAAAACTATTTTAGAATATAATAGAAGTAATCCTGTTATTTTCAGATTTTTAATATTTCCGACAACTTTTGTGATATATTGTTAATAAAGTTTTGTTAAGATTAGTATATTTTAAATCATTTTTCCTTGAGATATTAATGTTTATTGCATGTAATATTTAAAAGTTTTTCTTGAAATATTAATGTTTATTGCACATAACATCTTTACTAATAAAAGGTTAATATGCTAATTAGACCATGAGACCTTGTAGATGTACTTTGGGACAAAGACATGGTAGTGGGGCTGAGGTAGAGGCGGTTGGGGGTGATTAGGCCAGGAGCTGGGAGCAAGCAGCTGGCGGAAAGCAGGCCGGCAGTAGGGGGCAGTTGGGAGCAAGCAGGCCATCAGGGGGGTCAGTTGGGGGGCAAGCAGGTCAGCGGGAAGGGCAGATGGGGCGGGGGAACAGGCCGGTAGTTGTGGCACTTGGGGGCGAGCAGGACAGCATTGGAGTCCTGTTGGGGGGGAGCAGACCAGCAGTGGGGGGCAGTTGAGGATGACCAGGCCGGCAAGGGGGGCAGTTGAGGTTAAGACAGATGGCTGGGGTGCAGTTGTGAGTACACAGGCCGGCAGGCAGAGTGGTTAGGGGCAATCAGGCAGGTGAGCAGTTAGGAGCCAGCGGTCCAGGATGGTGAGAGGGAGGTCTGACTGCTAGTTTAGGCCCGATCCCAGAAATCATGCCTAAACCAGCAGTCGGACCACCCCTAAGGGGTCCCAGATTGGAGAGGGTCCAGGCAGGGCTGAGAGACACCGCACCGCCCCCACGCACAAATTTTGGGCAGTGGGCCACAAGTATATATACACTGAGTGGCCAGATTATTATGACAACACCATCAGTATTTCGTTGGGTCACCTTTTGCCTTCAATACTGCGGCGATTCCTCTTGGCATTGACTCCACTTGATGTTGAAAGGTGATGTGAGGAATCTGACACCATGCCTGATGAATAGCACTGTCCAGTTCTGTCAGATTTGATGGTTGTGGAAACAGCTGCCTGGTGGCTCTTTTAACTTCGTCCCACAAATGCTCAATTAGATTGAGATCTGGTGATTGTGGGGGCCACATAAGCAAGGTAAAGTCTCCCTCATGTCCTTGAAACTACTCCTGCACAATACGAGCACCGTCATGGTGCATCGTCTTGTTGGAAGACGCCATAGGGATACGCCATCAACATGACAGCATGAACTTAGGTATGGTGTGCTATTCAGATGTTGTTCCACACGAATTAAAGGGCCCAGGTCATGCCAGAAAAACATGCCCCAAACCATAACACTGACCCCACCAGCTTGAAGGACTGTACTCATGCATGTGGGTGCATGCTTTCATGCTGTTTCCACCAAATCCTCACTCTGCCATCTGCTGATGCAACTGGAAACATGATTCTTTGGACCACATGACTTTTTTCTAATGCTCAACTTAGCCAATCCTTGTGTTCCTGTGCAAATTGGAGATGTTTTATCTTGGTAACTGCAGACAGCAAAGGCGTTCGACGAAGCCTTCAGCTTCCATATCCCGAACAATGAATTGTACAGCTAATTTGCCTACAAACATCAGGTGGTCATAATAATCTAGCCCCTCAGTGTATATAAAGTCCTAAGCTACCCTTGGACCAGTGCTATGATGCACATTGACCAACAGGAGTCAGACACTCAAAGCTCAGGCATGGAAACATGGAACAGACTGATGAATATCAGAGGGAAGGAGGAAGGGGGAAGGTGGGAAGAGATGCACCAAAGATCTTATATGCATATTAGAGGCCCCTGGTTGGGTCCCTCAGCCTACTGCAGGGATCGGGTTGAAACTGGCAGTGCAACTTGCCCTGAGGGTTCCTGGACTGTGAGAGGGCCCAGGCAAGAACCAGGGACTCCACTGGTGCACGAATCTGTCCACCCAGCCTCTAAATTTTTTTCTTGAAATATTAATGTTTATTGCACATAACATCTAAATATATAAAAGCCTAAGAGAAAGTTGGACCACTGCTATGATGCGTAGTGAGCACCAGGGGGCAGAGGCTCAATGCACAGGCATGGAACCATGGAACAGCCTGATGAATCTCAGAGGGAAGGGGTTGGGGGAGGGCGGGAAGAGTTTCAACAAAGATCTTATATGCATACTAGAGGCCCTGTGGGGTCCCTCACCGGGCCTGTGGGGCTCCGACATGTCCTGAGGGGTCCCAGATGGTGAGAGGGCACAGGCCAGGCCAAGGGACCCCACTGGTGCACAAATCTGGGCACCAGGCCTCTAGTTATATTTAAATTATTTTTCTTGAAACATTGTTTACTGCATGTAACATTATTATATTTACAATCATTTTTCTTAAAAAAAAAGAGAGAGAAAATGCCAAAGAAATAAAAAATGAAAATAAATAAAATAGAGTTTTGTAGACCCTTTAAAAGGAGCAATAGCATTCATGTGGCTGGAGTTACTCAAGCACCTACAGTGACTCCGATGGGACGTGCACACAGGTCTGCAGACCTGCTGTCTGATGGATCCAGGAGCCAAGAGCAGCTCGGGGGCGGCCCACGGGCTGGGGACACACTCTGGGCCCCACGAGGACGCCCCTGTCGCCACAGGCCTGGAGCTGAAGGCCGTCCCTGAGCGCATCATGGCCGGTGTCCATCCTGCCGCACGCAGGGAAGGCTGCAGCGCCAAGTGCATAGTGATCTCCTGGGCTGCGTCAGGTGGACGCTGGACCGGCAGCGGGAGGTCGGGGTCCGTGGCTCTCACTCCACATCCAGACTTTATGTCTGAGCTGAACCCTGGGGCTGAGGAGGTTGCGGGTCCGACACCGCAGGCCTTGGGCCTGGGAAGCCCTGGAGCAGAGCCCTGAGCGGGGCCACACAGAGCAGGGCCATGGCCGGGTCCAGCACCCTCTGCAGGGAGGAGGGCGGCTTGGCTGGTGAGGGGGCATCTTCCTCAGACACAAACCCCAACTAGGAAGGCGCCTCCCTCCTGGAGCCACTGGTGCGGGCAGAGCGAGGTCGCTGCCTGGAGGACCAGGCCTGAGCAGGGCGGTCCTCAGCCCGCGCCCCAGGGCCCCGCGGCCCCCACTCGCCATCTTTCCTGCAGAAGCCTCCAGGCTGCCCTCCCCGTGCTCTGCCAGCAGCCACACAGGTCAGACAATGCCCACACCTCCAAGCTGTTGGCTCCACAGGCTCCTGGCTGACTTCCGGGAGGGGCGGGACTTCCGCCCAGTGGGCGGTACCTGCAAGGGCCTGTTGTGCGCCACCTCGTGGCGGGAGGCGGCAGCACATGGAAGTGTCAGCAGCCAGGTGCCTCCTGGGGGAGCTCTGTGCTCTGAGCAGGGGCAGCAGGGGCTGCTCTGGCTCCCACAGCAAAGCCCTGCAAGTCCCAGTGCAGACGCCTCCGCCTGCCCCGCCATGGAGGGGCCCTGCTGGTCGCAGGCATCACGTAGGCACACGTGGGCACAAGGACCGCAAAGAACATGCCATAGGGAATGTGCTCGTGGCCTGGGCGCATATTGGCCAGAATTGACGGGAAATTTCTACTCAGCTTGCTGTTGCCACTCAACCCAGGGCCTCGTGCCTCCGTGTGCCATGTGGGGCCTCTTCTGGGGTGTGTTCTGTGCCCCCGGTCCATGCGGATGGGACAGAGTGGCCGTGGCCTTGTTGGGAACAGGGCCTTGGCCGGTGGACTCCAGGTCAGAGGGGTCTCAGGGTCTGGGGTGGGTGGGCCTAACTGAGTGACAGGTGTCCTGGTGGAGGGAAATGAGACTCGCTGGCAGAGAGAAGGTCATATGACTTGGGCGCAGAGATGGGTGGGCGGATGGGGCTCCCAGCCCGGGAACCGAGGACAGCTGGCTCCACCCGAAGCTGGGGGAGGTTTTCCCTGCAGCCCCAGGAGGACCAGCCTTGCCCTCTCCCTGATCCCGGGGCTGAGAGTCTCACAGGCAGCGTGGAGAGCTCCGGTCCCTGCCCACCTGCCCGGTCACTGCCTCCTGGGCTCCTGGAGAGAAGCCACAGGAGAGGAAGGGGCTCCAGGCTGGGGCTGAGGAGCAGGAGGAGGGGTTCCTGGGGTGCTGGCTCATCCCTGATGCCCTGGGCACCTCCCATCCTGTGCCCTGACCTGTGGACCTGGGTTTATATCTGCCCAGAGGGCCTGAGGACCAGGGCGCAGGGCTGTGCGAGGGAGACTCAAGAGCAGGCGTGACAAAGCTCCTCTTAGGTCTGAGCCCACCTCCTCTAGTGCTGCCTGTACTCAGCACCCTCACTACCCCCACCCAAGTCTCTACAGAGTCTCCCTTCTGTCTTACACCCTGGAGCCCATGACTCTTTCTCATGCAATGGTTTCTCTGGTGCTAATTGGGAAGAGGGAGTCAGTCGCCCCCTTTCACAGGAACCAAATGAAGTGAATCCATTTATTCCCAAGGAGTGCTGACAAGGGCTCTGGCACAGAGCAGCTGCTCAGTGAATGAATGCCAGCGCCCTCCGCAGGCACTCAGGGCAGATGGTGGACAGGTAGTTCTGTTTCTCTGCTCCTGGTGAAAGGCCTGGTTACAAACATAAGAGAGTTCAAGAATGACACGGAGGCTGACAGGCGAGTGCTTGGGACAGGGTACTGGTGTGCACGCATGTGTGCATGAGAGAGAGAGAGGGAGGGAGGGAGGGAGAGAGAGAGAGAGAGAGAGAGAGAGAGAGAGAGAGAGAGAGTGTTTGGTGTGTGGGTGTGTGTGTGTTTGCAGGACATGCAGTGTTTCCTAGGCTGTCATCCTAGAAATAGCTTAGGGAAAATGCATGAATCTATTTTAATGAAAAGGTAAGTGCAAATGTCCAAGCTGCTTCTGTGCCAGCTCACACTCAAATGGAGAGTGAGCGCCTGTTCGCCACACTGCCTCCTTCATTGACTCCTTCCTGGGTTTTCATCTTTGCCCATCTGGTAGGTGGAAGGTCAGCATAGAGAGACCCTGTGAGAAGGGAAAGGATACGGGAGGACCCTAGGCTGCAAGGTCACCCAACCCTCTTCTTCAGCTCCCTCCAGCCAGCCTCCCAGCCACACCCAACTGTTTTCCCCCCTGAGCCTGGGGAGAACATTCGGGCAGACCCTGGGAGCCGCCCAGTCTCTTCTCCCATCCTGGTGACCATGGTCCTGCAGCTCCTCCTGCGGGTCCTCTTTGGTGCACGCGCTGGCAGAGGGCTCACTCTCACCCTCGCAGGCCCCTGCCATTCAGCCCACCCTACCAGGCAGTGGCCCTGGCTGAGCTGCAGCAGCCTGTGCTGCTGGTGAGAGCCCATGGGTGTGTCCAGGGGCTTCAGAGGCCACGTGATACACACAGACTTGGCTAACAATTAACTTATATGAACTTGGGGATTCAATAAATTATATTAAAAGCAAAGGTGGTAACCCTGGCCGGTGTTGCTCAGGTGGTTGGGCATTGATTGTCCTGTGCTCCCAAAGGTCACCGATTCCATTCCCAGTCAGGGTTCAGGCCCAGGTTGCATGTTCAGTCCATGGTAGGGGTGTTGGCAGAGGCAACTGGTCAATGTCTCTCTCTCTCTCTTTCTCTCCCTAATCCTCTTTCTAAAATCAATAAAAACATAATAAGAAAGAAAGGTTATAAATACTCAAAACTTGCCCCTTGGCCTTGTTGGCGTGGCTCAGTGGTTGAGCAGAAACCAATGAAACAGGAGGTCACGGTTCAATTCCCAGTCAAGGGAACATGCCTGGATTGCAGGCTTGATCCCCAGTGGGGGGTGTACAGGAGGCAGTCGATATATGATTTTCTCATCATTGATGTTTCTCTTTTCTCTCACTCTCTCTCCCTTCCTTTCTGAAATCAATAAAAATAGATTGAAAAAAAAAAACAACAAAAAAACAAAACTGGTTACTTGGAATTTTTTCCCTGTTACCCATACTCTTGGGGTTATTCAGACGTATCGTACCTGCGTGGAGGTGATATTATAGAGCAGGGTGGACCATACATCTATTCCCATGTTCGTGGTCGGGACACCATGTCAGCAGCCTGAAATCACCTCTGGTGAAAATATTTGCACCCTAGGAATTGGCCAGTGTTACCAAATCCGGACTTGATTTGTTTTCTTCTGTGCCTGTGGTCTCTAGACTTGAGAAAGTGATGCAGAAAATGTTAATAGTGAAGATTAAACCTAAAAGTGTGCCCTGGGTGAATATTATGACACGTAAATTGTCTCTCTGGTTTTTAAAATGTGCCAACACATTATAAGAATTGAGGGACTGGGCTGGCATTCAGAAAAGCACTACCTGACTGAGTAGTCACATCGTGAACAAAAGAGTGAGCGTCTCATAGGCACCTCCAGTTTGTCTTACTTGCTAACATAACAGCAAGCATCACCCAACATTCTCATTGGAATGACACACATCCGTCAGTTGAGGGCAAGCATAGGGTAGCTATAAATTCACCTGTTTGGCAAAAATCAAGAAGAGCTTTCGAAGGAAGTCAATGGGCTGTGTATCTACATCTTTATATACTCGTGTGTGTGTGTGTGTGTGTGTGTGTGTGTTTATGTGTGTGTGTCTCTGTGTGTGTCTGTGTTTGTGTATGTGTGTGTGTACATATAAACACACTCCCTCCTCATCCTCTGGTTGGTTGATAAACATGTGGCTGGATGCTTCTTTCCCGAGGTGTGTCTGACCTTTTCCCATTTTCTCACTTTCCTGCTCTCCCCAGGGGGAGCCCCTCTGGTGCCACAGGTGACCCCGCCCTCTCTGCAGGCAGACCTCAGGCCTGAGCGGTCACGTGGATGTTTACCACACCCCGGAGTGCGCAGCTCCCAGCCAGTGCAGAGAGATGGGGCCCTGGAGCTCAGGAGGGCCTGGTTTGGGTGCTCCATCAGCAACAGGATCCCGTGGCACCGCCCCGGGGGGACCCCCCCCCCTGGGTTGGGTGGTATGTGAGTGAGAAGTCAGAGTTGGGAGCAACTTTGGGAGTGAAGGATAGGACAGGGGGAAGGGAGGGCGATGCCCAGCATGGTCTGGGGCAAGGGGACAGAGGAGATGAGAGGAGGAGCACAGAGGCTTTGGTGGGGGAGGAGCGTGAACGGTGTGCTGAGCATTGTGGGGTGGAGGTGTCTTTGGGACCTCCAAGCTGGGAACAGATCTGGGGGTTCCCAGGAGAGGCCTGGGCTAGTGGTGCTGGGAGCCTTCTGGGAAGATGGCAGTGAAAGCTGTGGGTACGACCAGCTTGTCTGGGGCTGGAAGGGGGTGAGAGCGGGTGGGGTGCACCCCGCGGTGAGTCACGTGGAACACATAGTCCGCAGAAGGACGGGTGTAGCTGGTGTGGAGGCTGAGGGAGGGAGGTTCACAAAGGTAGGTCAGCGGGGTGGATGCCAGAGGTGCCAGGGGGCTGAGAAGTTGTGGGAGGCAGGCAGACCAGTTGGCCAGGCCCTGCCAAGACCCAGAGACAGGGGTGTCGGGGGGACCTGGGATGAGAACAGTCAGCTAAGAGGGGTGGGCACATTCCAGATCCATTCCAGACCCAGGTTCAGGGGAGCGATCACCTGTGGGAAGTGGAGAGAGGAGGGGTCCAGACCGCACCCCAGGTTTTGGCTTCTGTGATTGACAGCTGGTGGCCTTGGATAAGCAGGGAGCCCAGAGGAGTCAGGGACAGTGGAGAAGCCTGCAGCCCAGGCAGGGGGTCTAAGGCAGCGACCTCAGGCCTGAAGCTCAGGAGCGGTCAGTGCTGGGGAGCAGGTGGCTCAGCCCTGCAGAGGAGCAGGGAGAGGGCTGCCTCCACGATGGAACCTGGGAGTGAGCACACAGGGAACTCCAATGAGTGTTTGTGGAAAGGATGAGGGGGGACCCGGGGACCGGCCAGTGTGCGCCCTGAAGAGCTGTCCCAGAGGGGAGAGAATCAGGGGACAGAGGCTGAGAGCTCCCAGGGGTGACCGGTCAGGTTCAGACCCTGCAACAGCCAATGGCGGAGGGGAGGCGGCCTGCAGGGGTCCACATGCTCAGTTTGGCTCCCATCTTTGGGGAGGGCAGCTCGCAGAGGGGGCGGCTCCCCCATGGGCAGGGCCTTGGAAAGAAGGGGAAAGGAGGCCACAGGAAGCACCTTACAGAAGAGGCTGGTGAGGGAGGAGGGACACGCAGGCGGCAGCTGGACAGGCCGCCATGAGGTCAGGTCAGGGGGGATCTTCACCTGCCGTCCTCCTCCCTCCTCGGCCTCTTCCTAGTTGAGTGGCCTTGGAAAACCCAAGGATCATTTTAAGCTGAGCTCCTGCTGTGATAGAAATCCCAAATCAAAATGGGATTCCACTTAGAGGGACTTAAAATACACCAAGGCCTGGGAAGAGCGGCTGCCTGGGAAACAGTAAACCTGGCTTCCCCTTCTCTGGCTTCCTGGCCGAGGGAGGTCTGCATTCCAGGGGCCCAGGACCCGGGGGCAGAAGCGGGGAGCCTGGAGGCCGGGCATCGCTGCCAGTGACGAGCGGTGAGGAAATCCAGGACTCAATTCTACTCCAACTCATTTTATTACAAACCCATCCTTGTGTTCCAAATCAATGGCTCATCAGTACAGGTCACAGCACTCAGAGACAGAACACTTTAGCACACCCAGTTCTTTGTCAGCACATTAAGGCCAAAGGAAAACCTCTTTATAGATCCCCGGTCCCCAGGCCAAGCCCATCCCAGGAGAGCACCTTAGGAAACCGGAAACCATGTGTCAGGAAACCAGCCATATACACACTAGAGGTGTGACTCCCAAAGAGAAAGATTGATGCCAACTGATGTCAATATAGGCCGTCCCCCAAAAAGGTAAAAAGAGGTAGGGCTGCTGATGGAAAATGAGTCCCCATTGGATTTAAAAATGGGCTGTCCCCCAAAAAGGTAAAGAGAGGTTGGGCTGCTGATGGAAAATGAGTCCCCATTGGATGTTAATATGGGCTGTCCCCCAAAAAGGTAAAGAGAGGTTGGGCTGCTGATGGAAAATGAGTCCCCATTGGATGTTAATATGGGCTGTCCCCCAAAAAGGTAAAGAGATGTAGGGCTGCTGATGGACAATGAGTCTTCATTGGATATTAATATGGGCTGTCCCCCAAAGAGGTAAAGAGAGGTAGGGCTGCTGATGGACAATGAGTCCCCATTGGATTTAAAAATGGGCTGTCCCCCAAAGAGGTAAAGAGAGGTAGGGCTGCTGATGGACAATGAGTCCCCATTGAATGTAAATACAGGCTGTCCCCCAAAACAGGTACAAAGAGGTCAGACAACTGATGGAAAATTCTCTCCATTGAATGTACATGTAGTATCCCCCCAAAATGTAGACACATTAACAGCTGATAACGCACTTAATTTTCACTTCTTTTCAGTTTGAACAGATTTGAAGAAATCAGTGTAGACGGTAAGATTTGAACGAAGAGCATGTCTCCACAAGACTTTTTATGGGGACACAGAAAAGATAAAGTTGAGGGGACCCAACACCCAGCAGTCCAGGAATCGAGGGCAGCTATTGAGAGAGAAGCGTACAAACACCGAACCGAAGGAACGATTCTTGATGTGTGCGGCTCCGTGGCTGTGTCAGTTCTGGCCCAGGCTCTGCTGCGGCTGAAGTAATGGAACCGCACACACCGAGAATCGCTGCGTTCGGTGTTTCTGCGCATCCTCTGTCCACAGCGGCCCTGGATGCCTGGACTGGGGCCCGTTCGGGACCAGACACTTCATCCTGGATGTGTCCCCATCACAAAGCCAGAGGACACATCTTCTTGGTTCCAAGCTGAGTCTGGCTTCACCCATTACGTCAAATCCGCTCACCCTGAAAGGAGGGAAAACTGGGTTCTCAGCTGTTAAAGTGCGTGTACATTTGGTGGACAGCCAGCCTGTGGAACATCCATTTGGGGGACACCTCAAAACACATATATTCCATGAGTGCCTACACGGGTATGGAATGTAGTAAATTGGGTTTCTATCCCGGGGAGTGACTCAGAAACAAAGACTCAAAGTGTCATCCTCGATGGTGGACACCAGGGGCTACAGCCGCGTTAGCGACCAGGCTGCACCCGCCTCTCGCACACGCTCCCCTCTGCACACTGTGGCCTCTGCTGGGAGGGGGCGGGCAGGGCTTCTCTGCGCCAGGCGGGGCAGAGCCCATGATGGTAGAAAAGTGAACCCGGGGGCAGGTCCGGGGCCCAGGAGCCAGCTGGAGAGAGGCACAGGCTGAGGCCACCTGCCTGGACGGCCCCGGGCTCAGGAGTGTGGGGCCCAGGCCTGGCTCGGCAACGCTCTGGGGTAACAGTGACCCGACTCCAAGGTCCACCCAGGGCTGCGAGGTCTTGGTCGTCTGGCCGGTCTGGGCTTCCCCGTTCCAAAGTCGCTCCCGGCCCCTCAGGCCGATGGGAGAGGGTGCCCTGGTGGTCAGAAGGGGCGTCAGGAGTTTGAAGGCTCAGGGGCTGCGGGTCCAAAAGACCAGTCGCCCACAGCCACGCTCATCGTCTGAGCTCCACCTGCTGGTCCCACTCAGCTGTGGCGACGCCCGCCTACTCTCTGAGTTGTTCCCATGACTGACGTTCTCAGGGGCCCGTTGGCATGGGAGCCACGTCCGGTGACTTGCGTGGGCTCTTGGCAGGGAGCCCCTCCCTGTGGTCCTGCCCTGGACCCGTCGGGCTCTGAGAAGCTGACACTGCCAGGACAGGGGCCACGGTGGCCACTTGCCCTGAACGTCCCGGGCTGAGGCCTCGTCCTGGCAGCCGGGGCTGCAGTCACTGTGTGGTGCTGGGGCTGGAGCTGCTGCGGCCGCCACCTCCCGTGGCCATGGCGGGGCCGTGGCGGAGGCTGCAGGGGAGCCAGTCTCTCCTCCTTTGGGGGAGCCAGTGAGAAGCGCCTCCTGTCCAGTGGTTGGCACTGGGGACCCTGGCGGTGAAGGAGCTGGGGCAGAGGGTGTGGCTGGCTGTTTCTGACCCTCGAGTCCTCAGAGCCCCCGCCTTCAGGTGACTCCTGTTTGCCGGCCTGTGGCCTGCGGTCCCAAGCAGCTGGGCTGAGGCTAGGCTGACTGCCCTATTTAGGGACAGGCACCAGCGGGCAGCTGTGTGGGAGGTGGGGGGGCAAGGGGGGAATGGGGTGGCCTGGCTCTGCCCAGAGAAAGGCTCTGGTGAGGCAGGGCTGCCTCAGGGCGCACTGGGTGGGCCTCGGGCTCAGCAGGTCTCCAGTTGGGCTTCACATATCGCCCCGCCTTCAGCAGCTTCCCTCGCAAGGGGCTGACAGTCCTCCTGCGGGCACAGAGCTGGAGGGCATCCTCCCTTTGCTACTGGCAGGTGCGCCTGCCTGGCCCCCGGTGGTCAGGAGATGAAGGTGTTTCTGAGCAGGTACCTTGGCAGGTCATGGGGCACCTGGGAGTGTCCTACAGAGAAGAGAGGAAGGAAGGAGAGGACGGAGTGAGGGCAGGAGGGTTCTCAGAGAGCCCTCCCCTCCCAGGGCCGCCCCTCACAGGCCACATGGCCAGGACCAAAGTTTCCGCTCCTGCTCAGCCTGTTCACAGCCTAGCGTCACCCCAGCTCCCGCAGCGCCTTTGGTCAGTACGCCAGGCCTGGGTGCTGGGTCAGCAGAGGCATCTGAGTGGTCAAGGCTGCCTCCGTGGAGGGCCACTCCCTTCAGTATCGGGTCCCCAGGGCCTGGGGCAGAGAAGGACAGTGAGAAATGGGGCTGCAACACCCCATGCCAAGGGGGGGCGACCACACCGAGGCCCAGCAGCAGAGGCAGCGGGGCCCATGGAGTCCAGGGACAGAGGTGGGGCTGCGCCTCACGGGCTGTGGTCTGATTGGGAGGCCCTGGCCGCAGGCCTGAGTGGAGGCCTTCACTGTACCCATCGCTCACAGGGCGGGCTCTGAGCAGCTGGGAGAACTTGGGGGACCAACTCACGAGGCTGCACCAAATGTTGGCAAAAGGCCAAAACATAACTCCTGGGCACACCTGCCGTGAGACACTGTGTCCTCAGATCCCTGATTTCAAAGCACCCTGACCCAAGTCTGCCTAGGACCACTCCACACCTGTGGTCCGGGCCCTCACGGTCCAGGAGGGCACCCTTAGGATTTGAGAACCAAGTTGGTTACCACCCGAACAACCCTCTGTTTAAGAAGTCCTCCTCTCTGCATGGTGACTTTGACTGCACCATGAGTTTACCTGGTATTTTGTGCTTTCTGCAATCTCTGAATTTTCTACCATGAACGTATACTCTTGTCAAAGCTAAACAGAATCCCAATTAAAAAAAAAACATGAGGGCAAAACCCCGAAAAGACCTGCAACTACCTCATCGTGGGACAGGCGATGGGCTCTCCAATCCCAGTGGCACAGGTGTGTGGTGGAGCTCCGGGAGCACAAGGACAGGCTGTTTGCACAGTGTAGGCTCCAGGCAGCCCTGTGGCTGTGGGCCCGGAGCCACACTCACTGTGGGGATTGCGGGCCCCTCCTCACTCTCCCAGGACCTGCCCCCCTACCCCTCAGCCACTCAATGTCACACCCACCATGAAGTCTGAAGCACCCAAATCTTACCGCTTGACATCAGGCCCCCACTGCGTGGCGACACCTGGAGGAGCAGAGGGGCGCACACAGCCAAGCCAGAGAGACCTCCTGTTTCCAACTGCGCCCACAGAGACAGGCCGAGGGAGGACCAAGCTGTGCCAGCCCAGGAGCTACAGCCGGTGCAAGAGGCCAAGTAGGGGACACATCAAGCCACTAAGTCAGGGCGATGGTGACTCCTGCTTTGGCGTGGCCTTGTTGTCATGGCGACTGAGGTTTCCATTAGGTTCAGGATTTTTCTGCTTCCAAGCGAACTGGTTTTCTTTGGGCTTTTGTTGTTGTCGTTGTTGTTGGAGTTTTTTTGTTCTTTTAAAAGAAACTTAAAAATTTTTCAGAAATAAAGGGTATATGTTCAAGACAGGGATAAAGGGAAAGGATTATAAATCTTCGTGGTCGGAAAAAAGGGAGAGGCAAGTTAGGGAGGAGAGGGTGGGTGCATTAAATGCAGCTTTTCATGACGTTAGACCAAGTTGGTTACCACCCGAACAACCCTCTGGCCACTGGAGGCTTGTCTTTGACCGCAACATGCTTCTTTCTGTTCCAAAAGGCACTCTTGCGTTGTTCCGTCGCTAAATTGTCATCCCGGATAACCAAGGGAGGAAGGATCAAAACACAGAAAACAGCAAGTAAATGAACTGAATAATGGACAAATGACGCTACAATCACCAAATGTACTTGGGAAGTCAGAATCCAGTCCAGCCCGGGAGAGACGGCAACATTCCCCCCAGCACAACCAGCATCAGGGCCCGGTGGACCCTTTCTGCTCGGACTCCAGTCAAGTGTTGGAGTGGCAGCTGGAGCCAGGGCTCCACGTAGCACGAGAGGAGCATTCTGTACTGCTCAAGGAGTGGATGTCTTAGACTGCTTTTCCATTTCCATGGGTTACATTATTAAGCAAGGGTGTTTATTGATGTAGGGGGCAGCTTTCCTTACTCATCCGCTTTTTTGTCCAATGTGTTTTTATTGATTTTCAGAGAGGGGGAGGGAGAGGGAGATAGAAACATCCATGATGAGAAAGATGGATCGGCTGTCTTCTGCACGCCCATACTAGTGTGCCCTGACCGGGAATCAGAAGGTGATCTCCTGGTTCATGGGACGATGCTCACCCAACTGAGACACACCAGCTGCGCTTACTCATCCATTTTAATGACAGGCTCCCTGGCATCCTGTCTCACACACAACTAACTCCTGCTCCCCTCCAAACACTTAGTGGCATGCTTCTGGCCTGCTGCATGCAGTGAAACAGTCCACCTGGACACCTCAGTCATAATACTTCTTTTTAAAAAGTCCTCACGGGAGGATATTTTTCCATTGGTCTTTAGAGAGAGAGTGGATGGGAGGACGTAGGTGAAGGGAGGGAGAGAGCAAGAGAGGGAAACATCGATGGGAGAGAGATACATCCCCTGGTTGCCTCTCTCACAAACCCCAACCGCGGCCAGGATCAACCCTGCAACCGAGGTATGTGCGCTTGACTGGAAATCTAAGTTGCGCCCCTTCGGTCCTTCGATGGTCTAACCACTGAGACAAACAGGCAGGCTCACTAAGAATTCTGGTACCTCTCACAGCCTCTGATGGCAGGATGACTTTGCACATAATGAAAATACCTACCTCTATCTGATACCAAAACACCCTCAAACTCAAGCATTCTTCCACAGTAGATGGCGCCGCATCCTCTCCTCTTGGTTTAGCCCTCACAGCCTTTAAGTTCTAGTCTTATGAGAGCAGACAATTGGTCTAGTGACTTCCTCAACACGTCAATCCATGAACAGAAGGGATTTCTCCAGTCCTGATGGAGGATTCAAGTGCACAGCTGCACCTCTGCTATTTCTTCCCCCGCAGCGCCACCTGCTGACACAGCTCACACCACAGAGAAGGGACCCACTCCTCAGTGCTGGGGCCCCAAGTTGGTTGAGCATCTTCAGGGACCACAGCAGCTTGAAGGGCAGGCAGTGCTCACAGCGGTTAAGAGCTCAGGCCCTGGAACCTGTCAGATGCGGGTTCGGGTCCCAGCTCCAACACTGACTCTCTGGGCCAGTGCTGACCCTGGTCAAGCATTCCTGAGCTCCCCTCCCAGCTCTGAACGGGGGGCAGGAATGGAGCCGACCTCCCACGGAAGCTAGAACTCAAGGAGACGGACAAAGTGCGTCAACTACCGAAAGGCTGCTGAGCCCAGAAAGCCCCCTCGCACGGCTGCCGTTACTAACTGCAGCCCCTGACCTGCTAACTCAGGGATCCAAACCACAGTGGGGATCTGTCAAGCAGTTTTTTCTCAGAAGGTTTTGCTGACTCAATTGGGCTGATTATAGCTCATTCATCAACTTAGCCAATCACACAAGTGGACGTGATACATGTCCAAAAGTGTGAGGAGCCAGTAGGAAAACCCCAGGCCACAGAACCCTCTGGAGAAAACCCATGCTAACAAGGCAGTAAGCTTCATGATCATTTACCTGCACGTGAGCGTTTCCCCGACTTCACCTCCTGTGAGACCGGGAACGCAAGCAGCAGCCCCCAGACAGTGTGTCCGCGTGCGCACACTTCATTTCTGCATCTCGAGTGACACAGCAGGACTTGCAGTGGTGACTGCCACCTGGAATGGCTGCTGCACCCGTCACAGCCACAGGGTGCCTTGTCACGGCCCCGGGTCCTGTCAGGTCCTGTCACCCCAGCCCCTGGGAGCCCATGAGTCTCGGGCCTGGCCCCATCTTCAGAAAGTCCTACTGTCCTTCATCAAATTGTTAACTTTCTCAGGGGGCATGTTTGGCAGGTTTATCGGCAAATAATCAATAAAATGATATTTCAAAGTGAATGTGAAAACTCAACCACCTTTCAGTCAATGGCTTTGTTTAATTGGTTCTAAGAGGAATCCCCCTACCCCCCCCTCAACCTTCCATCTCTGAAATCAGGGTGCAGCTTGGAGCATCCCTCCCAGTCACTGTCGGCTGGTGGCGATTCTGACAAAACCCTCACTGCCACCACCGGATCACTTTCTTTCTATGAGCACAAAATCGGGCAGCTGACAGCTGACAGCCTCTTAGATCCCAGGAAACACAGGCAGCACATGCAGCTACAAATCCACTGTGGACCCAATGGCTCACTCCCATCACAGCCCTCAATGAGCAGGTCCAGCGCCCCCTGGTGGGAGGACTCAGGGCCAGGTCAGGTGGGAGAAGAGAACCACCCCTGCTTTTCAGAGCAACAGCAAGAGCAGAGCCCGAGCCTGGCTGAAGGCCTTGCAGATGTCCACGACGGGTCACATGGGGGCTCCCCCGACAGAAATGGCTAATCCGAGGCCTGGCAGAGACAAGGAGCCCCAAACACATCCTCTCCTGAGCGTGTCTCCACGGTAACTGTCTGGAGATCCGCTCTGGATATCCGAGGACCCACCACAGTGCACGTGATGGGGAGGCTCCTCATGCTGAAGGAACTAAATGGTTCTGGATGAAACTG
Source organism: Myotis nattereri (assembly GCF_964212035.1). Classification (NCBI taxonomy): domain Eukaryota; kingdom Metazoa; phylum Chordata; class Mammalia; order Chiroptera; family Vespertilionidae; genus Myotis; species Myotis nattereri. Next base: position 7,095,628 of record NC_138085.1, on the reverse strand, counting down.
CCGCCACAGTGACGTGGGCTTACATGTTCTACTTGGGTGTTCACACACCTGAGGGGGCAGACGGGGGCGTGCGGAACCCCCTTCAGGCTCCAAGCACACGTGTGCGCTCCCAGCTCACATCTCGTCGGTTCTGCCCTGACCTCGAGGAAGGCCTGAGATCCTCACCTTCACTGCCCTCCTGCAGCCAGGCCAGCCCCTCCTACCTTTTGGTGGGGGCCCACTGCGGGCGTCTCCCTTCTCCTCCCAGTATGAGCACGATGGGGTGGCCTCCAGGGGCCCAGGATGGCCATCTGCGGGTGACTTGGCTTGTCCTCGTGAGCGGCCTCTCTGGCGTTGGAACAATTTGAGGAAGGCTCTGGCTCGACTCCAGCGCTTTTTCCTATTAGGAGTAGAGGGTTAGGACACTGCCAACCCCCACTGCCCCTCCAGCCGGGGAAGCGGCCCTTCCCTTGGGGTTCAGCACCAGGTTCCCCACGAATCTGCATCGCCAGCACCAGGACCATCGCATGTGGCCTCAGGGCGTGGGGCACCATTGGCAGTTCATTCGCACAGACCCAGGGACGGGAGAAGCGTTCCTTGTGGCAGAAACCCGCACTAGCCTCTCGGGAAACAGAACCTCACATGCAGCCTCCACTCTGCGTCACCGGGAGGCACCGGGAGAGGTGCTGTGCTCATCTAGGTGTGCTGGCAATTGTGCATCCCAGGGCCATGTCAGGGAGAGTCAGGGCCTCCTCATTTCCCGCTGGAGCTCCCAATAGGTGAGACAGGGGGCAGACTTAGCCCCTTCCGGGCACTGAGGAATCTGGGTGAGGGGGGAACAGGGTGGGCCCAGTGGGCCATGTGGATGAAAAAGAGTGGACACTGGCTGGTGTTCCCCAGGGGTTAGAGCAGTGGCCCAAGCACTGAAGGGTCAAGGGTTTGATTCTGGGTCAAGGGATTGTACCTGGGTTGCAGTTTTATCCCTGGGCCCACTGGGGGCGTGTGCTGGATGGCAACTAATCAATGTGTCTCTCATATTGATGTCTCTCTCATTGATGTCTCTCTCTCTTCCCCCCAACCCTTTGTTCCCCTCTACTCTCTCCAAAAATCAATGAAAAAAAAATCCTCAGGTGAGGATTGAGCAAAATTAAAATAGCCCTAGCCGGTTGGGCTCAGTGGGTAGAGCATCACTCTATGGACTGAAGGGTTCTGGGCTCCATTCTGGTCAAGGGCACATACCCGGGTTACAGACTCAATTCCCGGTGGGGGGTGTGCTGGTAGCAGCCAATTAATGATTCTCTTTCATCACTGATGTTTCTCTCTCTCACCCTCAGCCTTCTTCTCTGAATTCAGTTAAAATATACTAATATATATACATATATATATATATATATATATATATATAGTAAAATAAAAACAAATCAATGAAAACAGTGAACTTAAAGGGTCATACAGTGCAGCTAACCGGAAATGGAGGCATTCTAATGTCACAAGAAGAACCGCAGCTAGTTCTAATCCTGGCTCTGCCACAGAGCGACACTGTGCTGACTCAACTCGAGTACTTTCCTCATCGAGGCCTCATTGTCCCCGCCAACACAAGGGACAGGAAGAGGGTGGCAAATTATGTGGTTTTGTGATGTCAACAGAGAGCTCTTGCAGGATTCATGGTGATTTGCCCTCAAGGCTGGGCTGGGGCAGGACAATCTGAAGGCCCAGCTCCTGGGGCTCAGGCCCGGACGCAGGGGAAGGCCTGCTGGACGGAAGCCCACAGCCTCGGGGACCGAGCCGCCCACCACCGAGGCTGCTGCTCTGCAGAAGGGAACGTGTTTGAGAACCACCCTGGCGTCCAGAGACTCCAGAGGAATGTAGGGAAGACCAAGAGGTTCCTTTGACTGAAGACCATGGGTGCTGGCCCAGGTGTCCGGCCCACGCTTCCTTCCCAAACAGAAACATGGCTTTCTAGGTCCTGAAACCTGGAGACACAGCCTGATAGTCCTGCTTCAGTGGCTCTAATCCAGACGCTCTGCCCCTTCAACCGGACATGGCAGTTGGCATTCGCCACCCTCAGAGGATAACCCCGAGGAAGGCCGGAAAGAAACTCTCAGTTCTTTCAGAGCTGGGAGGGAGGTGCGATCAGGGGACCTGCCCTAGAGGGGAAGGTGTGGGCCCCACACTCTGGGCACTGCTCCACATGGCATTCCCCACTCGTGAAAGAGCAGCTTCCTCTTCTGCGTTGAAGTTCCTGCTGCTGAAATCAACTCACTTCCTAGGAGCAGGACACTGAGCCTCCTTTGGAGCCCCAATTCTGTCCTCTTCCACCTCTCCTGTAGGCATAGTCTGCCGGGTGTCGCTGGAAACAGAGGAGAAAGAAAGAACAGTCTGGTTTTATATAAAACGTGTCAATGGACTCATCGGCCCTGGCTGGGACCTGGCCCAGAAGGGCCGGCATTTTCCGGGGACTCAGACATCACGGTGCTCATGACTGTCAAGCTCGCCGAGGGGGGAAGATGGGGAGGGGAGCTTGTGGCGTGGGTCCGGGAACCCTAACACGTGAGGAGACCTGCTGTAGCACCAAGGAGCAGCCAGGTCCGTGTCATGTCAGCAGAGGGAGGACAACCGGGGCGCACCCACAACCCTCTCTCCAGCCCCTCAAGCGGAAATCAGACAGAGAACGGGCTCAATCCGCGACCTGGATGGCTTCCCTAGGTACCTCTCTTTGCCTCTGTCATCATTTTTAAACTGAGCTTAATTCCAAAAGCAGATTAAGAAGCGGCTGGCAGTGGGCCATGTCGTTGAAGCCAGCAAAATCCAACCACCGCTCCTTGCAGAATTCTAGAGCCATTCCGGGGAGAGGAGAGCAGGCTGCACTGGGAAGATGGTCTGTTCCCTTGCCCTGGGGACACCAGTTCGCCGGCGGGCTCTCTGCCCAGAACGTGGAGGCCTGGGCGTGGAGCTGGAAGCCCGCAGCCCTGTGCGGACAGGTGTCGGTCACCCCTCCCCCTTACACGTTCTCAGTGCAGTGCTGGCCCCATGCGTCCAGGAGGCTCTGGTTCAGCTCTTTCAAGGTGTCTATCTCCTTCCTCAGGCGACACTTCTCCTCTTGCCAGTCCTTCTCCGCAAGGGTGAGCGACTGAAACACAGATCAACAATGTCCTCAACACCACGGGCCCCTGTGACTCCACTGCTGGGAAACGGCTCCCAAAAGGAGAAAAGGGCCACGTGCATGAACATGGCCATTTCGGCATGAGCTTCACCAGTCGCAAGGACCAACACAGCCAATGACATGGGGATGGCCGAGTACACCGGCCAGTCGCGCAGCCCTGCCCACGTGTGGCCACTGAGCACTGAAAACACAGCCAGTCTGAGCAGAGAGGCGCCATCAGTGGAAAATGTACAAGAGGCTCTGAGGACTTGACAGCCATTTTCAAAAGGAATGTAAAGTATCTCATTAGGAAGCAGCCCAAAGGGTGTGGCTCAGGTGGTGGAGCGGCCCCCCATGCACCAGGAGTTCACAAAAGAGATGCCTGGTCAAGGAACACGCCCAGGATGAGGGGTTGATCCCCAGTACAGGGCGTGCAGGAGGCAGCCCATCAGAGGTTCTCTCTCCTCATTGAAGTTCCCATCCCTCTCTCCCTCTCCCTTCCTCTCTCTGACATCAGAAAAATAAATGCCAGGCTGAATAGGAATTCGGGGCTGAGGTTGCTCAACTCTCCACCCAGAACATCATTGGGCTGGAGTGGCGGGAAAGCCCAAGCTTTGGCTTCAAACAAACTGAGTTCAGACCCAACCTCAGAGGATGAGGATGGGCGCCAGCTCACAAAAGCATTGTGAGAATTCAGTGAGATGACACAGGGAGCACAGAGCAAAGAGCTCAGCCGCGAGGACAGAATGAAAACAGCACATAGCTGCTTCCATGCACGCCCCCCACCCCCCGGCCCTGCGCAAAGGAAAGGTCAGGCCCTAACCAGTTTAGCACAGTGGAGAGAGCATCGGACTGCGAACTAAAGGTCCCAGGTTCGAATCCGGTCAAGGACACATGCCCCAGTTGTGGGCTGGCACCCCGCGGGGGTGGTACAGGAGGCAGCGGAACCACGATTCTTTGTCCTCATAGATGTTTCCATCTCTCTCTCCCTCTCCCTTGTTCTCTCAAATCAAGAAAAATAGCTTTAAAAAATACAAAAGCAAAGGTTGGTGAGAGGACTTTTCTAACACATCCCCTCCAGCCAAGGTGCTTGTCCCCGTTAAATGCCTCTGGCTTCCTCTCGGCCTCTGGGTGACATTCCCACACAGTGTTTGGGCACAGATGCCAATGAGGACCCACTCGGACCTGGCTGAGCCCCAGGCTGTCAGCCCCGGGTTCAGGCCCGGTGTCCTGAAGCCCACCAGCCCCCGGCCTCACCTCACACAGCATGCTCAGCTTGTAGAGCAAGATTTCCTTGGGCAGTTGCTCCGCCTTCAGGTCTTGGTACTCAGCCTCCCAGATCCGCATCTTCTGCTCCACCTCCTCTATGGAGGCCTGCAGCTCCTGCCTGTGGGAGCGTAGTTCCTCCTGCTCCGCCTGAAGCAGCTCAGTCCAGGAAGTAAGCCTGTGGGTGGAGAGCCACATGGCCCAGGGCTCAGGAGCAGTCCCAGCCTCTGTCCCACATACACCTCAATCACACCCCCATCCTCTCTGGGCCTCAGGTTTTCCCCTGTGGAAATGAGGGCTGAGCACATTCAGAGGTTCTTAAACTGTGTCCGTTGGGGTTCTATGCGGCCACCCCGGCTACCACACTCAGGGCTGGGACACAGGACAGGCAGGCTGGGACACAATTCAACAAAGCAGCCTGTGAAAAATCCTTCCCATGGAAGGCTTTGCATGTCTGCCTCCTTGGAAAAAGGGTTCTTCGACTGAAACACTCTTGATAAACTTGGAATCAGATCATCTTTGCTCTGAAACTCTGCCTTTGCCCAGCTCTTCTCCCCAATTCCAAGTCCCTTTCTGATCCCAACTCCTGACACAAATAAGAGATTCTGGAGCATTATGTAAAGCCACTGACATCATCATCATCATTATCATCGGCATAATTACCCGACTGGCTTTCCAGGAGTAAGGGTTCTACCTGAAATCTCAACAACCAGAGGCTCATGGACTCCATGTGAACACAGATGGGCCCTGTGAGGCCCACACAGTCTCCGTGATTTAATTTAAAGTAATTAGTTATTCAATATTTCTAAAAATGTTCCGTTTCACATCAACATTCAGCGACCGAGATTCTGGGAGGGTGGGGAGAACGCATCAAGCAAAGGCCCTGGCAGGGGCAGCTCAGCAGTGATAGCATCAGCCTGTGTCCGGAATGATCACGGGTTGGATTCCCAGTGGCATGTCCCTGGGCTGTGGGATTGCTCCCCGGCATAGAGGGGTGTGTGCTGTAGGCATCCAATAGATGTGTCTCTCCCATCGCTTTTTCTCTCACCCTCCCTCCGTCCCAGCCCTCCCTCCCTCTCTCTCAGAAGGGCAATGGAAAAAGTATCCTGGGATGAGGATTAAATAATAAGAAGAATAAAAAAGTAGAAACAAAAGGATGGCCTGGCAGCCCGGGTCCGCCCCGCAGCTGACCGCCTTCAGAGGGTGTGTATTCTCCACGAGGGCCTGCCCTGCCGCTGACACTCCCTCCCCACCTGCTGGACCTGCCTGGCCCCGCAGGCACCTGACTGTGTAGCCCCAAACATATTAAAACAAGGCTGTGCGAAGGAAGGCTTCACGTGGTCAGGCCACTGGGCTGAGACAAGACCTGGATTTGAGTCCTGACTGGGCCACTACACTCAGGACTGGCCCGAACAAGTTATTGAATCTCTCTGAGCCTCTTTCCTCATCTGTTTGAAGAGAAGGATAAAAACGCAGTCAATTCTCAGGATTCGCGGTATAATGTCCTATGGAGCCCCCGCGAGCACTGAGCAGTGTAGACTGCAACTGTCCCCACCAGTTCTCTGGCCACATTTCTGTCAACCAATCAAGACATAAGGACGCTTTGTGCCATATGCTCACTGGGACAGCCAACAGCACCAGACCTCGGGCCGGAACGACCCTCATGTGCCACTCGGATATTTTCCCTGAGGCCCAGCGCAGCGTGCACTTGGGACACTAGACAGCACTGCAGCACTCCATCTGGGGGCCGTTTCAAACAGCGAAATCGCCACCAAAAAGCAAGAGAAGAGGACTCCATGGCACTCCATGGACCACAGCAGGGACGCTCGTGTGCAGTGTGAGAGCTGAAACAGGCAGGAGTCAGAGGCCTTGTTCAACCGCAGCTGCAAATGTGCACATCAGGCGATTCCAGGATCTCGCCCTATGGACAGGCCCCTGACAGGCCATGGGGACCAAAGGGGGGTGACAAGTGCATCTCAGTGAGGAGGTGAGTTCGCCAACAGGGAACGCGGGAATGACGGGGAGCAAGCATATGTCCTCCTGGAATGGCTGGTGAGAGAGGATGAAGATGGCCGTGCCCGACACAGTCATCCCCATCATCCATGATGGAGGGGCGGTCACCCACACCTGGACGATGCTCCATCCCAGCCACCAGCTGGAGGCCCTTCCCTCCTGACCATCAGCTGTGACCGTGACAGGGCAGGTGAAAGGGCACCATTTCCAGGGGACTCCCCTGAGCTGAGCGCAGCGGGAGCTGAGGGAGCTGGTGTGACTGAAGGCGGAGATGCTGCTGCAGGGGCGGGCGGGTACCTGTCGTTCTCCTGCCGCAGCCTCTCCTCCTCTCCGTGGTTCTCTCTGGCGGCGGCCAGGGCCTTGGCCTCCTGCTCCTGCTTCAGGGCCTCCTGGGCTTCGGGCACCTGCTTGTCCTGCTGCCCCGGCTCCTCCAGCTCCCTCTCCTCGGCCCCCTGTTGGTTCTGGGGGCCCAGACTGGAAGGATCCTCCTGCCCAGAGGGAAAAGGTGAGGATGCCTCACTGGGTGCAGGCCCCGGGGAGCAACAGACCCCGTATCCCTGCACCCCCACATGCAGTGAGGGGCCAAGAGCAGGGCAAGTGCAGACCCCAGAAGAGCAGGGACCCTCGGGGCAGGCAGCACCAGCCGTGCTGAGTGCGGTTCCCCCAGCACTGAAGGAACTTCGCTGGCCGGGCCCACATGGTGTTACGGGAGCCCTGCGCCCTCTCCACACTCGGGACCTTTAGGGGCACAGGATGCCCACTCTCTGGATCAGCTCCTTGGCTGCCCTCTGTGACCACATGTAAAAGCCTATTTTTTTAAAAGGACATAGAGATCAACCAAAGGACTTCTATGCCAGCATATAGGCCTAACCAATGGACACGGACAACACGGGGCTGAGAGCATGAGTTCCCTCCCCACACCAATAGGGGGCAATGTGGGGATATGGACACATATGTAATAACTTAATGGACTGTGGTGGCTGGTAAGCAAGGAGGCATGGAGGAGTGCGCTTGCCTCTGGGGCTTGGACTCTTCGCGGGGATGTGGGTGTCCTCAGGAGCGCCAGGGCCCGGCTGAGATGGCAAAGGCCCAGGGCAAGCGGTGTCCTCAGAAGAGCCAGGGCCCGGCTGAGAAGGCAGCGGCCGAGGGCAAGCGGGCCCCAGCAGAAAAGCAGCACGAGGCGGACTCCGCAGTGGGGTGCTGGGTGGGAAGTGGAAGAATCGCGAGCCCCAGGCCGCCCCCGCACTGCTCGCTGCAGGACCTGCGGGTGGAGATGCTGGTGGTTATCTGTGCCTCGCTCCCCGTCACAGACCTGGCCAGCCTGGCCCAGGTCTGCACCAAATTCTGCCGCACCCTGCACCTGGACAACATCTGGAGACGGCGCTGCCGGGAGGAGGTTGGCGTTTGTGAGACCTTGCAGAATCTGGAGGCAGTAGGCAAGTCTTACCGAGAAGTCTATGCAAAGCTGTTCCACCCAGACAGACACATTTTGGGTTTGTGGGGGCGAGATATTGAGCTCTATAAAACACTGCTGTATGTAGCGGTGGACGTCTTAGGCATTACTGGTTGGACGTACAGGCCTGGTCTTAACACCCATGTGGACGTCCCAATGCAATTCAAGCCCGCGTTCCGAATCCGCCTGACGGAGCGGAAATCAGCCACGGTGGAGTGCATGGAAGGCCGCCACCGCAGGCCCCACAGCCGCCACCTGCAGCTTCGGAAGGACAGGCTCACCAGCCAGTGCCAGAAGAGAGACCACGGAAGGGATTCACCCACGCGGCTTAGGGAGGAATTCGGGACTGCGGGCGCTGATATGGAATGTCACAGTCAGTGCGGCATCACTGCTGGACCTACCGCCGCCTCTACCTCCTGCCCAGCCACCCGGAGGACCTCATCAGGCCAGGCCTCTTCCAAGGCAAATGCGATCGGATCGCTTGGGCCTCACGATTTTCATGCTCAGCTTCCACGGGAAGTGTGCCAGGCTCACGCACAGCACGGGAATCGCATTCCACATATTAGAGATCCACCTCACGCGCTGCATCCAGCTGCGAGATGGCGAGATCTTCCGCGACTTCCAGGAGCTCTCCCGCGTGGTCCGGGAGATGGAGGAGCAGGTGCTCCGGGAGCAGCAGCAGCAACAAGAAGACGGGACCGAGGAAAGCGAGGGCCATGGCTGGCAGAGCCCCGCCCAGCCCAGCATAGGGGAGTCCGGGGCTGCAGCTGCAGAGGAGCAGCCTGTCCCGTTTGTTCTGCCTGTGGGCGTGAGCCCAGGGGACCAGATCTACCCCTGGACCTGCAGGATGTGTTTCTATGGCATGGAAACTGTTCCCGTATGTCCCTCACACTGGCGCTACCCTGGAGTCGTCATCCTGTTCGATGAGAACCACTTGGGGTTCATCGATCTGGAGGAGAAAGCCTTCATCCTGTTTGGCAGAGTCCAGAACACCTTCCAGAATGTGGAGGCAGCATCCCCGCAGGCCTTCCTGGGGATGCTCAAGAACATTCACCCCCGACCACTTTTACCACCCAGAGAGGATATCTGATGTTTAGAGAGAGTAGGGGAGAGAGGGAAAGAAAGAAAGAATCGATGTGAGAGAAACACATCAGTTGGTTGCCTCCTGCCCAAGCCCGGAACAGGGCCAGGCTAGGTAGGGGCCAGCAATCGAGGTCGAAATAAACCTTAAACCAGTGGTTCTCAACCTTCCTAATGCTGCGACCCTTTAATACAGTGTCTCATGTTGCGGTGACCCCCAATTTCATTGTTACAAATTGAACATAATAAAAGCATAGTGATAAATCACACAAAAAAATAATAACTTAATCAATAAAAATATTTTAAAAAGAAAAGAAAAAGAAAAAGTACATAGCACAGCAGTCAGGATACAGAATATCTGAACAACACTAGCAGCCAACTGACCCTGATATTTACGGAACAACCATCGAATGGGCACAGCCAGCAGCACCGCCCTCCTCCTCCCCTCAGTCCTGTCAACCACCACCAAGATGGCCAGTGTCCCAGGGAGGCAACACCTGCCCCCGCGGCCGGCAGCGGCTGAGAATTGCTGGTCTGAGCTGCAGCTGAGCGAGGGAATATGGTCACCCAGGAATCACTGATCAATGACCAGGACACGGCTGTGATCCCGGAGGCTCCCTCGGGCAGGCAGGGGCGCCAGGGGGACATGCGCTCTGGAGGGCCTACCTGCGTGGCCCTGGAGGGCCTCACGGTGTTGGCGATTTTAGACTGGGGTTCTCCCTCCAGCTCTTCCTTTTGGCTGTTGGCCTTGTCCTGGGTGAGTTGGGTCCCCAACTCTTCCAGCTGCAGAGCCAAAGACCCAGCCCGTGACACAGTCAGGTCACAGAGTGAACTTGGCTTGAGAGCAAACCCCAAACCTGTCACCCCACGGGACACCTGGCCACCGGCTTGCCCGTCTATTCCGGACACCGCCCACCGTTACCTCTTTCCGGAGCTGCTGGTTCTCCTCCTACAGCGTCTTTACTGTGCCCCGGAGGGCATGGGTATTCTCCTCCAAATCAGTGATCCGCGTGCAGGCTGAAAAACAAAGTGGAGTCAGAGCCCAGCTTCCAGGGCCTCCACTTCCCCTCTCTGACTCTGGCCCCGAGAGGACCATCACCCCAGACGGCCACCCCCCCACCCCGAGGCCAAGGTGTGAGGGCCGGGGATGGTCAGCTGGGTGTCGTACACAAGGTGCTGCCGTTGTTGGTTGTGGCCCCTGTGCTGGCTCAGCTGGGGGCCGGTAGGGGAGCCATCCAGACCTTAAGAAGAAGGCAGGTGACCTTGGAGAGGCCAAAGCAGAAGTTCCAAACGTTGGAACTTCTGGAACCACTTTTTACCGAGTTCTAACCTGACTGTCTAGTCAAGGATTTCAGAGACTCACAGAGATGGCAAAGACATGGCATGGTCCGGGCCAGCCGTCAGAGTGGGGGGGGGGCGGGTCTGGGTGGCTCAGCTGGGGATTGGGAGGCACGGTAATTGACCAGTATGCCTGCGGGGGGTAGCGGATCTGGGGCGCGTGTGTCGAGGACTTGCCACCCGTGGGTTAGGTCCTTCGGGAGGAGAGGTCATTGAGCAGTCTCTGCCCAGGGAGACAGAGTGCAGACTGCACCCATCTGCCCGAGGAGGACATGAATGGAGGAAATCAGCCCAGGCCTCTGTTATAATGCAGGTGAGTGAGCACTGGGGAAGCTCCTGCCATCCAGAGCTTTCAATCCCCCACGGACAGATCTAAGACAGCCTCTGGGGTCAGCGTGCTGTCATCTGGAAGCTCCCGGGACTGCCCACACGGGCGCTGAGAAATCTGAATCTACTTACTTGTAGTTCATGTCCTGACTTTGAGGCTGCCAGGCCCCTCATGTTCCCCTTGGGTAGAATGGCAATGAAACGGTCCCAAATGGCCCCTGAATCACACCCTACTGACTTGGGCTGAGGGTGGGCTGACCCAGGAGATTCAGAGCCAAGGGCTCAGCTCCCTGGGTGAGGGAGAAGCCACAGCCAGGCTGGCTCCCCGGCGCCAGGGGTTGCTGCCTACCTTCTATCAGCAGCTCCAGGTCCCAGCTCTGGTGGGCGGGCTGGTTCCTCCTCTGGACCTGTTCAGCCTCGAGGGCCATGATGTCCCCCAGCAGCTCCTCAAGGAACTGCTGGGGGATGTGTCCACGATCCTAGTGCAGGAAGAGGGGTGGGGTGAGGATGCGCACCATGGAACCCGCTGGCCTGCCCCGCCCCAGTGCAGCTACCCTCATTCCCCAGGATGAAGGGCCTCCATGCACCTGCTCGCTTCCTAGAGCTCAGCTTCACAGAAGGGACTCCAACACAGGGTCCTTCTGGGAGACCTACAGCCACTAAAAGACATGCTGACCCCGTTGTAGGTGATGAAGACCCATGAGGCCTCTGTGGTGTCTGAGCAAAGTGACGCACAGCACAGGGCTGTAAAGCAGGTGACAGGAGGACGGGGGGCTCTCAGGCCCCTTAGCTGGTTTACCATGTCTTGGAAAGGCCGTAGGGACTCCCAAATCACAGCTCGGCCCACATCCTAGTTGCCAGCAGAAACCCTTATTGCCAGTCACCCACCTACATCCATCCTTACAGAAAGCAACACAGCAGTCAGGCCCTATCCGGTTTTTTTTTTGTTTTTTTTTTTAACAACCTATAGAATAAAAGCCTAATATGCTAAGTGTCCGGTCATCCATTCAACCAATGAAAGCATAATACACGAATGATATGCTAAGGCCACTCAACAGCTTGCTATGACGTGCACTGACCACTGGGTGGCAGACGCTGCAACTGGCAGGTTGGCTTGCTGCTGGGGTCTGGCTGATTGGGGCTGAACTAGACAGGCCTGACATGCCCTGGGGCCCTCCGAGGGTCCCTCCCCACTAGCCAACCTCCTGTGTCCCTCCCCGCCCTCATCATATACCAGTGGAGTCCCACTGCCTCGCCTATGCCCTCTCGCAATCTGGGACTCCTCAGGGGCTGTCAGAGAGCCAGTTTCAGCCCAATTCCCGTAGGCCAGGCCAAGGGATCCCAATTGGTAGAAGGGAAGCTGTGGACCTGCCGCCAGTGGACACGGTTCTGGTCAAAGCCTGGCAGCGGGAAAGGTTTGTTCACAGACTTGGGAGTCACCTGGACACTGTCTCTCTGCCCATCCCGGCCCTGCGCCAGGTGCCCTCTGTCCTTGCACAGTCACTCCTCACAAGAGCCCTGAGGGGGAGGCAGGGACAGTCCATTCTCACACAGGAAGAGGCTCTGCACTCACCGACTCTACGACCACCGACTCTTCTTAATCCAACTCTTCAAACCGACTCTTCACACACTGACAATTCGCACAGACTCTGCACCACCAACTCTGCACCACCAACTCCGCAAACACTGACTCCTCACCCTCCAACTCCACGCCCACCGACTCCACGCCCACCGACCTCACACCTAACATTCCACTGTCTCCATGGCTCCCCAACCAAACTGCTCTAGGCCAAGCATTCTAAACGGCTCTGCCAGAGGCTCATGCCCCATGCCAACTGCTTTAGGAATACGCAAAAATTAGGACACTCTCCCCATCAAGATTAAGATCTATCTGGCACATAAAATATAAAGAAACATAAAGGTTATGTTTATAGATCCTATACCATTATCAATGGAAATTAACCACTTCATTCTGATATGTCTGTCTATGTTTCAAAAAATTATTTTTTCCCATCAGCCACATTACAGAAATTTGATTCGTTCCTTTCAGGGAACTACACAATCATTTTATTTTGTGAAGTCTTACCTACAGAGCCCAGCTCGGAAATTCTCACCATCGACTGTCAATAGTTCATACGAAAGACCCCTCAAGTCCACCAGTCAATTGCCTAAAAAGCAATTTGACAGACCACTCACTAATGTGTAGTTTATAAGAAAAATGAACAAAGTAAAGCTATATATTTGAGAAATATTTTATATACATATATATTTTTAAAAATATATATTTTATTGATTTTTTACAGAGAGGAAGGGAGAGGGATAGAGAGAATCATTGATGAGAGAGAAGCATGGATCAGCTGCATCCTGCACACTCCCCACTGTGGATGTGCCCACAACCAAGGTACATGCTCTTGACCAGAATCAAACCTGGGTCCCTTCAATCCCCAGGTCAGCCCTCTATCCAGTGAGCCAAACTGGCTAGGGCTATACTTTATATATTTTAAAAAAATATATCTTTATTGAGTTCCGAGGGGAAAGGAGAGATAGCGAGAGAGAAACATCAATGATGAGAGAGAAGCATTGATCAATTGCCTCCTGCACGCCCCATAATGGGGATCAAGCCCCCAACCAGGGCATATGCCCTGACTGGGTATCTAATGGTGACCTCCTGGTCGTAGTGATACACTCAATCACTGAGCCGTGCCGGCCGGACTGGAAAATATTTTAACAAAAGGACTTTGTACGTAGCTTTCAGTGCAAGGAGTACTAAATTAGCACATGCAAGAAAGACATTTAGAGAACAAATATACAGGCACCCTCAGAACAGAATTTAAACATTTAGGCTGCCAATCAATTATTTCTAAACTAGTAATGGTTTACTTGGGTTAATTAAAATACTCATTCTTAATTTAAGACAAATTTAAATTGTTTAAAGTAGATGAAATCTTTGGACTTAGATTGGGGGTGGGGGGAGAGTACTGATTAGCATTTCGATTCATTATCCAGCTCCAATGACTGTTATAAAATTACTGAAAGTGAATCTGGACAAGCAATGGGTCCGGGCTGCTGGTCACTCCTTGAGCCAATGAGCAGAGACAGGGTTGAGATCATTTATTCCATGAATGCAGCAGAAGGAGAGAGCAGCAGGTAACCCACAAACGTCTGCTCTACCCCCTGTCCCCCTCCCCCAATAAGCCAGCTGCTTATCTTGGGTAGAAGGACAAAGATCACACGGGAAAGCAGACATTTCAGGCCTGGGAAATTAGGAAGTTATAGTGGTTACAGGTTACAGGCAACTCAGGCTGGGTGTTGGCAGATGCCGGGTGGCTCCGGGTCCAGATTACAGGCAACGAGGTTGCTGATCTAGGCCTTTCTCAGAAAGGAGGGTGGCCTGCATTCCCTTGTTAGCTCCCATGTCCCAGGGCGGACAACTCTCCACCAGATCAGAACGTGCTTTCCCTCATTAGAACAGAACAATCATGCTTAACAGAGCACCATTAATATTCCTTGTAATCATAGCGAGTCCCCAGCAGTTTATTCCTGCCCCGAACAAAAGAACAAAACTGAAAAAAATCCCACCTAAAGTGGTTACTTTTTCATACCTATCTCAATCAATTCCTCGTACAGAAGCTATTCCATAAATCTAACTGCCTTCATTTGTGGGCAGCATGATGAGATTTCAATTCATGTCCAACGAAATGTGATCTAACCTGGAAACAAATTTATAGATGCAGTGACCTGAAGTGAGAACACAGCGAATAACATATACTTTAAGGAATCTTGAGATAATGAAAATTATTTATCATTATGCAAATCAAGATTTCAAGAACAGTTGAATTGATGAGCTTATGCCAAAGGGATATAAACTGGATGATAAAAATTCAAACTCTCTGCTCCCCGTTTTCAGGGCCAACATTTTAGAGAAACGATGCAAAAGTTATGAACCTAGTGCTATTTTTAAGGAAAATACATAAGAATGACACAGAAAACAGGATGAGGCCGACTGAAACCACAAAAGAGTGAGCACAAGCCTGGCACAGTGATGAGCACATTGCACACATTGCATCTCATTCACTCAACTCAAAGTCATCAAGGTGTTCCATGAACGCCCATGAACTGAGCTGTATTTTGGACCACGGATATGCACAAAGGTTAGGAGTCACAGAAAGTTTTCTTTCCTAAAAATTGGTCCACGACCTGGCCGGTGTGGATCAGTTTGCTGGAGCATCATTCTCTACACGGAAAGGCTGTGGGTTCAATTCCCGGTCAGGGCACATACCTAGGTTGGGCGTTCAGTCTCCAGTGGGAGTGTGTATGAGAAGCAACCAACTGATGCTTTTCTCTCACATCAATGATTCTCTCTCTCAAATCAATAAGCACATCCTTGCCATAGGTTTTAAAGAAAAAGTGGGTTCCATTAGGTCGTAGAAAGTCATTCTCAAATTTTCAGTTATCAATTCTTAGCAACTTCTCCAATAGTTTCAAAGAATACCTTGAAGCTAACTAAACCAGGAATACCATTCTTTTCTTTATACAAGCAGGTTTACCGGCACCCGAGCCTTGTCGGCCTGGTCCAGTGGTTGAGTGTCAACCTATGAACCAGAACCAGGCAGTTATGGTTGGCTTCCAGGTTGGGGCCCATGTCCCAGTTGTGGCCTCCATCCCCAATGGGGGGTGTCCAGGGACAGCCAATCAATGGTTCTCATCATTGGCGTTTCTCTTTCGCGCTCCGTCTCCAGTTTTCTGTGAAGTCAAGAAAAGTATATATAAAATAAGAATTCTCCTCAGAAAAATGAATAAAGAAGTAATGGTAGAGGACGCCCTGACTGGAGAGGGCGGTGGGTCTCTGCTGTGGTCCCACGTAAACATACCTGGGGTGGTTACATAGGCAAGCCCCTCAACTGCTGGGCTAACGCCTCTGGTCCTGGTGGGCCCTCTTCCAAAGTGGTCAGAAGGTCTATGGTGATTCTGCTGCACAGCTGAGTCCAGCACCACCGGCTAAGTGTGGGGGATGCTGATCTCACAGGGACACACTGCACACGGGCCCCTCACAGGGTCTCACCGCAGAAACACAGCTGCCATTCGATCCCTCGCAACTCTTGCTGACCAGGCCGGGCACCCGACTCGCGGCTCCAACTACCTCCCAGCCTTCCACGGTGGGTCCACGTCCACAGGGCACTCACTTCCCCTCTTAGCAATTTCCTCAGTTTCTCCACAGGCTCAGGCTCACAGCCCGGAATCCTCTGTACGCCACTGCTCTTCAGAACCAGCATCGTTTCCAGCACGCAGCGAACCTTAAAAACATAAAGAAAAGAAAGAGAGAGCCATCCATTTCAAACGGTCATCACTTCAACTTGGGAAGAAACAAACCAACTCTGCACGTGGCCACCACTGCTGATAAACCCGATGGTCGTAGGCAGACCATCCCCACTCCAGCCTCTGCAGCCTTTTAACATGACCCGGCACCGGACTCCCGCCAGACCTCCACCAGGGCCTGGACCACTACCCACAGAGCTCCCCTTCCCTCTCCTGCTCCCCTCCACCCCCCTCCTCCCACTCGTTCTCCCCCCTCCCTGCACTCCTCCCTCCTGGCCCTGGGCTCTGAGCCACCCATCCTCTCCACGACCTTGGCCATTCCTTCCCCACTCCTGGCCTGTACCCTCTTTAACTTTTCAACTGGAAAGAATGTCACACTGAGAGAAAAGTCGCAAGCACAATTCAGAGACCTCCCAGAGAGCCCTGTCTGAGATTTCTCCAAGTATTCACTTTTCAGTGAGAGCATTCACACAGCATCACACCCACCCATGCACAGTGTCCACTGCGTATGTTAAGGGCTGTGCGTCCTCAGAGGGCTCAGACCACAGTACATCCCAGTGAGCATTTCAGGTTTCAGGATGGTCCCGTCCTCCCTTCTGAGCCTGTGTCTCCTGCATGTAGTGCTGTCCACTAAAGGCCCAGCTGAGAACATGCGCTGACCCCACCTTCCCTCCCACCCATTCTCCACCTGGTCAGTTCCAACTCCCACACCCTCTCCCACACCCACGTCCACTACCACAGAGCTAATCCTCCCACCACCATCTCTGACCCCTGAAGGGGGTCTTCCTGCCTGACCACCTCCGTCTTCTACGTTGTAGCCAGGGTGACCGTTAGCACGAACCCTTCCCAGTCCATTTTCCCACTCAGAACCCTCCAGGTGCCTCCAGGGTCAACGCCCAAGTCCTTGCAACGGCCTCTGCCCTGCTCCCCTGTGGGCCCCACACGCACCCTCTCCCTGCTCCTCACACATCCCTCGGGGCTCCCCCGCCCTCCCCTATCTCTGATCTGCAAAAAAGGAAAAGAGGCAGGAGCTCTGCTCAGCCCTGTGTTCTACAAGGGGAAACTGAGGCTTGGAAGACTCAGGTCACATTGCTGTCCACTGCTGAGCCAGAAGTCCAGGTCGCTGACACCTGGCCCCGAGCCACACGGCCTTCCTCAGTGAACATTTGTTGAACAGATGAGTGTGAATTAAATTGACTCTTAACTCACAAAAGACCCTAGTTTTAGTAAAGGAATAAGGTTTGCTCACACACTCACGATAAAAACATCTTCATCCCAGGAGCAGACGATAACAGATGGCTAGGGCATGGCACACAGCATTTCCCCACTTATTTCACCTGCTGCTCAGCATCTGCGCACTTAGGCACTTAGGAGGCAGGTCGAGTGACCCACCGTCCCTGGTCTGGTCCCGGAACGTGCTGCCTGCCCCGCTGGCTTTGCCCTGGTCTCTCTGATCATTGTCAGGGACATAGCATCGTGTTTTCTCAATGAAAATCCCCAAGATCATGGTGCTGGTAGTTTCAGTGTCTGCTGAGGGCCTGCTTTCTCGCTCATTGCCAACCTTCCCTTCACTGGGTCCTCACTTTGTGGAAGGGGCACTAATGCCAGTCAGGAATGCTCCACTCTCATGACCTAAGCACCACCTCCAAACACCATCACATACAGCATATGGTTTCCACATGGGAATTTTGGGGCGGAGCGGGGCGGGGGCAAGTATTCAGTCCTCTCAGCAAACTCCTTCTTGTATTGAAGTCTTCTGAGAAGAGGCATTTGAGCTAAACCCTGAGGGCTGGCATTCCAAATAAAGAAATGAGGATGTACCCAGATCCCAAGACCACAAAGTGCAAGGTGTGTTTGGGGACACTCAGGAGATGATCTTAGTGCAGACATAGGTTTCAGCCAATTTTATATTTCTGGATAAAGAATTTGAACTTGATTTCTTAGGCCATAAGATGTCTATTGAATGAATATATATATATATATATATATATATATATATATATATATAGAGAGAGAGAGAGAGAGAGAGAGAGAGAGACAGAGAGACAGAGAGAGAGAGAGAGAGAGAGAGAGAGGGAGAGGAAACTATATATATATATATAGTTTTCACCTGAGGATATATTTATTTATTTATTTATTTATTTATTTGTTTATTTAGAGAGAGACATTTATGTGAGAGAGAAACTTCAATCAATTGCCTCCTGCATGCCCCTCACCCAGGATCAAACTGCAACCTAGGTATGTGCCCTGATTGGAAATCAAACTCCCAACCTTTTTTGGTTACAAGAGGACACTCAACCAATTGAACAACGGGGTCAGAGCTCCATTGATATTTTTTAAAAATATATATTTCTTTATTGATTTCAGAGAGGAAGGGAGGAGAGAGAGATAGAAACATCAATGATGAGAGAGAATCACTGATCAGCTGCCTCCTGCACACCCCCTACTGGGGATGGAGCCTGCAACCCAGGCATATGCCCTTGGCCTGGATGGAACCTGGGACCCCTCAGTCTGCAGGCTGACGCTGTATCCACTGAGCCAAGCCGGCTAGGGCTCCATTGACATTTTTAACCTAGACATCCTATGCCGTGGGAGAGCAGAGCTCAGGAAAGTTTTCTAGTTTCCATCAGTGTGAGATTGTACAGCTAAGTCCACGGAGAGCGAAGGCCGGTAAAGCTGGGGTGCTTCATCCAGGTCTAGGGGTCACCTGGCGGTGTGTCTGTGAAGCTCAGAAATGGCACGCCATGTTTCTGTGAGGACCTCCGTGTCTTTCCTGCACTTTTCACAGGGTCTGGCCCTACAGGGTGAAGGAGCACAGGCAGAGAGGAAATCAGCGCGCCCCTCACAGCCCCAGTCCCACAGGGGAGCGAGCAGAACCGGCCTGGAAGTGCGGCAGCTCCGGGTGGAGGCAGCTCAGGCTCCTAGTGACAGGACCCGGTGCAGATGGAGAGGCCTGGACGGTCCGGTCACAGCTCAGACTCCAGCTGACCGGGTCCTGCTTCCGGGCTCCACTCGGCGCCTGGGACCAGGCGGTACCGGCGGGCGGACCCAGCATCCTCCCCGGAAGCGAGCAGAGCTGGACAGCGGGCTGTGGTGCCTCCTGCGAGACCCGGTGCTTCAAGGCCCCGCCCCCGGGCCCCGCGCTAAGCAGGACGGGAAATTCAGCGGAGTCCGTCCTTTGGTTTTAGAGCGGGAGCTAACGCCCGCGGTCCTCGGCTGCTGCTCGCCGGTTCTCGGAGCGGGGGACGGAGGGGGAGGAAATGCTCAGCGGCGGCGGAGTCCAGGTGACCGACTCTGCTGTGGCCCCGGGGGCGCAGCCGGGCTCCCGCGCCTCGCGCGTCCCGAGTGACTCAGGCGAGGCCCGGCCGGTGGCGCTGCTGGTCGCCGCGTGTCCCTGACCCTGCACCCGACCGCCCCGGGCGGCGTGGCCTGGGCTCCGCGCTGCCCCTCCCCGCGCAGCCCCCGGCCTCCTTCCCAGCTGAGCGCGGTGTCTCCGCGGCTGCAGCTCAGAGCAGGCCCGCCCTGTGGCTGGCGCTGCTGAGGCCTCGGCTCAGCCCGCGGGTCTCGCCCACCCTGAGGCCCCTGACGCGGCCCTTCCGCCCAGACCTGGCTCCTGTGCCTCCTGTGCCTTCGGGTCCCCCCGAGCCGCCTCGGGTGCTCTTGGCAGGTCCCTGTTCCCAGGAAGCGAGGCCGCGGTCTCCCTGGGAGCGCATCAGTTCCATGCGGTGCTGTTATAGGGCCCCCAGGAAGCGCACACACAGTTGGGGCTGCAAAGATCTAAATATACTAATCAGCACAAAGTGGCCATTGTTCTGTGCAGGCGATCCTTTAATTACCGATTCTGTGGCTTCCTCTCAGAGTTAATATGTTGGATAACCTGTTGACTAGAACATAGGAAGGCCGGCTGGATTTTGTGGTGTTTGGTGTAAGTTTTATAAGGCACTGTGGGGTGCACAGTCCTCTGCCAGGGGCTGTACCCACGTGAACGCCGGGCAGTAGACAAAGAGGACATGAGAGACAGAGGCATATAGGAGAGTCTTTTTAAAAATATATTTTCATTTTTTTTTACGTAGAGGAAGGGAGAGGGATAGTTAGAAACATCATGAGAGAGAAACATAGATCAGCGGCCTCCTGCACACTCCCTACTGGGGATGTGCCTGCAACCAAGGTACATGCCCTGGACTGGGACCCTTCAGTCCGCAGGCTGTTCTCTATCCACTGAGCCAAACCGGTTAGGGCAGAGTCTCTTTTGCAGGCCATGTAGCCATTGCTAACAAGGAGCCATCAGACAAAACAGTTCTTCAAAGTAGCTTCACACAGTGGCTGCGCCAAGCAGCCCTTGCTAATACAGTAGCAAACAGGAGCCATACCAAGCAGCCACCCACTGGCTGGTTAGTAACACGTTTATACTAACTTAGACACAAAGGCTTCCTGCCCAACAGTGACATCAGTATTTGGGTGATAGTAAGGTACTCCTGCCCAGTGTGTACAGTACAATCTCTGTGTCCTTGCTTAGATTGGCCTTGAACATCCCAATTAGGATTCTCCTGCTCAGATTGGCCTTGAACATCTGGCATACTCTGATTAGGCTCCCACAGGCACTATCTCAGTCATGGCCCAAGTTAAACTGTTCTCAAAACTGACTTATCAGAAGGAGGAAAAAGTGTCATGAATGTGACATAACCGTTCTCTCAGGAATAACACTTAATTCACAGAAAACATAACTGCAACCCTAGAGGAGCTGCATGGGAACCACAGGCTTAGATATTTCAGCCAAGAAAGCTGCTGGTGCCAAAAAGATCTCAGAGGAGAAACGAAGTCATATTAAACTGTTTGTGATGTGAAAGCCCTTTCAAACACTGTTTTTAAAGGTTGTCTAGTGCTGACATGAATGTGTGTTTTGATTCCTGTATTTGAGGATTGCAGCTTAACCGCTATGCCACAAAACCGTTTTCCATATAAGAGTTGTTTGAGGCAGAACTGTCATCCACCTTCTACAATGGCCGAATTTGACTGGCTGTCAGTGACTGTTCGTAGAAATGTTCTGGAAGTAAGGGGTGAGGGCTCTTTCCACCCACAGCTCGCCCACTTCTTTGTAGTAATGAGCTGAACTGTAGTAGATTGTGTTCTTTCAAAGCCAGAACTGTTAAGTTTGCAAACAAGCATGACTGTTCCATCGCCAGTGATTTTGTTCATGCCTTGGTCTTTGGGGTTTGCACCAGAAATTGGCATTGCTTGCAATTACATGTTTAGGTGGATTGAGGCTCACAATTAATGATGACATTGACTAGTTTCTTAAAGCACCAAGTGGGTCAACTTTTGATGAATTAGAAATGATATATTGTTTTTGTTTGTTTCATTTCAATATGCCAGTGATCTGTTAGGTGTGCTTTTTAAATGTTGTTCCAGCATTTGAACAGAAATGCCCTTAAATGTTGAGAGCCATTTACTATAAAGTAAAACTTGTCTAAATCCTTAAATGTGAAATGTGGAGAAATTAGTGAGTAGTAGTAGGAAATGTAGGATCAATATTGTCAGACATAAGTGCTTATCTCTCAGCCCAGTGATTTCCTACAGTTGATTTTGTCAGCAACTAACATGTAGCTGTAATGTTAATTATGTACTGATAGTGTAAGGTAACTATGAAATGGAAACTAATAACCTGAAAGAATCAGATCTGGAATGCCCGTTGATGTTATGGTTACTTGTACACCTACAATGTGATAGGATTGTATGACACTCATTTAAGGATTTATGGCTCTTCTGTAAACTTCTGATAATTTTCTTCTCATTTTGATTCCAACAGCTGGCCAGAATGTGTTTGAATTCATACAGAAATAATATTGATATCTGAAAGCCATGTTGAACTTCTCTGAAGAAAGGGCAACAATGATTGCAGCTGGGGATTTGCAGGAATTTGTTCCTTTTGGTCGAGACCACTGCAGACACCACCCTAATGCTTTGAACCTTCAGCTTCGGCAGCTGCAGCCAGCCTCTGAGTTGTGGTCGTCTGATGGTGCTGCTGGCTTGGTGGGATCCCTGCAGGAGGTTACAATCCACGAAAAACAGAAGGTTTTATCAAGATTCTCAGTTTGCTTTTGAAATGTAGAGAGATTCGATCTACTTGTAATTTAAGGCTACCCAGATGCAACTGAGAAATGAGTATGATGCTACTTCTAGGGTATTGGTTAAGATTTGGTAATTTCCATGAAAGCTAAAAATAATGACCTTAATTGTATTACAGTGTCATGGCTGTTTAGACATATAACTCAGGGATTTATAATGAGAGTCACTATGATTATGGTCCATTTAAATCTCTTTTTCTTCATTTAGTACGTGGGACCAGATTTCATGTTATTTGATGGTTAGATAGTCGAGTTAGCAATGGTCCCTGCTGCCCAAAACTTACATATTTCTAGAGGAGAAAGGAAATGCCACATAAGTAGATACAGTACTAGTTTTTAAATAGGGGAATGAGAAGTAAGTGCATGTTAAACAGTCAGTCATTCTCATCTTAATTCCATTTCTGTATCCCTTTTGGGATACCAAAATTTCCAGGAGCGGAAGTCTGTAGTTAGGAATCCAAACCTTTCTCTGCCCTGTTCATTCTGATGGTTGGCACAAGGGCAGGAAGGTGAATGTATATGCAGTTGTGAAGCAGGGAAGTCTGCATGGTTGGTAAGCTCCCCCAGTGTCCCATGTGCACTTCACTGCCCCCTCTGCTTCACCCCCCATATGCTTCATATGTCTTTCGTCTCCCAAGAATGTTGGTTTAATTTTTGGATATATAGGTAAGGTCTAATTTTTGTTTATTTATGTTTTTGGCAGCATAAAATGGTAACGTAATAATAAAATACTTAATATAGAGAATTCTTGAGGTAAATTCCCATTTTTGAAATCCTGTAAGATACAGTATGATACATACACCCACACCCCCTCCTCTGTTAATCAGTGGCACCGAACCTAAGAGTTGGGCTTGGACTGAGCCTTACTCCACAGACAGAGCAGGAGACTTGTATCTGAATTGCTGTTCAATTTTAATTAATAAATCTTGCTCCATAATGTTGCAAAAGAAATAAAAACTGCTTAAACATGTCTTACATATGTAAATTTTTTAGGAAAGCTGGCAGTTAAGGAGAGGCAGAAGTGAAATTGGAGAAATGGATTATGACGAGGAACTCTATGTGGCTGGAAATATGGTGATCTGGAGCAAAGGGAGTAAAAGCCAGGCATTGGCTCTTTACAAGGCCTTTACCGTTGATAGTCCTGTTCAACAGGTGAGTTGATTTGAATTTTAGTATTTGATTGATTATTGAGTGTTTTTTTTTTTAAAAAACAAAGCTTTTATCCTAATTTTAACAGAAATAATAAAAACAATATATAATGATCTCAGTAGCTAGATATATGTTTTAACATGTAGTGAAGATAATGGTAGGGAAATAAACATTTCATTTATTTTCTATATCATCATTTTTTTGCACTGTTCTTTGTCCATTTCATGGTAATGTTTAAACACTTGAGTAATTTAATTAGCTATTGCCGAGAAAATTTATGACTTAAATTTAAGGGTATAAGAATATATTAGCACATGATTATATTTGGTTGCAAAGTGTTGAATAAATAAAAATCAAGTTCATAGTAAAAATAGAGAGTACGGGAAAGGAAAAAAAAAATCTAATTTGCTGTCATTGCACATGCTTGGGTTGCTGGCTTGATCCCCAGTAGGGGGCATGCAGGAGGCAGCTAATCAAAGTTTCTCATCATTGATGTTTCTATCTATCTCTTCCTTTCTGAAGTCAATGAAAATATATTTATATATGTATTTATATTTCATAAATTTATATATAAATTCATATGTATATTTATTTATATGTAAACTACATACATTTCTAACTGATTATAAAAAAAAGAATAGAAACAAATAAAAATTAGTAATTAAAGGGACAGAATTAAGCATTTGCTCTGCCTTTTTAGGAAGCCTTGCAGTTCATCTCCAGTTAATAAAGGAAAACCGTTATTTAAAGTAGAATTCCAGCTAATAAATATAGAAGGACTGGTAGAATTTGAAAATCGCTATTCTGTGTAACCTCTTACTCCAGTGTAACCTCTGATTCAGACAAGGATTGTAAGTGGGATAGTAATGCCATTGCGTGAAAGGTGTTAGCATGGCACCAAGGTGTCACCCAAAGTGAAGAAACAAATGCATCTCTACTTTGAAGCTGCATGTTGTTCTCCACCTCCACAACCTGGTGGGTTACCATCACTGATAGGGGACAGAGGACTCCTTTATACCTACAGCTGTAATGTGGCATGGAGACATGATGTCATCTACTCAGTTTTCTTCCCCCAAATATTTGATATGAATATGTAGACCTAACTTCCAGTTATAGGAAGTATGGGGCCTAGAGGATCAGTTTGTAAAATGAGATGAGGAATGGGTGGAGGTATAGATGAAACAAGAACCACCAGAAATTGAGAATTATTGAAGCTGGCTGTTGGAGATTTATTATGTTACTCTGTTTCCTTTGTATATATTTGAAATTTTCTATAATAAAGACTTAAAGAAAAAACCACTATGAGATACAATTAGACAAATCCAGAATATGGGATAGTCTACATTCTGGTCTCCTTAAAGAGTTAGTCATGGAGAGAAACCAAGATGGCAGCATAGGTAAACACTGGAGTTTGCTGCCTCGAACAACCACTTCAAAAATACAACTAAAAGACGGAACGGACACCATCCAGAACCACAGGAAGGGTGGCTGAGTGGAAATTGTACAACTAGAAGGGAGAAGGAAAGAGAAAAGCATACCGAGACTCAGAGGAGACGCAGTATGGCAGTAAAATACTATGGTGCGGAGGTGCATGCGGAGCGGGCTGGCGGCTGAGGGCATGGTTGTCGTTTTCAATCAGAAGGGAGTCTCAGGCTCTGAGCTCCAGTTCCAGGCAAGTTTCTAGGGACCCAGACTCATACGGGAGAACCCGGACTGTCTGGCATAGGTCAGAACTCGAGGGCAGCTTTCTCTCCGAGGTGCTTGCAGAGGTTACCAGGACATTGAGAAGCAGAGCCTCTGAGGGCTGGACTGAGAGCAGCCATAACTGCTAGCCCCACCCTGTTGATCCCGTGGGACCCGCCCCGCCTAAGCCCTGCAGGGAAGATTTTGCTGTATAGCATCAGGCAAAGGCTAGATTAGCACCTCCCTAGAGATCCAGGAGCCAGGAAACCCAGAGGTCAGAGTGGAACCATCCAGTTTGCAGCTCCGTGGAACCATAAAGGACACACTCAGGGGGCAGACTCAGTGAGCACCAAAGCCCCATTGAAGCAAGTCTTGCCCCAGAGGAGTGTGTCCAGCACAGAAGTTCTCCCACTGCAGACACAGCTGATACTCACAGCCAATTGGCCTGGAGGTCAATTCCTCCCAGTGATAACTACAACAATCAAGGCTTAACTACAACAAGACTGTGCACAAAGACCACAAGGGGGTGCACCAAGAGTGTCCTCCTCAGGTAATTGGAGAGGCTGAACCACTGGGCCCTAGTGGACACTCAAAACAGAAAACCACTTTATCAACACAGGGAAGCATAAAAATGCGGAGACAAAGAAGAAGGACACAAATGACAGAAATGGAGGAAAGCAAACTACTGGATATAGAGTTCAAAACCACACTTTTAAGGTTTTTCAAGAATTTTCTAGAAACTGCCGATAAACTTAATGAGATCTATAAGAAATCTAATGAGACCCTCGAGGTTGTGATAAAGGACCAACTAGAAATTAAGCATACACTGACTGAAATAAAGAATATTATACAGACTCCCAACAGCAGACTCTCTAGCCTTGATTGCAAGAATCACGTCCACGATTTGAAATATGAAGAAGCAAAAAACATCCAACCAGAAAAGCAAAATGAAAAAAGAATCCAAAAATACGAAGATAGTGTAAGGAGCCTCTGGGACACCTTCAAGCGTACCAACATCCGAATTATAGGGGTGCCAGAAGAAGAGAGAGAGCAAGATATTGAAAACCTATTTGAAGAAATAATGACAGAAAACTTCCTCTACCTGGTGAAAGAAATAGACTTACAAGTCCAGGAAGCGCAGAGAAGCCCAAACAAAAGGAATCCAAAGAGGACCACACCAAGACACATCATAATTAAAATGCCAAGAGCAAAATACAAAGAGAGAATCTTAAAAGCGGCAAGAGAAAGACAGTCAGTTACCTACAAGGGAGTGCCCATACGACTGTCAGCTGATTTCTCAACAGAAACTTTGCAGGCCAGAAGGGAGTGGCAAGAAATATTCAAAGTGATGAATGCCAAGAACCTACAACCAAGATTACTTTATCCAGCAAAGCTATCATTCAGAATTGAAGGTCAGATAAAGAGCTTCACAGATAAGGAAAAGCTAAAGGAGTTCATCACCACCAAACCAGTATTATATGAAATGCTGAAAGGTATCCTTTAAGAAGAGGAAGAAGAAGAAAAAGGTAAAGATACAAATTTTGAACACCAAATACACATCTATCAACAAGTGAATCTGAAAATCAAGTGACTAATCTGATGAACAGAATGAACTGGTGATTATAATAGAATCAGGGGCATAGAAAGGGAGTGGACTGGCTATTCTTGGGGGGCAAAGGGGTGAGGGGGATGTGGGAAGAGACTGGACAAAAATCGCACACCTATGGATGAGGACAGTGGATGGGGATTGAGGGAAGTGGGTGGGGTGGGAACAGGGTAGAGGGGAGTTATGTTGGGAAAAAAGAGGAACAAAAGTAATAATCTGAACAATAAAGGTTTAATTAATAAAAAAAAAAAGAACAGTAGTAGAAAGCAAAAAAAACAAAAGAGTCATGGAGGGAGAAAAAGGTGGGGCCTATTGTAGGTTAAAAGAGACTAAAGGACATCACCAAATGCAATATTTTTTGCACCATTTTGAATGAACTTTGATTGAGTCCTGGTTCTAGAAAATTGTCTTAAAAAAACATTTTGGGGAAAATTTGAAAAAGTTGCAAATGGACTGAATATTAGGTGATGTTAGAAAAAATTTTTCTTAGGCAAGATGATGGTTTTGTGGTGTATAGGAGAGAATATTTATTTTGGGGAAATGCATGATGAAGTCATGATGTGGGGGGTTTTCAGGTAGTCATCATCCCGCAGTCAAATCCCTCACATGCACATAAGCAGATATGGCATATTGGTAACCACTGTTAGATTTATTTGTTTATTTTTAAAACATTTTTTATTGATTTTAGGGAGGAAGGGAGAGGGAGAGAGAGAGAGAGAGAAACATCAGTAACATCAATGGTAAGAAGAGAATCATTGATCGGCTGCCTCCTGCATGCCCACTACTGGGGACTGAGCCCGAAACCTGGGTATGTGACCTGGACTGGAATCAAACCCAGGACCAGTCCGCAGGCCGATGCTCTACCCACTGAGCCAAACCGGCTAGGCCTTAACAACTGTTAGATTTAGATGAAACAGGTGTTCACTGTATTATTTCAACTTTTACTGAATATTTTTAGAATAAAAAGTTTTGGGGCGGGGGAGAATATATTTATAGCAGTTGAATTAATTATTGGGCTATTGACAAGAGATTTCAAGACTTTTTGACTAATGTTAAATTCCTTAGTGGTAAGCACTGCAATCTTGATACCTGGACATTGCTTTTGTGTTTTCCCCCATTAACTGTTTCCTGATGAACATTGTACCCTTCTAACAATATACTGGGAACGATAAACTGAATTATTCCTAAACTTGAGGGCATGTGTAAAAGCATTTCTGTCCAGGAGTGTTGAAGCCAGTGACCATTTTTTTAAAAATATATTTTTATTGATTTCAGAGAGGAAGGGAGAGAGATAGAAAGATAGAAACATCAATGATGAGAGAGAATCATTGATCGGCTGCCTCCTGCACGCCCCCTACTGGGGATTGATCCCGGAACCTGGGCATGTGCCCTTGACTGGAATCGAACCTGGGACCCTTCAGTCTACAGGCTAATGCTCTATCCACTGAGCCAAACCAGCAAGGGCCCCAGTGACCATTTTGATGATATTTCCGCCCCCCCCCCCCCCGTAACCATATGGTTAGTGTAGTTGTGAAAGTGGCATGATGATATCCAACAAGGGTTTTTTTTAATATGTATTTTTATTTTCCAGAGAGGAAGGGAGAGGGAGAGAGAGATAGAAACATCAATGATGAGAGAGAATCATTGATTGGCTGCCTCCCGGGGATCGAGGCTGCAACTCAAACATATGCCCTGACCTGGAATCAAACTGTGACCTCCTGGTTCATTGGTCGATGCTTAACCACAGAGCCATGCTGGCCGGGCTCAAACTCATTCTTTGCTTCTATGTTTCCATCTTAAATTCTCCAAAGGATGATTGCATGTTTACTAGATTCCATGGATGTGCAGTTAGATGAATTGTCTCTTTTGTCTCCGTTATCTTAAGTCTGCTTGTAAATAGAACGATAAGATTTTTAATTTCAGTCCTTTTGGTCTGGAAAACATATTGTTCTTTAGTCTTCTTACTATATGCGGGAAGATATTTTATATTTTGGTTAGGAATCAATACCAGGTGTATGTGACTCAGATTTAGTTGAACAAATAAACAGATAACTAAAATGCTGTATGCAGATAAATTAAAATGCCACATAATACCTGTGTGTCCACAGTGTGGTGAGAGTCAGGGGACTGGCTCTGAAGGAAGGATTTCTCAAAGAAGTTGCTGATTGAACTGGAAGTTGGTAAAAGAAGGGCATTCTAGGCAGAGCGAATCAGCCAAACTATTTATGGAAAAACATGATGTTTTTAAGTTCAGAATGGATGTACACAAGGTTTGGGTGTGGAGAGATGCTTGCAGGTGCTGAGTGGATCCAAACTTAAGGGCCTTGTTTGTACCTGGGAACTTGAAATTTAAACTGTACACAGAAGGAGCCTGTCAAGGATGTTAAAATGGAAAGTACATCTTCAGTTCTGTATTTTGAGAAGATATGACTTTGGTGGCAATGTGTAGGATGTGTAGGATTGGCTGTAGAGTAGAGAGACTGTTGTCAAGGATACTGTTCTATGATAGTTCAGGGGAAAAAGATTGGCTCTGAAGAGAGAAGACAGAAATGAGAGACAGAGCTGAGGGAATGTGCAAGTCCTGAGACATCAGGAGTAAGGGAGAGTATGAAAATACTATTGGGGTGGGGATGGGAGTGGCCCGGAAGAGACTAATGCGGGGAAAGGAGGACCTATGTAATACTTTCAACAATATAGATTTAAAAAATAAAAATAAAATAAAATACTATCTGCTTTTATAGACTGGGAGGATGGGATTTCATAAAAGGAAGCTGAGTCAATAATAGGTACATGCCGGTTTTTCCTAAATTCAACAACCACAGATCAGACAATTCAATTTAAAACTGGACAGAGGGCTTGAACGGACATTTCTCTAAAGATATGTAAATGGCCAATGAGCATATGAAACAGTGCTCAGCATGTTTAATCATTAGGCAAATGCAAATCAAAACCACAGTGCGATACCATGTCATACCTACTGAGATGACTGATTTATTAAACAATGAAAAAAATAAGTGAGGATGTTGAAACTGGAACCCTGTGATTACTGGTGGAAAAGTAAAAAATGCCACTGTGGGAAACCATTTGCTGTTTCTCAAAATATTAAACCTAGGCAGGGTGGAGGGGATGAATGGGGGATAGAAAGGGACATCTATAATAATTTCAACAATAAATTTCAAGATAAATTAGGGGGGGGGGAGTTAAAACTAGAATCACCATATGATCCAACAATTCCCCTTTTGATTATATATACACAAAAGACAGAAGCATCGATCAGATGCTCAAACCTCAGAGGGAAGGTAGGGGAGGGTGGGAGTAAGGGATCGAGGTCAACCAAAGGACTTGTATACATGCATATAAGCATAACCAATGGACACAGACCCAGGGGAGTGAGGTCATGAATGGGAGTGGGGTGGGGGGCAATTGTGGGATAAGGACATATGTAATTCCTTAATAAAAAAAATGTTGAAATAAAAGGAAAAGATTTGAAAGTGGGGACTCAGTCGAACACCAGTATTCATAGCAGCATTATTCATAATAGTTGAAATTGGAAACAACCCCAGTGTGTATGGAGAGATGACTGGATTTACAATATGTGGTATATGCCTACAATGAAATATTTAGCCTTTAAAATGAAGGAAATTCTGAGATGTGCTACAACATGGATGAACCTTGAGGATGTTATACCCAACATAACATAAATACTGTATAATTCCACCTTCATGGGGTACTTTGCTTTGAATAGGTAAATTCATAAGGACAGAAAATATAATAGAAGCTGAGGGAGGGAGAAAGGGGGAGTTGTTGAATTGGCAGTTTCTGTTTGGGATAATGGAAAAGTTCTGGAAATGGATAGCATTGAGGTTACACAACTTTATGAATGAATGTATTTAATGGTACTGAATTTGTACACCACAAAATGGTTAAAATGGTAAATTTTACATTATGTATATTTAACCACAATTAAAAAACCCATAAAATACCATGAAATAATTTCAAGTAAGTGATTGTTAGGCATGCTAGTGAAAGTTGAATGGCATTTCCTAGTTTATGTTTTGCAAGATGAAAGGGAAAGTTTAGTTTTTCTAAAGATATTTTTCTGACTGTCTAAGAATGATAAGATCATTAAGAAACCTGTAGGTTATGAATAGCTCTTCTGGTAATCTTTAGTTTTATAAAGGACATAAGGTCAATACAGGTTGAGCCACGGTTTGAGGTCACTTTTGTGGCAAGGCTTCTAGCTAGTAGATTTTTAAATGTTTGTCTACTCTTTTCTTAAAATTTATTTACACACATACTTTATCTTATAATATTTATCATTCATTTGTTTAATTTTATTTTACCTTTTTTAGTTCCCATGGTGCATGTGTTGAGTTGGTGAGAAGATAGTATATAGCTATATGTCATAATTATTTATTTATTTATTTTTAAAATCTTTCCTTTTGAAAGTATTATAGATGTCCCCCCTTTTTTATTGTCCCCTTCTAGCTCACCACAATTCTTATTTAGATATGATTTGTTAATAGGCTATTATTTAGATGCAATTCTTAGATAAGCATTTTGTTTTAATTTTAGGCATTTATCATATCACAGGGTAAGTCTGAAAAAGCCTACAATAAGTTTCTTTTTGGAATTTTATTGAACTTTTTGATTCCAAATGTATACCTCTTTTTTTGTTGTTCAAAACAAAATGAATAATGGTGGTTTTGTCTAAGCATTTTTATATTATTCATTAAAGGAAGAGTCCACATCTCTTTCCGTAGAAGGTGCTGTGGAGACTGTGGAAATGACAACAAAGAGCCTCACATCTCGTGGAGAAAGTGCTTTGGAGACTGGAAATGACAACAGAGGATTTAGAAGATCACTAAAGTCATTTAGGTGTTTTGATATTCCTTTCATTTTCCAGCATTGTGATTACTTAATTTTTAAAATGTTTTCATTGATTTCAGGGACAGGAAGGGAGAGGGAGAGAGATAGAAATATCCTTGATGAGAGAGAATCATCAGTTGGCTGCCTCCTGCACACTCCCTCCTGGGAATAAAACCAGAAACCTGGGCATGTGCCCTGGTCAGGAATTGAACCATGACCTCTTGGTTCATGGATTGATGCTCAACCACTGAGCCACACCTGCTGGGCCAGCATTGTGATTTTTTTTTTCATATTCTTAGATCAACTTAATACGAAAATGGAACTTGAATTGCTTTAATTGAATTTTTTTTATTGTTTAAAGCAGCGGTTCTCAACCTGTGGGTCGTGAGCCCTTTAGGGGTCGAATGACCCTTTCACAGGGGTCGCCTAATACCATGGGAAAACACATATATAATTACATATTGTTTTTGGGATTAATCACTGTGCTTTAATTATATTTAATTTTTAACAGTGAAAGTGGGGGTCAACATAACATGAGGAACTATATTAAAGGGTCGCGGCATTAGGAAGGTTGAGTTTAACACTGGTTTAAAGTATTACATATGTCTCCTTCTCCCCTCATCGACCCCTCCTTGATCACTCCCACCCCCCTAATTACAAGGAGGCATGATTTAAAAAATCAATATCTGTTTCTTCTTCTCGGGATTGGGATTATTTACTGAATTCAGACCACCACCAGAAGGTTGAGTCTCACCTTTTGAACAGATCTTTATGTCTGAATCCTTTGGAAAGTTTCTCAGATGAAGGATGAAGACTTGTCACAGAATCTTAGTCTGGATTCTTCTACACTTCTCTCACATACCTGCAATCTTTTTCCTACTTCACTGGGTCTCTGAGGAGCCTAAATGGAATACTCTGATGGGAGAAGGAATTCATTCACTTGTTGACGCCCCTTGTTCAGTTGGCAAGGTAAATACTGTGTGTAGAGTGAAAACTTCCAGGAGTGCTCAGGTGACTCAGACGTTGGCCTTAAGAACCCAGAGCATTTTTTGCAAAACACAGAATTGTTTGAAGATACTGGCTATGTAAGGGCTTGTGAGTCATCTTTGTCCTAAGATCAGTAGGAAGTCAGGAAACATGGTAAACACTGGGGGTGACCCGAAGAGCATTTCATGTTGACAGGCTGACTGCCTGCACTGTGGTGGAAGGTCTATAACAATACCTGCTATGCTGTAACAATACCTACATTCTAGTAGTGCTTAAAGTTCAGAGAACTGCAGTTTAGCTACATAAATTGTCAACCAGGCCAGGGAACCATGACCCCCATTAGTGATGAGAAAACCTGTCAGTGTGTTTCCAAGACCCTGACGCCTGGTTCGCTGTGGGCTCTCTGCTGCACTTGTGCTGTTGCCTTCGGTGTCTGTCAGGTTCCTGGTGGATCTACGTTTAAATGGTGCTAACACTGCACTCTCACAGCCTGGCCAGCGCTCTGTTTAACACTGAATTCTAAAGGTCACACACTTGGGTATTGTGACCGTTGATAATAAATAAAATTGAATGGAATAAAAATACCAACATCTGAGTTAATATTACAGAACGTTTTCTAATTTTTGTGATCTTCCTTGAGATAAAGAAGTTGTATTCTTAGACATGGCACTTTTAATTTTTTTTTTTTATTTCTCTTAGGACAAATCATTACTATCGTGAAAACTTTTATAATGAAATGATTTCCAACCCTAATTATGGGCTCTGGTATTTTTCACATATTTTATTTAGTTTTAAAACTTCACAGTGAATTAACTGGTATTTCCCCATTTTCTGGAAGAAAATATTGAGGCTCTAGAGATGGTTTGTTCAAGATCAACAGCCAATAGGTAATGGAAGAGAACCGAGATCACAGTGTTTTTACAGTAGTTTCACCTGCACAACATCTGTCTAGCAAAAGTAGTTGAGGTTGCACTTACAATAGTGGGCACAGGAAAGTCCAGAAATAGAATAAAGGGGCTCTGGATTTGATTATCTTTTTTCTCATAAGTGTTTTTAAATGGGAAAGTTCTATTGATGATTGCTAACTGTTGGGGGTAAATATTGGAATACCTTCCTAGTTATTTGTATTTTATATGTTCTTGTTGTTGTAGGGACTTAAAAATGGAGTTTTACTTAGATCATTACTGCAAAGATTACACAATGCTTTTCAGAACAACTGAAGAAGTATGCACACTTGATCAAGGTAAGCAACTGTGTCATTAAAGGTTTTGTGAACAGTATGGTGACATTTGCTTGTATTTTGATTATGTTTGGACTCTATGTTATAAACTCACTTCTAAACAACATCAAGTACAGGCCAGCTGATGGGGTGTCAGGTCCTGTCACTTGTCTTGTACTCTCGTCCTTGAGGTCCCTTCCTTCCTCTCAGCCTCTCTCTCGCTTTCTCTGTGTGTGTGCGTCTCTGTCTGTGCCACTGACCTGTTGTTCTGTCTGGAAGCTGAGTCCACCCCCTTTTCCTTACCACTTTAGCAAGTCTTGGTTTTGGTATGTTCTCCACTTTGTTCTGAGAGTGTTTTGATCTGAGAAAAGATACGGCATATCGTGCTACTTTATTGTAACTTCTAGACATAAGCTGTCAAGTGCCATGAGTGGGATAGATTTCCACCTTGACATTCCTGATACAACGATTCTAGTGTGAAGCCATCAAGGTTAGCAGCAAGAGTACTAAGCCCCATTGACTTCGGGGCATCCTGATCCCATGTGTGCTCTGTGACCTGTCAACCTCTAGTATCGCCAGGTCCCTAAGCATTCTCTACCGGCAGCCCGAAGGATCTTTTGAAAATGTCAATATGATCATGTCTCTTCTGAAAACTGCCAGTGGTCTCCTATGGCCTTTAGAAATGAGTCCCAAATCCTTAGCGTGTCCGTCCAGGCCGACCATGATCCGACCTTAGCTCCTATTGCAGTCTTGTCTCTCCCTCACCCCTTTTCTGTGGTCACACTTTGAGATCCTCATTGGCATCACACCCTGCCAGCCCAGCTTAGAGCTGTGCCATGCCCTGTATCCCGACATCTCCCTCTGGAGTCGGTGGAAGGCTGGTGTACTTTCCGGCATCTCCCATCTTTCCCCTGTCCTGCTCTCTGCTCCCATTGTTTTTTGTTTTTGTTTTCGTGTTTGGTGTTGTTGTTGTTTTGCAGTACCATGAAATGCTACAACCTTGTCCACCCTCAGGAGTTTTAAGGATCTCATTCAGTGTGGCAGCTGAGAATTATAAGCAGCAGAATAGTGATGAAGCTAACAGTAGGGACTTGTCTTTCTCACAAAAGAACAAGTCCACAGGTAGGTGGATCCAATATTGAATTCAGCTGCTCAGTGATGTCAGGGTAGGCTCCCAGCATCACCGTGAGGAAAAAAATCCTCTCCTCGCTGTTGTGCTTTATATCAGGGAGGAACATAGTGTCTCAGAAATCAACTATGAGACTCTTGCGTGAACCCTTGGGCAGAACGGGCCAAATTGCAAGGGACATGGGGCAGTTTAGTGTCAAAGTGCTCCCGAAGGAGGTGCCTCAGCCCAGGAGGAGGTGGTGAGGGGAAGGGCAGTGGGGACGTGTCGGATGGAGAGCTTCCTGTTTCTACTGTGATCACTAAGGGCCCCGTACATTTCTTCTGTGTGGACTTGTGGAGGAAAGGTGTCCCGAGACTCAGGGATGACTGTTTCACAGTCATGACTGTTTTGAAGTACCCTGTCTCATAGGGTCCATATTATCCACATAGAACTGGTTAAACATATATGTTTTTATTGATCTCAGAGAGAGGAAGGGAAGGGGAACAGAGAGAGCCGGGGGTGGGGGTGGGGGTGGGGGTGGTGAGGAGGCTGGGGAAGGGGAGAGAGAAACATCAATGATGAGAGAGCATCATCAGTCCCATAGCTCCTAGCGCGCAACCCCGGTACAGGCGGTGACTGGGAATGAATCGGGGATCTCTTGGTTCCGGGGTCCACGATCAAGCACTGAGCCACGCCAGTGGGGCAGCCACATATCAATTTAAAATGAAACTTTTTTTTAATTCAAATTTAGTAAAACTTAAAATTCACTGAGACATTTAGGTTTCTCCTGTTGGATACCTGAGGAGTGTTGGCTTGGTGTATTGACCAGCTAGCTGGTTTTCCTTGAAAGCAAATATGAAATGAAAGAAAGGAAATGTGTCTCCCCTCAGAGCAAGAGTACTGCTCACATGAGAACGATGAGCTTTGGATGATTGGGCCACAGCACTGAATGGATCCCTCTTGCACAGCATGCCTCCTTTTGAAATACTCACCAGTGGCATTCCTTTGTCCTTTTATGCTTAGAATTTTCTGACATGGTGGTTTTCATTTTAATTATAGATTGTTCCCGTGGTGGTGGTGTCAGTGAACTATGGCCCCTCGGGTAGAACCAGGGCTGTGTACCTTGTTTCCGTACCGTCCTGTTCCAGTGGAACCATTTCCTCTCCCTAAGCTGAGTTTGACTGGTGAGTTAAATTCTGGGCTCATGGAGGAAGGGAAATGATTCAGGAAGTGTTTAGTGGAGGGAGTTGTTTTGAGTTACTCCTGTTGCAACCAAAGCAATGCTCTTGCTATCCCTAGTGATTTTAAGTATGGTTGAGAGCTAGTCTACTGGTTGTTTCTGGCCAAATAGCAAATGCAGCTAAACGGCGAGGGAAGTAGAATGCCCCCCATTAAGTAATTTTTCCTTTCCTGAGACCATTTCAAGATACAAATTGGCACTTGGGAAAGTTTAGAAAGATATGATTGAGTCTGGCCAGTGCTGCACGGTGGTCGAGCATCCGCCTGTGAAGCAGGCAGGAGTGCACAGTTGGTTTGATTCCGGGTCAGGGCACAAGCCTGGTTGCAGCCTGGATCACCAATAGGGGTCGTGAAGGAGGAAACCGATCCATGCTTCTCTCTCATGGTTTACATTCCTGTCTCGCCCTTTCTCCCTCCCTGAAATCAATCAAAGTGTATTTTTTTAAAATATATACTGAGTCTAGCCCCGGCTGATGGGGCTCATTGGATGGGCATCTCCCCTTGCACTGAAAGGTTTCCGGATCAGTTCCCAGGGAGGGCACGTGGCAGGGTTTTGCGGTCAGTTCCATGTCAGGGTGGGCAGGAGGCGGCTGGTGCACCTCTCATCTGTGTTCTCTGCCTCTCCCTTCCTCTCTCTACTGTCTATGTCTATATATTGGAGGTATGATCCTTGTGTCAACCAGAACCTATACATGAAGCAAAATGAGAAGAAACTGTCACTTCTGGTAGTTTCACTGCTGACAGTTCGCCAGTGTGAACATTCTGGTGTATATATTTCCAGATTTTATTTCCCCATTTTATCAGTGTATACGTAGTTATCAGAGGAAATTAAATGTTTCAAAACTTATTTTAAAACTGTATTATACAGTGAGCACCTTCCATGTCAGCATATATGTGTACGTCTGTGTGTGTGTGTGTGTATGGAATTATGTATATGTACGTGAGAAGACATGGTCTACACGTGTTTTTAATAAACAACCTTATTTATTCAAAAGGAGTATTTAACTTAATGGGAAATAGTCTACATAAATAGGTAGGTACTTTAGAAATTATCCTTATTTACTATTATAAATGTACAGTTGGGATGTATTCCTCTGAATTATTGAAGATAATCGCCTAGAACTCTTCTGACAGCACGAGAGAAGGCTTCCAGCGCAGCCAGTAGCTGGCTCCATAATGGCTTCAGGTACTGCCTCGAGCCAGGCCTGGCCAGGGCAGGGCCTCTCGTTGGACCAGGCTCTGGCCCCTGAGCAGGCCCTTCCTCTGCCTCCGGAGAGCTCTGGAGCACTGGGCGTGGACGTGGAGCAGGAGAAAGAGACACATTGACTCACACTCCTGGCTTTCCTGTGACTTAGTGCAGACAGGAAAGATGCCACCACCTTTAAGGGAACTCCAGCCCATGAGCCTGCCCTCCCCCGATGATCTGCCCAGATGATCATTCTGCCTCACCTTGTTGAGTTGCCTCGGTGGGCTCAAGGTGCTGCAGCGCCAACCATAGATTTTGGGTGTGGCCCACCAGGTTTGGGCAGGGGAATTGATGGGCACCAAGGCCTGCTCTACCTCGAAGAAGGCGGAGGGAAGGGGCTGCCCCAAACCCTGGACATGGTCCAGCCAGGTCCCCACCATCGCAGCAAAGGCCCTGGGGAGAGGCAGGTGGGCACCAGATTCTGAGTCCTAGTCTTTCCTTCCAGTCTGCCCTCCCATGGTACACTTGTTTAGATCTGAGCTTCTGTGCAGGTCTCCCATGACCACCCATGGGAGAGCACCATGGTAACCCCGGCCCTTGTGTGGCTGTCATGGTTGTAGCAGTTGTGGGATCCAGCAGGTTCAACACGGAGTCTGTGTGAGACTCTTCTTCCCACTGGCAGCTCACCTAAAGGTCCAGTGCACTGCCCACCCCCACCCTCCAGGCCCTGGGCATCTGGGCTGAGGACTGAGACAGGCTTGTGAGCACCCTGCTCACCACAGTCCTGTTCTGAGCCTGGCCACCGTGGTCAGGGGAGATGGATATGGAGAGGGGCAGGCAGAGCGGGTGGGTTTGTGGGGGGGGAGGGGACTGTGAGGGACCAATCAGCACAGCGTCCCCTCTGGGTCTACAAGGCCCGGGACCCCACCCACTGTCGTCTTTGACTCCTATCCTCTTGGAATAGAAGACTCCAGAGCCCAGGCCTTTCTTGGGAATCAGATGATGTATAAGATTAGGGTTCTGCCAGGCACTCTCCATCCCCCACCCACCACAGTCCCCACGATGCTGACTCTGAGGGCCCTCCTTCTGGACCCGGAGACCACTCACTTTATGACTTGGTCCTGCGGTGTGTCAGCCCGGTCATTCTAAACAGGTGTGCATCCAGATGGAAAAATCACTCTGATCGCATCAGCCCTGATGGATGGTGGACACGAGCTGCGAATGATGGTGAGCGTGACTGCTGGACCCAGTGCCCAGAACTGAGGCCCAGGGATTGTGTCTGCTTCATTCCTTGAGTCAGGCTAAGTGTCTCCAAAAGTGCGTGCACATTGTCGAGTAAAGAAACTCCAACCAGGAGCATGCCATACATCTGAGTGGGCCTGGGCTCCTGCTCTCCCCAGAAATCCCCAGTGTGGTTACACCAAGGACCAGGACCGGCTAGGTGAAATCTCACACTGCTTAACAGGTTGCTTTGCATGTGCTTTTCCAACCTCTGATGCCACAGGCCGCTGATGGTTGTGTCAGAGTTCTTTCCGTGGGACAGAGTGAAAGAATTGCCAACAACAACTGCTGCACATCCAGCTACCCTGTCTGCAGAGCCAGGGAGTAGGTGAGACCTGCCATGGCTTGTCCCCACAGCAGTGCTATGAGGTTCCCCCCCCCAGCAACCCACTTTTCAGAGGAGCATCCTGAGACTCGGGAAGATGTGGTGACATTTTCATGCCTCACAGCTAGCAGTGGGCAGAGTCACGAGTGTATGCTCACCTAGATAGAAGCTCGTCCAGGAACCGTTGGGCTCTGCAGAAGGCCAGCGTGGAGACGTGGGGGTGATTCCCCCTGGGAAAGCTGGTACCGTGGCCATGGCAAGATGAGGGACAGGACACAGTTCACACGACATCTCTCTCTGATATTGCTACAAATATGTGAGGAGCGTGTCTTTACCGTCCCATGTAGCTGGACGGGGGCGGGGGGTCCTCATTTCTTTGTCTTGGGGCAGTGGGACACTAGGGAGAGTCCTGGGAGGGTATCTGTGGAGTCCTCAGATTTGAGTGTGGGTTCTGGGCACTGCCAGGTTGTGTTGGGGTTTTGGGTGTAGAGACCCTCGAGGCCAGCTCTCACCTCAGACAGGCACTGGTCTGTGTCGTCAGCCTGGTGCACCTGCACCCTGACCCCGTAGGTGGTGTAGTCGGGTCCATGGGCCAGCACCTCAATGATGTCCTCCTTGGAGCTCTGCAAAGACAGAGTGGGTACTGAGCCAGGAGGCATCAGGAACCTTCCACCCAATCTGTGGTCCTGTGTCATGGCAGACCTAGCCTATGAGGACAGTGAGGATGTTCCTGGCAGCCCTGCTGAGCTTGCAACAATTGATTTGTGTCAAGGTGTAGCCACAGTGAAAGCCTGAATGACTGAGGAAAACTCTGTCCTTTTTGGGATGATATGGAGTTGGGTCAGGCCACAGCTCCTGAGCTGGCCACACTGCAATGGTTTGTCGTCCTCTGTGAGGTGATAGGTTGCAGAGAAAAGTATTCAAGGCCTTTATCCCTTCCTACACCCCTAACCCCCACCCCCGCTTCCCCCTCCCCTTTTTTTTCCAATACACAGCACTATCAAGTGGGATGATGTGTATAGCTTGGAGAAGGTCTGCAAGGACAGTCGGGTTGGGGCTGGTCCACAGGATACTTTGGGCAGGGATTTCATCAGTTGAAAGGAGCATGAGGCAAAGAGAGCAACAGATGCTTTCTCTCTGATCCCAAGAAGCACAGGAAGAAAGACTGCTTTTCTCCCCTACCAGGGAGCTTGTCGGGAGGATTGAAGGTGCAGATCACTTTGGGAGCGGGCCTGTGAGAACTTGAGGCCCCAGATTTGTGTCTGACTTCTGGTCCCACCCCAGTCACCTCAGGGTCCTAGGTGTGGGCCAGCTCTCACCTCAGTTTGGCACTGGATGGTTTTCCTGTCCTGACGCACTTGTCCTTTGTACCCGTTGAGGGCATAAGTGAACCTGTCAGCCAGCTCCTCGACGCTGCCCTTGTTGGAGCTCTGCAAAGACAGAGCCCGCTACCGGGCCAGGAGGCATGAGGGGCCCGGGCATTACCAGTGGGGAAGATGCCCACCACCCATTCTGCTCCCCAGATCAGGCAGAGAGGGGCATCTGCAAAGACCTCCAGGCAGGGAGTGAAGTTGATGACCCCTTGGGCACCCCTGCGATTTAACAAGTGGGTAGCAGAGCTCCGACCCCAGCACTCAGCTTCCCTTCCTGTGAGCCATGACCTGGGCAGTGAACAAGATACACCCTCCAACACCCTCCAGGCTTCTGACACTTACCAACCTGCTCCTTAGCCCAGGTTGAGCATCCCTCATCCCCTGCTTTCTTCCCCTCACCATCCCGGGCGCACACACACACACACACACACACACTCCTGGGATGAGGGGTAAGAGGTGTGGGGCTCCCCAGGTGTGACCCCCAGTTGGCGCCCAAGTGTGAGCTGAAAGGGCCTGCCCTTGGTTACCTGTGTGTGCCTCGTGCCAGAGGGCGAGGGGTATCAGTGGTGGCGCTTGCGCCTGTTTCCCCAGCAACAGAAACATCTCTTGCCCTGGGCTTTCTTCTTCCCAGAGCTTCGGAAGAACGGGAAGCAACAGAGAGACATCCTGGTCTCCTGACCTTCTCCACTCAAGTGAGCTGGAAAGGAAGTTGTCTCTAGAAGAGGCATGGGCAAACTTTTTGACTTGAAGGCCACAATGGGTTCTTGGCAGGCTGTAAGATAAGCATGGATAGAGTGTTTGTGTGAACTAATGTAAATTCAAAGTAAACATCATTAAATAATAGGGTGCGGTCTTTTTTTTTTTTTTTAGTTTTATTATTTCCAAAGGGCCAAATCCAGCCCGCGGGCCATAGTTTTCGCATGGCTGTCCCAGGTGCTGGGACTTGGAGTGTCCCATGGGGTAGTGGCTGTTGTGGTCGGGAAGGGCTCATTCCAAGGGTGAACTTGGGCTTGTCAGGTATTTAAAACGCTTGGAAGATTGGGGCTTCCCTGGGCCTTGCTCTGTGGGGGCAGCCAAGGAGTCACTTTCCCAAAGGGTGGGACTTGTCCAGCCCCTGGTTCCTGGGAGAAACCAGGAGAGTGGAGAGGCTCCATCAAGTCGCCACCTGGGACCAAGAGCCCCAGTGAGAGACCAGTAGCCCCAGTGTGGGCGCCTTCCCTGTGCGGGGCTGGTCCCCTGTCATTGTGGGGCAGGTTGCATGTGCTCCCTGGACGTGGAGGAGTGGTGGCTGCTGAGCTGACAGGAGGCAGCTGGGGACAGAGTTCCCGCCATACCCCAGCAGGGCCCCCTGTCTATTAAGCCAGGAAGTGAGGGGTCCTGCTTCTCTGGGGCTTGTGTCTCAAGCCAGGGGACAAGACGCATCTGTAGTCCCCAGAAAGTTAACTACCTGGTCAAATAGGGTGTGTGTGTGGGGGGGGGGGGGTGAGCAGGGGAGGTTGGAGAATCGAGCTGAGGGAAGGGAATGGGCATGGGCAGAGCTTATTCCAGGCCTATGAATATGTGTCTAGGAGGGTAGTCACCACGTGAGCCCATATACAACTTGGTGTTTATTTAGCAGTGTCTTCAGTGCAAGGATGATGATTAAATTGTGGGTGGTTGGTTGGGTGGGTGGGAGGTTGGTTGGTTTGGTCTCAGAAGAAATAAGAGGTAGAGACAATCGTCAGTCTTTACTTAGAGCCCAGCAGTGGCCTGACTGGGTCTTGGCTGGTAGGGCCTGTCCTTCTCAGGCTGAGTTTGGAAGTGTTCTGAGAGAGATGGCAGCACTTCTCCCACCTGTGAGCTGAGGCTGGTTTCCTTGCTGCCTAGCAGCTGGCTGTCCGAGGGGCTTAGTGGTAGGAATGATTCACACACAGCTCCCTTCCTCACTGGGGAGAATAGGTGACATGTGGCTCTCAGTCCTTGCACTAAACTAATGTCAGGTTGGGGCAGACCCTACATGGAAGTATTTCAGCTTCACAAACCATTTGAGTGAGTTATATAACAACTCTTATGTTTTTTTAATTTTTAAGGCAGAAAATACAGCCACATTTTAATTTGATGTTTACAAGAGTTGATTTTCACACCCCCAAAATTGGCTTCAGCTGAAGTTTTCCATACCTGGGAAGTTACTTGTTGAATTTTAATAAAAGTGACATATGGTGCTCAACACATCTGTATTTTCTGAGCCTTTTCACACCAATACAAAGAATATGCAATTGATGTTTTAAAAAGATAGTGCTAAATTTACTAATTTGGGTTATAGTACAGTTACTAAGAAATGTTTAATAGCATCTACCAAAATGTTATAGGATAAGGTTTATAGAGGTTGTATATTTTTAAAATGAGTAGTA
The DNA here is from genome assembly GCF_964212035.1 of Myotis nattereri. Lineage (NCBI taxonomy): Eukaryota > Metazoa > Chordata > Mammalia > Chiroptera > Vespertilionidae > Myotis > Myotis nattereri. The sequence goes on along the minus strand of NC_138085.1, from coordinate 7,053,174 downwards.
TTATAAAACTGTGTTTACATTTTTGTGAAGTTTTGTACCACAAAGTTTAAAACAAGGAAAAGTTTATTATTGCTGAGATATTTAGGAACATTGTAGAAATCTGAACCTACAATTATTTTTTGAAGCGTTTGTAGAAACCTTATTTAAGAGGTCTAATTTTACCCTCATCCTATAGATGCAGCCTGGAGACCCAGAAAGGGTAAGTGAAATCCCCACGACCACAAGCTATTAATAGCAGAGATCAAATGAGAACCCAGGGCAAGTGCTCATTCTATTTTTCCTGTCAGCCTCTGTAGACCCAGTTGAGGTTAGAACCATAGAGCTGTGACTTAGGAGATCTGAATCCTTTAAAAATCTTTTCTGTATACATATGTTTCTCTTAGGAGTCTTGATAGTATTATTTAATTACTAGAGTCCCAGTGCATGAATTGGTGCACATTGAAAGGAAATTAATTAGAAGAAATATTGTAAGATCACTATTTGCCCTTTCTCAATAATAGAAGTGTATACCAAATTCACGATCAACAATGACAGATGGAAACACTTGCAACTGGCGCCAGAGAGATAGATAGATAGATAGATGTAGATATAGATATAGATATAGATATCGATATAGATATATAGTTATAGATATAGATATATAGATATTTGCTTACTTAGACCTGCTTTCTGATTAGGTAAACTTTTTCCAGCTTGGTGAAGTGCCCCAGTTTCTTTTTCAGGATATTGACAGCAAAACAGCATAAATACCAAAATGAAAGCAGATTATTATTGTGGATCATGCAGAGATAACAAAGGGAGAAATATTTAACTATAACCCCGTTTGACTATATTCCGTGCAGTGAGAAAACCTGAAGTCATGTTCAGGCTCTACCATTTCTTGCTTCTTTTCAGTTGGGTCAATTTTTAAAACATTCTAAATCTCCATTTTCTGGCTAATGAAATGAAAACAGGATTCTACCGAGTCTCCTCTCTACCTATTCCGGGACTTCAGTGAGGATCAAATGAGATGAGGCACATGAAAACACTTCAAAGACATTTGGTGAAAGTGTAAAATGTTTGCACCTGGCTATAAAGCAAGTGGGTGAAGAAACTCCAAGGAGGCTAGTCGCTAGGGAGAGGAAGCCTGGCATTACTATGTGACATCATTACCTGGTGCCCACAGCCACCATTTCTGTGCTGGGCTGGCCTGTGGGCTTTGTGCCATGGGTTCGTGGCGGGGCCTGTGTCCCACTTGGGAAAAGCGGAGTGTTGCTTGTGGACTCTGGGTGCGCAGTGCCCTTCCTCTGTAAAGGGCCAGTTCAGGTCACAGCAGCTCCAGTATTGAACGCCTGCCCCTGGTGGTCAGTGCTCTTCATAGCGAGTGGTCAGGTGGTGGAATCCTTAGCACATTAGCCTTTTATATATATGGATTTGCAATAAGAACGGCAAAAACCGTTTTTAAAAAAGTTACTGTGGCTCATGTCTGAAGTTTATCAAATCTGAAACTTTACTGTAGATATCAGCCTTCCAATGAGGAATTCTTCAAATACAGCCTGAGCTGTGGACCCTGAGGCATCCTGCCTAAGAGCCTCTCTTCAGGGTTGCTGACCCGCCCCATCCCCTACTGCGCCTCTAACCCCTGCCCATTATTTTTCCAAGCAGACCCAGCATCTCCAAAGCCCAGTGTTCTCATTCAGGAGCTGTTGGAGTGCAAGAATGCATTTTAAAGGATATTTCACAACCCAAAGCACTTTTTAAGCTTCTCAAAGATAAGTGGATGGTCACTGAACATGGATGCAAAATGCGTTTTACACCAAAAAAAGTTACTTAAATGTGTTTTAGAAGATTTTTTTCATTATCAAAATAATATAGGATCATTAGAATTTTAAAAAGAATAGTATAAAGTAAAGGAAATCACTTCTTTCCACTATCCAAGGTTAACCACTGTCAACATTTCAAAGTATTTCCTTTTGTCTTTCGTACATTTATATATCTAGATACCTTTTTGAGGTGATACAATTAATTCATTTATATTAATATATGTTGTATTGACTTCAGAGAGGAAAGGAGAGGGAGAGAGAGAGGTAGTAGTAATATGAATGATGAGAACGAATCATTCATCACCTGCATCCTACATGCCCCCTACTAAGGATGGAGCCCCACGTACTCTGACAGGGACTCCATGTATGACCTCCTGGTTCATAGATCAAGGCTCAACCAGTGAGCACGCCTCCAGGGCAAGATGATACTATTTGTTATGTGTGTATCCTGATTTGTTTTCTCTTAGTTATGGTGTTTTCATTCCACTGCATCTATAACCACTTTTTTCCCGTTTATGAAGGCACTGTTTATTTTTCCCAGCTTTATTGAGAAATAATCAATATACACCACTGTATAAGTTTAAGGCAGACAAAAGGATGGTTTGATTTGCCTACATTGTGAAATGACCACCACAGTGGGTTCAGCTAACATGTACTGAAGATGTGACAAACCAAAATTGAAATCTCTAATGTAATTTGGGTTATTTTTTCTTCAAAGTCAAATCTACAATTGTTACTATTGCAAAAAAGAGCTTGTACTTGGAACTAAAGTGCAGGGTGTGGTGGGTCTGCAGGCTGGGGCTCTACTGCCCTGGCCCCTTGCACTTGAGCCCTGTGCCTATTCACATGCAGATCCTTTCTCCTTCCAGACTTCACATGAGGCTGGTGATGGATGTGCTGCCCCTGCTGGACGGGTTCCACAGTCTGTCTTCCCACCACGGAGTGTCAGAGGTGAGAGCCCCCTGTGTAAGGCTGTGGAGCATATGAAGTTCAGAGTCACTTTTGTCTCAGCAGCTCTGGGGGTGACCTCAGCATCAGCATGCGCAGAGCCTATGCTGGCCTCCAGGGTGTGCTCTGTGCGGGTCCAGCTCACCCACAGCTCCTCTCTCCCTGGATTTCAGCCACCTTACTGGTCCTTCTGCTAGAAGCTCTGGTTCTCTCAGAACCTTACACTCCTCTCCACCCATGAGCTGTGTGGCAGCTTCATATAACAGGATGGTTTTCAGGGAAAACTGGCAAGAGAAAAAGAAGAAAAATAATCAGGAGTCGCCACAATACTTTGGAGTCCAGGGCCTGGCCAGGAGACAAGGGGGAAGGGTCCAGGGCAGCCGCCACTCTGGCTCCAACAGGCCCCTGGTCCAGTCCTCTCTGAGTCATTCCCGACCTGTGCACAGAGCGGTGCTAGGACTCACTGCCTTCAAGACAAATCAGCTCACCATCGTGCTGGTCTCTGGTCAGGTTCTCAATTCTCTCCCCACTCAGCCCACTGCTGCTCTCTCTGGAGTCCGCAGATACTATTCTCTCTGAGACCATGGTTGACATCATTGGATGGACAGCTGGCCATTGGTCTGCTCCGTCTCGATGGCTCCAGAATGATGTGTTTCCTTCTTTTGAGAAGAAGAAAAACGAGCAAGAATATGGGTCTGGACAGCAAGTAGCCTTTCTGTAGAAATGCATGGACAGTGAGTTTTTTACTCTTAGTACTTTGAAGTGCTATGTGGATTGGCACGAGGTACTTTTATTTTATTATTCTTTCTGGATGTTCTCCCTGAATGTGACTGAGTTGGCTGGCTGCACAGGTAAAGGAACAAGAGGGTGAGTGTGCTGCCCTGTGTGCCAAGTAGCAAGGAGTTTGTGCTGTTCTGCATTTCTGAGCCTCTCTCACCATGTGAATCAGCTCTGGCCAGAGGCAAGGATAGCCATGAGTGGCTGCCCCCAGGCCATCCTGACACCACTCGTCTGTCCGACCTCTACACCAGTGAGCTGTGCTCATTGCCAGCTAAGTCCACAAGCCAGGGGAGCCCTGGAGCCCTGAGTCACTGCGTGCAGAGCATGAGCATTGGTGGCTCCCTGGCCCACATCATGGACCAAAAAGAGCAAGATTTTATGGGGTACAGACACTGAAAAGGCCTTCATGACAGCCCTGCATTATTACCCTAATGATACAGGTTTGGATGGACAATTACAAACTCCCTACTTGACCACAGAGTAAAATATCAAACCTTTAATGCGTGACACTCCGTCTCTCATCTACGTTTCACCCCTTAAAATAGGGATGTGTTGATTTCCTCCACCAGCATTACTTCTTCCATCTCGCATTCAAGTTGACAGGAAAATTGGAGCCATCTATGGAAGGAGAGAGCATATGAAGACAGGGTATTATTTTTAGATCATTTTGAGCACCACTCTGTCGAGTACAAAGAGAAAAATTATTTATCTTTCCTGACTCTTAACAGGGCATAGGGATATTTTCCACAGTTGAGATCTGTAGGTGATTAAAAGGCACCTGCTTCCAAGGACAATGCTGCCTTCCTTCATCCTTGTCCTTGGGTTGCGTCACTCCTGGGCCCTGTGCCCAGGTCCCAACCAAGACACCGAAAAGTGAATCTGCTCTGTCGACGAGACCCTGGCCCAGCGTTCCTGGAATGGCACAAAAGGCCCATCCTTGTCACTTGGTGGATGTGGTTTAATGAAGCAGAGGGTCACTGTGGGAGATTTGCACTACCTGCGTTGTGTTTTGTGAGATGGTTAAAAGGTTTGAAGCTCCTTTAAGAAACCAGGTGGCACAGTGAAGGAGCTGTTCCCCCCAGTGATCGCATTAGAGGTGGCTGAGACACAGCAGCTGTATTAAAAGCTGTGGAAGCTTCATGATGGGATGAGAACTTAACTGTGTAGGTCACTGGTCTGGATGGTGGCCCTCAATCCCACTGACCACCAGTTCCTGTGGGCAATTCCTTATCCTCAGCCCTGACCCCAACTGGACCTGCTGGACCAGATTCCCTGGGGCAAGACCACCAAATCTGGTTGTCGCCCCTTTTAGTTTTGAACCTTTTAAAAATATAATTGTAGATTCCATTATTTATAAGAGATAACGCAGAGGTGGCCCATGGAATCTGACCTGGTTTCCCTCAATAATATCTTATAAAAATCTCACAACCAGGATATTGACAGTGACCCAACCGCCCATGTAGGGCCGATAGAAAACAGCTCTAACTGATTCTCCCACACCCAGGACAAAGCCTTCTATTTTTATTTTTTGGTATATTATTATCACAGTAATATATACACAATGAAATTTACCATTTTAACCATTTTTCAGAGCACAGTCCAGTGGTGGTAAGTGGTCCTTAACACAACTTAACAAACATATTGTTGTGCTGCCCTTACCACCATCGGCTCCATCACTGTTCTCATCTTCTACAACTGAAGCTCTGTCCCCACTAAACAGCAACTCTGCATCCACTCCCCCATTACTGGTACCCTCCATCTTACCTCTATGACTCTGATGGCTCTAGGGACCTCATGTGAGTGGGATCACACACTATTTGTCCTTTTGTGACTGGCTTATTTCATTGAGCATCATGTCTTCAGGGTCCATCCAGGTTGTAGCATGTGCCACAATGGCCTATTTTTCTAAATTGAATATATTGGGGTGAGATTGGTAATGAAATCATGTAGCTTTCAGGTATACAGTTCTGTAATACATCACCTGTATGTTGAAGTATGTATCTCACCTCCCTCCCCTCTTACCCCAGGTCAGGTCTCCTTCCATCACAATTTATCCTTTCTAAGCCCTCTTCTACACACACCCCTCTCTCCGTGATAATCACCAAACTGCTGTCTGTGTTTCTAAGTCTTTTCTTTGCTTAATCCCTTCACCTTTTCCCCCTAGTCCCTCAACCTCGTCCCCTCTGACAGTATTCAGTCAGTTTTCTGCACCTATGAGTCTGTTTCTATTTTGATTGTAGTTTGTTTTGTTCATTAGATTCCACATTTAAGTGAAACCATAAGGAACCTGTATTTCTCTGACTGGCTTACTTCACTTCACTTAGCATAATACTCACCGGCTCTGTCCATGCTGTTGTAAAAGGTAAGACTTCCTTCATTTCCTTTTTGCGTGTGTGGGTGAGTCGTATTCTGTTGTGTTAATGTACCACAGCCTTTTCTCCACTTATCTGCTGCTGGGCACTTGGGCTGCTGTGAAATCTTCGCTATTGTAAGTAATGCTGCAGTGAACATAGCATTGCATATATCCTTTCCGATCAGTGTTTCAGGTTTCTGCAGATATATTCTCAGAAGTGGAAATGTTAGGTCATAAAGCAGTTCTATTTTTAATTTTTGAGGTAAGTTCATACTACTTTCCACAGTGGTTGCACCAATCTGCATTCCCCCCAAGAGTACACGAGAGTTCTCTTTTCTCCACATATTCACCAGCAGTTGATGTTTATTGATTTATTGATGATAGCCATTCTGACAGATGTGAGGTGATACCTCACTGTGATTTTAATTTCCATTTCTGTAATGATTAGTGATGCTCAGCATCTTTTCATTTGTGTAATAATCATCTGCAGATCCTCGCTGGAGAAGTGTCTGTTTAGGTTCTTTGCTCATTTTTAAATTGGATTGTTTAATTTTGTTATGATGCTGTGTTTTTTAAGTTCTTCATAAATTTTGGATATTAAACCCTTATCAGATGTATCATTGGCAAATATGTTCTCCCCTTCAGTGGGTTGTCTTTTCATTTTGTTGGTGGTTTCCTTTGCTGTGCAACAACTTTTTAGATGGATGTAGTCCCATTTGTTTTTTCTTTTGCTTCTGTTGCCCAAATAGATATATCAGAATAAAAAATATTTCTATGAAAATTTATTGCCTTTACTTTCTTCTAGAATTTTTACGGTTTCAAATCTCACTTTCAAGTCTTTAATCCAGTCTGCGTTTACTCTTCAATATGGTGTAAGAAGGTAGTCTGCATTCATTTATTTTTCTACTTATGTGTCCAATTTTCCCAATAGCATTTATTGAGTGGACTATCTTTACCACATGTATATTCTTGTGTCCTTTGTCTAATATTAATTGACCATAAATGTATGGGTTTATTTCTGGACTTTTTGTTCTGTTCCACAGGTCTTTATGTCTGTTTTATGCCAGTACCATACTATATTTATTACTATGGCCTCGTAGTATAGTTTGTTATCAGGTAGCATGATTCCTCCCACTTTGTTCTTCTTTCTCAAGATTACTCTGGCTATTGGTTTGGTTTTATTTTGTTTGTTTTATTTGTGTGTGTGTGTGTGTGTGTGTGTGTGTGTGTTGGGTTTCTTGGTGGTGTTTTTTTTTTTTTTTTTTGTACTTCCATATAAATTTTTTGTGATATTTGCTGTAGCTCTCTGAATTACGTCATTGGACATTTGAACGTTGTTAATTCTTCCTGTCTTTGAACACCATATGTACTTTTATTAATTTGTATCTTCTTCAACTTCTTCCTGTCTTTCTTCCTTTCTTTCACTTTCTTCCTGTCTTTCACTTTCTTTCCTTCTTTTCTTCTTTCTTCCTTTCTTTCACTTTCTTTCCTTCTTTTCTTCTTTCTTTCTTTCTTTCTTTCTTTCTTCCTTCCTTCCTTCCTTCCTTCCTTCCTTCCTTCCTTCCTTCCTTCCTTCCTTTCTTTCTTTCTTTCTTTCTTTCTTTCTTTCTTTCTTTCTTTCTTTCCCTTCCTTCCTTCCTTCCTTCCTTCCTTCCTTCCTTCCTTCCTTCCTTCCTTCCTTCCTTCCTTCTTCTTCATGATCTTTATTATGTTCAGGTGAATTCCCTCTATTCACCTCAACAGGTGGCATGGGTGAAGCTGCAACCCAGGTACATGCCTTTGACTGGGAATCGAACGCATGATCCTTTATTGTAGTCAAATAAATATAAGATTTAGAGTTTTAACCACATTTAAGTATACATCAAGTATATTGACATGCAATTCTCACCACCATGTATCCCCAAATTTGTATTTATTTATTCATTTTTGCTTTTCATGGCTTTTATCTCTGTTAATAAATTTATTGGGGCAGGGTGGTTTTAGGTGTGTACAATTCAGTAATAGATCACTTGTAGGTCAGTTTTTTCTAATTGACTTCTAGTTTTATACAGTCATGATCAGAAAAGATTCTTGATATGATTTCAATCTTCTTAAATTTACTGAGACTGTTTTTGTGCCCTAACATGTGGCCTATCTAGATAATGTTGCACGTCCACTTAAAAAGAATGTATATTCTACTGCTTCAGGGTGAAATGCTCTGAAGATACCAATTAAATCCATTTGATCTATTGTGTTATTTCTGTCCACACTTTTTTTTTTTTAAAAGACTAGGTGTGAGGCCGCCCTGTGCAAGGGTGAGGCAGTGCCCAAGTCTTCCCCCCCCCCCCGTCTTCTCCCTCCCCCCCCAGCCCCCGCCCATCTCCCTCCCCCCCCAGCCTCTGCCCATCTCCCTCTGCCCCCACCCACAGGGGCCCCAGCCCAGGAGGAGGTCAGGGCTCAAGTCTCCCCCCCGCCTTCTCCCTCCCCCCCCAGCCCCCGCCCATCTCCCTCCCCCCCCCAGCCCCCGCCCATCTCCCTCCACCCCCACCCGCAGGGGCTCCAGCCCAGGGGAGCCAGGTGAGCATGTCACACACTAGGGCGAAGGGAACGCTTCACTGATTTCAGTGTCACCCTTGCGCAGGGGCCACCCTAATCTCCTCTGTATCATTCCAGCTTTACTATATGTGCTGCTGCTGCTGCTGCTGCTGCTGCTGCAGAGTCCAGCACCAGGCCACTCTTTGCTTCTTGATTTTCTGTGCGGAAGATCCAGCCATTGATGCCAGTGGGATGTTCAAATCCCCTACCACGTCTGTATTATTGTTGAACTCTCCATTTATGTACATCAGGATTTGATTTACACATTTACTTGCTCTTATGTTGAAGAAATACATGTTTGCAAGGGTTATATCCTCTTGTTGGATTGCTCTCTCTTTATCATTCTGTGGTGTCCATTCTTATCGCTCAATACAGCCTTTGTTTTAAAGTCTATTTTGTCAGCTATAGGTTTACCTCCCCGGCTTATTTTTCATTTGTATTTGCATGAAATACCTTTTGCCATCCCCTTGCTTTTTGTCTGTATATCTTTCATTCTGAGGTAGGTCTCTTGTTGACTGCATATATATGGTTCTTGATTTCTTATCGATTCAGCTACCATGTCTTTTAATTGCAGCAGTCAAGCCACTTACATTTAAAGTGATTGTTTGTAGATATGTTTTATTCTTTTAACTCTGTTTCCCTTTTATTCCTTCTTGATAGTTCTTATACTAATGGTTTGGTGGTAACACACTTCTTTTGCTGTTTCTTGTCTGGGAAGCTCTTTATTTCTCCATCAATTTTAAATGACAGCCTTGCTGGGTAAAGTAGTCTTGGTTGAAGGTCCTAGCTTGTCATTATTTTGAATATTTTGTGCCAATCCCTACTGGCCTGGTATGTTTTTGTAGAGAAATAAGTTGACAGTCTTATGGGAGCTCCCTTGTAGGTAACTGACCGTCTTTCTTTTGTTGCTTTTAAGATGTCCTGTCTTTAATCTTTGTCATTTTCATGATGATGTGTCCTGGTGTCAAGCCTTTTTGGGTTCATCTTGTTTGGGACTCTGTGCTTCCTGGACTTGTGTGTCTCTTCCTTCACCAGGTTAGGGAAGTGTTCGGTCATTATTTCTTTTAATATGGTGTAGTCCCTTAACCTTTCTTTTGTCCTTGTACTCCTATAATGTGGATGTTGTTAATGTTTCATGTTGTCCCAAAAGTCCCCTAAACAGTCCTCATTTTTAAAAGTTCTTTTTTTCTTTTTGCTGCTTTTGTCTTCTGTGACCCTGTCTTCCAAATCACTCATTTGATTCTCTCCTTAATCAAATTATTTATTTTCTCTAGTGTATTCTTCATTTCAAAGATTTTACTCTTTATTTCTGACTGGATCTTTTATATGGCTTAAATGTTCTTTTTCATGCCTACTATCAGTTTTCAAGTTCCCACTGATTTCATCCATTCTTCACCTAACTTCAATTAACTATCTGGAATATTGCTTGCCTCACTTTGTTTAGCATTTTTTCTGGATGTGTCCCCTGTTCTTAAATTTGGGGCATGTTTCTTTGCATTTTGGCTGCCTCTGTGTGTTTGTTTCTTTGTGTTAGAATCCAGGTCTTGGTAGTGTGGCTTCGTGTAGTAGGAGTCCTGTGGAACCCAGTGGCAATTTCTTCTTGATCATCTGAGTTGAGTGCTCCAGGGATGTCCCGTGTGTGTTATGTGAACCTTCCTGTGGCAGTTGATTCTTGATGGCTGTTGGCCCATTCATGTACTGATTCGATGCTCAGGCTAGTTGGCTGTGACCACAGTGTACCCTGCCTACAGTGTAGTGTATGAGCTGCTGACAGGTGTTGACCACGTGGAGCACAATTCATCTCAGCGGGGTCTGGTGCCTGCCTAGATCTCTCTTTGGATATGCCGCTTCTGAGGCTAATTGTATCCTTCTCTGATGTGCTCTGAAGCTGGCTATCGGCTTGTTGGTCCTGGGGCTTCCTGGGAGGGACTCTGGTGCTGAACAATGTCAGAAGCTTGATGTGACTCTCCCAGGGCAATCTATTTGCATCTACAAAGCAATTCACAATTTGTGACAGCCTCTGCTGAGGCCCAGTGAGCACAGGAAGGTCCAAGCAGGGCACCAAAGCTGGCTTTGACTAGCACTGAGCCTGGGGACAGGTCAGCAAAAGTCCCAGAGCACACCATGTTCTGCCTCCCTGTCTGCCTCCATCTGCCGGGTGCCTGTTTCTCTCAGTTAATGAAAGAGTCTCTGGAAGCACTCAAGTTGCATGAGGTAGGTTCTCAGGGAGTCCCCAGGTAGAGGTGAGTGGTGTTCACCAGATGGATACAGGTTCAAGCTCAGTGTCAGTGTTGGGTCTGAGGCCACTCAGCAAATGTCCCAGGGTATACCACGTCCAGCTGCCACCCGCTGGGTCCTCACACATCTTTGAGCAGTGTACAGAAGACACAGACCTGGCATTGTTTGTAGGAGGAGAATGAAAAATCAAAAGAGGCTGCTTCCCAGGATTGAAGATGTCTGGAATCTGTAGTCTGAGATCAGCCGTGTGAGCTTAAGGGCTTTGCAGAGGGTCTGTGGATTCTCAAAGGCCAGAGAGCTGCTTCCTGTTGTAGATGACTCATGGATCCCCTGGGATGCCACAGGGGAGCGAGAGCATGGTGGGATCATGCAGGTGCACTCCAGCCATCACGTAGTGAAAAGTAGAGTCCCCTCATGGGTGGCTGATTTCAGCAGATTCATCCCTCCATTTCTGTCCTAAGAGAACTAGAGCTCTCTCCAGACTTCCGACCACATGCATGCTCACTGGCTTCCCGGGCAGCACTGTCCCTGCCTTCTTTCCTCAAGGCTGGGCGAGCCAGGCTGGCTGGAGTGTAGGGAAGGGAGGATAGAGGTCCATTTGGAGGGTTGAAATGCTGTGAGAACTTTTAAGGTTTAAATTGATTTTCTCTGTGTCTGCTCCCACACTACAACTAAGCAGCCAAAGTGATGCTTAGCTCACTCTCAAGGAAGCACAATTCTGCCCTGCACCAGTGCCACACATCACCAGAGCAGTGAAGGGAGCTACTGGAGGAAGAAGACAGGGCATTCCTCTCCCAGCAGTGTAACACCCTCACAGGCATGATTCTGTCTGGAGAGCTGACCCCTGCTGGAGCGCTTAAGGCTTTTAGGCACAGAGTGTAATGATCTGATTTATATTTTTTAAAGATCACTCTGATTTGCATTTGCATTTTTATTAAAAATTACTTCTTTAATTTTTTTTTCAATTAGGGATGACATTCAATATTAGTTTCAAGTGTACAAAATAGTGGTTAGACATTTATATAACATATAAAAGCATCTCCTGATAAGTCTAGCATGGGATATCTTTGAAAAGGGTATTAATCCTATTCACGAGGGCTCCACCCTCATAACCTAATCAACCTCAAAAGACCCACCTTTTATTTATTTTTAATCAACCTTATTTGGGTGACATTCATTAATAAAATTGCATAGGTCAGGTGTGCAATTCTCTAATGCAGCATTTGTATATCGCATTGTGTGCTCACTGGCTTCAGGTCAAGTCTCCTTCCATCACCATTTATCCCCCCTATGCCCTCTTCTCCCTCCCCTACCTGTCACCCACCAACCTTAGCCCCTACTCCCCACACGCCACCCCCACCCGCCACCCCACACCCCACACCCCCAGCCCCGACCTGCCTCACCACATCCCCAACGCACAGCCCCCATCTGCCACCCCCAACTCCCCTCCCGCCAGCTCTCATCCCCCAACACTACCCCTCACCCCCACCTCCCACTCTTACCCCCAACCCTACTCCCCACCGGCCCCCCCATCACGCACCCCACACCCCACACCTCCCATCCTCCACCCCCAACTTCCCAGCCCCCACCCCCCACCCCCCTTCCCCTGCTTGTGATTTGACATTTGAAATGATATTTGAGATGTGTCTTGAGAGCACAGGTAGGATTTAGACAGATGAAGAAGGTGAGAATATGCTTCAGGTACAGGGAGTGGACATTCGGCCTGGAGGCAGGAGAGATGAACACTGGACAGACCAGAGCATATGCCCCTCAGATGCCTGTGAGTGAGGGGTCAGGGCAGGGAAACAGAAGACCCTGCATGGAGGGAAAGGGTAGAGGGATAAGCGGACCAACCACAGAGTGGTCAGAGCAGGAGAGACAGCAGCCCCTCCATGGGAAGGCAGGGCAGCAGGGTCAGGGGACCAGGGGAGGGGCCGATGGACAGGTATGAGAGGGAATGCTGCCAAGGGGCAGGGCTGGGGGCAAGGGCTCCACCATGGGGAACAAGGAACTCTCCATAGAGGGGTCTGTTTCCCCTGTTACCTATCTCTACTCCCATGTCCCCCGTTCCCTGGCCCCTCCATGGATGGTGCCCTAACCCCCCTATCTTGCTCGGACTATGTGGGGTCCTTTGTCCTCCCTGCCCTGCTACCTCCCTGGAGGATGCCCTCTCCCCCCTGCCCTGCCATCTATTTCAGGACCTGTGCTAAAATCCTTGCTGTCTCAAAGTAGGCCTCCCTATCCCCCCAGCCTCTCCTCTCCATGGAGGCTTCCCTATTCCCTCTCATGCATGCCCTGTCCCTCCATGTAGGATTCTGTCCTCTCCCTGCCCTTCTCCCTCAAACTGGGGCTCCCTTTCTCCACTGCTTGCCCCCTCAAAGTGAGGTTCTCTGTCCCCCTGCCGTGCCCCCTCCATGAAGGAAACCTTCCTCCCTGACCCTCCCCCTCAAAGTGGGGTTCTCTACACCCCTGCCATGCCCCATCCATGGAGGGTACCTTCTCCTCCCTGCCCCTCCCCCTAAAGTTGGGATCCCTGTCCCCCTGCCCTGCTCCCTCAATGGATAGTTCTGTCTCCTCTGTGCCCTGCTCTCTCAAAGTGAGGTCCCCTTTCCTCCTGCCCTACCCTCTGCATGGGGATTACCTGTCCAACTGCGCTGCCCCCTCCCCATAGAGGTTTCCTGGTCTCCCCTCTCCTCCCTGCTCTGCCCCCTATAATTGGGGTTCCCTTCCTTCCTGTCCTCCCCACTGCATGGAGGGTTTCCTGTACCCACTATTCCATCCCTGCAAGTGCAGTTCCTTGTCCCCCAGCTCTAACTCCTTTCTGAAGGTTTCCCTGGCCCCCTGCCCTGCCCCCTCCATGAAGGTTTCCCTGTCTCCTGCCCTCCACCCTCTATGGAGAGTCCCCTCTCCTACCTGCCCTGTCCCCTCCATGGAGTGTGCCCTCGCCCCCCTGCCCTGTCCCATCCATGGAGGGTTTCCTGTTCCTCTGCTCTGCCCCCTCCAAGGAGGGTCCCCTCTCCTCCCTGTGTGGCCCATCCCTGTTGGGTTACCTGGCAAGCCCCCCCCCCCCTCGAGTCCTGCCCCCTCCATGGATGGTTCCCTGCCCCACCTGTTCTGTACCCTCCATGGAGGTTTCCCTGTCACCACTGCCCTGCCCCCTCCCTGGAGGGTCCCCTCTCCTCCGTGCCCAGTCTACTCCAAGGAGTATGCCCTCTCCCCCGAGCCCTGTCCCATCCACGGAGGGTTCCCTTATCCTCTGCTCTGCCCTCTCCATGGAGGGTCCCTTCTCCTCCCTGCCTTGTCCTCTCCAAGGAGAGTCCCCTCTCCTCTCTGCCCAGTCCACTCCATGAAAGTCCCCACTTTCCCTGCCCTCCCTCCTCCATGGAGAGTCCCCTCTCCTCTCTGACCTGCCAATCCTTGGAGGGTCGCATGTTGCCAGTCCCCACTGCCCTGCCCCATCAATGGAGAGTTCCCTGCTCCCCAAACCCCCTGCATTTCCCCCTCCATATAGAGCACCCATTACCACTATCCTTCCCTTCCTTGGAGGGTCCCTTCTCCTTCCTGCCCTGTTACCTCCACGGAGGGGTCCCCCCTCCTCCCTGTTTGGCCCATGACTGTAGGTTTCCCTTTCCCCGTCTCTGCCCTCTCCTCCCTGCCCTGTACCCTCCATGGAGGGATCCTTCTCCTCCCTGACCCATGCCCTCCGTGGAGGGTCCCTACTCCTCCCTACCTGTTCCCTCCGTGGAGGGTTCCCAAAACCCTACTGTCCCCCTGCATGGAGAGTACCTTCTCCTCCGTGACCCGTCCCCTCCATGGAGGTTCCCATCTCCTCCCTGTCTTGTCCCCTCCATGGAGAGTCCTCTCTCCTCCCTGTCTGTCCCCTTCATGGAGAGTTCCCATCACCCTACAGTCCCCCCTGCATGGAGGGTCCCAATTTCTCCCTGCCCTTCTCCATCATGGAGGGTCCCCTCTCCTCCCTGCCCTTCCCCTCCATGGAGGTATCCTACTCCTCCCTGACCCATCCCCTCTATTGAGGGTCCCCACCCCTCCTTGCCTGTTCCCTCCATGGAGGGACCCCTCTACTGCCTACGTGTCCCTGAAAGGAGGGTCCCCTCTTCTCCTGGCCCATCACCTCCATGGAGTTTCCCCTCGCACCCATGCCTGTCCCCTCCATGGAAGTTTCCCTGCCCCCACTGCCCTGCACCCTCCATGGAAGGTCCCATCTTCTCCCTACCCTTGCCGCCTCCATGGAGGGTCCCATCTCCTCCCTGCTCTCTCCCCTCCATGGAGGGTCCGCTCTCCTCCCTACCTGTCCCCTCCATGGAAGGTTCCCCACTGCCCTGCACCCTCCATGGAGGGTCCCATTTCATCCCTGCCCTTTACCCTCCATGGAGGATCCCCACTCCTCCCTGCCTGACACCTCCATGGAGGTTCCCCCTCCTCCCTGCCTGTCCCCTCAATGGAGGGTTCCCATTCCCCATGGCCCTGCACCCTCCATGGAGGGTCACCTTTCGTCCCTGCCCCGTACCCTCCATGGAGGATTCCCTTTGCTCCTGGCCCTGTCCCCTCCATGGAGGGTCCCCTCTCCTCCCTGCCTGTCCCTCCATGGAGGGTTCCTAGTCCCCACTGCTCTGCATCCTCCATGGAAGGTCGCTTCTTCTCCCTACCCTGTCCCCTCCATGGAGGGTCCCCTCTCCTCCCTACCCTCACCCTTCCATGGAGGGTCTTATCTCCTCCCTGCCTGACACCTCCATGGAGGTTCCCCCTCCTCCCTGCCTGTCCCCTCAATGGAGGGTTCCCATTCCCCATGGCCCTGCACCCTCCATGGAGGGTCACCTTTCGTCCCTGCCCCGTACCCTCCATGGAGGATTCCCTTTGCTCCTGGCCCTGTCCCCTCCATTGAGGGTCCCCTCTCCTCCCTGCCTGTCCCTCCATGGAGGGTTCCTAGTCCCCACTGCTCTGCATCCTCCATGGAAGGTCGCTTCTTCTCCCTACCCTGTCCCCTCCATGGAGGGTCCCCTCTCCTCCCTACCCTCACCCTTCCATGGAGGGTCTTATCTCCTCCCTGCCTGATCCCTCCATGGAGGGTCCCCTCTCCTCCCTTCCTTTCCCCTCAATGGAGGGTTCTCTCTCCCCCGTTTTTTTCCCCTCCATGGAGGGTCCCCTCTCCTCCCTGCCCTCTCCCCTCCATTGAGGGTCTCCTCTCCTCCCTGCCTGTCCCCTCCATGGAGGGTCCCCTTTCCTCCATGCCCTCTCCCCTCCATGGAGGGTCCCTTCTCCTCCCTTCCTTTCCCCTCCATGGAGGATCCTCTCTCCACCCTGCCCTGCCCCCTCCATGGAGGTTTCACTGCCTCCCCTACCCTGCCCCCTCCATGGAAGGACCCCTTCCCCCTGCCCTGCCCCATCCATGCAGGGTCTTCTGTTTCCCTGCCTGGTCCCATCACTCACAGGCTCTGCGAGGCATGTGCTCTGGTCCCCAGTGTTCATCTGTCCTGCCTCCAGGCCGTGTCCACTGTCTGCACCTGAAGCACATCTCACCGTCTTCATCTGCCCAAATCCTCCCGGGCTCTCAGGACACATGTCAAATATCATTTCAAATGTCAAATCACCGAGTGATCTTTAAAAAATATAAATCAGATCCCCCTATTCTCGTGCCTAAAAGTCTTCCTGCTGTGACAGCAATTTCAACCCACACTAGGGCCCTCTATGTCCCCCCGCCCCCCGCCCCACGCTCTCTGCTGTTCCCATCCAGCCTGGCTGTCCTTGCCCTGGGGCACTGCCTCTCCTTTTGGGGTGGCTTCCCCAGGTCTCCATGGGGACAGCTCTGTCTCAACAGCCATGTCTCAGTTTAAACATGTTGGGGAGCCCTTTCCTGAGCCTGCTAGGGAGTCACTCTGCTCTGAAGCCCCCATGTAGCCCTATGGTATATCACCTGGCAGTAAGTCACAATACTAACAGAGGTCAGAATGCTAAGACAGGTCATAGAGGTAACCTAGCCACCATGCCAGGTCAGCCATGTGGGCCAACCTCTCAAGTTTTCTGGTGGTGGTGTTGTTAAAAATCAGTGAATAAACATTTATTGACCCCAACATACCAAAGGCCCTCTACAGAAACCACAGGAGGTGTGGCTCTCCTGGGTCCTGGCCCTCAGTAACCAGGTGTTCTTCAAAGTGAAAACTGGGTGGGAGGGTGTGTCAGAGAAGCCAGGGAGGGACTCCACTTGAGTTGCTGGCTTTGAGGCTGGAGGAAGGGATCAAAGGCCAAGATTTTTGGGAGCCCCAGGAATCTGGGAGTGGCTTTGGCAGGGACACAGAAGGGAACTGTGCCATAAGGAATGGATTCTGTCACCTCCCCATGTGCAGGCCCCCGAGGCCTCCTGGGAGGAGGGCAACCCAATGAACCACCTCAGGTTTCTGACCCACAGCACCTGGGACCCCACACTTTGTCCTGTGAACCACTGCGTTTAAGGTCATAGGTCAGGGCACCAATAGAAATCTTTTGCGTCCCTGTGGCTCCCTAGTCATATAAGCTAAGTCTATTTTCTTCATGGCTCTTCCTATCTTCTGAAATAAAGTGTGGCCTTGGTTCTTGTTCACCTGTCTGTCTCTCAGGCCCTCTCAGCACCTGAAAGGTGACCTGTGAAGGCCCCGCCCCCAAGACCCAGGTAGACAGCACACACTTGCTGAATGATTTCCTGAGCAAAGAGCTCTTTTAGATTTCATAAATTTTTTATTTGTAATAAACCTGATTCATTAACATGTACATACATATGATATCTTCATCCTCTTTAGGACATCCCACATAGATTCATGAATTTTTAAAATATCTTAATTTTTTGGTCAAAACCCGCGTCTCAATTTCTTGTTCAGAAATGCAGTAGCTGCTTTGTGACCTGCCTCGGGGAGGAGAGGGTTCTGACTGCAGACCAGGTTCACGCCAGGATGTTGCTCCTGTTCCTGGTCCTTCACAGGCCAGTCCTTTGGCCTCTGGTGGCCAGTTGACCCATGATGCGCCCTTACACCTCATCTCCTATTCACCAGTCTGGTGTTGCTTCCTGTGTTGGTCACAAGGTGCAATATACAGATCCTGTAACATAGAACCCACACCTGAAACCTATATGTTTTTGTTGACCAATGTCACCCCAATGGATTTAATATATAAAAATATTAAAAAAAAAACAACAACACACACTTTAGTTATTTTGCAGATTGAAACTGGTTCAGGGAGATGAAGTGACTGGTCTGAGGTTCCCCAATATTCCCACTGCCCATGATTCTGAATGCCCAGCACTTTCTTGTCTTTCTCCCATTAGACTTCAAAGGTCCTGCCTTTTAAAAATCCAAAGGAGCTGCAAAAACAGTAGGAAGCTTCAAACCTCCTTTGGAAAGCACACTTTAAGTCAGCAGAGTGGAACATCTTCTCTATGAGTGTTTCTTTGCTTCTTTGTTCATTCATTTGCCAAATGTATGTTTTACAGACATTTCTAGAACTGACCTTTTCAGTACTGGATCTCCCTCTCAGAAGGTGCCTAGGCCTGTGCTAGGACCAAAGAGTTCCCAGTGCTGAATGGGAATTCAGCAATGACTTTTGAAGGTTTCTTTTTAAGAAATATATACAAATTCTGAATTACTTTTATCACTAGATACTAGGAAGGGTTCTCCCCTCACAAGAGCCTTTATGCTATTTTCACAAGACCCCTGCTCAGTATCTGGTGAAAGAAGCTCAGCTTACTTTACAGAAACACAACAGCTGAAACCACAGCACGATTTTTATAATAAGGAATTTCCTGCCAAAACCGGTTTGGCTCAGTGGATAGAGCGTTGGCCTGCGGACTGAAAGGTCGCAGGTTCCATTCCGGTGAAGGGCATGTACCTGGGTTGCAGGCACATCCCCAGTAGGAGATGTGCTGGAGGCAGCTGATCGGTGTTTCTCTCTCATCGATGTTTCTAACTCTCTATCTCTCTCCCTTCCTCTCTGTAAAAAAATCAATAAAATATATTTTAAAAAAAAAGAGAAAGAAATTTCCTTTGCACATTGTAGCGAGGAAGAAAAACCTTTAAGAAGAAATGTCAGATAGAGTTACAGTTTTGTATGAATAAAGATAAGTACGGATCAAAGTTGCAAATATATTCAGTATGTTTAATGTGCAGAAAAAATATAGCTTATTTATTTATTTCTAAACGGATTTTCTCTTGAGTCCCCCACCAGGGGATAGAGGGGATAAGAGCAAAAGAAAATATTTAGCTCAATTAAATATCTGAGTTCAGCCTCATGAAGGGAATCCTGTCTTTAAATGAACCCAGTGCCTTTCCCATTGGTGTTATATGGGATGGGAGGCGGAGCTATTTTGTTTTTCTGGCAACAGGGGCAGAGTATTTGTATCTCCTATTGTAGCTCAGGGAGTAGCTAGTCTGGGTCCATGTGTGGGGTCCTACTCCAAGTTTCCCTCTGGAGTTCTACTCACCCAGAGAGTGAGGACATGCAGCATCCCTGTTGGGGGCTCCCAGTCTGCCCAGATAATCCCAGGGGAGCAGTCCTCAGCCCTCCAATTCTAACCCCAGTGTCTGTGTGTCCCCCTCTCCCCTCTGAGAGTCCTGGCTGCAGAGGAGGGGACAGGAGGCATCTGCAGTTCCCTGTACTCAATCTCTTCATTTGTTCCCACAGTTACCAGAGCTCAGAAGGCATTGCTACTCCTTCCTATCCATACAGACCTTACCTGATGGAAAATTTGAGAACACTGGAAAACAGGGCACATGAAGACTTTTCAAGAGTATGTAAGTGTTTACAAAGTATTTGAGAAAATTAATTTCTAAATTCTGTTCCTTCTAGGTGCTCTTTTCAAATTTGATCTGCCTGAGGAGTCATCTGTGATTATTTTTTTTTCCATCTCACCTTTCACAGTTTCTCCTCTCATTTTAGTAAAGAAAACCATGCCTTCCCCACCTCCTCCCAGAAATCTTACCATTGCCCCTGGGGGTGACACTCTCCAGCCCTCTGAACTATGAGTGCATGCCAGCTAATGGCACTGCACGAAGCAAACTCTATCTGAGAAGGAATTCTTAGGGTGATCTGAAGGCCACAGGAAAAACAAAAGCAGAGACTTCAGAGGTAGTTGGAGCCTCGGTCTCCTCCACCTACACAAATGTTAAACACAGCCTGACACCTGGCCAGACAGTGTAAAATCTCACAGTGCTCAAAATGGTTGATAAAAGGGAAAAATGGATAATTTTCTGTTAAATAAACATCTGCATAATAAGAACTAAAAAAAACCTAGTTGTCTTCCATAATTCAGGCACTTTACATGTATTGTTCTAATCCCACAATGGTCCCCATGTGCCTCCCATTTTAGAAAGCAGAGAACTGAAGTCAGAGAACTGACGACAGGAGGCCAGAATTGGTGGGGCTCCAAATCCAGCCAAGTCGGCTCCCCCAGAGCAAGCTGCCTCCTGTGTCCAGGGTTTCTTGTCCTCCTGATGGAAAGTCTGACCTTCCGTTCCTAAGACACATGCTGGTGTCTTCATGAATTTCAACCAATTTCCAAAAGCACCAGTGGGAAAAGAATTTTTACGGTTAAGGACAGCAATAGGGACACAGAAGAGACTCTCATTCAGAACAATTCGAGCATAGACAATGTTTACAGATCTGCTTCCGAATAAATGAATGAATGTCACACTGGGCTCAAGGTTTAGACAGGTGCAGCTACAGAGAGAATCCAGAGACCACTCATCTGCTCTGTAGACATGGGAGCATGCTATGAATGACACTTGCCATGACACCTGTCTTGTTGACAAGAATTATGCAGACGGCTTCAGCGGATATACAAAACTTTATTAAATAAAAAAAAATCTTTAGCCAGTACCACTTTGGCTCAGTGGATAGAGTGTCAGCCTGCAGACTCAAGGGTCCCAGGTTCGATTCCGGTCAAGGGCATGTACCTTGGTTGTGGGCACATCCCCAGTGGGGGGCGTGCAGGAGGCCGCTGGTCGATGTTTCTCTCTCATGGATGTTTCTAACTCTCTATCCCTCTCCCTTCCTCTCTGTAGAAAATCAATGAAACCTATTTTAAAAGAAATTCTTTAGAAAAAAATCTTTAGTTGTTGTTTTTTAAAGTGAATTACTGAATCTTCTGAAACTTATTTTGGCTTTTGAAAAAGTTCAAAAAATTCCACATTCTTTTTATAGTTTCTTCCTTCGTTGATTTTTTTTCTCTCCAATACTGGAAAAAGATAAAAAAATAAAGGCATGTTGAAAGAAGAACATAAACTTCTCCATAATTTCACATCCCACAGTTAGATAATAGTATGATCTTTTCCCTTTGTTTCTTTGTGTGTTTTTTTTTTCCTTTTTATATAGGTATGTATATGTATGCACAGTATAAAGTTGCCAAATTTGGAATTATATATCGAAATGTGTATGCACATATATTTATAAAAATATATGTACACATACTTTTTGCTTCCTCTTGTTCTTAAAATTATACCATAAACCGTCCCGCATATTCTAAGAGAGTCCTATCTTAATGGCTTTGTAATATTCCAGCATATGTTTAAATCACAATTCAGATAACCAAAATTCTATCACTGGTCATTTAAGTTTTTCCCACTTGTTCAGTGTTACGAATAATAAAAAGAATCAGCACTTTCTAAAACTTTTTCTGTTTTTTGAATTAAAGAAAACTAATTTTAAAATCACTAAAATCCTTTGAGAATAGAAATGTTTTATTTTGCACTTTGCAGTAGAGTAGCCAGTAGCCGCATATGGCTATTGAGCTCTTGAGAGGTGGTTAGTGCAACTTAGGAGCATGATTTCACCTTTGACTTCATTTTAAATTAGCCTCATGTGGGTAATGTCTACCTTATTGGTCAAAGCAGAACTTGAGAGCGCCGAACCCTAACCACTAGGCCTCCAGGGACTGTGGTACATATAATGAACAACATAAACTGATGAACAAAAACAGATCCAGAGACAGAGAAACATCTATCAGACCACCAACCTCAGAGGGAAGGTAGGGGAGGGTGGGGGTAAGAGGGAGAGATCAACCAAAGGACTTATTTGCATGCATATCGGCCTAACCACTGGACACAGACAACAGGGTTTGAGGGCATGAGTGGGGAGGGTAATGTGGGGATAAGGACACATATGCAATAACTTAATCAATAAAGAAATTTTATAAAAACAAACAAACAACAAAGCAGAACTTGAAACTTGGGAGCTCAGTGCACTGCTTTGAGAATTTGCTTGTATGCAGGAATACCCCCATCTTGTGGTCTTTTAGAATATTGCTTCTGAAATATTGGGAACTAAGGTGTATTAGCAAGTGTGAGCAAGTATTTTTTCTTATAACTTCAGAACGTTCATAAACCATAAGAGTCACCTGGTAGATTATATAAATTATCTGGAAGTTTTAAGACTGGCATGGCTAAAAGACAGTCCGCACACAGGGCAAATGAATTGCAGTGGACAGTAAATATTTAGAAAAACACTAAGAATAGAGTCACTCTTTTGATTGGGACATACGGAGGATTTTAAACAGAGGGACCTTGTTATCTCCCAAGTCCAACAGTATTACTATGTACAGATAAAGCTTCGTATGGTTATTCCTAGAATTAGTACAATTGGGACATGATCACTTTTAGGCATCAAGGATATCTTTTTCCAAGAATGGCGAAATGTGAAGAGTTCCTGGAAGTTATTACATCCTTGAAATAGCCTTGAAACATATTGTATTGGAGATTTATCCCTAAAGCACACCCCTTTTGGGGTATGTTAACCAAATATCCAGGATGCTACATTAGCCTTTCTTTTTTTTTTTTGAACTTTGAAAGATCAGATTTAATGCTGGGGTCCAACCCCAGCAGGTCCAGGGGTCCCCAAAGGTGTGTATGGAGTTGGCGAAGAAGAAATGACACATAGGCAGCGTTCAGGTGATCATCATAGCCAGGTTCTGTAGCTAGGTTCTCTTGCCATGTTCTCTCGCTAGGTTCTCCAGCCAGGTTCTCCAGGTTCTCCAGCCAGGTTCAGTCGCCAGGTTCTGTCCAGGTTCTCTAGCCATGTTCTCTTGCTAGGTTCTTCAGCCAGGTTCTGTAGCCAGCATCTGCAGCCAAGTTCTGTCTAGGATCTCCAGCCAATTCCTGTAGCCGGGTTCTGTCCAGGATCTTTTGCCATGTTCTCTCACTAGGTTCTGTCTCTAGGTTCTGTCTACTTTAGTCTTTAGGGCTCATTCTAAGCTTAGCAGAAGTAATGGGAAAAGGGCAATAAAATGAGGTCCAATGGACTTTGTGAAACAAGGCAGAATGGCCAAACCTCAAATCCCCTGCAACAAATGAGGTAAATTATCAAGCATTGGAAAGCGAATCCCATAGCTAGTTACTGGAATTTATTTAGCCATATGTAAGTAATGAGCAGCAACTATCTTGTCATCTGTAATTATTGGGAACAATCAAGTTTTTATAAGGAAGCTCAGTTTTTGTTTGGTTTCAACGTCTCACATTGGCCTTGGAACAGTTCCCTGTTGCATTAGAACAACTAATACATCTATTGTGTTTCAATAAAAGCTATTGGCTGTTATTTATTTTTCTTTTAGGATAAGTTAGTCATAAATGACTATGGTGGGCGCGCTGGGGCTGTGGTCTCTTCTCCACATCCCGCAGGGAGGGGGAGACTTGAACCGGTTCGAGCAAGTTAGGAGGCTCTTTGGAGTTTAAAGAATAATGAAAGACAGACATAAACTAGATTAAAAGCTTGGGCTGGGTGTGGTGTCTGCCCTTTGACTCCAGGGACAGACAGAGAGAGTCTGCCCTCTGGAGGGACAGGCACAGAGAGAGCCAGCTCTGAAAGCTGTTTATTATATACTCCAATTACAGGAAGTTACATCACATCTGGGTGGGCCTGAGACATCATGAGATCCATCCCCTTAACACTGGGCCAGAGAGTCAGACTGAGTGACATCCAATCTTTTGACTGGTCCCGCCCTCAGGGCATGGCTCTGACCTTGCCCTGAGTCCCAGCTGATGTCTATTAAGCCAAGTGTATTCTAAGGGCCCTTAACAAATTAGTGATTCTCTGATAAGTCATCAGAACCCAATGATTAACATCAATTTTATTTTATTTTTTTGGTGGTATGTGCAGATTTGGTCTGCATTTACACCATTCACATTTCTCTTGTCAACAAATAAAAATAAATACTTCCATAGCCATGTTGCCTTCCTTTTTTATGAAAAGTAATATTTATGGTACAGAAAACATTTAATAGATGTAGAATAAACAGTGTACAATAAACAGTGATCATATCTTGCCCTCTTTCTTTATATTTTCATTTTTTAAGAAATAAGGAAACACTCGGGCTGGGTAGCTCAGTTGGTTGGAGCATCGTCCCATACACCAAAAAGTTTCAGGTTTGATTCCCAGTCAGGGCACATACCTAGGTTTCTGGTTCAATCCCCAGTCATGGTACATACAGAAGGTAGCATTCAATGATTCTCTCTCACATAGATGTTTCTCTCTCTCCCTCTGACCCTCTTTCTCTTTCTCTCACTCTTAAATCAATAAAATTATCAGGTGAGGATTAAAAGAAAAAGAAAAAACACAACACAATAATAAAGAAATAATACAATACAGTAATAGTCTATATCATGTTCAGTCCAGTTTCTCTTTATATTTACATTATAAATTTTCTAATCATTTTTCTAATTTAGGTCTTTAATCATTTGTTACCTATACTAGAGGCCCGATACATGAAATTCATGCACGAGTAGGCCTTCCTTCCCCCAGCTGCCAGCACCAGCTTCCCTCTGGGACCCGGGACCGGGCTGCTCCGCAACCCTCCCCCCCCAACCCCCTGGCCACCCTTTGCAGCCCTGGCTTTGTCTGGAAGGTCTTCCAGAAAGATGTTTGCTCTAATTAGCTCTTATTATTATGAATATATATCAATCAACCTTATGCAGTATTAGTTCATCTTTCTGGATTTATATACAGGTATATTTTATGTAACATTCTGGAACTTTTGTTTATATTATCATAAATTTTAAAATCTATCTACTTTGAGACAAATAGTTCTTTATTGATTTTAACTGCCCTGTAATATTTATTCATATGAGTATTTCAGAACTACGTATGTATTCCTTTTCTAGTGAACATTTACCATATTTTGTTGATTTTATTTATTATTATTTTTAAAAAATATATATATTTTTACTTCAGAGAGGACGGGAGATAGAGAGAGAGAAACATCAATAATGAGAGAGAATCATTGATCGACTGCCTCCTGCACACCTCACACTGGGGATTGAGCCTGCAACCCAGGCATATGACTGGGTTTCAGAGCTGACCTTGACTTCCTAGTTCATTGGTTGATGCTCAACCACTGAGCAACACTAGCTAGGCATATGTTGTTGATTTGCAAATGTGCAATAGGCCACATTTAAAATCATTTGAAATCCAAATACAGTGCTAATAATAACACACATGGCCTTCATCTACTCTGTGTAGGACAAGGGTCCGCAAACTTCCTGTGTAAAGGGTTTGATAGCAAATGGTTTGGGCTCTGTAGACAATCCCATCTTGGTCATAACTACTCAACTCTGCCATTGTAACATGCAAGGAGCCAAAGACAATGTGTTAATGAATGTACATGTCTGCCTTCCAGTGAAACAGTAATTGTGGACACCAAACATTAATTATGGACACCAAAATGTTAATTTCATATTATGTTTATGTATCAAAAATATTCTTTTCATTGTTTCCTAACCTTTAAAAAGTGAAAAAAATAATTCTTATCTCATGCGATATATATAAACAGGCAATAGTCCAGATTTCACCCACTGAGTATAACATCCTGACACCTGGTATGCAGATAATATAATGACATACCCTCCTTTATAACATCTATAAAAATTATTTCCTTCTTTAATATAAAACAATGAATAAAATAAGTCAAAAATTAAAAGCTCAGATATTCTACATGATGATGAGCAAACCAGTGACCTAATGAAAAATTCTGGCTCTCGACAGTGACTTGGTCAGAATGCAGAAGTGTCCTGTGTTGAAGTTATTCTGCAGGGACAGACTGTCAGGAAGCAATGCTGGGTGGATGAACTAACCCACACTACTGAGCACAGCAGGATGGCAGCAAGGAGCCCAGGGTGGCCTCCAGGTACTGCTCAGAGGCGCCAGCAGGTGGCGCGGCAGCAGCAAACTCCCCTGGCAGGCCAGCCTGGCAGATCTGGCCACAAGCTCCCACTTGGGTGAGGGGGACAGGCCTGGGGACCACCAGTCACAGGACCCGCTGGGCTTCCTGGCTCGCACTGCTGCCTCATCCGGGTCCGCCAGGGTCCTGAGGGCGGAGGAGCCATTGGAGGCCGAGCCCAGCTGGTGTGGATGCCGCCCCTGCCACCAGACCAAGTGCATCTGCCTGGAGTCCAGGCCACCATCCTGCAGGCACTCCTCTCCAGCATGTGGGCAAGATCCACTTGCACATCTGAGGGAGGAGCTGGAGCGGAAGCTGGTGAGGGGCAGCGCTGGACCAGACCACCTTCCTCAATGTCACCAAGGTGAGTGCCCTCCTGCTCACCTGCGCAGCGACTCCAGCCTAAAAGCCTAAGTGGACCCCCCCACCCCCACCCCCACCCCACGCAACTGAGTGCGGGTTCCAGCCTATCTGGCACCTCCCAGGTGCTGGGACTTGGAGTGTCCCACGTGGTAGTGGCTGTTGTGGGCGGGAAGGGCTCATTCAAAGGGTGAACTTGGGCTTATCAGATATTTAAAACGCTTGGAAGATTGGGGTTTCCCTGGGCCTTGCTCTGTGGGGGCAGCCAAGGAGTCACTTTCCTGCAGAATGGGACTTGGGGAGCTCCTGGACCCCGGGAGAAAGCAGGAGAGTTGAGAGGCTCCATCAAATCGCCGCCTGGGACCAAGAGCCCCAGTGAGTGACCAATAGCCCCACGGGGGCTCCTTCCCTGTGCGGGGCTGGTCTCCTGTCATTCTGGGGCATGTGCTCCCTGGACGTGGAGGAGTGGTGGCTGCTGAGCTGACAGGAGGCAGCTGGGGACAGAGTTCCAGCCAGACCCCAGCAGGGCCCCCTGTCTATTAAGCCAGGCAGTGAGGGGTCCTGCTTCTCCAGGGCTTGTGTCTCAAGCCCGGGGACAAGACAGATCTGTAGTCCCCAGAAAGTTAACTACCTGGTCAAATAGGGTGTGTGTGTGTGTGTAGGGGGCAGAGGGTATGAGCGGGGGAGGGTGGAGAGGCGATCTGAGGGAAGGGAATGGGCATGGGCAGAGCTTATTCCAGGCCTGGGAATATGTGTCTTGGAGGGTAGTCACCACGTGAGCCCATATACAACTTGGGTGTTTATTTAGCAGTGGCTTCAGTGCAAGGATGATAATTAAATTGTAGTTGCTTGGTTGGGTGAGTGGGTGGGTGGGTGGGTGGGAGGTTGGTTGGTTTGGTCTCAGAAGAAATAAGAGGTAGAGACAATCGTCAGTCTTTACTTAGAGCCCAGCAGTGGCCTGACTGGGTCTTGGCTGGTAGGGCCTGTCCTTCTTAGGCTGAGTTTGGAAGTGTTCTGAGAGAGATGGCAGCACGTCTCCCACCTGTGAGCTGAGGCTGGCATCCTTGCTGCCTAGCGGCTGGCTGTGCAAGGGGCTTAGTGGCAGGAATGATTCACACACAGCTCCCTTCCTCACTGGGGAGAATAGGTGACATGTGGCTCTCAGTCCTTGCACTAAACTAATGTCAGGTTGGGGCAGACCCTACATGGAAGTATTTCAGCTTCACAAACCATTTGAGTGAGTTAAATAACAACTCTTATGTTTTTTAATTTTTAAGGCAGAAAATACAGCCACATTTTAATTTGATGTTTACAAGAGTTGATTTTTACACCCCAAAAATTGGCTTCAGCTGAAGTTTTCCATACCTGGGAAGTTACTTGTTGAATTTTAATAAAAGTGACATATAGTGCTCAACACATCTGTATTTTCTGAGCCTTTTCACACCAATACAAAGAATATGCAATTGATGTTTTAAAAAGATAATGCTAAATTTACTAATTTGGGTTATAGTACAGTTACTAAGAAATGTTTAATAGCATCTACCAAAATGTTATAGGATAAGGTTTACAGAGATTGTATATTTTTGAAATGAGCAGTATTATAAAACTGTGTTTACATTTTTGTGAAGTTTTGTACCACAAAGTTTAAAACAAGGAAAAGTTTATTATTGCTGAGATATTTAGGAACATTGTAGAAATCTGAACCTACAATTATTTTTTGAAGCGTTTGTAGAAACCTTATTTAAGAGGTCTAATTTTACCCTCATCCTATAGATGCAGCCTGGAGACCCAGAAAGGGTAAGTGAAATCCCCACGACCACAAGCTATTAATAGCAGAGATCAAATGAGAACCCAGGGCAAGTGCTCATTCTATTTTTCCTGTCAGCCTCTGTAGACCCAGTTGAGGTTAGAACCATAGAGCTGTGACTTAGGAGATCTGAATCCTTTAAAAATCTTTTCTGTATACATATGTTTCTCTTAGGAGTCTTGATAGTATTATTTAATTACTAGAGTCCCAGTGCATGAATTGGTGCACATTGA
This sequence comes from Myotis nattereri, assembly GCF_964212035.1. Classification (NCBI taxonomy): domain Eukaryota; kingdom Metazoa; phylum Chordata; class Mammalia; order Chiroptera; family Vespertilionidae; genus Myotis; species Myotis nattereri. Next base: position 7,024,895 of record NC_138085.1, on the reverse strand, counting down.
AAGGAAATTAATTAGAAGAAATATTGTAAGATCACTATTTGCCCTTTCTCAATAATAGAAGTGTATACCAAATTCACGATCAACAATGACAGATGGAAACACATGCACCTGGCGCCAGTGAGATAGATAGATAGATAGATAGATAGATAGATAGATATAGATATAGATGATATAGATGATATAGATGATATAGATGATATAGATGATATAGATATAGGTATAGATATAGATATAGTTATAGATATAGTTATAGATATAGATATATAGATATTTGCTTACTTAGACCTGCTTTTTGATTAGGTAAACTTTTTCCAGCTTGGTGAAGTGCCCTAATTTCTTTTTCAGGATATTGACAGCAAAACAGCATAAATACCAATATGGAAGCAGATTATTATTGTGGATCATGCAGAGATAACAAAGGGAGAAATATTTAACTATAACCCCGTTTGACTCTATTCCGTGCAGTGAGAAAACCTGAAGTCATGTTCAGGCTCTACCATTTCTTGCTTCTTTTCATTTGGGTCAATTTTTAAAACATTCTAAATCTCCATTTTCTGGCTAATGAAATGAAAACAGGATTCTACCGAGTCTCCTCTCTACCTGTTCCGGGACTTCAGTGAGGATCAAATGAGATGAGGCACATGAAAACACTTCCAAGACATTTGGTGAAAGTGTAAAATGTTTGCACCTGGCTATAAAGCAAGTGGGTGAAGAAACTCCAAGGAGGCTAGTCGCTAGGGAGAGGAAGCCTGGCATTACTATGTGACATCATTACCTGGTGCCCACAGCCACCATTTCTGTGCTGGGCTGGCCTGTGGGCTTTGTGCCATGGGTTCGTGGCGGGGCCTGTGTCCCACTTGGGAAAAGCGGAGTGTTGCTTGTGGACTCTGGGTGCGCAGTGCCCTTCCTCTGTAAAGGGCCAGTTCAGGTCACAGCAGCTCCAGTATTGAACGCCTGCCCCTGTTGGTCAGTGCTCTTCATAGCGAGTGGTCAGGTGGTGGAATCCTTAGCACATTAGCCTTTTATATATATGGATTTGCAATAAGAATGGCAAAAACCGTTTTTAAAAAAGTTACTGTGGCTCATGTCTGAAGTTTATCAAATCTGAAACTTTACTGTAGATATCAGCCTTCCAATGAGGAAGTCTTCAAATACAGCCTGAGCTGTGGACCCTGAGGCATCCTGCCTAAGAGCCTCTCTTCAGGGTTGCTGACCCGCCCCATCCCCTACCGTGCCTCGAACCCCTGCCCATTATTTTTTCCAAGCAGACCCAGCATCTCCAAAGCCCAGTGTTCTCATTCAGGAGCTGTTGGAGTGCAAGAATGCATTCTAAAGCATATTTCACAACCCAAAGCACTTTTTAAGCTTCTCAAAGATAAGTGGATGGTCACTGAACATGGATGCAAAATGCGTTTTACACCAAAAAGTTACTTAAATGTGTTTTAGAAGATTTTTTTCATTATGAAAATAATATAGGATCATTAGAATTTTAAAAAGAATAGTATAAAGTAAAGGAAATCACTTCTTTCCACTATCCAAGGTTAACCACTGTCAACATTTCAAAGTATTTCCTTTTGTCTTTCGTACATTTATATATCTAGATACCTTTTTGAAGTGATACTATTAATTCATTTATATTAATATATGTTGTATTGACTTCAGAGAGGAAAGGAGAGCGAGGGAGAGAGGTAGTAGTAATATGAATGATGAGAACGAATCATTCATCACCTGCATCCTACATGCCCCCTACTAAGGATGGAGCCCCACGTACTCTGACAGGGACTCCATGTATGACCTCCTGGTTCATAGATCAAGGCTCAACCAGTGAGCACGCCTCCAGGGCAAGATGATACTATTTGTTATGTGTGTATCCTGATTTGTTTTCTCTTAGTTATGGTGTTTTCATTCCACTGCATCTATAACCACTGTTTTCCCGTTTATGAAGGCACTGTTTATTTTTCCCAGCTTTATTGAGAAATAATCAATATACACCACTGTATAAGTTTAAGGCAGACAAAAGGATGGTTTGATTTGCCTACAATGTGAAATGACTACCACAGTGGGTTCAGCTAACATGTACTGAAGATGTGACAAACCAAAATTGAAATCTCTAATGTAATTTGGGTTATTTTTTCTTCAAAGTCAAATCTACAATTGTTACTATTGCAAAAAAGAGCTTGTACTTGGAACTAAAGTGCAGGGTGTGGTGGGTCTGCAGGCTGGGGCTCTACTGCCCTGGCCCCTTGCACTTGAGCCCTGTGCCTATTCACATGCAGATCCTTTCTCCTTCCAGACTTCACATGAGGCTGGTGATGGATGTGCTGCCCCTGCTGGACGGGTTCCACAGTCTGTCTTCCCACCACGGAGTGTCAGAGGTGAGAGCCCCCTGTGTAAGGCTGTGGAGCATATGAAGTTCAGAGTCACTTGTGTCTCAGCAGCTCTGGGGGTGACCTCAGCATCAGCATGCGCAGAGCCTATGCTGGCCTCCAGGGTGTGCTCTGTGCGGGTCCAGCTCACCCACAGCTCCTCTCTCCCTGGATTTCAGCCACCTTCCTGGTCCTTCTGCTAGAAGCTCTGGTTCTCTCAGAACCTTACACTCCTCTCCACCCATGAGCTGTGTGGCAGCTTCATATAACAGGATGGTTTTCAGGGAAAACTGGCAAGAGAAAAAGAAGAAAAATAATCAGGAGTCGCCACAATACTTTGGAGTCCAGGGCCTGGCCAGGAGAGAAGGGGGAAGGGTCCAGGGCAGCCGCCACTCTGGCTCCAACAGGCCCTTGGTCCAGTCCTCTCTGAGTCATTCCCGTCCTGCGCACAGAGCAGTGCTAACACTCACTGCCTTCAAGACAAATCAGCTCACCACCGTGCTGGTCACTGGTCAGGTTCTCAATTCTCTCCCCACTCAGCCCACTGCTGCTCTCTCTGGAGTCCGCAGATACTATTCTCTCTGAGACCATGGTTGACATCATTGGGTGGACAGCTGGCCATTGGTCTGCTCCGTCTCGATGGCTCCAGAATGATGTGTTTTCTTCTTTTGAGAAGAAGAAAAACGAGCAAGAATATGGGTCTGGACAGCAAGTAGCCTTTCTGTAGAAATGCATGGACAGTGAGTTTTTTACTCTTAGTACTTTGAGGTGCTAGGTGCATTGGCATGAGGTACTTTTATTTTATTATTCTTTCTGGATGTTCTTCCTGAAGGTGACTGAGTTGGCTGGCTGCACAGGTAAAGGAACAAGAGGGTGAGTGTGCTGCCCTGTGTGCCAAGTAGCAAGGAGTTTGTGCTGTTCTGCATTTCTGAGCCTCTCTCACCATGTAAATCAGCTCTGGCCAGAGGCAAGGATAGCCATGAGTGGCTGCTCCCAGGCCATGCTGACACCACTCGTCTGTCCGACCTCTACACCATTGAGCTGTGCTCATTGCCAGCTAAGCCCACCAGCCAGGGGAGCCCTGGAGCCCTGAGTCACTGCGTGCAGAGCATGAGCAATGGTGGCTCCCTGGCCCACATCATTGACCAAAAAGAGCAAGATTTTATGGGGTACAGACACTGAAAAGGCCTTCATGACAGTCCTACATTATTACCCTAATGGTACAGGTTTGGATGGACAATGACAAACTCCCTACTTGACCACAGAGTAAAGTACCAAACCTTTAATGCGTGACACTCCGTCTTTCATCTACGTTTCACCCCTTTAAATAGGGATGTGTTGATTTCATCCACCAGCATTACTTCTTCCATCTCGCATTCAAGTTGACAGGAAAATTGGAGCCATCTATGGAAGGAGAGAGCATATGAAGACAGGGTATTATTTTTAGTTCATTTTGAGCACCACTCTGTTGAGTACAAAGAGAAAAATTATTTATCTTTCCTGACCTTTAACAGGGCATAGGCATCTTTTCTACAGTTGAGATCTGTAGATGATTAAAAGGCACCTGCTTCCAAGGACAATGCTGCCTTCCTTCATCCTTGTCCTTGGGTTGTGTCACTCCTGGGCCCTGTGCCCAGGTCCCAACCAAGACAACGAAAAGTGAATCTGCTCTGCCGACGAGACCCTGGCCCAGCGTTCCTGGAATGGCACAAAAGGCCCATCCTTGTCACTTGGTGGATGTGGTTTAAGGAAGCAGAGGGTCACTGTGGGAGATTTGCACTACCTGCGTTGTGTTTTGTGAGATGGTTAAAAGGTTTGAAGCTCCTTTAAAAAACCAGGTGGCACAGTGAAGGAGCTGTTCCCCCCAGTGATCGCATTAGAGGTGGCTGAGACACAGCAGCTGTATTTAAAGCTGTGGAAGCTTCATGATGGGATGAGAACTTAACTGTGTAGGTCACTGGTCTGGATGGTGGCCCTCAATCCCACTGACCACCAGTTCCTGTGGGCAATTCCTTATCCTCAGCCCTGACCCCAACTGGACCTGCTGGACCAGATTCCCTGGGGCAAGACCACCAAATCTGGTTGTCGCCCCTTTTAGTTTTGAACCTTTTAAAAATATAATTGTAGATTCCATTATTTATAAGAGATAACGCAGAGGTAGCCCATGGAATCTGACCTGGTTTCCCTCAATAATATCTTATAAAAATCTCACAACCAGGATATTGACAGTGACCCAACCGCCCATGTAGGGCCGATAGAAAACAGCTCTACCTGATTCTCCCACACCCAGGACAGAGCCTTCTATTTTTTTTTTTGGTATATTATTATCACAGTAATATATACACAATGAAATTTACCATTTTAACCATTTTTCAGAGCACAGTCCAGTGGTGGTAAGTGGTCCTTAACACAACTTAACAATCATATTGTTGTGCTGCCCTTACCACCATCGGCTCCATCTCTGTTCTCATCTTCTCCAACTGAAGCTCTGTCCCCACTAAACAGCAACTCTGCATCCACTCCCCCATTACTGATATACCCTCCATCTTACCTCTATGACTCTGATGGCTCTAGGGACCTCATGTGAGTGGGATCACACACTATTTGTCCTTTTGTGACTGGCTTATTTCATTGAGCATCATGTCTTCAGGGTCCATCCAGGTTGTAGCATGTGCCACAATGGCCTCTTTTTCTAAATTGAATATATTGGGGTGAGATTGGTAATGAAATCATGTAGCTTTCAGGTATACAGTTCTGTAATACATCACCTGTATGTTGAAGTATGTATCTCACCTCCCTCCCCTCTTACCCCAGGTCAGGTCTCCTTCCATCATAATTTATCCTTTCTAAGCCCTCTTCTACACACACCCCTCTCTCTGTGATAATCACCAAACTGTTGTCTGTGTCTATAAGTCTTTTCTTTGCTTAATCCCTTCACCTTTTCCCCCTAGTCCCCCAACCTCCTCCCCTCTGACAGTATTCAGTCAGTTTTCTGCACCTATGAGTCTGTTTCTATTTTGATTGTAGTTTGTTTTGTTCATTAGATTCCACATATAAGTGAAACCATAAGGAACTTGTATTTCTCTGACTGGCTTACTTCACTTCACTTAGCATAATACCGGCTCCATCCATGCTGTTGTAAAAGGTAAGATTTCCTTCATTTCCTTTTTGCCTGTGTGGGTGAGTCGCATTCCGTTGTGTTAATGTACCACAGCCTTTTCTCCACTTATCTGCTGCTGGGCACTTGGGCTGCTGTGAAATCTTCGCTATTGTAAGTAATGCTGCAGTGAACATAGCATTGCATATATCCTTTCCGATCAGTGTTTGAGGTTTCGGCAGATATATTCTCAGAAGTGGAAATGTTAGCTCATAAAGCAGTTCTGTTTTTAATTTTTGAGGTAACTTCATACTACTTTCCACAGTGGTTGCACCAATCTGCATTCCCACCAACAGTGCACGAGAGTTCTCTTTTCTCCACATATTCACCAGCACTTGATGTTTATTGATTTATTGATGATAGCCATTCTGACAGATGTGAGGTGATACCTCACTGTGATTTTAATTTCCATTTCTGTAATGATTAGTGATGCTCAGCATCTTTTCATTTGTGTAATAATCATCTGCAGATCCTCGCTGGAGAAGTGTCTGTTTAGGTTCTTTGCTCATTTTTAAATTGGATTGTTTAATTTTGTTATGATGTTGAGTTTTTTAAGTTCTTCATGAATTTTGGGTATTAAACCCTTTTCAGATGTATCATTGGCAAATATGTTCTCTCCTTCAGTGGGTTGTCTTTTCATTTTGTTGGTGGTTTCCTTTGCTGTGCAACAACTTTTTAGATTGATGTAGTCCCATTTGTTTAGTTTTTCTTTTGCTTCTGTTGCCCAAATGGATATATCAGAATAAAAAAATATTTCTATGAAAATTTATTGCCGTTATTTTCTTCTAGAATTTTTACGGTTTCAAATCTCACTTTCAAGTCTTTATCCATTCTGCGTTTATTCTTCAATATGGTGTAAGAAGGTAGTCTGCATTCATTGATTTTTCTACTTATGTGTCCAATTTTCCCAATAGCATTTATTGAGTGGACTATCTTTACCACATTATATATTCTTGTGTCCTTTGTCAAATATTAATTGGCCATAAATGTATGGGTTTATTTCTGGACTTTTTTTTCCTGTTCCATTGATCTTTTTTTATGTCATGTGTATTTTTTTATTATTGCTTAAATTTTACAAAAGGTATTACATATGTGTCCTTTTTTTTCCCCCGCCCCTGACATTCCCCAGGCCTCCCCTACCCCCCAGTGTCTTATGTCCATTGGTTATGCTTATATGCATGCATACAAGTCCTTCGGTTGATCTCTTACCTCCCTCCCTCCTGCCCCCCAACCCTCCCTGCCCTTCCCGCTGCAGTTTGACAATCAATTTCAGGCAGCTCTGCCTCTGTATCTATTATTGTTCATAAGTTTATAATGGTCTTTATTATCCCTGAATGAGTGAGATCATGTGGTATTTTTCCTTCATTGACTGGCTTATTTCACTTAGCATAATGCTCTCCAGTTCCATCCATGCCGTTGCAAATGGTACGAGTTCCTTCTTTTTTACAGCAGCATAGTATTCCATCGTGTAGATGTACCACAGTTTTCTAATCCATTCATCTACTGATGGGCACTTAGGCCAACAGCCCGCATTCTGAAGCACACCTGAGCCCGGAGGTGGGAGGGGGGACGGGAGCAGGACCAGGTGGGGGCGTGGAGCCCTGTGGAAGGGGCAGCCTGGTAGGGAGACCTACCAGACACAGTCCTGCGGGACCTGGGAAGGAAGACCCAGAGACCCAGCAGCTGTGTCCAGCCACGCAGCCACTAGATGGAAAAGATCAAACTCTGAGGACCAGGAGCTGGAAGGGGAAACCTCGGGGGGGAAGAGCAGGTTATGGGGGGCGGCTTCAATTGTGGCTGCAGGTGAGTTCGGCCCGACAGGTCAGAGTGTCGTAAACATGTGTCACTGCTGAAGGCAAACACTAAATGCTGGAAGCCTCAAGAAGAGGCGCAGATGGGTAGGAGGGAACCATGACTTCACAGAACCCAGTGCCCATAGACAGGGGCTATTCCTAATTTAATGAATTTAACCTGTAAACTACCTAGTGGAGACTTTTCACTAAACATCAACCTGGAGAGCAAGCCATGACCATGACATTATGTTCAAATAGAACTTAAAAAAGAGGAAATAGCCAAGCCGGCATGACTCTCCGGTGGTGCGCCGACCTAGGAAGCAGGAAATCGCGGTTCAATTCCTGGTCAGGACACATGCCCAGTTAAATCCCCAAGGCGGGGCATGCAGGAGGCAGATGGTCAATGATTCTCTCTCATCATTGATGTTTCTATCTCTCCCTCTCCCTTCTTCTCCTAAATCAATAGAAATAGATTTTAAAAAAGAGAAATTAGAATTCTGCAGATATAAAAATTATGCATAGAATTGAATGGTTGAATGTTTTCAGCACACTAATGGAATTACTGAACTACATCAAATTTTCTCAAAGTCTGAATTTATTTGAAGTCTTTAAAATAAAGTATAGCAATATCTTGACCCATACAGCTCCTAGGGCAATGAAAACTAAGGAGAAAAGAACCAAATGGGACTACATCAAAAGATAAAGCATCAACCAAAAGAACAAGAAAGCCCACTGCATGGGAGAACACATTTGCCAAAGTTATCTCCAACAAGGGTTTATTCTTCAAAATTTACAGAGGACTCCTACAGCTTAACAAAAGGAAGATAAATAATCCAATCAAAAAATGGGCAAAGGACCTAACTAGATACTTTTGGAAAGAGTACATACAGAAGGCCAAGAGACATATGATAACATAGTCAAAGTCTCTAATCGTCCAAGAGACGGCTTCACAGGGGAGTTTTACCAAACATTCAAAAAAGAACTAAAACCTACTAGTATACTCCTCAGACTGTTTCAGAAAATCCACCAACAATGAACTCACACAGAGAGAAACTAATAAAACAATCCCATTTACCCCTGCACCCAAAAAATTAAGATACCTAGGAATAAGCTTAACTCACGAGGTAAAGCACCTGTACTCGGAAAACTACAGGATGTTGAAAAAAGAGATAGAGGAAGACAAAAATAAATGGAAGGATATACCGTGTTCATGGATTGGTAGAATCAACATCATTAAAATGTCCATACCACTGGTAGCAATCTATAGGTTCAATGAAAATCCCATTGAGATACAAACGGAATATTTCACAGACCTACAACAAACTATTCAAAAATTCATATGGAATTTTAAAAGACCCCGAATAGCCACAGCAATCCTGTGACAGAACAACAAAGTTGGAGGGCTCACAATGCCAGATATCAAGCCATATTACGAAGCCTCAGTTCTCAAAACTGCCTGGTACTGGCACAAGAACAGATGTGTAGACTAATGAAATCAAACAGAGAATCCAGAAATCAACCCAGGCCATTAAGCTCAATTCATATTTCACAAAGGAGACAAGAGTATACAATGGAGTCAAGACAGTCTCTTCAATAAATGGTGTTGGGAAAATTGGATGGATACAAGCAAAAAAACTGAAACTAGACCACCAACTTTCACCAAACACAAAAATAAACTCAAAATGGATAAAGGAATTAAACATAAGGCGGGAAACCATAAAAATCTTAGAAGAATCATAGGCAGCAAAATATCAGACATACGTCATAGCAATAATCATCTGATAGATGCAAATCAAAATGACAAGGACATACCATCTCACACCTGTCAGAATGGTAATCATCAACAAATCAACAAACACAAGTGCTGGCGAGGATGGGGAGAAAAAGGAACCCTCTGGCACTGCTGGTGGAATGCAGACTGGTGCAACCACTGTGGAAGACAGTGTGGAGTTTCCTCAAATAATTAAAAATGGAACTCCCATTTGACTCAGTAAACCCACTTGTAGGACTATATCCCAAGAAATCAGAAACACCAATCAGAAAGGACATACGCACCCCTCTGTTCATAGCACAATGTACAAGAGCTAAGATTTGGAAACAGCCTAAGTGCCCTATTTAGCAGATGAGTGGATTAGAAAACCGTGATACATCTATACAATGGAATACTATGCTGCTGTAAAAGAGAAGGAACTTTTACCATTTGCAACAGCACGGATGGACCTGGAGAGCATTATGCTAAGCAAAATAAGCCAGTTGGAGAAAGACAAATATCATGTGAGCTCACTCATTTGTGGAATATAAGGAAAAATGTAAACTGATGAACAAAAAATAGAGCCAGAGCAAAAACTATTTTAGAATATAATAGAAGTAATCCTGTTATTTTCAGATTTTTAATATTTCCTACAACTTTTGTGATATATTGTTAATAAAGTTTTGTTAAGATTAGTATATTTTAAATCATTTTTCCTTGAGATATTAATGTTTATTGCATGTAATATTTAAAAGTTTTTCTTGAAATATTAATGTTTATTGCACATAACATCTTTACTAATAAAAGGTTAATATGCTAATTAGACCATGAGACCTTGTAGATGTACTTTGGGACAAAGACATGGTAGTGGGGCTGAGGTAGAGGCGGTTGGGGGTGATTAGGCCAGGAGCTGGGAGCAAGCAGCTGGCGGAAAGCAGGCCGGCAGTAGGGGGCAGTTGGGAGCAAGCAGGCCATCAGGGGGGTCAGTTGGGGGGCAAGCAGGTCAGCGGGAAGGGCAGATGGGGCGGGGGAACAGGCCGGTAGTTGTGGGCACTTGGGGGCGAGCAGGACAGCATTGGGGTCCTGTTGGGGGGGAGCAGACCAGCAGTGGGGGGCAGTTGAGGATGACCAGGCCGGCAAGGGGGGCAGTTGAGGTTAAGACAGATGGCTGGGGTGCAGTTGTGAGTACACAGGCCGGCAGGCAGAGTGGTTAGGGGCAATCAGGCAGGTGAGCAGTTAGGAGCCAGCGGTCCAGGATGGTGAGAGGGAGGTCTGACTGCTAGTTTAGGCCCGATCCCAGAAATCATGCCTAAACCAGCAGTCGGACCACCCCTAAGGGGTCCCAGATTGGAGAGGGTCCAGGCAGGGCTGAGAGACACCGCACCGCCCCCACGCACAAATTTTGGGCAGTGGGCCACAAGTATATATACACTGAGTGGCCAGATTATTATGACAACACCATCAGTATTTCGTTGGGTCACCTTTTGCCTTCAATACTGCGGCGATTCCTCTTGGCATTGACTCCACTTGATGTTGAAAGGTGATGTGAGGAATCTGACACCATGCCTGATGAATAGCACTGTCCAGTTCTGTCAGATTTGATGGTTGTGGAACCAGCTGCCTGGTGGCTCTTTTAACTTCGTCCCACAAATGCTCAATTGGATTGAGATCTGGTGATTGTGGGGGCCACATAAGCAAGGTAAAGTCTCCCTCATGTCCTTGAAACTACTCCTGCACAATACGAGCACCGTCATGGTGCATCGTCTTGTTGGAAGACGCCATAGGGATACGCCATCAACATGACAGCATGAACTTAGGTATGGTGTGCTATTCAGATGTTGTTCCACACGAATTAAAGGGCCCAGCTCATGCCAGAAAAACATGCCCCAAACCATAACACTGACCCCACCAGCTTGAAGGACTGTACTCATGCATGTGGGTGCATGCTTTCATGCTGTTTCCACCAAATCCTCACTCTGCCATCTGCTGATGCAACTGGAAACATGATTCTTTGGACCACATGACTTTTTTCTAATGCTCAACTTAGCCAATCCTTGTGTTCCTGTGCAAATTGGAGATGTTTTATCTTGGTAACTGCAGACAGCAAAGGCGTTCGATGAGGCCTTCAGCTTCCATATCCCGAACAATGAATTGTACAGCTAATTTGCCTACAAACATCAGGTGGTCATAATAATCTAGCCCCTCAGTGTATATAAAGTCCTAAGCTACCCTTGGACCAGTGCTATGATGCACATTGACCAACAGGAGTCAGACACTCAAAGCTCAGGCATGGAAACATGGAACAGACTGATGAATATCAGAGGGAAGGAGGAAGGGGGAAGGTGGGAAGAGATGCACCAAAGATATTATATGCATATTAGAGGCCCCTGGTTGGGTCCCTCAGCCTACTGCAGGGATCGGGTTGAAACTGGCAGTGCAACTTGCCCTGAGGGTTCCTGGACTGTGAGAGGGCCCAGGCAAGAACCAGGGACTCCACTGGTGCACGAATCTGTCCACCCAGCCTCTAAATTTTTTTCTTGAAATATTAATGTTTATTGCACATAACATCTAAATATATAAAAGCCTAAGAGAAAGTTGGACCACTGCTATGATGCATAGTGAGCACCAGGGGGCAGAGGCTCAATGCACAGGCATGGAACCATGGAACAGCCTGATGAATCTCAGAGGGAAGGGGTTGGGAGAGGGCGGGAAGAGTTTCAACAAAGATCTTATATGCATACTAGAGGCCCTGTGGGGTCCCTCACCGGGCCTGTGGGGCTCCGACATGTCCTGAGGGGTCCCGGATGGTGAGAGGGCACAGGCCAGGCCAAGGGACCCCACTGGTGCACAAATCTGGGCACCAGGCCTCTAGTTATATTTAAATTATTTTTCTTGAAACATTGTTTACTGCATGTAACATTATTATATTTACAATCATTTTTCTTAAAAAAAAAAGAGAGAAAATGCCAAAGAAATAAAAAATGGAAATAAATAAAATAGAGTTTTGTAGACCCTTTAAAAGGAGCAATAGCATTCATGTGGCTGGAGTTACTCAAGCACCTACAGTGACTCCGATGGGACGTGCACACAGGTCTGCAGACCTGCTGTCTGATGGATCCAGGAGCCAAGAGCAGCTCGGGGGCGGCCCACGGGCTGGGGACACACTCTGGGCCCCACGAGGACGCCCCTGTCGCCACAGGCCTGGAGCTGAAGGCCGTCCCTGAGCGCGTCATGGCCAGTGTCCATCCTGCCGCACGCAGGGAAGGCTGCAGCGCCAAGTGCATAGTGATCTCCTGGGCTGCGTCAGGTGGACGCTGGACCGAGAGCGGGAGGTCGGGGTCCGTGGCTCTCACTCCACATCCAGACTTTATGTCTGAGCTGAACCCTGGGGCTGAGGAGGTTGCGGGTCCGACACCGCAGGCCTTGGGCCTGGGAAGCCCTGGAGCAGAGCCCTGAGCGGGGCCACACAGAGCAGGGCCGTGGCCGGGTCCAGCGCCCTCTGCAGGGAGGAGGGCGGCTTGGCTGGTGAGGGGGCATCTTCCTCAGACACAAACCCCGACTAGGAGGGCGCCTCCCTCCTGGAGCCACTGGTGCGGGCAGAGCGAGGTCGCTGCCTGGAGGACCAGGCCTGAGCAGGGCGGTCCTCAGCCCGCGCCCCAGGGCCCCACGGCCCCCACTCGCCATCTTCCCTGCAGAAGCCTCCAGGCTGCCCTGGCCACGCGCTGCCAGCAGCCACACAGGTCAGACAATGCCCACACCTCCAAGCTGTTGGCTCCACAGGCTCCTGGCTGACTTCCGGGAGGGGCGGGACTTCCGCGCAGTGGGCGGTACCTGCGAGGGCCCCTTGTGCGCCACCTCCTGGCGGGAGGCGGCAGCACATGGAAGTGTCAGCAGCCAGGTGCCTCTTGGGGGAGCTCTGTGCTCTGAGCAGGGGCAGCAGGGGCTGCTCTGGCTCCCACAGCAAAGCCCTGCAGGTCCCAGTGCAGACGCCTCCGCCTGCCCCGCCATGGAGGGGCCCTGCTGGTCGCAGGCATCACGTAGGCACACGTGGGCACAAGGACCGCAAAGAACATGCCATAGGGAATGTGCCCGTGGCCTGGGCGCATATTGGCCAGAATTGACGGGAAATTTCTACTCAGCTTGCTGTTGCCACTCAACCCAGGGCCTCGTGCCTCCGTGTGCCATGTGGGGCCTCTTCTGGGGTGTGTTCTGTGCCCCCGGTCCATGCGGATGGGACAGAGTGGCCGTGGCCTTGTTGGGAACAGGGCCTTGGCCGGTGGACTCCAGGTCAGAGGGGTCTCAGGGTCTGGGGTGGGTGGGCCTCACTGAGTGACAGGTGTCCTGGTGGAGGGAAATGAGACTCGCTGGCAGAGAGAAGGTCATATGACTTGGGCGCAGAGATGGGTGGGCGGATGGGGCTCCCAGCCCGGGAACCGAGGACAGCTGGCTCCACCCGAAGCTGGGGGAGGTTTTCCCTGCAGCCCCAGGAGGACCAGCCTTGCCCTCTCCCTGATCCCGGGGCTGAGAGTCTCACAGGCAGCGTGGAGAGCTCCGGTCCCTGCCCACCTGCCTGGTCACTGCCTCCTGGGCTCCTGGAGAGAAGCCACAGGAGAGGAAGGGGCTCCAGGCTGGGGCTGAGGAGCAGGAGGAGGGGTTCCTGGGGTGCTGGCTCATCCCTGATGCCCTGGGCACCTCCCATCCTGTGCCCTGACCTGTGGACCTGGGTTTATATCTGCCCAGAGGGCCTGAGGACCAGGGCGCAGGGCTGTGCGAGGGAGACTCAAGAGCAGGCGTGACAAAGCTCCTCTTAGGTCTGAGCCCACCTCCTCTAGTGCTGCCTGTACTCAGCACCCTCACTACCCCCACCCAAGTCTCTACAGAGTCTCCCTTCTGTCTTACAACCTGGAGCCCATGACTCTTTCTCATGCAATGGTTTCTCTGGTGCTAATTGGGAAGAGGGAGTCAGTCGCCCCCTTTCACAGGAACCAAATGAAGTGAATCCATTTATTCCCAAGGAGTGCTGACAAGGGCTCTGGCACAGAGCAGCTGCTCAGTGAATGAATGCCAGCGCCCTCCGCAGGCACTCAGGGCAGATGATGGACAGGTAGTTCTGTTTCTCTGCTCCTGGTGAAAGGCCTGGTTACAAACATAAGAGAGTTCAAGAATGACACGGAGGCTGACAGGCGAGTGCTTGGGACAGGGTGCTGGTGTGCACGCATGTGTGCATGAGAGAGAGAGAGGGAGGGAGGGAGGGAGAGAGAGAGAGAGAGAGAGAGAGAGAGAGAGAGAGAGAGAGAGTTTGGTGTGTGGGTGTGTGTGTGTTTGCAGGACATGCAGTGTTTCCTAGGCTGTCATCCTAGAAATAGCTTAGGGAAAATGCATGAATCTATTTTAATGAAAAGGTAAGTGCAAATGTCCAAGCTGCTTCTGTGCCAGCTCACACTCAAATGGAGAGTGAGCGCCTGTTCGCCACACTGCCTCCTTCATTGACTCCTTCCTGGGTTTTCATCTTTGCCCATCTGGTAGGTGGAAGGTCAGCATAGAGAGACCCTGTGAGAAGGGAAAGGATACGGGAGGACCCTAGGCTGCAAGGTCACCCAACCCTCTTCTTCAGCTCCCTCCAGCCAGCCACCCAGCCACACCCAGCTGTTTTCCCCCCTGAGCCTGGGGAGAACATTTGGTCAGACCCTGGGAGCCGCCCAGTCTCTTCTCCCATCCTGGTGACCATGGTCCTGCAGCTCCTCCTGCGGGTCCTCTTTGGTGCACGCGCTGGCAGAGGGCTCACTCTCACCCTCGCAGGCCCCTGCCATTCAGCACACCCTACCAGGCAGTGGCCCTGGCTGAGCTGCAGGAGCCTGTGCTGCTGGTGAGAGCCCATGGGTGTGTCCAGGGGCTTCAGAGGCCACGTGATACACACAGACTTGGCTAACAATTAACTTATATGAACTTGGGGATTCAATAAATTATATTAAAAGCAAAGGTGGTAACCCTGGCCGGTGTTGCTCAGGTGGTTGGGCATTGATTGTCCTGTGCTCCCAAAGGTCACCGATTCCATTCCCAGTCAGGGTTCAGGCCCAGGTTGCATGTTCAGTCCATGGTAGGGGTGTTGGCAGAGGCAACTGGTCAATGTCTCTCTCTCTCTTTCTCTCTCTAATCCTCTTTCTAAAATCAATAAAAACATAATAAGAAAGAAAGGTTATAAATACTCAAAACTTGCCCGTTGGCCTTGTTGGCGTGGCTCAGTGGTTGAGCAGAAACCAATGAAACAGGAGGTCACGGTTCAATTCCCAGTCAAGGGAACATGCCTGGATTGCAGGCTTGATCCCCAGTGGGGGGTGTACAGGAGGCAGTCGATATATGATTTTCTCATCATTGATGTTTCTCTTTTCTCTCACTCTCTCTCCCTTCCTTTCTGAAATCAATAAAAATAGATTGAAAAAAAAAACAACAAGAAAACAAAACTGGTTACTTGGAATTTTTTCCCTGTTACCCATACTCTTGGGGTTATTCAGGCGTATCGTACCTGCGTGGAGGTGATATTATAGAGCAGGGTGGACCATACATCCATTCCCATGTTCGTGGTCGGGACACCATGTCAGCAGCCTGAAATCACCTCTGGTGAAAATATTTGCACCCTAGGAATTGGCCAGTGTTACCAAATCGGGACTTGATTTGTTTTCTTCTGTGCCTGTGGTCTCTAGACTTGAGAAAGTGATGCAGAAAATGTTAATAGTGAAGATTAAACCTAAAAGTGTGCCCTGGGTGAATATTATGACACGTAAATTGTCTCTCTGGTTTTTAAAATGTGCCAACACATTATAAGAATTGAGGGACTGGGCTGGCATTCAGAAAAGCACTACCTGACTGAGTAGTCACATCATGAACAAAAGAGTGAGGATCTCATAGGCACCTCCAGTTTGTCTTACTTGCTAACATAACAGCAAGCATCACCCAACATTCTCATTGGAATGACACACATCCGTCAGTTGAGGGCAAGCATAGGGTAGCTATAAATTCACCTGTTTGGCAAAAATCAAGAAGAGCTTTCGAAGGAAGTCAATGGGCGGTGTATCTACATCTTTATATACTCGTGTGTGTGTGTGTGTGTGTGTGTGTGTGTTTATGTGTGTGTGTCTCTGTGTGTGTCTGTGTTTGTGTATGTGTGTGTGTACATATAAACACACTCCCTCCTCATCCTCTGGTTGGTTGATAAACATGTGGCTGGATGCTTCTTTCCCGAGGTGTGTCTGACCTTTTCCCATTTTCTCACTTTCCTGCTCTCCCCAGGGGGAGCCCCTCTGGTGCCACAGGTGACCCCGCCCTCTCTGCAGGCAGACCTCAGCCCTGAGCGGTCACGTGGATGTTTACCACCCCCCAGAGTGCGCAGCTCCCAGCCAGTGCAGAGAGATGGGGCCCTGGAGCTCAGGAGGGCCTGGTTTGGGTGCTCCCTCAGCAACAGGATCCCGTGGCACCGCCCCGGGGGGACCCCCCCCCCTGGGTTGGGTGGTATGTGAGTGAGAAGTCAGAGTTGGGAGCAACTTTGGGAGTGAAGGATAGGACAGGGGGAAGGGAGGGCGATGCCCAGCATGGTCTGGGGCAAGGGGACAGAGGGGATGAGAGGAGGAGCACAGAGGCTTTGGTGGGGGAGGAGCGTGAACGGTGTGCTGAGCATTGTGGGGTGGAGGTGTCTTTGGGACCTCCAAGCTGGGAACAGATCTGGGGGTTCCCAGGAGAGGCCTGGGCTAGTGGTGCTGGGAGCCTTCTGGGAAGATGGCAGTGAAAGCTGTGGGTATGACCAGCTTGTCTGGGGCTGGAGGGGGGTGAGAGCGGGTGGGGTGCACCCCGCGGTGAGTCACGTGGAACACATAGTCCGCAGAAGGACGGGTGTAGCTGGTGTGGAGGCTGAGGGAGGGAGGTTCACAAAGGTAGGTCAGCGGGGTGGATGCCAGAGGTGCCAGGGGGCTGAGAAGTTGTGGGAGGCAGGCAGACCAGTTGGCCAGGCCCTGCCAAGACCCTGGGACAGGGGTGTCGGGGGGACCTGGGATGAGAACAGTCAGCTAAGAGGGGTGGGCACATTCCAGATCCATTCCAGACCCAGGTTCAGGGGAGCGATCACCTGTGGGAAGTGGAGAGAGGAGGGGTCCAGCCCGCACCCCAGGTTTTGGCTTCTGTGATTGACAGCTGGTGGCCTTGGATAAGCAGGGAGCCCAGAGGAGTCAGGGACAGTGGAGAAGCCTGCAGCCCAGGCAGGGGGTCTAAGGCAGCGGCCTCAGGCCTGAAGCTCAGGAGCGGTCAGTGCTGGGGAGCAGGTGGCTCAGCCCTGCAGAGGAGCAGGGAGAGGGCTGCCTCCATGGTAGAACCTGGGAGTGAGCACACAGGGAACTCCAATGAGTGTTTGTGGAAAGGATGAGGGGGGACCCGGGGACCGGCCGGTGTGCGCCCTGAAGAGCTGTCCCAGAGGGGAGAGAATCAGGGGACAGAGGCTGAGAGCTCCCAGGGGTGACCGGTCAGGTTCAGACCCTGCAACAGCCAATGGCGGAGGGGAGGCGGCCTGCAGGGGTCCACATGCTCAGTTTGGCTCCCATCTTTGGGGAGGGCAGCTCGCAGAGGGGGTGGCTCCCCCAGGGGCAGGGCCTTGGAAAGAAGGGGAAAGGAGGCCACAGGAAGCACCTTACAGAAGAGGCTGGTGAGGGAGGAGGGACACGCAGGCGGCAGCTGGACAGGCCGCCATGAGGTCAGGTCAGGGGGGATCTTCACCTGCCGTCCTCCTCCCTCCTCGGCCTCTTCCTAGTTGAGTGGCCTTGGAAAACCCAAGGATCATTTTAAGCTGAGCTCCTGCTGTGATAGAAATCCCAAATCAAAATGGGATTCCACTTAGAGGGACTTAAAATACACCAAGGCCTGGGAAGAGCGGCTGCCTGGGAATCAGGAAACCTGGCTTCCCCTTCTCTGGCTCCTGGCCGAGGGAGGTCTGCATTCCAGGGGCCCAGGACCCGGGGGCAGAAGCGGGGAGCCTGGAGCCCGGGCATCGCTGCCAGTGACGAGCGGTGAGGAAATCCAGGACTCAATTCTACTCCAACTCATTTTATTACAAACCCATCCTTGTGTTCCAAAATCAATGGCTAATCAGTACAGGTCACAGCACTCGGAGATAGAACACATTTGAACACCCAGTTCTTTGTCAGCACATTAAGGCCAAAGGAAAACCTCTTTATAGATCCCCGGTCCCCAGGCCAAGCCCATCCCAGGAGAGAACCTTAGGAAACCGGAAACCATGTGTCAGGAAACCAGCCATATACACACTAGAGGTGTGACTCCCAAAGAGAAAGATTGATGCCAACTGATGTCAATATAGGCTGTGCCCCAAAAAGGTAAAAAGAGGTAGGGCTGCTGATGGAAAATGAGTCCCCATTGGATTTAAAAATGGGCTGTCCCCCAAAAAGGTAAAGAGAGGTTGGGCTGCTGATGGAAAATGAGTCCCCATTGGATGTTAATATGGGCTGTCCCCCAAAAAGGTAAAGAGAGGTTGGGCTGCTGATGGAAAATGAGTCCCCATTGGATGTTAATATGGGCTGTCCCCCAAAAAGGTAAAGAGATGTAGGGCTGCTGATGGACAATGAGTCCCCATTGGATATTAATATGGGCTGTCCCCCAAAGAGGTAAAGAGAGGTAGGGCTGCTGATGGACAATGAGTCCCCATTGGATTTAAAAATGGGCTGTCCCCCAAAAAGGTAAAGAGAGGTTGGGCTGCTGATGGAAAATGAGTCCCCATTGGATGTTAATATGGGCTGTCCCCCAAAAAGGTAAAGAGATGTAGGGCTGCTGATGGAAAATGAGTCCCCATTGGATTTAAAAATGGGCTGTCCCCCAAAAAGGTAAAGAGAGGTTGGGCTGCTGATGGAAAATGAGTCCCCATTGGATGTTAATACGGGCTGTCCCCCAAAAAGGTAAAGAGATGGAGGGCTGCTGATGGAAAATGAGTCCCCATTGGATATTAATATGGGCTGTCCCCCAAAGAGGTAAAGAGAGGTTGGGCTGCTGATGGACAATGAGTCCCCATTGGATTTAAAAATGGGCTGTCCCCCAAAAAGGTAAAGAGAGGTTGGGCTGCTGATGGAAAATGAGTCCCCATTGGATGTTAATATGGGCTGTCCCCCAAAGAGGTAAAGAGAGGTAGGGCTGCTGATGGACAATGAGTCCCCATTGAATGTAAATACAGGCTGTCCCCCAAAACAGGTACAAAGAGGTCAGACAACTGATGGAAAATTCTCTCCATTGAATGTACATGTAGTATCCCCCCAAAATGTAGACACATTAACAGCTGATAACGCACTTAATTTTCACTTCTTTTCAGTTTGAACAGATTTGAAGAAATCAGTGAAGACGGTAAGATTTGAACGAAGACCATGTCTCCACAAGACTTTTTATGGGGACACAGAAAAGATAAAGTTGAGGGGACCCAACACCCAGCAGTCCAGGAATCGAGGGCAGCTATTGAGAGAGAAGCGTACAAACACCGAACCGAAGGAACGATTCTTGATGTGTGCGGCTCCGTGGCTGCGTCAGTTCTGGTCCAGGTGCTGCTGCTGCTGAAGCAATGGAACCGCACACACCGAGAATCGCTGCGTTCGGTGTTTCTGCGCATCCTCTGTCCACAGCGGCCCTGGATGCCTGGACTGGGGCCCGTTCGGGACCAGACACTTCATCCTGGATGTGTCCCCATCACAAAGTCCAGAGGATACGTCTTCTTGGTTCCAAGCTGAGTCTGGCTTCACCCATTACGTCAAATCCGCTCACCCTGAAAGGAGGGAAAATTGAGTTCTCAGCTGTTAAAGTGCGTGTACATTTGGTGGACAGCCAGCCTGTGGAACATCCATTTGGGGGACACCTCCAAACACATATATTTCATGAGTGCCTACACGGGTATGGAATGTAGTAAATTGGGTTTCTATCCCGGGGAGTGACTCAGAAACAAAGACTCAAAGTGTCATCCTCGATGTTGGACACCGGGGGCTACAGCCACGTTAGCGACCAGGCTGCACCCGCCTCTCACACACGCTCCCCTCTGCACACTGTGGCCTCTGCAGGGAGGGGGCGGGCAGGGCTTCTCTGTGCCAGGCGGAGCAGAGCCCATGATGGTAGAAAAGTGAACCCGGGGGCAGGTCCGGGGCCCAGGAGCCAGCTGGAGAGAGGCACAGGCTGAGGCCACCTGCCTGGACGGCCCCGGGCTCAGGAGTGTGGGGCCCAGGCCTGGCTCAGCAACGCTCTGGGGTAACAGTGAGCCCGACTCCAAGGTCCACCCAGGGCTGCGAGGTCTTGGTCGTCTGGCCGGTCTGGGCTTCCCCGTTCCAAAGTCGCTCCCGGCCCCTCAGGCCGATGGGAGAGGGGGCCCTGGTGGTCAGAATGGGCGTCAGGAGTTTGAAGGCTCAGGGGCTGCGGGTCCAAAAGACCAGTCGCCCACAGCCACGCTCATCGTCTGAGCTCCACCTGCTGGTCCCACTCAGCTGTGGCGACGCCCGCCTACTCTCTGAGTTGTTCCCATGACTGACGTTCTCAGGGGCCCGTTGGCGTGGGAGCCACGTCCGGTGACTTGCGTGGGCTCTTGGCAGGGAGCCCCTCCCTGTGGTCCTGCCCTGGACCCGTCGGGCTCTGAGAAGCTGACACTGCCAGGACAGGGGCCACGGTGGCCACTTGCCCTGAACGTCCCGGGCTGAGGCCTCGTCCTGGCAGCCGGGGCTGCAGTCACTGTGTGGTGCTGGGGCTGGAGCTGCTGCGGCCGCCACCTCCCGTGGCCATGGCGGGGCCGTGGCGGAGGCTGCAGGGGAGCCAGTCTCTCCTCCTTTGGGGGAGCCAGTGAGAAGCGCCTCCTGTCCAGTGGTTGGCACTGGGGACCCTGGCGGTGAAGGAGCTGGGGCAGAGGGTGTGGCTGGCTGTTTCTGACCCTCGAGTCCTCAGAGCCCCCGCCTTCAGGTGACTCCTGTTTGCCGGCCTGTGGCCTGCGGTCCCAAGCAGCTGGGCTGAGGCTAGGCTGACCGCCCTATTTAGGGACAGGCACCAGCGGGCAGCTGTGTGGGAGGTGGGGGGGCAAGGGGGGAATGGGGTGGCCTGGCTCTGCCCAGAGAAAGGCTCTGGGGAGGCAGGGCTGCCTCAGGGCGCACTGGGTGGGCCTCGGGCTCAGCAGGTCTCCAGTTGGGCTTCACATACCGCCCCGCCTTCAGCAGCTTCCCTCGCAAGGGGCTGACAGTCCTCCTACGGGCACAGAGCTGGAGGGCATCCTCCCTTTGCTACTGGCAGGTGCGCCTGCCTGGCCCCCGGTGGTCAGGAGATGAAGGTGTTTCTGAGCAGGTACTTTGGCAGGTCATCGGGCACCTGGGAGTGTCCTACAGAGAAGAGTGGAAGGAAGGAGAGGACGGAGTGAGGGCAGGAGGGTTCTCAGAGAGCCCTCCCCTCCCAGGGCCGCCCCTCACAGGCCACATGGCCAGGACCAAAGTTTCCGCTCCTGCTCAGCCTGTTCACAGCCTAGCGTCACCCCAGCTCCCGCAGCGCCTTTGGTCAGTACGCCAGGCCTGGGTACTGGGTCAGCAGAGGCATCTGAGTGGTCAAGGCTGCCTCCGTGGAGGGCCACTCCCTTCAGTATCGGGTCCCCAGGGCCTGGGGCAGAGAAGGACAGTGAGAAATGGGGCTGCAACACCCCATGCCAAGGGGGGGCGACCACACCGAGGCCCAGCAGCAGAGGCAGCGGGGCCCACGGAGCCCAGGGACAGAGGTGGGGCTGCGCCTCACGGGCTGTGGTCTGATTGGGAGGCCCTGGCCGCAGGCCTGAGTGGAGGCCTTCACTCTACCCATCGCTCACAGGGCGGGCTCTGAGCAGCTGGGAGAACTTGGGGGACCAACTCACGAGGCTGCACCAAATGTTGGCACAAGGCCAAAACATAACTCCTGGGCACACCTGCCGTGAGACACTGTGTCCTCAGATCCCTGATTTCAAAGCACCCTGACCCAAGTCTGCCTAGGACCACTCCACACCTGTGGTCCGGGCCCTCACGGTCCAGGAGGGCACCCTTAGGATTTGAGAACCAAGTTGGTTACCACCCGAACAACCCTCTGTTTAAGAAGTCCTCCTCTCTGCATGGTGACTTTGACTGCACCATGAGTTTACCTGGTATTTTGTGCTTTCTGCAATCTCTGAATTTTCTACCATGAACGTATACTCTTGTCAAAGCTAAACAGAATCCCAATTAAAAAAAAAAACATGAGGGCAAAACCCCGAAAAGACCTGCAACTACCTCATCGTGGGACAGGCGATGGGCTCTCCAATCCCAGTGGCACAGGTGTGTGGAGGAGCTCCGGGAGCAGGAGGACAGGCTGTTTGCACAGCGTAGGCTCCAGGCAGCCCTGGGGCTGTGGGCCCGGAGCCACACCCACTGTGGGGATTGCGGGCCCCTCCTCACTCTCCCAGGACCTGCCCCCCTACCCCTCAGCCACTCAATGTCACACCCACCATGAAGTCTGAAGCACCCAAATCTTACCGCTTGACATCAGGCCTCCACTGCTTGGCGTCACCTGGAGGAGCAGAGGGGCGCACACAGCCAAGCCAGAGAGACCTCCGGTTTCCAACTGCGCCCACAGAGACAGGCCGAGGGAGGACCAGGCTGTGCCAGCCCAGGAGCTACAGCCGGTGCAAGAGGCCAAGTAGGGGACACATCAAGCCACTAAGTCAGGGCGATGGTGACTCCTGCTTTGGCGTGGCCTTGTTGTCATGGCGACTGAGGTTTCCATTAGGTTCAGGATTTTTCTGCTTCCAAGCGAACTGGTTTTCTTTGGGCTTTTGTTGTTGTCGTTGTTGTTGGAGTTTTTTTGTTCTTTTAAAAGAAACTTAAAAATTTTTCAGAAATAAAGGGTATATGTTCAAGACAGGGATAAAGGGAAAGGATTATAAATCTTCGTGGTCGGAAAAAAGGGAGAGGCAAGTTAGGGAGGAGAGGGTGGGTGCATTAAATGCAGCTTTTCATGACGTTAGACCAAGTTGGTTACCACCCGAACAACCCTCTGGCCACTGGAGGCTTGTCTTTGACCGCAACATGCTTCTTTCTGTTCCAAAAGGCACTCTTGCGTTGTTCCGTCGCTAAATTGTCATCCCGGATAACCAAGGGAGGAAGGATCAAAACACAGAAAACAGCAAGTAAATGAACTGAATAATGGACAAATGACGCTACATTCACCAAATGTACTTGGGAAGTCAGAATCCAGTCCAGCCCGGGAGAGACGGCAACATTCCCCCCAGCACAACCAGCATCAGGGCCCCGTGGACCCTTTCTGCTCGGACTCCAGTCAAGTGTTGGAGTGGCAGCTGGAGCCAGGGCTCCACGTAGCACGAGAGGAGCATTCTGTACTGCTCAAGGAGTGGATGTCTTAGACTGCTTTTCCATTTCCATGGGTTACATTATTAAGCAAGGGTGTTTATTGATGTAGGGGGCAGCTTTCCTTACTCATCCGCTTTTTTGTCCAATGTGTTTTTATTGATTTTCAGAGAGGGGGAGGGAGAGGGAGATAGAAACATCCATGATGAGAAAGATGGATCGGCTGTCTTCTGCACGCCCATACTAGTGTGCCCTGACCGGGAATCAGAAGGTGATCTCCTGGTTCATGGGACGATGCTCACCCAACTGAGCCACACCAGCTGCGCTTACTCATCCATTTTAATGACAGGCTCCCTGGCATCCTGTCTCACACACAACTAACTCCTGCTCCCCTCCAAACACTTAGTGGCATGCTTCTGGCCTGCTGCAGGCAGTGAAACAGTCCACCTGGACACCTCAGTCATAATACTTCTTTTTAAATACTCCTCACGGGAGGATTTTTTTCCATTGGTCTTTAGAGAGAGAGTGGATGGGAGGACGTAGGTGAAGGGAGGGAGAGAGCAAGAGAGGGAAACATCGATGGGAGAGAGATACATCCACTGGTTGCCTCTCTCACAAACCCCAACCGCGGCCAGGATCAACCCTGCAACCGAGGTATGTGCGCTTGACTGGAAATCTAAGTTGCGCCCCTTCGGTCCTTCGATGCTCTAACCACTGAGACAAGCAGGCAGGCTCACTAAGAATTCTGGTACCTCTCATAGCCTCTGATGGCAGGATGACTTTGCACATAATGAAAATACCTACCTCTATCTGATACCAAAACACCCTCAAACGCAAGCATTCTTCCAGTGTAGATCGCGGCGCACCCTCTCCTCTTGGTTTAGCCCTCACAGCCTTTAAGTTCTAGTCTTATGAGAGCAGGCAATTGGTCTAGTGACTTCCTCAACACGTCAATCCATGAACAGAAGGGATTTCTCCAGTCCTGATGGAGGATTCAAGTGCACAGCTGCACCTCTGCTATTTCTCCCCCCGCAGCGCCACCTGCTGACACAGCTCACACCACAGAGAAGGGACCCACTCCTCAGTGCTGGGGCCCCAAGTTGGTTGAGCATCTTCAGGGACCACAGCAGCTTGAAGGGCAGGCAGTGCTCACAGCGGTTAAGAGCTCGGGCCCCGGAACCTGTCAGACGCGGGTTCGGGTCCCAGCTCCAACACTGACTCTCTGGGCCAGTGCTGAGCCTGGTCAAGCATTCCTGAGCTCCCCTCCCAGCTCTGAACGGGGGACAGGAATGGCGCCGACCTCCCACGGCAGCTAGACCTCAAGGAGACGGACAAAGTGGGTCAACTACCGAAAGGCTGCTGAGCCCAGAAAGCCCCCTCGCACGGCTGCCGTTACTAACTGCAGCCCCTGACCTGCTCACTCAGGGATCCAAACCACAGTGGGGATCTGTCAAGCAGTTTTTTCTCAGAAGGTTTTGCTGACTCAATTGGGCTGATTATAGCTCATTCATCAACTTAGCCAATCACACAAGTGGATGTGATACATGTCCAAAAGTGTGAGGAGCCAGTAGGAAAACCCCAGGCCACAGAACCCTCTGGAGAAAACCCATGCTAACAAGGCAGTAAGCTTCATGATCATTTACCTGCACGTGAGCGTTTCCCCGACTTCACCTCCTGTGAGACCGGGAACGCAAGCAGCAGCCCCCAGACAGTGTGTCCGCGTGCGCACACTTCATTTCTGCATCTCGAGTGACACAGCAGGACTTGCAGTGGTGACTGCCACCCGGAATGGCTGCTGCACCCGTCACAGCCACAGGGCGCCTTGTCACGGCCCCGGGTCCTGTCAGGTCCTGTCCCCCCAGCCCCTGGGAGCCCACGAGTCTCGGGCCTGGCCCCGTCTTCAGAAAGTCCTAGTGTCCTTCATCAAATTGTTAACTTTCTCAGGGGGCATGTTTGGCAGGTTTATCGGCAAATAATCAATAAAATGATATTTCAAAGTGAATGTGAAAACTAAACCACCTTTCAGTCAATGGCTTTGTTTAATTGGTTCTAAGAGGACTCCCCCCACCCCCCCTCAACCTTCCATCTCTGAAATCAGGGTGCAGCTTGGAGCATCCCTCCCAGTCACTGTCAGCTGGTGGCGATTCTGACAAAACCCTCACTGCCACCACCGGATCACTTTCTTTCTATGAGCACAAAATCGGGCAGCTGACAGCTGACAGCCTCTTAGATCCCAGGAAACACAGGCAGCACATGCAGCTACAAATCCACTGTGGAGCCAATGGCTCACTCCCATCACAGCCCTCAATGAGCAGGTCCAGCGCCCCCTGGTGGGAGGACTCAGGGCCAGGTCAGGTGGGAGAAGAGAACCACCCCTGCTTTTCAGAGCAACAGCAAGAGCAGAGCCCGAGCCTGGCTGAAGGCCTGGCAGATGTCCACGACGGGTTACATGGGGGCTCCCCCGACAGAAATGGCTAATCTGAGGCCTGGCAGAGACAAGGAGCCCCAAACACATCCTCTCCTGAGCGTGTCTCCGCGGTAACTGTCTGGAGATCCGCTCTGGATATCCGAGGACCTACCACAGTGTACGTGATGGGGAGGCTCCTCATGCTGAAGGAACTAAATGGATCTGGATGAAACTGCCTCCACAGTGACGTGGGCTTACATGTTCTACTTGGGTGTTCACACACCTGAGGGGGCAGACGAGGGCGTGCGGAGCCCCCTTCAGGCTCCAAGCACACGTGTGCGCACCCAGCTCGCATCTCATCGGTTCTGCCCTGACCTTGAGGAAGGCCTGAGATCCTCCCCTTCACTGCCCTCTTGCAGCCAGGCCAGCCCCTCCTACCTTTTGGTGGGGGCCGACTGCGGGCGTCTCCCTTCTCCTCCCAGTGTGAGCATGATGGGGTGGCCTCCAGGGGCCCAGGACGGCCATTGGCTTGTCCTCGTGAGCGGTCGCTCTGGCGTTGGAACAATTTGAGGAAGGCTCTGGCTCGACTCCAGCGCTTTTTCCTATTAGGAGTAGAGGGTTAGGACACTGCCAACCCCCACTGCCCCTCCAGCCGGGGAAGCAGCCCTTCCCTTGGGGTTCAGCACCAGGTTCCCCACGAATCTGCATGGCCAGCACCAGGACCATCGCATGTGGCCTCAGGGCGTGGGGCACCATTGGCAGTTCATTCGCACAGACCCAGGGACGGGAGAAGCGTTCCTTGTGGCAGAAACCCGCACTAGCCTCTCGGGAAACAGAACCTCACATGCAGCCTCCACTCTGCGTCACCGGGAGGCACCGGGAGAGGTGCTGTGCTCATCTAGGTGTGCTGGCAATTGTGCATCCCAGGGCCATGTCAGGGAGAGTCAGGGCCTCCTCATTTCCCACTGGAGCTCCCAATAGGTGAGACAGGGGGGCAGACTTAGCCCCTTCCGGGCACTGAGGAATCTGGGTGAGGGGGGAACAGGGTTGGCCCAGTGGGCCATGTGGATGAAAAAGAGTGGACACTGGCTGGTGTTCCCCAGGGGTTAGAGCAGTGGCCCAAGCACTGAAGGGTCAAGGGTTTGATTCTGGGTCAAGGGATTGTACCTGGGTTGCAGTTTTATCCCTGGGCCCACTGGGGGCGTGTGCTGGATGGCAACCAATCAATGTGTCTCTCATATTGATGTCTCTCTCATTGATGTCTCTCTCTCTTCCCCCCAACCCTTTGTTCCCCTCTACTCTCTCCAAAAATCAATGAAAAAAAAATCCTCAGGTGAGGATTGAGCAAAATTAAAATAGCCCTAGCCGGTTGGGCTCAGTGGGTAGAGCATCACTCTATGGACTGAAGGGTTCTGGGCTCCATTCTGGTCAAGGGCACATACCCGGGTTACAGACTCAATTCCCGGTGGGGGGTGTGCTGGTAGCAGCCAATTAATGATTCTCTTTCATCACTGATGTTTCTCTCTCTCACCCTCAGCCTTCTTCTCTGAATTCAGTTAAAATATACTAATATATATACATATACATATATATATATATAGTAAAATAAAAACAAATCAATGAAAACAGTGAACTTAAAGGGTCATACAGTGCAGCTAACCGGAAATGGAGGCATTCTAATGTCACAAGAAGAACCGCAGCTGGTTCTAATCCTGGCTCTGCCACAGAGCGACACTGTGCTGACTCAACTCGAGTACTTTCCTCATCGAGGCCTCAATGTCCCCGCCAACACAAGGGACAGGAAGAGGGTGGCAAATTATGTGGTTTTGTGATGTCAACAGAGAGCCCTTGCAGGATTCATGGTGATTTGCCCTCAAGGCTGGGCTGGGGCAGGACAATCTGAAGGCCCAGCTCCTGGGGCTCAGGCCCGGACACAGGGGAAGGCCTGCTGGACGGAAGCCCACAGCCTCGGGGACCGAGCCGCCCACCACCGGGGCTGCTGCTCTGCAGAAGGGAACGTGTTTGAGAACCACCCTGGCGTCCAGAGACTCCAGAGGAATGTAGGGAAGACCAAGAGGTTCCTGTGACTGAAGACCATGGGTGCGGGCCCAGGTGTCCGGCCCACGCTTCCTTCCCAAAACAGAAACATGGCTTTCTAGGTCCTGAAACCTGGAGACACAGCCTGATAGTCCTGCTTCAGTGGCTCTAATCCAGACGCTCTGCCCCTTCAACCGGACATGGCAGCTGGCATTCGCCACCCTCAGAGGATAACCCCGAGGAAGGCCGGAGAGAAACTCTCAGTTCTTTCAGAGCTGGGAGGGAGGTGCGCTCAGGGGACCTGCCCTAGAGGGGAAGGTGCGGGCCCCACACACTGGTCACTGCTCCACATGGCTTTCCCCACTCGTGAAAGAGCAGCTTCCTGTTCTGAGTTGAAGTTCCTGCTGCTGAAATCAACTCACTTCCTAGGAGCAGGACACTGAGCCTCCTTTGGAGCCCCAATTCTGTCCTCTTCCGCCTCTCCTGTAGGCATAGTCTGCCGGGTGTCGCTGGAAACAGAGGAGAAAGAAAGCACAGTCTGGTTTTATATAAAACGTGTCAATGGACTCATCGGCCCTGGCTGGGACATGGCCCAGAAGGGCCGGCATTTTCTGGGGATTCGGACATCACAGTGCTCATGACCGTCAAGCTCGCCGAGGGGTGAAGATGGGGAGGGGAACTTGTGGCGTGGGTCTGGGAACCCTAACACATGAGGAGACCTGCTGTAGCACCAAGGAGCAGGCTGGACCACATCTCAGGAGAGCAAGCCCCGAAACATGTGCAACTCAGGATGGCAAACCCGTGGGCCATGACGGCAGAGACCCTGGCTTCCTTGCTTGAACATGAGTCCCCTGGATCGAAGCAGCAGCTCAGGCTCCTTTGGCCATGAGGCTGCCCAGGTCCCACCTAAGACGCGGGCTTTTCTGAGACTTCACCGTGAAGTGAGCAGCTGTGAAAAGCGATGACTCGCAAACCGCTGGGCCCAGGACCACCGACCCTGACCTGCTCCCAGCGGCCTTGGCTCGGCATCTGTTCTTCAAGTCTGTGTTCCTCTCTTCCCTCAGCCGTGCTGCTGGGCCTTATGCTAGAGCGCTTTCCTGTCTGGCTCTGACCGACCCCCACCACTAGGAGCACAAATTCACACAAGACAGGCCCCCAACCCACCCCGGGCTGGGAAGACTCCACTCGGCGCAGCTCAGGAAGCCTGCCCACTCCCTGGCCTCCTGCACACACTGTCTAATGCAAGACCTTCATCAGATCATCCCCCTGGGTACCAGGCCCCGATGCTTCTAGTTGGCACCTACCCAACCTCTGCTGGTCATTGGGACCCGCTGCGCTGAAGAGAGCCAACTCAGGCCACGGTCATTTCCACCCCAAACTACAGTGTGGCTTTCCCCGAAAACCATCCTGGGTAGGTGGCGAGCCAGCTGTAGACGAGCAGAAGAACCCGGGAGAAAAGTGAAGCAGCACCGTGACCCCGCTGGGCTGGGTCAGTGCCCCTGTGGCCACTGTGACCGTGTCCCTCTGTCCCTCCTGGCCAGCCACTCCCCATCACAAGGAAGGACAGTCCCACAGCTCAGCACTGAGGGGTGAAGAGCACCCTGGGCCCACCAGATGCATCTCGGGTCACTTGACTTCCAACCACAAGGTTTCCAGCACCAAGCCTCTTCCTCCTGATTCCTCTCTGGCAGCTCCCTCGGCCCTTAGACCAGCCTCCCGTAAACACTCACTCCCAGGGAATCTGACTCCTTAGCAAGGCATGGAGGCCTTCCCCATCTGAGTGCCCCCTGCTCCAGCCTTCCCTCCTGCCACTGCCTGCACCTTCCCTGCACCCCGACCACCCGTGCTCCACCTTCACGTCCCCCCAACTCCCGCCCCCCCGGCTAGCCCTGTCCACATCCGGGTCAGCTGCAGAACCCCAACTCCCACACCATGCTTCCTTCTCCGCCTCCTTGGAGCTCCTCAACATCTGTCTGCTGGGCACACAGCTCTGCTCACACGCCATCACCCCTGACTGTGTGTGGCCACCAGGTCACTGGTTCTGTGCACCTCGCAGGGCCTCCGCCACAGCCAGGTCCGTGTCATGTCAGCAGAGGGAGGACAACCGGGGCGCACCCACAACCCTCTCTCCAGCCCCTCAAGCGGAAATCAGACAGAGAACGGGCTCAATCCGCGACCTGGATGGCTTCCCTAGGTACCTCTCTTTGCCTCTGTCATCATTTTTAAACTGAGCTTAATTCCAAAAGGAGATTAAGAAGCAGCTGGCAGTGGGCCATGTCGTTGAAGCCAGAAAATTCCAACCATCGCTCCTTACAGAATTCTAGAGCCATTCCGGGGAAAGGAGAGCAGGCTGAACTGGGAAGATGGTCTGTTCCCTTGCCCTGGGGACACCAGTTCGCCAGCGGGATCTCTGCCCAGAACGTGGAGGCCTGGGCTTGGAGCTGGAAGCCCGCAGCCCTGTGCGGACAGGTGTCGGTCACCCCTCCCCCTTACACGTTCTCAGTGCAGTGCTGGCCCCATGCGTCCAGGAGGCTCTGGTTCAGCTCTTTCAAGGTGTCTATCTCCTTCCTCAGGCGACACTTCTCCTCTTGCCAGTCCTTCTCCGCAAGGGTGAGCGACTGAAACACAGATCAACAATGTCCTCAACACCACGGGCCCCTGTGACTCCACTGCTGGGAAACTGCTCCCAAAAGGAGAAAAGGGCCACGTGCATGAACATGGCCATTTCGGCATGAGCTTCACCAGTCGCAAGGACCAACACAGCCAATGACATGGGGATGGCCGAGTACACCGGCCAGTCGCGCAGCCCTGCCCACGTGTGGCCACTGAGCACTGAAAACACAGCCAGTCTGAGCAGAGAGGCGCCATCAGTGGAAAATGTACAAGAGGCTCTGAGGACTTGACAGCCATTTTCAAAAGGAATGTAAAGTATCTCATTAGGAAGCAGCCCAAAGGGTGTGGCTCAGGTGGTGGAGCGGCCCCCCATGCACCAGGAGTTCACAAAAGAGATGCTTGGTCAAGGAACACGCCCAGGATGAGGGGTTGATCCCCAGTACAGGGCGTGCAGGAGGCAGCCCATCAGAGGTTCTCTCTCCTCATTGAAGTTCCCATCCCTCTCTCCCTCTCCCTTCCTCTCTCTGACATCAGAAAAATAAATGCCGGGCTGAATAGGAATTCGGGGCTGAGGTTGCTCAACTCTCCACCCAGAACATCATCGGGCTGGAGTGGCGGGAAAGCCCAAGCTTTGGCTTCAAACAAACTGAGTTCAGACCCAACCTCAGAGGATGAGGATGGGCGCCAGCTCACAAAAGCATTGTGAGAATTCAGTGAGATGACACGGGGAGCACAGAGCAAAGAGCTCAGCCGCGAGGACAGAATGAAAACAGCACTTAGCTGCTTCCATGCACGGCCCCCGCCCCCCGGCCCTGCGCAAAGGAAAGGTCAGGCCCTAACCAGTTTAGCACAGTGGAGAGAGCATCGGACTGCGAACTAAAGGTCCCAGGTTCGAATCCGGTCAAGGACACATGCCCCAGTTGTGGGCTGGCACCCCGCAGGGGTGGTGCAGGAGGCAGCGGAACCACGATTCTCTGTCCTCATAGATGTTTCCATCTCTCTCTCCCTCTCCCTTGTTCTCTCAAATCAGGAAAAATAGCTTTAAAAAATACAAAAGCAGAGGTTGGTGAGAGGTCTTTTCTAACACATCCCCTCCAGCCAAGGTGCTTGTCCCCGTTAAATGCCTCTGGCTTCCTCGCGGCCTCTGGGTGACATTCCCACACAGTGTTTGGGCACAGATGCCAATGAGGACCCACTCGGACCTGGCTGAGCCCCAGGCTGTCAGCCCCGGGTTCAGGCCCGGTGTCCTGAGGCCCACCAGCCCCCGGCCTCACCTCACACAGCATGCTCAGCTTGTAGAGCAAGATTTCCTTGGGCAGTTGCTCCGCCTTCAGGTCTTGGTACTCAGCCTCCCAGATCCGCATCTTCTGCTCCACCTCCTCTATGGAGGCCTGCAGCTCCTGCCTGTGGGAGCGTAGTTCCTCCTGCTCCGCCTGAAGCAGCTCAGTCCAGGAAGTAAGCCTGTGGGTGGAGAGCCACATGGCCCAGGGCTCAGGAGCACTCCCAGCCTCTGTCCCACATACACCTCAATCACACCCCCATCCTCTCTGGGCCTCAGGTTTTCCCCTGTGGAAATGAGGGCTGAGCACATTCAGAGGTTCTTAAACTGTGTCCCTTGGGGTTCTATGCGGCCACCCCGGCTACCACACTCAGGGCTGGGACACAGGACAGGCAGGCTGGGACACAATTCAACAAAGCAGCCTGTGAAAAATCCTTCCCATGGAAGGCTTTGCATGTCTGCCTCCTTGGAAAAAGGGTTCTTCGACTGAAACACTCTTGATAAACTTGGAATCAGATCATCTTTGCTCTGAAACTCTGCCTTTGCCCAGCTCTTCTCCCCAATTCCAAGTCCCTTTCTGATCCCAACTCCTGACACAAATAAGAGATTCTGGAGCATTATGTAAAGCCACTGACATCATCATCATCATTATCATCAGCATAATTACCCGACTGGCTTTCCAGGAGTAAGGGTTCTACCTGAAATCTCAACGACCAGAGGCTCATGGACTCCATGTGAACACAGATGGGCCCTGTGAGGCCCACACAGTCTCCGTGATTTAATTTAAAGTAATTAGTTATTCAATATTTCTAAAAATGTTCCGTTTCACATCAACATTCAGCGACCGAGATTCTGGGAGGGTGGGGAGAACGCATCAAGCAAAGGCCCTGGCAGGGGCAGCTCAGCAGTGATAGCATCAGCCTGTGTCCGGAATGGTCACGGGTTGGATTCCCAGTGGCATGTCCCTGGGCTGTGGGATTGCTCCCCGGCATAGAGGGGTGTGTGCTGTAGGCATCCAATAGATGTGTCTCTCCCATCGCTTTTTCTCTCACCCTCCCTCCGTCCCAGCCCTCCCTCCCTCTCTCTCAGAAGGGCAATGGAAAAAGTATCCTGGGATGAGGATTAAATAATAAGAAGAATAAAAAAGTAGAAACAAAAGGATGGCCTGGCAGCCCGGGTCCGCCCCGCAGCTGACCGCCTTCAGAGGGTGTGTATTCTCCACGAGGGCCTGCCCTGCCGCTGACACTCCCTCCCCACCTGCTGGACCTGCCTGGCCCCGCAGGCACCTGACTGTGTAGCCCCAAACATATTAAAACAAGGCTGTGCGAAGGAAGGCTTCACGTGGTCAGGCCACTGGGCTGAGACAAGACCTGGATTTGAGTCCTGACTGGGCCACTACACTCAGGACTGGCCCGAACAAGTTATTGAATCTCTCTGAGCCTCTTTCCTCATCTGTTTGAAGAGAAGGATAAAAACGCAGTCAGTTCTCAGGATTCGCGGTATAATGTCCTATGGAGCCCCCGCGAGCACTGAGCAGTGTAGACTGCAACTGTCCCCACCAGTTCTCTGGCCACATTTCTGTCAACCAATCAAGACATAAGGACGCTTTGAGCCATATGCTCACTGGGACAGCCAACAGCACCAGACCTCGGGCCGGAACGACCCTCATGTGCCACTCGGATATTTTCCCTGAGGCCCAGCGCAGCGTGCACTTGGGACACTAGACAGCACTGCAGCACTCCATCTGGGGGCCGTTTCAAACAGCGAAATCGCCACCAAAAAGCAAGAGAAGAGGACTCCATGGCACTCCATGGACCACAGAAGGGACGCTCGTGTGCAGTGTGAGAGCTGAAACAGGCAGGAGTCAGAGGCCTTGTTCAACCGCAGCTGCAAATGTGCACATCAGGCGATTCCAGGATCTCGCCCTATGGACAGGCCCCTGACAGGCCATGGGGACCAAAGGGGGGTGACAAGTGCATCTCAGTGAGGAGGTGAGTTCGCCAACAGGGAACGCGGGAATGACGGGGAGCAAGCATATGTCCTTCTGGAATGGCTGGTGAGAGAGGATGAAGATGGCCGTGCCCGACACAGTCATCCCCATCATCCATGTGGGAGGGGCGGTCACCCACACCTGGACGATGCTCCATCCCAGCCACCAGCTGGAGGCCCTTCCCTCCTGACCATCAGCTGTGACCGTGACAGGGCAGGTGAAAGGGCACCATTACCAGGGGACTCCCCTGAGCTGAGCGCAGCGGGAGCTGAGGGAGCTGGTGTGACTGAAGGCGGAGATGCTGCTGCAGGGGCGGGCGGGTACCTGTCGTTCTCCTGCCGCAGCCTCTCCTCCTCTCCGTGGTTCTCTCTGGCGGCGGCCAGGGCCTTGGCCTCCTGCTCCTGCTTCAGGGCCTCCTGGGCTTCGGGCACCTGCTTGTCCTGCTGCCCCGGCTCCTCCAGCTCCCTCTCCTCGGCCCCCTGTTGGTTCTGGGGGCCCAGACTGGAAGGATCCTCCTGCCCAGAGGGAAAAGGTGAGGATGCCTCACTGGGTGCCGGCCCCGGGGAGCAACAGACCCCGTATCCCTGCACCCCCACATGCAGTGAGGGGCCAAGAGCAGGGCAAGTGCAGACCCCAGAAGAGCAGGGACCCTCGGGGCAGGCAGCACCAGCCGTGCTGAGTGCGGTTCCCCCAGCACTGAAGGAACTTCGCTGGCCGGGCCCACATGGTGTTACGGGAGCCCTGCGCCCTCTCCACACTCGGGACCTTTAGGGGCACAGGATGCCCACTCTCTGGATCAGCTCCTTGGCTGCCCTCTGTGACCACATGTAAAAGCCTATTTTTTTAAAAGGACATAGAGATCAACCAAAGGACTTCTATGCCAGCATATAGGCCTAACCAATGGACACGGACAACACGGGGCTGAGAGCATGAGTTCCCTCCCCACACCAATAGGGGGCAATGTGGGGATATGGACACATATGTAATAACTTAATGGACTGTGGTGGCTGGTAAGCAAGGAGGCATGGAGGAGTGCGCTTGCCTCTGGGGCTTGGACTCTTCGCGGGGATGTGGGTGTCCTCAGGAGCGCCAGGGCCCGGCTGAGATGGCAAAGGCCCAGGGCAAGCGGTGTCCTCAGAAGAGCCAGGGCCCGGCTGAGAAGGCAGCGGCCGAGGGCAAGCGGGCCCCAGCAGAAAAGCAGCACGAGGCGGACTCCGCAGTGGGGTGCTGGGTGGGAAGTGGAAGAATCGCGAGCCCCAGGCCGCCCCCGCACTGCTCGCTGCAGGACCTGCGGGTGGAGATGCTGGTGGTTATCTGTGCCTCGCTCCCCGTCACCGACCTGGCCAGCCTGGCCCAGGTCTGCACCAAATTCTGCCGCACCCTGCACCTGGACAACATCTGGAGACGGCGCTGCCGGGAGGAGGTTGGCGTTTGTGAGACCTTGCAGAATCTGGAGGCAGTAGGCAAGTCTTACCGAGAAGTCTATGCGAAGCTGTTCCACCCAGACAGACACATTTTGGGTTTGTGGGGGCGAGATATTGAGCTCTATAAAACACTGCTGTATGTAGCGGTGGACGTCTTAGGCATTACTGGTTGGACGTACAGGCCTGGTCTTAACACCCATGTGGACGTCCCAATGCAATTCAAGCCCGCGTTCCGAATCCGCCTGACGGAGCGGAAATCAGCCACGGTGGAGTGCATGGAAGGCCGCCACCGCAGGCCCCACAGCCGCCACCTGCAGCTTTGGAAGGACAGGCTCACCAGCCAGTGCCAGAAGAGAGACCACGGAAGGGATTCACCCACGCGGCTTAGGGAGGAATTTGGGACTGCGGGGGCTGATATGGAATGTCACAGTCAGTGAGGCATCACTGCCGGACCTACCGCCGCCTCTACCTCCTGCCCAGCCACCCGGAGGACCTCATCAGGCCAGGCCTCTTCCAAGGCAAATGCGATCGGATCGCTTGGGCCTCACGATTTTCATGCTCAGCTTCCACGGGAAGTGTGCCAGGCTCACGCACAGCACGGGAATCGCATTCCACATATTAGAGATCCACCTCACGCGCTGCATCCAGCTGCGAGATGGCGAGATCTTCCGCGACTTCCAGGAGCTCTCCCGCGTGGTCCGGGAGATGGAGGAGCAGGTGCTCCGGGAGCAGCAGCAGCAACAAGAAGACGGGACCGAGGAAAGCCAGGGCCATGGCTGGCAGAGCCCCGCCCAGCCCAGCGTAGGGGAGTCCGGGGCTGCAGCTGCAGAGGAGCAGCCTGTCCCGTTTGTTCTGCCTGTGGGCGTGAGCCCAGGGGACCAGAACTACCCCTGGACCTGCAGGATGTGTTTCTATGGCATGGAAACTGTTCCCGTATGTCCCTCACACTGGCGCTACCCTGGAGTCGTCATCCTGTTCGATGAGAACCACTTGGGGTTCATCGATCTGGAGGAGAAAGCCTTCATCCTGTTTGGCAGAGTCCAGAACACCTTCCAGAATGTGGAGGCAGCATCCCCGCAGGCCTTCCTGGGGATGCTCAAGAACATTCACCCCCGACCACGTTTACCACCCAGAGAGGATATCTGATGTTTAGAGAGAGTAGGGGAGAGAGGGAAAGAAAGAAAGAATCGATGTGAGAGAAACACATCAGTTGGTTGCCTCCTGCCCAAGCCCGGAACAGGGCCAGGCTAGGTAGGGGCCAGCAATCGAGGTCGAAATAAACCTTAAACCAGTGGTTCTCAACCTTCCTAATGCTGCGACCCTTTAATACAGTGTCTCATGTTGCGGTGACCCCCAATTTCATTGTTACAAATTGAACATAATAAAAGCATAGTGATAAATCACACAAAAAAATAATAACTTAATCAATAAAAATATTTTAAAAATAAAAGAAAAAGAAAAAGTACATAGCACAGCAGTCAGGATACAGAATATCTGAACAACACTAGCAGCCAACTGACCCTGATATTTACGGAACAACCATCGAATGGGCACAGCCAGCAGCACCGCCCTCCTCCTCCCCTCAGTCCTGTCAACCACCACCAAGATGGCCAGTGTCCCAGGGAGGCAACACCTGCCCCCGCGGCCGGCAGTGGCTGAGAATTGCTGGTCTGAGCTGCAGCTGAGCGAGGGAATATGGTCACCCAGGAATCACTGATCAATGACCAGGACACGGCTGTGATACCGGAGGCTCCCTCGGGCAGGCGGGGGCGCCAGGGGGACATGCGCTCTGGAGGGCCTACCTGCGTGGCCCTGGAGGGCCTCACGGTGTTGGCGATTTTAGACTGGGGTTCTCCCTCCAGCTCTTCCTTTTGGCTGTTGGCCTTGTCCTGGGTGAGTTGGGTCCCCAACTCTTCCAGCTGCAGAGCCAAAGACCCAGCCCGTGACACAGTCAGGTCACAGAGTGAACTTGGCTTGAGAGCAAACCCCAAACCTGTCACCCCACGGGACACCTGGCCACCGGCTTGCCCGTCTATTCCGGACACCGCCCACCGTTACCTCTTTCCGGAGCTGCTGGTTCTCCTCCTGCAGCGTCTTTACTGTGCCCCGGAGGGCATGGGTATTCTCCTCCAAATCAGTGATCCGCGTGCAGGCTGAAAAACAAAGTGGAGTCAGAGCCCAGCTTCCAGGGCCTCCACTTCCCCTCTCTGACTCTGGCCCCGAGAGGACCATCACCCCAGACGGCCACCCCCCCACCCCGAGGCCAAGGTGTGAGGGCCGGGGATGGTCAGCTGGGTGTCGTACACAAGGTGCTGCCGTTGTTGGTTGTGGCCCCTGTGCTGGCTCAGCTGGGGGCCGGTAGGGGAGCCATCCAGACCTTAAGAAGAAGGCAGGTGACCTTGGAGAGGCCAAAGCAGAAGTTCCAAACGTTGGAACTTCTGGAACCACTTTTTACCGAGTTCTAACCTGACTGTCTAGTCAAGGATTTCAGAGACTCACAGAGATGGCAAAGACATGGCATGGTCCGGGCCAGCCGTCAGAGTGGGGGGGGGGGCGGGTCTGGGTGGCTCAGCTGGGGATTGGGAGGCACGGTAATTGACCAGTATGCCTGCGGGGGGTAGCGGATCTGGGGCGCGTGTGTCGAGGACTTGCCACCCGTGGGTTAGGTCCTTCGGGAGGAGAGGTCATTGAGCAGTCTCTGCCCAGGGAGACAGAGTGCAGACTGCACCCATCTGCCCGAGGAGGACATGAATGGAGGAAATCAGCCCAGGCCTCTGTTATAATGCAGGTGAGTGAGCACTGGGGAAGCTCCTGCCATCCAGAGCTTTCAATCCCCCACGGACAGATCTAAGACAGCCTCTGGGGTCAGCGTGCTGTCATCTGGAAGCTCCCGGGACTGCCCACACGGGCGCTGAGAAATCTGAATCTACTTACTTGTAGTTCATGTCCTGACTTTGAGGCTGCCAGGCCCCTCATGTTCCCCTTGGGTAGAATGGCAATGAAACGGTCCCAAATGGCCCCTGAATCACACCCTACTGACTTGGGCTGAGGGTGGGCTGACCCAGGAGATTCAGAGCCAAGGGCTCAGCTCCCTGGGTGAGGGAGAAGCCACAGCCAGGCTGGCTCCCCGGCGCCAGGGGTTGCTGCCTACCTTCTATCAGCAGCTCCAGGTCCCAGCTCTGGTGGGCGGGCTGGTTCCTCCTCTGGACCTGTTCAGCCTCGAGGGCCATGATGTCCCCCAGCAGCTCCTCAAGGAACTGCTGGGGGATGTGTCCACGATCCTAGTGCAGGAAGAGGGGTGGGGTGAGGATGCGCACCATGGAACCCGCTGGCCTGCCCCGCCCCAGTGCAGCTACCCTCATTCCCCAGGATGAAGGGCCTCCATGCACCTGCTCGCTTCCTAGAGCTCAGCTTCACAGAAGGGACTCCAACACAGGGTCCTTCTGGGAGACCTACAGCCACTAAAAGACATGCTGACCCCGTTGTAGGTGATGAAGACCCATGAGGCCTCTGTGGTGTCTGAGCAAAGTGACGCACAGCACAGGGCTGTAAGCAGGTGACAGGAGGACGGGCGGCTCTCAGGCCCCTTAGCTGGTTTACCATGTCTTGGAAAGGCCGTAGGGACTCCCAAATCACAGCTCGGCCCACATCCTAGTTGCCAGCAGAAACCCTTATTGCCAGTCACCCACCTACATCCATCCTTACAGAAAGCAACACAGCAGTCAGGCCCTATCCGTTTTTTTTTTTTTTTTTTTTTTTTTTTTTTTTTAACAACCTATAGAATAAAAGCCTAATATGCTAAGTGTCCGGTCATCCATTCAACCAATGAAAGCATAATACACGAATGATATGCTAAGGCCACTCAACAGCTTGCTATGACGTGCACTGACCACTGGGTGGCAGACGCTGCAACTGGCAGGTTGGCTTGCTGCTGGGGTCTGGCTGATTGGGGCTGAACTAGACAGGCCTGACATGCCCTGGGGCCCTCCCAGGGTCCCTCCCCACTAGCCAACCTCCTGTGTCCCTCCCCGCCCTCATCATATACCAGTGGAGTCCCACTGCCTCGCCTATGCCCTCTCGCAATCTGGGACTCCTCAGGGGCTGTCAGAGAGCCAGTTTCAGCCGAATTCCCGTAGGCCAGGCCAATGGATCCCAATTGGTAGAAGGGAAGCTGTGGACCTGCCGCCAGTGGACACGGTTCTGGTCAAAGCCTGGCAGCGGGAAAGGTTTGTTCACAGACTTGGGAGTCACCTGGACACTGTCTCTCTGCCCATCCCGGCCCCTTGCCAGGTGCCCTCTGTCCTTGCACAGTCACTCCTCACAAGAGCCCTGAGGGGGAGGCAGGGACAGTCCAT
Source organism: Myotis nattereri (assembly GCF_964212035.1). NCBI lineage: Eukaryota > Metazoa > Chordata > Mammalia > Chiroptera > Vespertilionidae > Myotis > Myotis nattereri. The sequence goes on along the minus strand of NC_138085.1, from coordinate 6,985,364 downwards.
TCTCACACAGGAAGAGGCTCTGCACTCACCGACTCTACGACCACCGACTCTTCTTACTCCAACTCTTCAAACGGACTCTTCACACACTGACAATTCGCACAGACTCCACACCACCAACTCCGCACCACCAACTCCTCAAACACCGACTCCTCACCCTCCAACTCCACGCCCACCGACTCCACGCCCACCGACCTCACACCTAACATTCCACTGTCTCCATGGCTCCCCAACCAAACTGCTCTAGGCCAAGCATTCTAAATGGCTCTGCCAGAGGCTCATGCCCCATGCCAACTGCTTTAGGAATACGCAAAAATTAGGACACTCTCCCCATCAAGATTAAGATCTATCTGGCACATAAAATATAAAGAAACATAAAGGTTATGTTTATAGATCCTATACCATTATCAATGGAAATTAACCACTTCATTCTGATATGTCTGTCTATGTTTCAAAAAATTATTTTTTCCCATCAGCCACATTACAGAAATTTGATTCGTTCCTTTCAGGGAACTACACAATCATTTTATTTTGTGAAGTCTTACCTACAGAGCCCAGCTCGGAAATTCTCACCATCGACTGTCAATAGTTCATACGTAAGACCCCTCAAGTCCACCAGTCAATTGCCTAAAAAACAATTTGACAGGCCACTCACTAATGTGTAGTTTATAAGAAAAATGAACAAAGTAAAGCTATATATTTGAGAAATATTTTATATACATATATATTTTTAAAAATATATATTTTATTGATTTTTTACAGAGAGGAAGGGAGAGGGATAGAGAGAATCATTGATGAGAGAGAAGCATCGATCAGCTGCATCCTGCACACTCCCCACTGGGGATGTGCCCACAACCAAGGTACATGCTCTTGACCAGAATCAAACCTGGGTCCCTTCAATCCCCAGGTCAGCCCTCTATCCAGTGAGCCAAACTGGCTAGGGCTATACTTTATATATTTTAAAAAAATATATCTTTATTGAGTTCCGAGGGGAAAGGAGAGATAGCGAGAGAGAAACATCAATGATGAGAGAGAAGCATTGATCAATTGCCTCCTGCACGCCCCATAATGGGGATCAAGCCCCCAACCAGGGCATATGCCCTGACTGGGTATATAATGGTGACCTCCTGGTCGTAGTGATACACTCAATCACTGAGCCGTGCCGGCCGGACTGGAAAATATTTTAACAAAAGGACTTTGTACATAGCTTTCAGTGCAAGGAGTACTAAATTAGCACATGCAAGAAAGACATTTAGAGAACAAATATACAGGCACCCTCAGAACAGAATTTAAACATTTAGGCTGCCAATCAATTATTTCTAAACTAGTAATGGTTTACTTGGGTTAATTAAAAAACTCATTCTTAATTTAAGACAAATTTAAATTGTTTAAAGTAGATGAAATCTTTGGACTTAGATTGGGGGTGGGGGGAGAGTACTGATTAGCATTTCGATTCATTATCCAGCTCCAATGACTGTTATAAAATTACTGAAAGTGAATCTGGACAAGCAATGGGTCCGGGCTGCTGGTCACTCCTTGAGCCAATGAGCAGAGACAGGGTTGAGATCATTTATTCCATGAATGCAGCAGAAGGAGAGAGCAGCAGGTAACCCACAAACGTCTGCTCTACCCCCTGTCCCCCTCCCCCAATAAGCCAGCTGCTTATCTTGGGTAGAAGGACAAAGATCACACGGGAAAGCAGACATTTCAGGCCTGGGAAATTAGGAAGTTATAGTGGTTACAGGTTACAGGCAACTCGGGCTGGGTGTTGGCAGATGCCGGGTGGCTCCGGGACCAGATTACAGGCAACGAGGTTGCTGATCTAGGCCTTTCTCAGAAAGGAGGGTGGCCTGCATTCCCTTGATAGCTCCCATGTCCCAGGGTGGACAACTCTCCACCAGATCAGAACATGCTTTCCCTCATTAGAACAGAACAATCATGCTTAACAGAGCACCATTAATATTCCTTGTAATCATAGCGAGTCCCCAGCAGTCTATTCCTGCCCCGAACAAAAGAACAAAACTGAAAAAAATCCCACCTAAAGTGGTTACTTTTTCATACCTATCTCAATCAATTCCTCGTACAGAAGCTATTCCATAAATCTAACCGCCTTCATTTGTGGGCAGCATGATGAGATTTCAATTCATGTCCAACGAAATGTGATCTAACCTGGAAACAAATTTATAGATGCAGTGACCTGAAGTGAGAACACAGCGAATAACATATACTTTAAGGAATCTTGAGATAATGAAAATTATTTATCATTATGCAAATCAAGATTTCAAGAACAGTTGAATTGATGAGCTTATGCCAAAGGGATATAAACTGGATGATAAAAATTCAAACTCTCTGCTCCCCGTTTTCAGGGCCAACATTTTAGAGAAACGATGCAAAAGTTATGAACCTAGTGCTATTTTTAAGGAAAATACATAAGAATGACACAGAAAACAGGATGAGGCCGACTGAAACCACAAAAGAGTGAGCACAAGCCTGGCACAGTGATGAGCACATTGCACACATTGCATCTCATTCACTCAACTCAAAGTCATCAAGGTGTTCCATGAACGCCCATGGACTGAGCTGTATTTTGGACCACGGATATGCACAAAGGTTAGGAGTCACAGAAAGTTTTCTTTCCTAAAAATTGGTCCACGACCTGGCCGGTGTGGATCAGTTTGCTGGAGCATCATTCTCTACACGGAAAGGCTGTGGGTTCAATTCCCGGTCAGGGCACATACCTAGGTTGGGCGTTCAGTCTCCAGTGGGAGTGTGTATGAGAAGCAACCAACTGATGCTTTTCTCTCACATCAATGATTCTCTCTCTCAAATCAATAAGCACATCCTTGCCATAGGATTTAAAGAAAAAGTGGGTTCCATTAGGTCGTAGAAAGTCATTCTCAAATTTTCAGTTATCAATTCTTAGCAACTTCTCCAATAGTTTCAAAGAATACCTTGAAGCTAACTAAACCAGGAATACCATTCTTTTCTTTATACAAGCAGGTTTACCGGCACCCGAGCCTTGTCGGCCTGGTCCAGTGGTTGAGTGTCAACCTATGAACCAGAACCAGGCAGTTATGGTTGGCTTCCAGGTTGGGGCCCATGTCCCAGTTGTGGCCTCCATCCCCAATGGGGGGTGTCCAGGGACAGCCAATCAATGGTTCTCATCATTGGCGTTTCTCTTTCGCGCTCCGTCTCCAGTTTTCTGTGAAGTCAAGAAAAGTATATATAAAATAAGAATTCTCCTCAGAAAAATGAATAAAGAAGTAATGGTAGAGGACGCCCTGACTGGAGAGGGCGGTGGGTCTCTGCTGTGGTCCCACGTAAACATACCTGGGGTGGTTACATAGGCAAGCCCCTCAACTGCTGGGCTAACGCCTCTGGTCCTGGTGGGCCCTCTTCCAAAGTGGTCAGAAGGTCTATGGTGATTCTGCTGCACAGCTGAGTCCAGCACCACCGGCTAAGTGTGGGGGATGCTGATCTCACAGGGACACACTGCACACGGGCCCCTCACAGGGTCTCACCGCAGAAACACAGCTGCCATTCGATCCCTCGCAACTCTTGCTGACCAGGCCGGGCACCCGACTCGCGGCTCCAACTACCTCCCAGCCTTCCACGGTGGGTCCACGTCCACAGGGCACTCACTTCCCCTCTCAGCAATTTCCTCAGTTTCTCCACAGGCTCAGGCTCACAGCCCGGAATCCTCTGTACGCCACTGCTCTTCAGAACCAGCATCGTTTCCAGCACGCAGCGAACCTTAAAAACATAAAGAAAAGAAAGAGAGAGCCATCCATTTCAAACGGTCATCACTTCAACTTGGGAAGAAACAAACCAACTCTGCACGTGGCCACCACTGCTGATAAACCCGATGGTCGTAGGCAGACCATCCCCACTCCAGCCTCTGCAGCCTTTTAACATGACCCGGCACCGGACTCCCGCCAGACCTCCACCGGGGCCTGGACCACTACCCACAGAGCTCCCCTTCCCTCTCCTGCTCCCCTCCACCCCCCTCCTCCCACTCGTTCTCCCCCCTCCCTGCACTCCTCCCTCCTGGCCCTGGGCTCTGAGCCACCCATCCTCTCCACGACCTTGGCCATTCCTTCCCCACTCCTGGCCGGTACCCTCTTTAACTTTTCAACTGGAAAGAATGTCACACTGAGAGAAAAGTCGCAAGCACAATTCAGAGACCTCCCAGAGAGCCCTGTCTGAGATTTCTCCAAGTATTCACTTTTCAGTGAGAGCATTCACACAGCATCACACCCACCCATGCACAGTGTCCACTGCGTATGTTAAGGGCTGTGCGTCCTCAGAGGGCTCAGACCACAGCACATCCCAGTGAGCATTTCAGGTTTCAGGATGGTCCCGTCCTCCCTTCTGAGCCTGTGTCTCCTGCATGTAGTGCTGTCCACTAAAGGCCCAGCTGAGAACATGCGCTGACCCCACCTTCCCTCCCACCCATTCTCCACCTGGTCAGTTCCAACTCCCACACCCTCTCCCACACCCACGTCCACTACCACAGAGCTAATCCTCCCACCACCATCTCTGACCCCTGAAGGGGGTCTTCCTGCCTGACCACCTCCGTCTTCTACGTTGTAGCCAGGGTGACCGTTAGCACGAAACCTTCCCAGTCCATTTTCCCACTCAGAACCCTCCAGGTGCCTCCAGGGTCAACGCCCAAGTCCTTGCAACGGCCTCTGCCCTGCTCCCCTGTGGGCCCCACACGCACCCTCTCCCTGCTCCTCACACATCCCTCGGGGCTCCCCCGCCCTCCCCTATCTCTGATCTGCACAAAAGGAAAAGAGGCAGGAGCTCTGCTCAGCCCTGTGTTCTACAAGGGGAAACTGAGGCTTGGAAGACTCAGGTCACATTGCTGTCCACTGCTGAGCCAGAAGTCCAGGTCGCTGACACCTGGCCCCGAGCCACACGGCCTTCCTCAGTGAACATTTGTTGAACAGATGAGTGTGAATTAAATTGACTCTTAACTCACAAAAGACCCTAGTTTTAGTAAAGGAATAAGGTTTGCTCACACACTCACAATAAAAACATCTTCATCCCAGGAGCAGACGATAACAGATGGCTAGGGCATGGCACACAGCATTTCCCCACTTATTTCACCTGCTGCTCAGCATCTGCGCACTTAGGCACTTAGGAGGCAGGTCGAGGGACCCACCGTCCCTGGTCTGGTCCCGGAACGTGCTGCCTGCCCCGCTGGCTTTGCCCTGGTCTCTCTGATCATTGTCAGGGACATAGCATCCTGTTTTCTCAATGAAAATCCCCAAGATCATGGTGCTGGTAGTTTCAGTGTCTGCTGAGGGCCTGCTTTCTCGCTCATTGCCAACCTTCCCTTCACTGGGTCCTCACTTTGTGGAAGGGGCACTAATGCCAGTCAGGAATGCTCCACTCTCATGACCTAAGCACCACCTCCAAACACCATCACATACAGCATATGGTTTCCACATGGGAATTTTGGGGCGGAGCGGGGGGGGGCAAGTATTCAGTCCTCTCAGCAAACTCCTTCTTGTATTGAAGTCTTCTGAGAAGAGGCATTTGAGCTAAACCCTGAGGGCTGGCATTCCAAATAAAGAAATGAGGATGTACCCAGATCCCAAGACCACAAAGTGCAAGGTGTGTTTGGGGACACTCAGGAGATGATCTTAGTGCAGACATAGGTTTCAGCCAATTTTATATTTCTGGATAAAGAATTTGAACTTGATTTCTTAGGCCATAAGATGTCTATTGAATGAATATATATATATATATATATATATATATATATATATATATATAGAGAGAGAGAGAGAGAGAGAGAGAGAGAGAGAGGAAACTATATATATATATATATATAGTTTTCACCTGAGGATATATTTATTTATTTATTTATTTATTTATTTATTTATTTGTTTATTTAGAGAGAGACATTTATGTGAGAGAGAAACTTCAATCAATTGCCTCCTGCATGCACCTCACCCAGGATCAAACTGCAACCTAGGTATGTGCCCTGATTGGAAATCAAACTCCCAACCTTTTTTGGTTACAAGAGGACACTCAACCAATTGAACAACGGGGTCAGAGCTCCATTGATATTTTTTAAAAATATATATTTCTTTATTGATTTCAGAGAGGAAGGGAGGAGAGAGAGATAGAAACATCAATGATGAGAGAGAATCACTGATCAGCTGCCTCCTGCACACCCCCTACTGGGGATGGAGCCTGCAACCCAGGCATATGCCCTTGGCCTGGATGGAACCTGGGACCCCTCAGTCTGCAGGCTGATGCTGTATCCACTGAGCCAAGCCGGCTAGGGCTCCATTGACATTTTTAACCTAGACATCCTATGCCGTGGGAGAGCAGAGCTCAGGAAAGTTTTCTAGTTTCCATCAGTGTGAGATTGTACAGCTAAGTCCACGGAGAGCGAAGGCCCGTAAAGCTGGGGTGCTTCATCCTGGTCTAGGCGTCACCTGGCGGTGTGTCTGTGAAGCTCAGAAATGGCACGCCATGTTTCTGTGAGGACCTCCGTGTCTTTCCTGCACTTTTCACAGGGTCTGGCCCTACAGGGTGAAGGAGCACCGGCAGAGAGGAAATCAGCGCGCCCCTCACCACCCCAGTCCCACGGGGGAGCGAGCAGAACCGGCCTGGAAGTGCGGCAGCTCCGGGTGGAGGCAGCTCAGGCTCCTAGTGACAGGACCCAGCGCAGATGGAGAGGCCGGGATGGTCTGGTCACAGCTCAGACTCCAGCTGACCTGGTCCTGCTTCCGGGCTCCATGCGGCGCCGGGGACCAGGCGGTACCGGCAGGTGGACCCAGCATCCTCCCCCGAGGCTATAAGAGCAGGACCATGGGCTGAGGCGCCTCCCGCGAGACCCAGTGCTTCAAGGCCCTGCCCCCGGGCCCTGCGAGAAGCAGGATGGGAAATTCAGCAGAGGCTGTCCTTTGGTTTTAGAGTGGGAGCTGACGCCCAGGGTCCTTGGCTGCTGCTCGCTGGTTCTCGGAGCGGGGGACGGAGGGGGAGGAAACGCTCAGCGGCGGCGGAGTCCCAGTGACAGACTCTGCTGTGGCCCTGGGGGCGCAGCCCGGCTCCCGCGCCTCGTGCGTCCCAAGTGACTCAGGCGAGGCCTGGCTGGCGGCGCTGCTGGTCGCTGCGTGTCCTTGACCCCGCACCAGACCACCCCGGGCGGCGTGGCCTGGGCTCCGCGCCACCCCTCCCCGCGCCGCCCCTGGCCTCCTTCCCAGCTGAGTGCGGTGTCCCTGAGGCCGCAGCTCTGGGCGGGCCCTCCCGGTGGCCAGCGCTGCTGAGGCCCTGGCTCAGCCCGTGGGTCTCCCGACCCTGAGGCCCTGGAGGCAGCCCTTCCGCCCAGACCCAGCTCTGGTGCCTCCTGTGCCTTCGGGTCCCGCCCCCCCCCCCTCCCCCAGCTGCCTGGGGTGCTCTTGGCAGGTCCCTGTTCCCAGGAAGCCAGGCCAAGGTCTCCCTGTGAGTGCATCACTTCCATGCGGTGCTGTTATAGGGCCCCGGGAAGCGCACACACAGTTGGGGCTGCAAAGAACTAAATATACTAATCAGCACAAAGTGGCCATTGTTCTGTGCAGGCGATCCTTTAATTACTGATTCTGTGGCTTCCTCTCAGAGTTAATATGTTGGTTAACCCGTTGACTAGAACATAGGAAGGCCGGCTGGATTTTGTGGGTGTTTGGTGTAAGTTTTATAAGGCACTGTGGGGTGCACAGTCCTCTGCCAGGGGCTGTACCCACGTGAACACCAGGCAGTAGACAAAGAGGACATGAGAGACAGAGGCATATAGGAGAGTCTTTTTAAAAAAATATTTTCATTTTTTTTTTACGTAAAGGAAGGGAGAGGGATAGTTAGAAACATCATGAGAGAGAAACATAGATCAGCTGCCTCCTGCACAACCCCTACTGGGGATGTACCTGCAACCAAGGTACATGCCCTGGACTGGGACCCTTCAGTCCGCAGGCTGTTCTCTGTCCACTGAGCCAAACCGGTTAGGGCAGGAGAGTCTCTTTTGCAGGCCATGTAGCCATTGCTAACAAGGAGCCATCAGACAAAACAGTTCTTCAAAGTAGCTTCACACAGTGGCTGCGCCAAGCAGCCCTTGCTAATACAGTAGCAAACAGGAGCCATACCAAGCAGCCACCCACCAGCTGGTTAGTAAAACGTTTATACTAACTTAGACACAAAGGCTTCCTGCCGAATAGTGACATCAGTATTTGGGTGATAGTAAGGTACTCCTGCCCAGTGTGTACAGTACAATCTCTGTGTCCTTGCTTAGATTGGCCTTGAACATCCTAATTAGGATTCTCCTGCTCAGATTGGCCTTGAACATCCGGCGTACTCTGATTAGGCTCCCACAGGCACTATCTCAGTCATGGCCCAAGTTAAACTGTTCTCAAAACAGACTTATCAGAAGGAGGAAAAAGTGTCATGAATGTGACGTAACATTTCTCTCAGGAATAACACTTAATTCACAGAAAACTTAACTGTAACCCTAGAGGAGCTGCATGGGAACCACAGGCTTAGATATTTCAGCCAAGAAAGCTGCTGGTGCCAAAAAGATCTCAGAGGAGAAACAAAGTCATATTAAACTGTTTGTGATGTGAAAGCCATTTCCAACACTGTTTTTAAAGGTTGTCTAGTGCTGACATGAATGTGTGTTTTGATTCCTGTATTTGAGGATTGCAGCTTGACCGCTATGCCACAAAACCGTTTTCCATATAAGAGTTGTCTGAGGCAGAACTGTCATCCACCTTCTACAGTGGCCGAATTTGACTGGCTGTCAGTTACTGTTCGTAGAAATGTTCTGGAAGTAAGGGGTGAGGGCTGTTTCCACCCACAGCTCGTCCACTTCTTTGTAGTAATAAGCTGAACTGTAGTAGATTATGTTCTTTCAAAGCCAGAACTGTTAAGTTTGCAAACAAGCATGACTGTTCCATTGCCAGTAATTTTGTTCATGCCTTGGTCTTTGGGATTTGCCCCAGAAATTGGCAGTGCTTGCAATTACATGTTTAGGTGGATTGAGGCTCAGAATTAATGATGACATTTACTAGTTTCTTAAAGCACCAAGTGGTTCAACTTTTGATGAATTAGAAATGATATGTGGTTTTTGTTTGTTTCATTTCAATATGCCAGTGATCTGTTAGGTGTGCTTTTTAAATGTTGTTCCAGCATTTGAACAGAAATGCCCTTAAATGTTGAGAGCCATTTACTACGAAGTAAAACTTGTCTAAATCATTAAATGTGAAATGTGGAGAAATTAGTGAGTAGTAGTAGGAAATGTAGGATCAATATTGTCAGACATAAGTGCTTATCTCTCAGCCCAGTGATTTCCTACAGTTGATTTTGTCAGCAACTAACATGTAGCTGTAATGTTAATTATATACTGATAGTGTAAGGTAACTATGAAATGGTAACTAATTACCTGAAAGAATCAGATCTGGAATGCCCGTTGATGTTATGATTACTTGTACACCTACAGCGTGATAGGATTGTATGACACTCATCTAAGGATTAATGGCTCTTCTGTAAACTTCTGATAATTTTCTTCTCGTTTTGATTCCAACAGTTGGCCAGAATGTGTTTGAATTCATACAGAAATAATATTGATATCTGAAAGCCATGCTGAACTTCTCTGAAGAAAGGGCAACAATGATTGCAGCTGGGGATTTGCAGGAATTTGTTCCTTTCCGTCGAGACCACTGCAGACACCACCCTAATGCTTTGAACCTTCAGCTTCGGCAGCTGCAGCCAGCCTCTGAGTTGTGGTCGTCTGATGGTGCTGCTGGCTTGGTGGGATCCCTGCAGGAGGTTACAATCCACGAAAAACAGAAGGTTTTATCAAGATTCTCAGTTTGCTTTTGAAATGTAGAGAGATTCGATCTACTTGTAATTTAAGGCTACCCAGATGCAACTGAGAAATGAGTATGATGCTACTTCTAGGGTATTGGTTAAGATTTGGTAACTTTTATGAAAGCTAAAAATAATGACCTTAATTGTATTACAGTGTCATGGCTGTTTAGACATATAACTCAGGGATTTATAATGAGAGTCACTATGATTATGGTCCATTTAAATCTCTTTTTCTTCACTTAGTATGTGGGACCAGATTTCATATTATTTGATGGTTAGATAGTGGAGTTAGCAATGTTCCCTGCTGCCAAAAACTTACACGTTTCTAGAGGAGAAAAGAAATGCCACATAAGTAGATACAGTACTAGTTTTTAAATAGGGGCATGAGAAGTAAGTGCATGTTAAACATCAGTCTTTCTCATCTTAATTCCATTTCTGTATCCCTTTTGGGATACCAAAATTTCCAGGAGCGGAAGTCTGTAGTTAGGAATCCAAACCTTTCTCTTTTCTGTTCATTTTGACGGTTGGCACAAGGGCAGGAAGGTGAATGTATATGCAGTTGTGAAGCAGGGAAGTCTGCATGGTGGGTAAGCTCCCCCAGTGTCCCATGTGCACTTCACTGCCCCCTCTGCTTCACCCCCCATATGCTTCATATGTTTTAGTCTCCCAGGATTGTTGGTTTAGTTTTTGGATATATAGGTAAGGTCTAGTTTTTGTTTATTTATGTTTTTGGCAGCATAAAATGGTAACGTAATAATAAAATACTTAATATAGAGAATTCTTGAGGTAAATTCCCATTTTTGAAATCCTGTAAGATACAGTATGATACATACACCCACACCCCCTCCTCTGTTAATCAGTGGCACCAAACCTAAGAGTTGGGCTTGGACTGAGCCTTACTCCACAGACAGAGCAGGAGACTTGTATCTGGATTGCTGTTCAATTTTAATTAATAAATATTGCTCCATAATGTTGCAAAAGAAATAAAAACCGCGTAAACATGTCTTACGTATGTAAATTTTTAAGGAAAGCTGGCAGTTAAGGAGAGGCAGAAGTGAAATTGGAGAAATGGATTATGACGAGGAACTCTCTGTGGCTGGAAATATGGTGATCTGGAGCAAAGGAAGTAAAAGCCAGGCATTGGCTCTTTTCAAGGCCTTTACAGTTCATAGTCCTGTTCAACAGGTGAGTTGATTTGAATTTTAGTATTTGATTGATTATTGAGTAGTTTTTTTAAAAAACAAAGCTTTTATCCTAAATTTAACAGAAATAATAAAAACAATATATAATGATCTCAGTAGCTAGATATATGTTTTAACATGTAGTGAAGATAATGATAGGGAAATAAACATTTCATTTATTTTCTATATCATCATTTTTTTGCACTGTTCCTTGTCAATTTCATGGTAATGTTTAAACACTTGAGTAATTTAATTATTTATTGCCAAGAAAATTTATAAGACTTAAATTTAAGGGTATAAGAATATATTAGCACATGATTATATTTGGTTGCAAAGTGTTGAATAAATAAAAATCAAGTTCATAGTAAAAATACTCAGAGAGTAAGGGAAAGGAAAAAAAAAAATCTACTTTGCTGTCATTGCACATGCTTGGGTTGCTGGCTTGATCCCCAGTAGAGGGCATGCAGGAGGCAGCCAATCAACGTTTCTCATCATTGATGTTTCTATCTATCTCTTCCTTTCTGAAGTCAATGAAAATGTACTTATATATGTATTTATATTTCATAAATTTATATATAAATTTATATGTATATCTATTTATATGTAAACTACATATATTTCTAACTGATTATAAAAAAAGAATAGAAACAAATAAAAATTAGTAATTAAAGGGACAGAATTAAGCATTTGCCCTGCCTTTTTAGGAAGCCTTGCAGTTCATCTCCAGTTAATAAAGGAAAACCCTTATTTAAAGAAGAATACCAGCTAATAAATATAGAAGGAATGGTAGAATTTGAAAATCGCTATTCTGTGTAACCTCTTACTCCAGTGTAACCTCTGATTCAGACAAGGATTGTAAATGGGATAGTAATGCCATTGCGTGAAAGGTGTTAGCATGGCACCAAGGTGTCACCCAAAGTGAAGAAACAAATGCATCTCTACTTTGAAGCTGCATGTTGTTCTCCACCTCCACAACCTGGTGGGTTTACCATCGCTGATAGGGGACAGAGGACTCTTTTATACCTACAGCTGTAATGTGGCATGGAGACATGATGTCATCTACTCAGTTTTCTTCCCCCAAATATTTGATATGAATATGTAGACCTAACTTCCAGTTATAGGAAGTATGGGGGCTAGAGGATCAGTTTGTAAAATGAGATGAGGAATGGGTGGAGGTATAGATGAAACAAGAACCACCAGAAATTGAGAATTATTGAAGCTGGCTGTTGGAGATTTATTATGTTACTCTGTTTACTTTGTATATATTTGAAATTTTCTATCATAAAGACTTAAAGAAAAAACCACTATGAGATACAATTAGACAAATCCAGAATATGGGATAGTCTACATTCTGGTCTCCTTAAAGAGTTAGTCATGGAGAGAAACCAAGATGGCAGCATAGGTAAACACTGGAGTTTGCTGCCTCGAACAACCACTTCAAAAATACAACTAAAAGACGGAACGGACACCATCCAGAACCACAGGAAGGTTGGCTGAGTGGAAATTGTACAACTAGAAGGGAGAAGGAAAGAGAAAAGCATACCGAGACTCAGAGGAGACGCAGTATGGCAGTAAAATACTATGGTGGGGAGGTGCATGCGGAGCGAGCTGGCGGCTGAGGGCGTGGTTGTTGTTTTCAATCAGGAGGGAGTCTCAGGCTCTGAGCTCCAGTTCCAGGCAAGTCTCTAGGGACCCAGACTCATACGGGAGAAGCGGGACTGTCTGGCATAGGTCAGAACCCGAGGCCAGCTTTCTCTCCGAGGGGCTTGCAGCAATTACCAGGACATTGAGAAGCAGAGCCTCTGAGGGCTGGACTGAGAGCAGCCATAACTGCTAGCCCCGCCCTGTTGATCCCGTGGGACCCGCCCCGCCTAATCCCTGCAGGGAGGCTTTTGCTGGATAGCCCCAGGCAAAGGCTAGATTAGCACCTCCCTAGAGATCCAGGAGCCAGGAAACCCAGAGGTCAGAGTGGAACCATCCAGTTTGCAGCTCCATGGAACCATAAAGGACACACTCAGGGGGCAGACTCAGTGAGCACCAAAGCCCCATTGAAGCAAGTCTTGCCCCAGAGGAGTGTGTCCAGCACAGAAGTTCTCCCACTGCAGACACAGCTGATTCTCACAGCCAATTGGCCTGGAGGTCAATTCCTCCCAGTGATAACTACAACAATCAAGGCTTAACTACAACAAGACTGTGCACAAAGACCACAAGGGGGTGCACCAAGAGTGTCCTCCTCAGGTAATTGGGGAGGCTGAACCACTGGGCCCTAGTGGACACTCAGCACAGAAAACCACTTTATCAACACAGGGAAGCATAAAAATGTGGAGACAAAGAAGAAGGACACAAATGACAGAAATGGAGGAAAGCAAACTACTGGATGTAGAGTTCAAAACCACACTTTTAAGGTTTTTCAAGAATTTTCTAGAAACTGCCGATAAACTTAATGAGATCTATAAGAAATCTAATGAGACCCTCGAGGTTGTGGTAAAGGACCAACTAGAAATTAAGCATACACTGACTGAAATAAAGAATATTATACAGACTCCCAACAGCAGACTAGAGGATTGCAAGAGTCAAGTCCACGATTTGAAATACGAAGAAGCAAAAAACATCCAATCAGAAAAGCAAAATGAAAAAAGAATCCAAAAATACTAAGATAGAGCTGACTCTCATAGCCAGTTAGCCTGGAGGTCAAATCACCCCCACTATTGCCGACAACAATCAAGGCTTAACTACAACAAGACTTTGCACAAAGACCACTAGTGGGTGCACCAAGAAACGATAAAAAAATGCAGAGACAAAGAAACAGAACGCAAATGTCAGAAATGGAAGATATAGAGCTCAAAACCACACTTTTAAGGTCTCTCAAGAACTGCCTAGAACAGGGGTGGGCAAACTTTTTGACTCGAGGGCCACAATGGGTTTTTAAACTGGACCGGAGGGCCGGAACAAAAGCATGGATGGAGTGTTTGTGTGAACTAATATAAATTCAAAGTAAACATCATTACATAAAAGGGTACGGTCTTTTTTTTTTTTTTTTAGTTTTATTCATTTCAAGCAGGCCGGATCCGGCCCGCGGGGCGTAGTTTGCCCACGGCTGGTCTAGAAGCTGCCGATAAACTTAGTAAGGCCCTCGAAAAGCCTGGTGAGACCACCGATAAATGTAGTGAGATCCTCAAGAAATCTAATGAGTCCCTCGATATTGTGATAAAGAACCAACTAGAAATTAAGCATACATTGACTGAAATGAAGAATATTGTACACACACCCTACAGCAGACCAGAGGAGCGCAAGAATCAAGTCAAAGATTCGAAATGCGAAGAAGCAAAAAACACCCAACTGGAAAAGCAAAATGAAAAAAGAATACGAAAATAGTGTAAGGGGCCTCTGGGACAGCTTCAAGTGTACCAACATCCAAATTATAGGGGTGCCAGAAGATGAGAGAGAACAAGATATTGAAAACCTATTTGAAGAAATAATGACAGAAAACTTCCCCCACCTGGTGAAAGAAATAGACTTACAGGTCCAGGAAGCACAGAGAACCCCAAACAAAAGGAATCCAAAGAGGACCACATGAAGACACATCATAATTAAATAGCCAAGAGCAAAAGACAAAGAGAAAATCCTAAAAGCAGCAAGAGAAAGAAACTCAAGTTAGCTACAAGGGAATACCCATACGACTGTCAGCTGATTTCTCAACAGAAACTTTTCAGGCCAGAAGGGAATGGCAAGAAATGTTCAAAGTGATGAATACCAAGAACCTACAACCAAGATTACTTTATCCAGCAAAGCTATCATTCAGAACTGAAGGTCAGATAAAGAGCTTCACAGATAAGGAAAAGCTAAAGGAGTTCATCAACACCAAACCAGTATTATATGAAATGCTGAAAGGTATCCTTTAAGAAGAGGAAGAAGAAGAAAACGGTAAAGATACAAATTATGAACAACAAACATGCATCTATCAACAAGTGAATCTAAGAATCAAGTGAACAAATAATCTGGTGATCATAATAGAATCAGGGACATAGAAAGGGAATGGACTGACTATTCTTCGGGGGAAAGGGGTGTGGGAGATGCGGGAAGAGACTGGACAAAAATCGTGCACCTATGGATGAGGACAGTGGGTGCAGAGTGAGGGCGGAGGGTGGGGTGGGAACTGGGAGGAGGGGAGTTATGGGGGGAAAACAGAGGAACAAATGTAATAATCTGAACAATAAAGATTTAATTAAAAAAATAAATAAATAAAATAAAAAATAAACAAAAATACGAAGATAGAGTAAGGAGCCTCTGGGACAGCTTCAAGCGTACCAACATCCGAATTATAGGAGTGCCAGAAGAAGAGAGAGAGCAAGATATTGAAAACCTATTTGAAGAAATAATGACAGAAAACTTCCTCTACCTGGTGAAAGAAATAGACTTACAAGTCCAGGAAGCGCAGAGAACCCCAAACAAAAGGAATCCAAAGAGGACCACACCAAGACACATCATAAT
This sequence comes from Myotis nattereri, assembly GCF_964212035.1. NCBI lineage: Eukaryota > Metazoa > Chordata > Mammalia > Chiroptera > Vespertilionidae > Myotis > Myotis nattereri. The sequence goes on along the minus strand of NC_138085.1, from coordinate 6,969,840 downwards.
TAAAATGCCAAGAGCAAAAGACAAAGAGAAAATCTTAAAAGCGGCAAGAGAAAGACAGTTACCTACAAGGGAGTGCCCATACGACTGTCAGCTAATTTCTCAACAGAAACTTTGCAGGCCAGAAGGGAGTGGCAAGAAATATTCAAAGTGATGAGTGCCAAGATCCTACAACAAAGGTTACTTTATCCAGCAAAGCTATCATTCAGAATTGAAGGTCAGATAAAGAGCTTCACAGATAAGGAAAAGCTAAAGGAGTTCATCACCACCAAACCAGTATTATATGAAATGCTGAAAGGTATCCTTTAAGAAGAGGAGGAAGAAGAAAAAGGTAAAGATACAAATTTTGAACACCAAATACACATCTATCAACAAGTGAATCTGAAAATCAAGTGAATAATCTGATGAACAGAATGAACTGGTGATTATAATAGAATCAGGGGCATAGAAAGGGAGTGGACTGGCTATTCTTGGGGGGCAAAGGGGTGAGGGGGATGTGGGAAGAGACTGGACAAAAATCGTGCACCTATGGATGAGGACAGTGGATGGGGAGTGAGGGAGGAGGGTGGGGTGGGAACTGGATGGAGGGGAGTTATGGGGGGAAAACAGAGGAACAAATGCAATAATCTGAACAATAAAGATTTATTTAATAAAAAAAAAGAACAGTAGTAGAAAGCAAAAAAAAAAAAAAGAGTCATGGAGGGGGAAAAAGGTGGGGCCTATTCTAGGTTAAAAGAGACTAAAGGACATCACCAAATGCAATATTTTTTGCACCATTTTGAATGAACTTTGATTGAGTCCTGGTTCTAGAAAATTGTCTTAAAAAAACATTTTTGGGGAAAATTTGAAAAAGTTGCAAATGGACTGAATATTAGGTGATGTTAGAAAAATTTTTTCTTAGGCCAGATGATGGTTTTGTGGTGTCTAGGAGAGAACATTTATTTTGGGGAAATGCATGATGAAGTCATGATGTGGGGGATTTTCAGGTAGTCATCATCCCCCAGTCAAATCCCTCACATGCACATAAGCAGATATGCCATAATGGTAACCACTGTTAGATTTATTTGTTTATTTTTAAAACATTTTTTATTGATTTTAGGGAGGAAGGGAGAGGGAGAGAGAGAGAGAGAAACATCAGTAACATCAATGGTAAGAAGAGAATCATTGATCGGCTGCCTCCTGCATGCCCACTATTGGGGATTGAGCCCACAACCTGGGTATGTGCCCTTGACTGGAATCAAACCCAGGACCAGTCCGCAGGCCGATGCTCTATCCACTGAGCCAAACCGGCTAGGCCTTAACAACTGTTAGATTTAGATGAAACAGGTGTTCACTGTATTATTTCAACTTTTCTTACTGAGTATTTTTAGAATAAAAAGTTTTGGGGCGGGGGAGAATATATTTATAGCAGTTGAATTAATTATTGGGCTATTGACAAGAGATTTCAAGACTTTTTGACTAATGTTAAATTCCTTAGTGGTAAGCACTGCAATCTTTGTACCTGGACATTGCCTTTTTGTGTTTTCCCCCATTAACTGTTTCCTGAAGAACATTGTACCCTTCTAACAATATACTGGGAACGATAAACTGAATTATTCCTAAACTTGAGGGCATGTGTAAAAGCATTTCTGTCCAGGAGTGTTGAAGCCAGTGACCATTTTTTTAAAAATATATTTTTATTGATTTCAGAGAGGAAGGGAGAGGGATAGAAAGATAGAAACATCAATGATGAGAGAGAATCATTGATCGGCTGCCTCCTGCACGCCCCCTACTGGGGATTGATCCCGGAACCTGGGCATGTGCCCTTGACTGGAATTGAACCTGGGACCCTTCAGTCTACAGGCTAATGCTCTATCCACTGAGCCAAACCAGCAAGGGCCCCAGTGACCATTTTGATGATATTTCCGCCCCCCCCCCCCGTAACCATATGGTTAGTATAGTTGTGAAAGTGGCATGATGATATCCAACAAGGGTTTGTTTTTTTTTAATATGTATTTTTATTTTCCAGAGAGGAAGGGAGAGGGAGAGAGAGATAGAAACATCAATGATGAGAGAGAATCATTGATTGGCTGCCTCCCGGGGATCGAGGCTGCAACTCAAACATATGCCCTGACCTGGAATCAAACTGTGACCTCCTGGTTCATTGGTCGATGCACCACAGAGCCATGCTGGCCGGGATCAAACTCATTCTTTGCTTCTATGTTTCCATCTTAAATTCTCCAAAGGATGATTGCATGTTTACTAGATTCCATGGATGTGCAGTGAGATGAATTGTCTCTTTTGTCTCCGTTATCTTAAGACTGCTTGTAAATAGAACAATAAGATTTTTAATTTCAGTCCTTTTGGTCTGGAAAACATATTGTTCTTTAGTCTTCTTACTATATGCGGGAAGATATTTTATATTTTGGTTAGGAATCAATACCAGGTGTATGTGACTCAGATTTAGTTGAACAAATAAACAGATAACTAAAATGCTGTATGCAGATAAATTAAAATGCCACATAATACCTGTGTGTCCACAGTGTGGTGAGAGTCATGGGACTGGCTCTGAAGGAAGGATTTCTCAAAGAAGTTGCTGATTGAACTGGAAGTTGGTAAAAGAAGGGCATTCTAGGCAGAGCGAATCAGCCAAACTATTTATGGAAAAACATGATGTTTTTAAGTTCAGAATGGATGTACACAAGGTTTGGTTGTGGAGAGATGCTTGCAGGTGCTGCGTCGATCCAAACTGAAGGGCCTTGTTTGTACCTGGGAACTTGAAATTTAAACTGTACACAGAAGGAGCCTGTCAAGGATGTTAAAATGGAAAGTACATCTTCAGTTCTGTATTTTGAGAAGATATGACTTTGGTGGCAATGTGTAGGATGTGTAGGATTGGCTGGAGAGTAGAGAGGCTGTTGTCAAGGATACTATTCTATGATAGTTCAGGGGAAAAAGATTGGCTCTGAAGAGAGAAGACAGAGATGAGAGACAGAGCTGAGGGAATGTGCAAGTCCTGAGACATCAGGAGTAAGGGAGAGTATGAAAATACTATTGGGGTGGGGATGGGAGTGGCCCGGAAGAGATTAATGTGGGGAAAGGAGGACCTATGTAATACTTTCAACAATGTAGATTTAAAAAATAAAAATAAAATAAAGTACTCTCTGCTTTTAGAGACTGGGAGGATGGGATTTCATAAAAGGAAGCTGAGTCAATAATAGGTACAGCGTAGATTTGGGACATTTCAGGTGGGAGTGCAGCTCTCATGCCGGTTTTTGCTAAATTCAACAACCACAGATCAGACAATTCAATTTAAAACTGGACAGAGGGCTTGAACGGACATTTCTCTAAAGATATGTACATGGCCAATGAGCACATGAAACAGTGCTCAGCATGTTTAATCATTAGGCAAATGCAAATCAAAACCACAGTGAGATACCATGTCATACCTAGTGAGATGACTGATTTATTAAACAATGAAAAAAATAAGTGAGGATGTTGAAACTGGAACCCTGTGATTACTGGTGGAAAAGTAAAAAATGCCACTATGGGAAACCATTTGCTGTTTCTCAAAATATTAAACCTAGGCAGGGTGGAGGGGATGAATGGGGGATAGAAAGGGACATCTATAATAATTTCAACAATAAATTTCAAGATCAATTGGCAAGGGGGTGGGGAGTTAAACCTAGAATCACCATATGATTCAACAATTCCCCTTTTCATTATATATACACAAAAGACAGAAGCATCGATCAGATGCTCAAACCTCAGAGGGAAGGTAGGCGAGGGTGGGAGTAAGGGATCGAGGTCAACCAAAGGACTTGTATACATGCATATAAGCATAACCAATGGACACAGGCCCAGGGAATTGAGGTCATGAACGGGAGTGGGGTGGGGGGCAATGGGGGGATAAGGACATATGTAATTCCTTAATAAAAAATGTTGAAATAAAAAGAAAAGATTTGAAAGCGGGGACTCAGTCGAACACCAGTGTTCATAGCAGCATTATTCACAATAGTTGAAATTGGAAACAACCCCAGTGTGTATGGAGAGATGACTGGATATACAATACGTGGTATATGCCTACAATGAAATATTTAGCCTTTAAAATGAAGGAAATTCTGAGATGTGCTACAACATGGATGAACCTTGAGGATGTTATACCCAACATAACATAAATACTGTATAATTCCACCTTCATGGGGTACTTTGCTTCGAATAGGTAAATTCATAAGGACAGAAAATATAATAGAAGCTGAGGGAGGGAGAAACGGGGAGTTGTTGAATTGGCAGTTTCTGTTTGGGATAATGGAAAAGTTCTGGAAATGGATAGCATTGAGGTTACACAACTTTATGAATGAATGTATTTAATGGTACTGAATTTGTACACCACGAAATGGTTAAAATGGTAAATTTTACGTTATGTCTATTTAACCACAATTAAAAAACCCATAAAATACCATGAAATAATTTCAAGTAAGTGATTGTTAGGCATGCTAGTGAAAGTTGAATGGCATTTCCTAGTTTATGTTTTGCAAGATGAAAGGGAAAGTTTAGTTTTTCTAAAGATTTTTTTCTGCCTGTCTAAGAATGATAAGATCATTAAGAAACCTGTAGGTTATGAATAGCTCTTCTGGTAATCTTTAGTTTTATAAAGGACATAAGGTCAATACAGGTTGAGCCACGGTTTGAGGTCACTTTTGTGGCAAGGCTTCTAGCTAGTAGATTTTTAAATTTTTGTCTACTCTTTTCTTAAAATTTATTTACACACATACTTTATCTTATAATATTTATCATTAATTTGTTTAATTTTATTTTACCTTTTTTAGTTCCCATGGTGCATGTGTTGAGCTGGTGAGAAGATAGTATATAGCTATATGTCATAATTATTTATTTATTTATTTTTAAAATCTTTCCTTTTGAAAGTATTATAGATGTCCCCCCTTTTTTATTGTCCCCTTCTAGCTCACCACAATTCTTATTTAGATATGATTTGTTAATAGGCTATTATTTAGATGCAATTCTTAGATAAGCATTTTGTTTTAATTTTAGGCATTTATCATATCACAGGGTAAGTCTGAAAAAGCCTACAATAATTTCTTTTTGGAATTTTATTGAACTTTTTGATTCCAAATGTATACCTCTTTTTTGTTGTTGTTCAAAACAAAATGAATAATGGTGGTTTTGTCTAAGCATTTTTATATTATTCATTAAAGGAAGAGTCCACATCTCTTTCCATAGAAGGTGCTGTGGAGACTGTGGAAATGACAACAAAGAGCCTCAAATCTCATGGAGAAAGTGCTTTGGAGACTGGAAATGACAACAGAGGATTTAGAAGATCACTAAAGTCATTTAGGTGTTTTGATATTCCTTTCATTTTCCAGCATTGTGATTACTTAATTTTTAAAATGTTTTAATTGATTTCAGGGACAGGAATGGAGAGGGAGAGAGATAGAAATATCCTTGATGAGAGAGAATCATCAGTTGGCTGCCTCCTGCACTCCCTCCTGGGTATAAAACCAGAAACCTGGGCATGTGCCCTGGTCAGGAATTGAACCATGACCTCTTGGTTCATGGATTGATGCTCAACCACTGAGCCACACCTGCTGGGCCAGCATTGTGATTTTTTTTTTTTCATATTCTTAGATCAACTTAATGTGAAAATGGAACTTGAATTGCTTTAATTGCATTTTTTTATTGTTTAAAGCAGCGGTTCTCAACCTGTGGGTCGTGAGCCCTTTAGGGGTCGAATGACCCTTTCACAGGGGTCGCCTAATACCATGGGAAAACACATATATAATTACATATTGTTTTTGTGATTAATCACTATGCTTTAATTATGTTCCATTTGTAACAGTGAAATTGGGGGTCAACATAACATGAGGAACTATATTAAAGGGTCGCGGCATTAGGAAGGTTGAGTTTAACACTGGTTTAAAGTATTACATATGTCTCCTTCTCCCCTCATCGACCCCTCCTTGATCACTCCCACCCCCCTAATTACAAGGAGGCATGATTTAAAAAATCAATATCTGTTTCTTCTTCTCGGGATTGGGAGTATTTACTGAATTCAGACCACCACCAGAAGGTTGAGTCTCACCTTTTGAACAGATCTTTATGTCTGAATCCTTTGGAAAGTTTCTCAGATGAAGGATGAAGACTTGTCACAGAATCTTAGTCTGGATTCTTCTACACTTCTCTCACATGCCTGCAATCTTTTTCCTTCTTCAGTGGGTCTCTGAGGAGCCTAAATGGAATACTCTGATGGGAGAAGGAATTCATTCACTTGTTGACGCCCCTTGTTCAGTTGGCAAGGTAAATACTGTGTGTAGAGTGAAAACTTCCAGGAGTGCTCAGGTGACTCAGACGTTGGCCTTAGGAACCCAGAGCATTTTTTGCAAAACACAGAATTGTTTGAAGATACTGGCTATGTAAGGGCTTGTGAGTCATCTTTGTCCTAAGATCAGCAGGAAGCCGGGAAACATGGTAAACCCTGGGGGTGACCCAGTGCATTTCATGTTGACAGGCTGACTGCCTGCACTGTGGTGGAAGCTCTATAACAATACCTGCTATGCTGTAACAATACCTACATTCTAGTAGTGCTTACAGTTCAGAGAATTGCAGTTTAGCTACATAAACTGTCAACAAGGCCAGGGAATCCTGACCCCCATTAGTGATGAGAAAACCTGTCAGAGTGTGTTTCCAAGACCATGACGCTGGGTTCGCTGTGGGCTCTCTGCTGCACCTGTGCTGTCGCCTTCTGTGTCTCTCAGGTTCCTGATGGATCTGCGTTTAAATGGTGCTGACACTGCACTCTCACAGCCTGGCCAGCACTCTGTCTAACACTGAATGCTAAAGGCCACACACTTGGGTATTGTGACCCTTGATACTAAAATGGAATGGAATAAAAACACCAACATCTGAGTTAATATTACAGCACATTTTCTAATTTTTGTGATCTTCCTTGAGATAAAGAAGTTGTATTCTGAGACATGGCACTTTTAATTTTTTTTTTTTATTTCTCTTAGGACAAATCATTACTATCATGAAAACTGTTTTATAATGAAATGATTTCCAACCCTAATCATGGGCTCTGGTATTTTTCACATATTTTATTTAGTTTTAAAACTTCACAGTGAATTAACTGGTATTTCCCCATTTTCTGGAAGAAAATATTGAGGCTCTAGAGATGGGTTTGTTCAAGATCAACAGCCAATAGGTAATGGAAGAGAACCGAGATCACAGTGTTTTTACAGTAGTTTCACCTGCACAACATCTGTCTAGCAAAAGTAGTTGAGGTTGCACTTACAATACTGGGCACAGGAAAGTCCAGAAATAGAATAAAGGGGCTCTGGATTTGATTATCTTTTTTCTCATAAGTATGTTTTTAAATGGGAAAGTTCTATTGATGAATGCTAACTGTTGGGGGTAAATATTGGAATACCTTCCTAGTTATTTGTATTTTATATGTTCTTGTTGTTGTAGGGACTTAAAAATGGAGTTTTACTTAGGTCATTACTGCAAGGATTACACAGTGCTTTTCAGAACAACTGAAGAAGTATGCACACTTGATCAAGGTAAGCATCTGTGTCATTAAAGGTTTTGTGAACAGTATGGTGAAATTTGCTTGTATTTCGGTTATGTTTGGACTCTATGTTATAAACTCGCTTCTAAACAACATAGAGGACAGCCCAGTTGATGGGGTGTCAGGTCGTGTCACTTGTCTTGTACTCTCGTTCTTGAGGTCCCTTCCTTTCTCTCAGCCTCTCTCTCGCTTTCTCTCTGTGTGTGCGTCTCTGTCTGTGCCACTGACCTGTTGTTCTGTCCGGAAGCTGAGTCCACACCCTTTTCCTTACCACTTTAGTAAATCTTGGATTTGGTAAGTTGTCCACTTTGTTCTGAGAGAGTTTTGGTCTGAGAAAAGATACGGCATATCCTGCTACTTTATTATAACTTCTAGACATAAGCTGTCAAGTCCCATGAGTGGGATAGATTTCCACCTTGACATTCCTGATACGATGATTCCAGTGTGAAGCCATCAAGGTTAACAGCAAGAGTACTAAGCCACATTGACTTCGGTGCCTCCTGATCCCATGTGTGCTCTGTGACCTGTCAACCTCTAGTATCGCCAGGTCCCTAAGCATTCTCTACGGGCAGACCGAAGGATCTTTTGAAAATGTCAATATGATCATGTCTCTTCTGAAAACTGCCAGTGGTCTCCTATGGCCTTTAGAAATGAGTCCCAAATCCTTAGCGTGTCCGTCCAGGCCGTCCATGATCCGACCTTAGCTTCTTTTGCAGTGTTGTCTCTGCCTCACCTTTTTTCTGTGGTCACACTTTGAGATCCTCATTGGCATCACACTCTGCCAGCCCAGCTTAGAGCTGTGCCATGCCCTGTATCCCGACGTCTCCCTCTGGAATTCGTGGAAGGCTGGTGTACTTTCCGGCATCTCCCATCTTTCCCCTGTCCTGCTCTCTGCTCCCATCGTTCTTGTTTTTGTTTTCGTGTTTGTTGTTGTTGTTTTGCAATACCATGAAATGCTACAACCTTGTCCACCCTCAGGAGTTTTAAGGATCTCATTCAGTGTGGCAGCTGAGAATTATAAGCAGCAGAATAGTGATGAAGCTAACAGTAGGGACTTGTCTTTCTCACAAAAGAACAAGTCCACAGGTAGGTGGATCCAATATTGAATTCAGCTGCTCAGTGATGTCAGGGTAGGCTCCCAGCATCAACGAGAGGAAAAAAATCCTCTCCTCGCTATTGTGCTTTATATCAGGGAGAAACTTAGTGTCTCAGAAATCAACTATGAAACTCTGGCGTGAACCCTTGGGCAGAACGGGCCAAATTGCAAGGGACATGGGGCAGTTTAGTGTCAAAGTGCTCCTGAAGGAGGTGCCTCAGCCTAGGAGGAGGTGGTGAGGGGAAGGGCAGTGGGGACTTGTCGGCTGGTGATCTTCCTGTTTCTACTGTGATCACTAAGGGCCCCGTACATTTCTTCTGTGTGGACATGTAGAGGAAAGGTGTCCGAAGATTAAGGAATGACTGTTTCACAAAGGTTTCCTAGTGTTTTGAGGACCCAATCTGATAGGGTCCATATTATCCACATAGAACTGGTTAAACATATATGTTTTTATTGATCTCAGAAAGAGGAAGGGAAGGGGAACAGAGAGAGCCGGGGGTGGGGGTGGGGGCGGTGAGGAGGCTGGGGAAGGGGAAAGAGAAACATCAATGATGAGAGAGCATCATCAGTCCCATAGCCCCTAGCGCGCAACCCCGGTATGGGCCCTGACTGTGAATGAAACGGGGATCTCTTGGTTCTGGGGTCCACGCTCAAGTACTGAGCCACACCAGCCCAGCAGCCACATTATCACTGTAAAATGAAACTTTTTTTTTCAATTCAAATTTAGTAAAACTTAAAATTCACTGAGACATTTAGGTTACTCTTGTTGGATACCTGAGGAGTGTTGGCTTGGTGTATTGACCAGCTGGTTTGCCTTGAAAGCAAATATGAAATGAAAGAAAGGAAATGTGTCTCCCCTCAGAGCAAGAGTACTGCTCACATGAGAACGATGAGCTTTGGATGATTGGGCCACAGCACTGAATGGATCCCTCTTGCACAGCGTGCCTCCTTTTGAAATACTCACCAGTGGCATTCCTTTGTCCTTTTCTGCTTAGAATTTTCTGACATGGTGGTTTTCATTTTAATTATAGATTGTTCCAGTGGTGGTGTCAGTGAACTATGGCCCCTCGGGTAGAACCAGGGCTGTGTATCTTGTTTCCGTACCGTCCTGTTCCAGTGGAACCATTGCTTCTCCCTAAGCTGAGTTTGACTGGTGAGTTAAATACTGGGCTCATGGAGGAAGGGAAATGATTCAGGAAGTGTTTAGTGGAGGGAGTTGTTTTGAGTTACTCCTGTTGCAACCAAAGCAATGCTCTTGCTATCCCTAGTGATTTTAAGTATGGTTGAGAGCTAGTCTACTGGTTGTTTCTGGCCAAATAGCAAATGCAGCTAAACGGCGAGGGAAGTAGAATGCCCCACAATAAATAATTTTTCCTTTCCTGAGACCATTTCAAGATACAAATTGGCACTTGGGAAAGTTTAGAAAGATATGATTTACTCTGGCCAGTGCTGCACGGTGGTGGAGCGTCCGCCTGTCAAGCAGGCAGGAGTGCACAGTTGGTTTGATTCCGGGTCAGGGCACAGGCCCGGGGTGCAGACTGGATCACCAATAGGGGTCGTGAAGGAGGAAACCGATCAATGCTTCTCTCTCATGGTTTACGTTTCTGTCTCGCCCTTTGTCCCGCCCTGAAATCAATCAAAGTGTACTGTTAAAATATATATTGAGTCTAACCCCAGCTGATGGGGCTCATTGGATTGGCATCTCCCCTTGCACTGAAAGTTTCCGGATCAGTTCCCAGGGAGGGCACATGGCAGGGTTTTGTGGTCAATTCCATGTCGGGGGTGTGCAGGTGGCGGCTGGTGCACCTCTCATCTGTGTTCTCTGCCTCTCCCTTCCTCTGTCTACTGTCTATCTATATCTTGGAGGTATGATCCTTGTGTCAACCAGAACCTATACATGAAGCAAAATGAGAAGAAACTGTCACTTCTAGTGTTTCACTACTGACAGTTCACCAGTGTGAACATTCTGGTGTATATATTTCCAGGTTTTATTTCCCCATTTTATCAGTGTATACGTAGTTATCAGAAGAAATTAAATGTTTCAAAACTTATTTTAAAACTGTATTATACAGTGAGCACCTTCCATGTCACCATATATGTGTACGTGTGTGTGTGTGTGTGTGTGTGTGTATGGAATTATGTATATGTACGTGAGAAGACATGGTCTACATGTGTTTTTAATAAACAACCTTATTTATTCAAAAGGAGTATTTAACTTAATGGGAAATAGTCTACATAAATAGGTAGGTACTTTTAGAAATTATCCTTATTTACTATTATAAATGTACAGTTGGGATGTATTCCTCTGAATTATTTAAGATAATCGCCTAGAACTCTTCTTATAGCACGAGAGAAGGCTTCCAGGGCAGCCAGTAGCTGGCTCCATAATGGCTTCAGGTACTGCCTCGAGCCAGGCCTGGCCAGGGCAGGGCCCCTGAGCGGGCCCTTCCTCTGCCTCCGGAGAGCTCTGGAGCTCTGGTCGTGGACCTGGAGCAGGAGAAAGAGACACATTGACTCACACTCCTGGCTTTCCTGTGACTTAGTGCAGACAGGAAAGATGCCACCGCCTTTAAGGGAACTCCAGCCCATGAGCCTGCCCTCCCCCAATGATCTGCCCAGATGATCATTCCGCCTCACCTTGTTGAGTTGCCTCGGTGGGCTCAAGGTGCTGCAGCGCCAACCATAGATTTTGGGTGTGGCCCACCAGGTTTGGGCAGGGGAATTGACGGGCACCAAGGCCTGCTCTACCTCGAAGCAGGCGGAAGGAAGGGGCTGCCCCAAACCCTGGACGTGGTCCAGCCAGGTCCCCACCATCGCAGCAAAGGCCCTGGGGAGAGGCAGGTGGGCAGCAGATTCTGAGTCCTAGTCTTTCCTTCCAGTCTGCCCTCCCATGGCACACTTGTTTAGATCTGAGCATCTGTGCAGGTCTCCCAAGACCACCCATGGGAGAGCCCCATGGTAACCCCGGCCCTTGTGCGGCTGTCATGGTTGTAGCAGTTGTGGGATTCAGCTGGTTCAACACGGAGTCTGTGTGAGACTCTTCTTCCCACTGGCAGCTCACCTGAAGGTCCAGTGCACTGCCCACCCCCACCCTCCAGGCCCTGGGCATCTGGGCTGAGGACTGAGACAGGCTTGTGAGCAGCCTGCTCACCACAGTCCTGTTCTGAGCCTGGCCACCGTGGTCAGGGGAGATGGATATGAAGAGGGGCAGGCAGAGCTGGGTGGGTTTGTGGTGGGGAGGGGACTGTGAGGGACCACTCAGCACAGCGTCCCCTCTGGGTCTACAAGGCCCGGGACCCCACCCACTGTCGTCTTTGACTCCTATCCTCCTGGAATAGAAGACTCCAGAGCCCAGGCCTTTCTTGGGAATCAGATGATGTATAAGATTAAGGTTCTTCCAGGCACTCTCCACCCCCCAGCCACCACAGTCCCCACGATGCTGACTCTGAGGGCCCTCCTTCTGGACCCGGAGACCACTCACTTTATGACTTGGTCCTGCGATGTGTCAGCCCGGTCATTCTAAACAGGTGTGCATCCAGATGGAAAAATCACTCTGATCGCATCAGCCCTGATGGATGGTGGACACGAGCTGTGAATCATGGACAGCGTGACTGCTGGACCCAATGCCCAGAACTGAGGCCCAGGGATTGTGTCTGCTTCATTCCTTGAGTCAGGCTAAGTGTCTCCAAAAGTGCGTGCACATTGTCGAGTAAAGAAACTCCAACCAGAAGCATGCCACATCTGAGTGGACCTGGGCCCCTGCTCTCCCCAGAAATCCCCAGTGTGGTTACACCAGGGACCAGGACCGGCTAGGTGAAATCTCACACTGCTTAGCAGGTTGCTTTGCATGTGCTTTTCCAACCTCTGATGCCACAGGCCACTGATGGGTGTGTCAGAGTTCTTTCCGTGGGACAGAGTGAAAGAATTGCCAACAACAACTGCCGCACATCCAGCTACCCTGTCTGCAGAGCCAGGGAGCAGGTGAGACCTGCCCTGGCTTGTCCCCACAGCAGTGCTATGAGGTTTCCCCCCCAGCAGCCCACTTTTCAGAGGAGCATCCTGAGACTCGGGAAGATGTGGTGACATTTTCATGCCTCACAGCTAGCAGTGGGCAGAGTCACGAGTGTATGCTCACCTAGATAGAAGCTCGTCCGGGAACCGTTGGGCTCTGCAGAAGGCCAGCGTGGAGATGTGGGGGTGATTCCCCCCGGGAAAGCTGGTACCATGGCCATGGCAAGATGAGGGACAGGACACAGTTCACACGACATTTCTCTCTCTGATATTGCTACAAATATGTGAGGAGCGTGTCTTTACCGTCCCATGTAGCTGGACAGGGGCGGGGGGTCCTCATTTCTTTGTCTTGGGCCAGTGGGACACTAGGGAGAGTCCTGGGAGGGTATGTGTGGAGTCCCCAGATTTGAGTGTGGGTTCTGGGCACTGCCAGGTTGTGTTGGGGTTTTGGGTGTAGAGACCCTCGAGGCCAGCTCTCACCTCAGAGAGGCACTGGTCTGTGTCGTCAGCCTGGTGCACCTGCACCCTGACCCCGTAGGTGGTGTAGTCGGGTCCATGAGCCAGCACCTCAATGATGTCTTCCTTGGAGCTCTGCAAAGACAGAGTGGGTACTGAGCCAGGAGGCATCAGGAACCTTCCACCCAATCTGTGGTCCTGTGTCATGGCAGACCTAGCCTATGAGGACAGTGAGGATATACCTGGCAGCCCTGCTGAGCTTGCAAGAATCGATTTGTGTCAAGCTGTAGCCACAGTGAAAGCCTGAATGACTGAGGAAAACTCTGTCCTTGTTGGGATGATATGGAGTTGGGTTAGGCCACAGCTCCTGAGCTGGCCGCACTGCAATGGTTTGTCGTCCTCTGTGAGGTGATAGGTTGCAGAGAAAAGTAATCAAGCCCTTTATCCCTTCCTACACCCCTAACCCCCACCCCTGCTTCCCCCTACCCTATTTTTTTTCAATACACAGCAAGGCTTGGAGAAGGTCTACAAGGACAGTCGGGCTGGGGCTGGTCCACAGGATAGTTTGGGCAGGGATTTCATCAGTTGAAAGGAGCATGAGGCAAAGACAGCAACAGATGCTTTCTCTCTGATCCCAAGAACACAGGAAGAAAGACTGCTTTTCTCCCCTACCAGGGAGCTGGTCGGGAGGATTGAAGGTAAAGATCACTTTGGGAGTGGGCCTGTGAGAACTTTGAGGCCCCAGATTTGAGTCTGACTTCTGGTCCCACCCCAGTCACATCAGGGTTCTGGGTGTGGGCCAGCGCTCACCTCAGTTTGGCACTGGACGGTTTCCCTGTCCTGACGCACTTGTCCTTTGTACCCGTTGAGGGCATAAGTGAACCTGTCAGCCAGCTCCTTGACGCTGCCCTTGTTGGAGCTCTGCAAAGACAGAGCCCCTACCGGGCCAGGAGGCACCAGGGGCCCCGGACATTACCAGTGGGGAAGATGCCCACCACCGATTCTGCTCCCCAGATCAGGCAGAGAGGGGCATCTGCAAAGACCTCTAGGCAGGGAGTGAAGTTGATGACCCCTTGGGCACCCCTGCGATTTAACAAGTGGGTAGCAGAGCTCTGACCCCAGCACTCAAATTCCCTTCCTGTGAGCCATGACCTGGGCAGTGAACAAGATACACCCTCCAACACCCTCCAGGCTTCTGACACTTACCAACCTGCTCCTTAGCCCAGGTTGAGCATCCCTCATCCCCTGCTTTCTTCCCCTCACCATCCCGGGCGCACACACACACACACACACACACACACACACTCCTGGGATGAGGGGTAAGAGGTGTGGGGCTCCCCACGTGTGACCCCCAGTTGGCGCCCAAGTGTGAGCTGAAAGGGCCTGCCCTTGGTTACCTGTGTGTGCCTCCTGCCAGAGGGCGAGGGGTAATGGTGGTGGCGCTTGCGCCTGTTTCCCCAGCAACAGAAACATCTCTGGCCCTGGGGTTTCTTCTTGCCAGAGCTTCGGAAGAACGGGAAGCAACAGAGAGACATCCTGGTCTCCTGACCTTCTGCACTCAAGTGAGCTGGAAAGACAGTTGTCTCTAGAACAGGGGTGGGCAAACTTTTTGACTTGAGGGCCACAGTGGGTTCTTGGCAGGCTGTAAGAAAAGCATGGATGGAGTGTTTGTGTGAACTAATGTAAATTCCAAGTAAACATCATGCAATAAAAGGGTGCGGTCTTTTTTTTTTCAGTTTTATTATTTCCAAAGGGCCAAATCTAGCCCGCGGGCCATAGTTTGCCCATGGCTGTCCCAGGTGCTGGGACTTGGAGTGTCCCATGGGGTAGTGGCTGTTGTGGGTGGGAAGGGCTCATTCCAAGGGTGAACTTGGGCTTGTCAGGTATTTAAAACGCTTGGAGGATTGGGGTTCCCCTGGGCCTTGCTCTCTGGGGGCAGCCAAGGAGTCACTTTCCCGAAGAATGGGACTTGGGCAGCCCCTGGTTCCTGGGAGAAACCAGGAGAGTGGAGAGGCTCCATCAAGTCGCCACCTGGGACCAAGAGCCCCAGTGAGAGACCAATAGCCCCAGTGTGGGCGCCTTCCCTGTGCAGGGCTGGTCCCCTGTCATTGTGGGGCAGGTTGCATGTGCTCCCTGGACCTGGAGGAGTGGTGGCTGCTGAGCTGACAGGAGGCAGCTGGGGACAGAGTTCCAGCCAGACCCCAGCAGGGCCCCCTGTCTATTAAGCCAGGCAGTGAGGGGTCCTGCTTCTCTGGGGCTTGTGTCTCAAGCCAGGGGACAAGACAGATCTGTAGTCCCCAGAAAGTTAACTACCTGGCCAAATAGGGTGTGTGTGGGGGGCAGGGGGGGTGAGCAGGGGAAGTTGGAGAATCGAGCTGAGGGAAGGGAATGGGCAGGGGCAGAGCTTATTCCAGGCCTAGGAATATGTGTCTTGGAGGGTAGTCACCACGTGAGCCCATATACAACTTGGTTTTTATTCAGCAGTGGCTTCAGTGCAAGGATGATGATTAAATTGTGGTTGGTTGGGTGGTTGGGTGGTTGGTTGGTTGGTTGGGTGGGTGGGAGGTTGTTTGGTTTGGTCTCAGAAGAAATAAGAGGTAGAGACAATCGTCAGTCTTTACTTAGAGCCCAGCAGTGGCCGGACTGGGTCTTGGCTGGTAGGGCCTGTCCTTCTCAGGCTTGGAGTTTGGAAGTGTTCTGAGAGAGATGGCAGCACTTCTCCCACCTGTGAGCTGAGGCTGGCATCCGTGCTGCCTAGCAGCTGACTGTGCAAGGGGCTTAGTGGCAGGAATGATTCACACACAGCTCCCTTCCTCACTGGGGAGAACAGGTGACGTGTGGCTCTCAGTCCTTGCACTAAACTAATGTCAGGATGGGGCAGACCCTACATGGAAGTATTTCAGCTTCACAAACCATTTGAGTGAGTTAAATAACAACTCTTATGTTTTTTTTAATTTTTAAGGCAGAAAATACAGCCACATTTTAATTTGATGTTTACAGGAGTTGATTTTTACACCCCCAAAATTGGCTTCAGCTGAAGTTTTCCATACCTGGGAAGTTACTTGTTGAATTTTGATAAAAGTGACATATGGTGCTCAACACATCTGTATTTTCTGAGCCTTTTCACACCAATACAAGGAATATGCAATTGATGTTTTAAAAAGATAATGCTAAATTTACTAATTTGGGTTATAGTACAGTTACTAAGAAATGTTTAATAGTATCTACCAAAATGTTATAGGATAAGGTTTATAGAGGTTGTATATTTTTGAAATGAGTAGTATTATAAAACTGTGTTTACATTTTTGTGAAGTTTTGTACCACAAAGTTTAAAACAAGGAAAAGTTTATTATTGCTGAGATATTTAGGAACATTGTAGAAATCTGAACCTACAATTATTTTTTGAAGCGTTTGTAGAAACCTTATTTAAGAGGTCTAATTTTACCCTCATCCTATAGATGCAGCCTGGAGACCCAGAAAGGGTAAGTGAAATCCCCAAGACCACAAGCTATTAATAGCAGAGATCAAATGAGAACCCAGGGCAAGTGCTCATTCTATTTTTCCTGTCAGCCTCTGTAGACCCAGTTGAGGTTAGAACCATAGAGCTGTGACTTAGGAGATCTGAATCCTTTAAAAATCTTTTCTGTATACATATGTTTCTCTTAGGAGTCTTGATAGTATTATTTAATTACTAGAGTCCCAGTGCATGAATTGGTGCGCATTGAAAGGAAATTAATTAGAAGAAATATTGTAAGATCACTATTTGCCCTTTCTCAATAATAGAAGTGTATATCAAATTCACGATCAACCATGACAGATTGAAACACATGCAACTGGCGCCAGTGAGATAGATAGATAGATGGATAGATAGATAGATAGATATAGATAGAGATAGAGATAGAGATAGAGATAGAGATAGAGATAGAGATATAGATATATAGATACTTGCTTACTTAGACCTGCTTTCTGATTAGGTAAACTTTTTCCAGCTTGGTGAAGTGCCCCAATTTCTTTTTCAGGATATTGACAGCAAAACAGCATAAATACCAATATGAAAGCAGATTATTATTGTGGATCATGCAGAGATAACAAAGGGAGAAATATTTAACTATAGCCCCGTTTGACTCTATTCCGTGCAGTGAGAAAACCTGAAGTCATGTTCAGGCTCTACCATTTCTTGCTTCTTTTCAGTTGGGTCAATTTTTAAAACATTCTAAATCTTCATTTTCTGGCTAATGAAATGAAAACAGGATTCTACCGAGTCTCCTCTCTACCTATTCCAGGACTTCAGTGAGGATCAAATGAGATGAGGCACATGAAAACACTTCAAAGACATTTGGTTAAAGTGTAAAATGTTTGCACCTGGCTATAAAGCAAGTGGGTGAAGAAACTCCAAGGAGGCTAGTCGCTAGGGAGAGGAAGCCTGGCATTACTATGTGACATCATTACCTGGTGCCCACAGCCACCATTTCTGTGCTAGGCTGGCCTGTGGTCTTTGTGCCATGGGTTCGTGGCGGGGCCCGTGTCCCACTTGGGACAAGCGGAGTGTTGCTTGTGGACTCTGGGTGCGCAGTGCCCTTCCTCTGTAAAGGGCCAGTTCAGGTCACAGCAGCTCCAGTATTGAACGTCTGCCCCTGGTGGTCAGTGCTCTTCATAGCGAGTGGTCAGGTGGTGGAATCCTTAGCACATTAGCCTTTTATATATATGGATTTGCAATAAGAACGGCAAAAACCGTTTTTAAAAAAGTTACTGTGGCTCATGTCTGAAGTTTATCAAATCTGAAACCTTACTGTAGATATCAGCCTTCTAATGAGGAATTCTTCAAATACAGCCTGAGCTGTGGACCCTGAGGCATCCTGCCTAAGAGCCTCTCTTCAGGGTTGCTGACCCGTCCCATCCCCTACCGTGCCTCTAACCCCTACCCATTATTTTTTCCAAGCAGACCCAGCATCCCCAAATCCCAGTGTTCTCATTCAGGAGCTGTTGGAGTGCAAGAATGCATTTTCAAGGATATTTCACAACCCAAAGCACTTTTTAAGCTTCTCAAAGATAAGTGGATGGTCACTGAACATGGATGCAAAATGCGTTTTACACCAAAAAAAGTTACTTAAATGTGTTTTAGAAGATTTTTTTCATTATCAAAATAATATAGGATCATTAGAATTTTAAAAAGAATAGTATAAAGGAAATCACTTCTTTCCACTATCCAAGGTTAACGACTGTCAACATTTCAAAGTATTTCCTTTTGTCTTTCGTACATTTATATATCTAGATACCTTTTTGAGGTGATACTATTAATTCATTTATATTAATATATGTTGTATTGACTTCAGAGAGGAAAGGAGAGGGAGAGAGAGAGGTAGTAGTAATATGAATGATGAGAACGAATCATTCATCACCTGCATCCTACATGCCCCCTACTAAGGATGGAGCCCCACGTACTCTGACAGGGACTCCATGTATGACCTCCTGGTTCATAGATCAAGGCTCAACCAGTGAGCACGCCTCCAGGGCAAGATGATACTATTTGTTATGTGTGTATCCTGATGTGTTTTCTCTTAGTTATGGTGTTTTCATTCCACTGCATCTATAACCACTTTTTTCCCGTTTATGAAGGCACTGTTTATTTTTCCCAGCTGTATTGAGAAATAATCAATATACACCACTGTATAAGTTTAAGGCAGACAAAAGGATGGTTTGATTTGCCTACATTGTGAAATGACTACCACAGTGGGTTCAGCTAACATGTACTGAAGATGTGACAAACCAAAATTGAAATCTCTAATGTAATTTGGGTTATTTTTTCTTCAAAGTCAAATCTACAATTGTTACTATTGCAAAAAAGAGCTTGTAATTGGAATTAAAGTGCAGGGTGTGGTGGGTCTGCAGGCTGGGGCTCTACTGCCCTGGCCCCTTGCACTTGAGCCCTGTGCCTGTTCACATGCAGATCCTTTCTCCTTCCAGACTTCACATGAGGCTGGTGATGGATGTGCTGCCCCTGCTGGACGGGTTCCACAGTCTGTCTTCCCACCACGGAGTGTCAGAGGTGAGAGCCCCCTGTGTAAGGCTGTGGAGCATATGAAGTTCAGAGTCACTTGTGTCTCAGCAGCTCTGGGGGTGACCTCAGCATCAGCATGCGCAGAGCCTATGCTGGCCTCCAGGGTGTGCTCTGTGCAGGTCCATCTCACCCACAGCTCCTCTCTCCCTGGATTTCAGCCACCTTCCTTGTCCTTCTGCTAGAAGCTCTGGTTCTCTCAGAACCTTACACTCCTCTCCACCCATGAGCTGTGTGGCAGCTTCATATAACAGGATGGTTTTCAGGGAAAACTGGCTAGAGAAAAAGAAGAAAAATAATCAGGAGTCACCACAATACTTTGGAGTCCAGGGCCCTGCCAGGAGAGAAGGGGGAAGGGTCCAGGGCAGCCGCCACTCTGGCTCCAACAGGCCCCTGGTCCAGTCCTCTCTGAGTCATTCCCGTCCTGCGCACAGAGCAGTGCTAAGACTCACTGCCTTCAAGACAAATCAGCTCACCACCGTGCTGGTCACTGGTCAGGTTCTCAATTCTCTCCCCACTCAGCCCACTGCTGCTCTCTCTGGAGTCCGCAGATACTATTCTCTCTGAGACCATGGTTGACATCATTGGGTGGACAGCTGGCCATTGGTCTGCTCCGTCTCGATGGCTCCAGAATGATGTGTTTCCTTCTTTTGAGAAGAAGAAAAAAGAGCAAGAATATGGGTCTGGACAGCAAGTAGCCTTTCTGTAGAAATGCATGGACAGTGCGTTTTTTACTCTTAGTACTTTGAAGTGCTATGTGGGTTGGCACGAGGTACTTTTATTTTATTATTCTTTCTGGATGTTCTTCCTGAAGGTGACTGAGTTGGCTGGCTGCACAGGTAAAGGAACAAGAGGGTGAGTGTGCTGCCCTGTGTGCCAAGTAGCAAGGAGTTTGTGCTGTTCTGCATTTCTGAGCCTCTCTCACCATGTGAATCAGCTCTGGCCAGAGGCAAGGATAGCCATGAGTGGCTGCTCCCAGGCCATCCTGACACCACTCGTCTGTCCGACCTCTACACCATTGAGCTGTGCTCATTGCCAGCTAAGTCCACAAGCCAGGGGAGCCCTGGAGCCCTGAGTCACTGCGTGCAGAGCATGAGCATTGGTGGCTCCCTGGCCCACATCATGGACCAAAAAGAGCAAGATTTTATGGGGTACAGACACTGAAAAGGCCTTCATGACAGCCCTACATTATTACCCTAATGGTACAGGTTTGGATGGACAATGACAAACTCCCTACTTGACCACAGAGTAAAGTACCAAACCTTTAATGAGTGACACTCCGTCTCTCATCTACATTTCACCCCTTAAAATAGGGATGTGTTGATTTCATCCACCAGCATTACTTCTTCCATCTCGCATTCACGTTGACAGGAAAATTGGAGCCATCTATGGAAGGAGAGAGCATATGAAGACAGGGTATTATTTTTAGTTCATTTTGAGCACCACTCTGTTGAGTACAAAGAGAAAAATTATTTATCTTTCCTGACCTTTAACAGGGCATAGGTATCTTTTCCACAGTTGAGATCTGTAGATGATTAAAAGGCACCTGCTTCCAAGGACAATGCTGCCTTCCTTCATCCTTGTCCTTGGGTTGCGTCACTCCTGGGCCCTGGGCCCAGGTCCCAACCAAGACACCGAGAAGTGAATCTGCTCTGTTGATGAGACCCTGGCCCAGCATTCCTGGAATGGCACAAAAGGCCCATCCTTGTCACTTGGTGGATGTGGTTTAATGAAGCAGAGGGTCACTGTGGGAGATTTGCTCTACCTGCGTTGTGTTTTGTGATATGGTTAAAAGGTTTGAAGCTCCTTTAAAAAACCAGGTGGCACAGTGAAGGAGCTGTTGCCCAGAGTGATTGCATTAGAGGTGGCTGAGACACAGCAGCTGTATTAAAAGCTGTGGAAGCTTCATGATGGGATGAGAACTTAGCTGTGTAGGTGACTGGTCTGGATGGTGGCCTTCAATCCCACTGACCACCAGTTCCTGTGGGCAATTCCTTATCCTCAGCCCTGACCACAACTGGACCTGCTGGACCAGATTCCCTGGGGCAAGACCGCCAAATCTGGTTGTCGCCCCTTTTAGTTTTTAACCTGTTAAAAATATAATTGTAGATTCCATTATTTATAAGCGATAATGCAGAGGTAGCCCATGGAATCTGACCTGGTTTCCCTCAATAATATCTTATAAAAATCTCACAACCAGGATATTGACAGTGACCCAACCGCCCATGTAGGGCCGATAGAAAACAGCTCTACCTGATTCTCCCACACCCAGGACAGAGCCTTCTATTTTTTTTTTTTTTGGTATATTATTATCACAGTAATATATACACAATGAAATTTACCATTTTAACTATTTTTCAGAGCACAGTCCAGTGGTGGTAAGTGGTCCTTAACACAACTTAACAATCATATTGTTGTGCTGCCCTTACCACCATCGGCTCCATCACTGTTCTCATCTTCTCCAACTGAAGCTCTGTCCCCACTAAACAGCAACTCTGCATCCACTCCCCCATTACTGGTACCCTCCATCTTACCTGTATGACTCTGATGGCTCTAGGGACCTCATGTGAGTGGGATCACACACTATTTGTCCTTTTGTGACTGGCTTATTTCATTGAGCATCATGTCTTCAGGGTCCATCCAGGTTGTAGCATGTGCCACAATGGCCTCTTTTTCTAAATTGAATATATTGGGGTGAGATTGGTAATGAAATCATGTAGCTTTCAGGTATACAGTTCTGTAATACATCACCTGTATGTTGAACATGTGTCTCACCGCCCTCCCCTCTTACCCCAGGTCAGGTCTCCTTCCATCACAATTTATCCTTCCTAAACCCTCTTCTACACACATCCCTCTCTCTCTGATAATCACAAACTGTTGTCTGTGTCTATAGGTCTTTTCTTTGCTTAATCCCTTCACTTTTCCCCTAGTCCCCCAACCTCCTCCCCTCTGACAGTATTCAGTCAGGTTTCTGCACCTATGAGTCTGTTTCTATTTTGATTGTAGTTTATTTTGTTCATTAGATTCCACATATAAGTGAAACCGTAAGGAACTTGTATTTCTCTGACTGGCTTACTTCACTTCACTTAGCATAATACTCACCGGCTCCATCCATGCTGTTGTAAAAGGTAAGATTTCCTTCATTTCCTTTTTGCGTGTGTGGGTGAGTCGTATTCTGTTGTGTTAATGTACCACAGCCTTTTCTCCACTTATCTGCTGCTGGGCACTTGGGCTGCTGTGAAATCTTCGCTATTGTAAGTAATGCTGCAGTGAACATAGCATTGCATATATCCTTTCCGATCAGTGTTTCAGTTTTCTGCAGATATATTCTCAGAAGTGGAAATGTTAGGTCATAAAGCAGTTCTATTTTTACTTTTTGAGGTAACTTCATACTACTTTCCACAGTGGTTGCACCAATCTGCATTCCCCCCAACAGTGCACGAGAGTTCTCTTTTCTCCACATATTCACCAGCACTTGATGTTTATTGATTTATTGATGATAGCCATTCTGACAGATGTGAGGTGATACCTCACTGTGATTTTAATTTCCATTTCTGTAATGATTAGTGATGCTCAGCATCTTTTCATTTGTGTAATAATCATCTGCAGATCCTAGCTGGAGAAGTGTCTGTTTAGGTTCTTTGCTCTTTTTTAAATTGGATTGTTTAATTTTGTTATGATGTTGAGTTTTTTAAGTTCTTCATGAATTTTCGGTATTAAACCCTTATCAGATGTATCATTGGCAAATATGTTCTCCCCTTCAGTGGGTTGTCTTTTCATTTTGTTGGTGGTTTCCTTTGCTGTGCAACAACTTTTTAGATTGATGTAGTCCCATTTGTTTTTTCTTTTGCTTCTGTTGCCCAAATAGATATATCAGAATGAAAAATATTTCTATGAAAATTTATTGCCTTTATTTTCTTCTAGAATTTTTACGGTTTCAAATCTCACTTTCAAGTCTTTAATCCAGTCTGCGTTTATTCTTCAATATGGTGTAAGAAGGTAGTCTGCATTCATTGATTTTTCTACTTATGTGTCCAATTTTCCCAATAGCATTTATTGAGTGGACTATCTTTACCACATTGTATATTCTTGTGTCCTTTGTCAAATATTAATTGACCATAAATGTATGGGTTTATTTCTGGACTTTTTGTTCTGTTCCACAGATCTTTATGTCTGTTTTATGCCAGTACCATACTATATTTATTACTATGGCCTCGTAGTATAGTTTGTTATCAGGTAGCATGATTCCTCCCACTTTGTTCTTCTTTCTCAAGATTACTCTGGCTATTGGTTTGGTTTTATTTTGTTTGTTTTGTGTGTGTGTGCGTGTGTGTGTGTGTGTGTGTGTGTGTGTGTGTGTGAGCGTGTGTGTTGGGTTTCCTGGTGGTGGTTTTTGTGGGTTTTTTTTTTGTACTTCCATATAGATTTTTGTGATATTTGTTGTAGCTCTCTGAATTACGTCATTGGACATTTGAACGTTGTTAATTCTTCCTATCTTTGAACACCATATGTACTTTTATTAATTTGTATCTTCTTCAACTTCTTCCTGTCTTTCTTCCTTTCTTTCACTTTATTCTTTCTTCCCCTTACTTCTTCCTGTCTTTCTTCCTTCCTTTCTTTCTTTCTTTCTTTCTTTCTTTCTTTCTTCCTTCCTTCCTTCCTTCCTTCCTTCCTTCCTTCCTTCCTTTCTTTCTTTCTTTCTTTCTTTCTTTCTTTCTTTCTTTCTTTCTCTTTCTTTCTTTCTTTCTTTCTTTCTTTCTTTCTTTCTTTCTTTCTTTCTTTCTTTCTTTCTTCCTTCCTTCCTTCCTTCCTTTCTTTCTTTCTTTCTTTCTTTCTTTCTTTCTTCCTTCCTTCCTTCCTTCCTTCCTTCCTTCCTTCCTTCCTTCCTTTCTTTCTTTCTTCCTTCCTTCCTTCCTTCCTTTCTTTCTTTCTTTCTTCCTTCCTTCCTTCCTTCCTTCCTTCCTTTCTTTCTTTCTTTCTTTCTTCCTTCCTTCCTTCCTTCCTTCCTTCCTTCCTTCCTTCCTTCCTTCCTTCCTTCCTTCCTTCCTTCCTTCCTTCCTTCCTTCCTTCCTTTCTTTCTTTCTTTCTTTCTTTCTTTCTTTCTTTCTTTCTTTTTCCTTCCTTTCTTCCTTTCTTTCTTTCTTCCTTTCTTTCTTCCTTCCTTCCTTTCTTCCTTCCTTCCTTCCTTCCTTCCTTCCTTCCTTCCTTCCTTCCTTCCTTCCTTCCTTCTTTCTTCATGATCTTTATTATGTTCAGGTGAATTCCCTCTATTCACCTCAACAGGTGGCAGGGGTGAACCTGCATCCAGGTACATGCCTTTGACTGGGAATCAAACGCATGATTCTTTATTGTGGTCAAATAAATATAAGATTTAGAGTTTTAACCACATTTAAGTATACATCAAGTATATTGACATGCAATTCTCACCACCATGTATCCCCAAATTTTTATTTATTTATTCATTTTTGCTTTTCATGGCTTTTATCTCTGTTAATAAATTTATTGGGGCAGGGTGGTTTTAGGTGTGTACAATTCAGTAATAGATCACTTGTAGGTCAGTTTTTTCTAATTGACTTCTAGTTTTATACAGTTATGATCAGAAAAGATTCTTGATATGATTTCAATCTTCTTAAATTTACTGAGACTGTTTTTGTGCCCTAATATGTGACCTATCTAGATAATATTGCACGTCCACTTAAAAAGAATGTATATTCTACTGCTTCAGGGTGAAATGCTCTGAAGATACCAATTAAATCCATTTGATCTATTGTGTTATTTCTGTCCACTCTTTTTTTTTTTTTTTAAAGACTAGGTGTGAGGCCGCCCTGTGCAAGGGTGAGGCAGCGCCCAAGTCTTCCCCCCCGCCTTCTCCCTCCCCCCCCAGCCCCCGCCCATCACCCTCCCCCCCCAGCCTCTGCCCATCTCCCTCCGCCCCCACCCACAGGGGCCCCAGCCCAGGAGGAGGTCAGGGCTCAAGTCTCCCCCCCGCCTTCTCCCTCCCCCCCCAGCCCCCGCCCAACTCCCTCCCCCCCCAGCCACCGCCCATCTCCCTCCACCCCCACCCGCAGGGGCCCCAGCCCAGGGGAGCCAGGGGAGCATGTCACATGCTAGGGCGAAGGGAACGCTTCACTGATTTCACTGTCACCCTTGCGCAGGGGCCACCCTAATCTCCTCTGTATCATTCCAGCTTTACTATATGTGCTGTTGCTGCGGCAGAGTCCAGCACCAGGCCACTCTTTGCTTCTTGATTTTCTGTGCGGAAGATCCAGCCATTGATGCCAGTGGGATATTCAAATCCCCTACCACGTCTGTATTATTGTTGAACTCTCCATTTATGTACATCAGGTTTTGATTTACACATTTACTTGCTCTTATGTTGAAGAAATACATGTTTGCAAGGGTTATATCCTCTTGTTGGATTGCTCTCTTTATCATTCTGTGGTGTCCATTCTTATCGCTCAATACAGCCTTTGTTTTAAAGTCTATTTTGTCAGCTATAGGTTTACCTCCCCAGCTTATTTTTCATTTGTATTTGCATGAAATACTCCTTTTGCCATCCCCTTGCTTTTTGTCTGTATATCTTTCATTCTGAGGTAGGTCTCTTGTTGACTGCATATATATGGTTCTTGATTTCTTATCGATTCAGCTACCATGTCTTTTAATTGCAGCAGTCAAGCCACTTACATTTAAAGTGATTGTTTGTAGATATGTTTTATTCTTTTAACTCTGTTTCCCTTTTATTCCTTCTTGATAGTTCTTATACTAATGGTTTGGTGGTAACACACTTGTTTTGCTGTTTCTTGTCTGGGAAGCTCTTTATTTCTCCATCAATTTTAAATGGCAGCCTTGCTGGGTAAAGTAGTCTCGGTTGAAGGTCCTAGCTTGTCATTATTTTGAATATTTTGTGCCAATCCCTACTGGCCTGGTATGTTTTTGTAGAGAAATAAGCTGACAATCTTATGGGAGCTCCCTTGTAGGTAACTGACCATCTTTCTTTGGTTGCTTTTAAGATGTCCTGTCTTTAATCTTTGTCATTTTCATGATGATGTGTCCTGGTGTCAAGCCTTTTTGGGTTCATCTTGTTTGGGACTCTGTGCTTCCTGGACGTGTGTCTCTTCCTTCACCAGGTTAGGGAAGTGTTCGGTCATTATTTCTTTTAATATGGTGTAGTCCCTTAACCTTTCTTTTGTCCTTGTACTCCTATAATGTGGATGTTGTTAATGTTTCATGTTGTCCCAAAAGTCCCCTAAACAGTCCTCATTTTTAAAAGTTCTTTTTTTCTTTTTGCTGCTTTTGTCTTCTGTGACCCTGTCTTCCAAATCACTCATTTGATTCTCTCCTTAATCAAATTATTTATTTTCTCTAGTGTATTCTTCATTTCAAAGATTTTACTCTTTATTTCTGACTGGATCTTTTATATGGCTTAAATGTTCTTTTTCATGCCTACTATCAGTTTTCAAGTTCCCACTGATTTCATCCATTCTTCACCTAACTTCCATTAACTATCTGGAATATTGCTTGCCTCACTTTGTTTAGCATTTTTTCTGGATGTGTCCCCTGTTCTTAAATTTGGGGCATGTTTCTTTGCATTTTGGCTGCCTCTGTGTGTTTGTTTCTTTGTGTTAGAATCCAGGTCTTGGTAGTGTGGCTTCGTGTAGTAGGAGTCCTGTGGAACCCAGTGGCAATTTCTTCTTGATCATCTGAGTTGAGTGCTCCAGGGATGTCCCGTGTGTGTTATGTGAACCTTCCTGTGGCAGTTGATTCTTGATGGCTGTTGGCCCATTCATGTACTGATTCGATGCTCAGGCTAGTTGGCTGTGACCACAGTGTACCCTGCCTACAGTGTAGTGTATGAGCTGCTGACAGGTGTTGACCACGTGGAGCGCAATTTATCTCAGCGGGGTCTGGTGCCTGCCTAGATCTCTCTTTGGATATGCCGCTTCTGAGGCTAATTGTATCCTTCTCTGATGTGCTCTGAAGCTGGCTATCGGCTTGTTGGTCCTGGGGCTTCCTGGGAGGGACTCTGGTGCCGAACAATGTCAGATGCTTGATGTGACTCTCCCAGGGCAATCTATTTGCATCTACAAAGCAATTCACAATTTGTGACAGCCTCTGCTGAGGCCCAGTGAGCACAGGAAGGTCCAAGCAGGGCACCAAAGCTGGCTTTGACTAGCATTGAGCCTGGGGACAGTCAGCAAAAGTCCCAGAGCACACCATGTTCTGCCTCCCTGTCTGCCTCCATCTGCCGGCTGCCTGTTTCTCTCAGTTAATGAAAGAGTCTCTGGAAGCACTCAAGTTGCATGAGGTAGGTTCTCAGGGAGAACCCAGGTAGAGGTGAGTGGTGTTCCCCAGATGGATACAGGTTCAAGCTCAGTGTCAGTGTTGGGTCTGAGGCCACTCAGCAAATGTCCCAGGGTATACCACGTCCAGCTGCCACCCGCTGGGTCCTCACACATCTTTGAGCAGTGTACAGAAGACACAGACCTGGCATTGTTTGTAGGAGGAGAATGAAAAATCAAAAGAGGCTGCTTCCCAGGATTGAAGATGTCTGGAATCTGTAGTCTGAGATCAGCCGTGTGAGCTTAAGGGCTTTGCAGAGGGTCTGTGGATTCTCAAAAGACAGAGAGCTGCTTCCTGTTGTAGATGATCCATGGATCCCCTGGGATGCCACAGGGGAGCGAGAGCATGGTGGGATCATGCAGGTGCAATCCAGCCATCACGTAGTGAAAAGTAGAGTCCCCTCATGGGTGGCTGATTTCAGCAGATTCATCCCTCCATTTCTGTCCTAGGAGAACTAGAGCTCTCTCCAGACTTCCGACCACATGCATGCTCACTGGCTTCCCGGGCAGCACTGTCCCTGCCTTCTTTCCTCAAGGCTGGGCGAGCCAGGCTGGCTGGAGTGTAGGGAAGGGAGGATAGAGGTCCGTTTGGAGGGTTGAAATGCTGTGAGAACTTTTAAGGCTTAAATTGATTTTCTCTGTGTCTGCTCCCACACTACAACTAAGCAGCCAAAGTGATGCTTAGCTCACTCTCAAGGAAGCACAGTTCTGCCCTGCACCAGTGCCACACATCACCAGAGCCATGAAGGGAGCTACTGGAGGAAGAAGACAGGGCATTCCTCTCCCAGCAGTGTAACACCCTCACAGGCATGATTCTGTCTGGAGAGCTGACCCCTGCTGGAGCGCTTAAGGCTTTTAGGCACAGAGTGTAATGATCTGATTTATATTTTTTAAAGATCACTCTGATTTGCATTTGCATTTTTATTAAAAATTACTTCTTTAATTTTTTTTTCAATTAGGGATGACATTCAATATTAGTTTCAAGTGTACAAAATAGTGGTTAGACATTTATATAACATATAAAAGCATCTCCTGATAAGTGTAGCATGGGATATCTTTGAAAAGGGTATTAATCCTATTCACGAGGGCTCCACCCTCATAACCTAATCAAACTCAAAAGACCCCCCTTTTATTTATTTTTTATCAACCTTATTTGGGTGACATTCATTAATAAAATTGCATAGATCAGGTGTGCAATTCTCTAATGCAGCATTTGTATATCGCATTGTGTGCTCACTGGCTTCAGGTCAAGTCTCCTTCCATCACCATTTATCCGCCCTATTCCCTCTTCTCCCTCCCCTACCTGTCACCCACCAACCTTAGCCCCTACTCCCCACACGCCACCCCCACCCGCCACCCCACACCCCACACCCCCAGCCCCGACCTGCCTCACCACATCCCCAACGCACAGCCCCCATCTGCCACCCCCAACTCCCCTCCCGCCTGCTCTCATCCCCCAACACTACCCCTCACCCCCACCTCCCACTCTTACCCCCAACCCTACTCCCCACTGGACCCCCATCACGTACCCCACACCCCACACCTCCCATCCTCCACCCCCAACTTCCCAGCCCCCACCGCCCACCCCCCTTCCCCTGCTTGTGATTTGACATTTGAAATGATATTTGAGATGTGTCTTGAGAGCACGGGTCGGATTTAGACAGATGAAGAAGGTGAGAATATGCTTCAGGTACAGAGAGTGGACATTCGGCCTGGAGGCAGGAGAGATGAACACTGGACCAGAGCATATGCCCCTCAGATGCCTGTGAGTGAGGGGTCAGGGCAGGGAAACAGAAGACCCTGCATGGAGGGAAAGGGCAGAGGGATAAGGGGACCAACCACAGAGTGGTCAGAGCAGGAGAGACAGCAGCCCCTCCATGGGAAGGCAGGGCAGCAGGGTCAGGGGACCGGGGGAGGGGCCGATGGACAGGTATGAGAGGGAATGCTGCCAAGGGGCAGGGCTGGGGGCAAGGGCTCCACCATGGGGAACAGGGAACTCTCCATGGAGGGGTCTGTTTCCCCTGTTACCTATCTCTACTCCCATGTCCCCCGTTCCCTGGCCCCTCCATGGATGGTGCCCTAACCCCCCTATCTTGCTCGGACTATGTGGGGTCCTTTGTCCTCCCTGCCCTGCTACCTCCCTGGAGGATGCCCTCTCCCCCCTGCCCTGCCATCTATTTCAGGACCTGTGCTAAAATCCTTGCTGTCTCAAAGTAGGCCTCCCTATCCCCCCAGCCTCTCCTCTCCATGGAGGCTTCCCTTTTCCCTCTCATGCATGCCCTGTCCCTCCATGTAGGATTCTGTCTCCTCCCTGCCCTTCTCCCTCAAACTGGGGCTCCCTTTTACCACTGCTTGCCCCCTCAAAGTGAGGTTCTCTGTCCCCCTGCCGTGCCCCCTCCATGAAGGAAACCTTCCTCCCTGACCCTCCCCCTCAAAGTGGGGTTCTCTACACCCCTGCCATGCCCCATCCATGGAGGGTACCTTCTCCTCCCTGCCCCTCCCCCTAAAGTTGGGATCCCTGTCCCCCTGCCCTGCTCCCTCAATGGATAGTTCTGTCTCCTCTGTGCCCTGCTCTCCCAAAGTGAGGTTCCCTTTCCTCCTGCCCTACCCTCTGCATGGGGATTACCTGTCCAACTGCCCTGCCCCCTCCCCATAGAGGGTTCCTGGTCTCCCCTCTCCTCCCTGCCCTGCCCCCTATAATTGGGGTTCCCTTCCTTCCTGTCCTCCCCACTGCATGGAGGCTTTCCTGTACCCACTATTCCATCCCTGCAAGTGCAGTTCCTTGTCCCCCAGCTCTAACTCCTTTCTGAAGGTTTCCCTGGCCCCCTGCCCTGCCCCCTCCATGAAGGTTTCCCTGTCTCCTGCCCTCCACCCTCTATGGAGAGTCCCCTCTCCTACCTGCCCTGTCCCCTCCCTGGAGTGTGCCCTCGCCCCCCTGCCCTGTCCCATCCATGGAGGGTTTCCTGTTCCTCTGCTCTGCCCCCTCCAAGGAGGGTCCCCTCCCTCCCTGTCTGGCCCGTCCCTGTTGGGTTCCCTGGGAAGCCCCCCCTCTCGAGTCCTGCCCCTTCCATGGAGGGTTCCCTGCCCCACCTGTTCTGTACCCTCCATGGAGGTTTCCCTGTCACCACTGCCCTGCCCCCTCCCTGGAGGGTCCCCTCTCCTCCGTGCCCAGTCTACTCCAAGGAGTATGCCCTCTCCCCCCAGCCCTGTCCCATCCACGGAGGGTTACCTTATCCTCTGCTCTGCCCTCTCCATGGAGGGTCCCTTCTCCTCCCTGCCTTGTCCTCTCCGAGGAGAGTTCCCTCTCCTCTCTGCCCAGTCCACTCCATGAAAGTCCCCACTTTCCCTGCCCTCCCTCCTCCATGGAGAGTCCCCTCTCCTCTCTGACCGGCCAATCCTTGGAGGGTCCCATGTTGCCAGTCCCCACTGCCCTGCCCCATCAATGGAGAGTTCCCTGTTCCCCAAACCCCCTGCACTTCCCCCTCCATATAGAGCACCCATTACCACTATCCTTCCCTTCCTTGGAGGGTCCCTGCTCCTCCCTGCCCTGTTTGTTACCTCCACGGAGGGTCCCATCTCCTCTTTAGCTATAACATCCATGGAGGGTCTCCTCACTCTCTGTCCTCTTCCCTCCATGGAGGATCCCCTGCTCCACTGCTCTGTCTCCTGCATGAAGGGTCCCCACTTCCCCTGCCCTCCCTTCTTCATGCAGTGTCCCCTCTCCTCCCTGCCCAGCCCATCCTTAGAGGGTTCCCTGTATCCCTTCCCCATAGCCCTGCCCCCTCCATGGAGGGTCCCCTATTCTCCCTTCCCTGTCCCCTATGCTCCCCCCTTCCATTGAGGGTACCTTCTCCTCCTTGACCCATCTCCTCCTTGGAGGTTCCCATCTCCTCCCTGCCCTTCCTCTCCCTGGAAGGATCCTTCTCCTCCCTGCTCTACCCCCTTTATTGAGGGTCCCTTCTCCTCCATGGCATGTCCCCTCCATGGAGTGTCCCCTCTCCTCCCTGTCCTGTCCCCTCCATGGAGGGGTCCCCCCTCCTCCCTGTCTGGCCCATCACTCTAGGTATCCCTTTCTCCGTCTCTGCCCTCTCCTCCCTGCCCTGTACCCTCCATGGAGGGATCCTTCTCCTCCCTGACCCATGCCCTCCGTGGAGGGTCCCTACTCCTCCCTACCTGTTCCCTCCATGGAGGGTTCCCAAAACCCTACTGTCCCCCTGCATGGAGAGTACCTTCTCCTCTGTGACCCGTCCCCTACATGGAGGTTCCCATCTCCTCCCTGTCTTGTCCCCTCCATGGAGGGTCCTCTCTCCTCCCTGTCTGTCCCCTTCATGGAGAGTTCCCATCACCCTACAGTCCCCCCTGCATGGAGGGTCCCAATTCCTCCCTGCCCTTCTCCATCATGGAGGGTCCCCTCTCCTCCCTGCCCTTCCCCTCCATGGAGGTATCCTTCTCCTCCCTGACCCATCCCCTCTATTGAGGGTCCCCACCCCTCCTTGCCTGTTCCCTCCATGGAGGGACCCCTCTGCTGCCTACGTGTCCCTGAAAGGAGGGTCCCCTCTTCTCCTGGCCCATCACCTCCATGGAGTTTCCCCTCGCACCCATGCCTGTCCCCTCCATGGAAGTTTCCCTGTCCCCACTGCCCTGCACCCTCCATGGAAGGTCCCATCTTCTCCCTACCCTTGCCGCCTCCATGGAGGGTCCCATCTCCTCCCTGCTCTCTCCCCTCCATGGAGGGTCCGCTCTCCTCCCTACCTGTCGCCTCCATGGAAGGTTCCCCACTGCCCTGCACCCTCCATGGAGGGTCCCCACTCCTCCCTGCCTGACACCTCCATGGAGGTTCCCCCTCCTCCCTGCCTGTCCCCTCAATGGAGGGTTCCCATTCCCCATGGCCCTGCACCCTCCATGGAGGCTGGCCTTTAGTCCCTGCCCTGTACCCTCCATGGAGGATTCCCTTTGCTCCTGGCCCTGTCCCCTCCATGGAGGGTCCCCTCTCCTCCCTGCCTGTCCCTCCATGGAGGGTTCCTAGTCCCCACTGCCCTGCATCCTCCATGGAAGGTCGCTTCTCCCTATCATGTCCCCTCCATGGCGGGTCCCCTCTCTTCCTACCCTCTCCCTTCCATGGAGGGTCTTATCTCCTCCCTTCCTTTCCCCTCCATGGAGGGTCCCCTCTCCTCCCTTCCTTTCCCCTCAATGGAGGGTTCTCTTTCCCCCCTTCCTTTCCCATCCATGGAGGGTCCCCTCTCCTCCCTGCCCTCTCCCCTCCATTGAGGGTCTCCTCTCCTCCCTGCCTGTCCCCTCCATGGAGGGTCCCCTTTCCTCCATGCCCTCTCCCCTCCATGGAGGGTCCCTTCTCCTCCCTTCCTTTCCCCTCCATGGAGGGTCCTCTCTCCTCCCTGCCCTGCCCCCTCCATGGAGGTTTCACTGCCTCCCCTACCCTGCCCCCTCCATGGAAGGACCCCTTCCCCCTGCCCTGCCCCATCCATGCAGGGTCTTCTGTTTCCCTGCCTGGTCCCATCACTCACAGGCTCTGCGAGGCATGTGCTCTGGTCCCCAGTGTTCATCTGTCCTGCCTCCAGGCCATGTCCACTGTCTGCACCTGAAGCACATCTCACCGTCTTCATCTGCCCAAATCCTCCCGGGCTCTCAGGACACATGTCAAATATCATTTCAAATGTCAAATCACCGAGTGATCTTTAAAAAATATAAATCAGATCCACCTATCTCGTGCCTAAAAGCCTTCCTGCTGTGAGAGCAATTTCAACCCACACTAGGGCCCTCTATGTCTCCCCCCCGCCCCCGCTCTCTGCTGTTCCCATCCAGCCTGGCTGTCCTTGCCCTGGGGCACTGCCTCTCCTTTTGGGGTGGCTTCCCCAGGTCTCCATGGGGCCAGCTCTGTCTCAACAGCCATGTCTCAGTTTAAACATGTTGGGGAGCCCTTTCCTGAGCCTGCTAGGGAGTCACTCTGCTCTGAAGCCCCCATGTAGCCCTATGGTATATCACCTGGCAGTAGGTCACAATACTAACAGAGGTCAGAATGGTAAGACAGGTCATAGAGGTAACCTAGCCACCATGCCAGGTCAGCCATGTGGGCCAACCTCTCAAGTTTTCTGGTGGTGGTGTTGTTAAAAATCAGTGAATAAACATTTATTGACCCCAACATACCAAAGGCCGTCTACAGAAACCACAGGAGGTGTGGCTCTCCTGGGTCCTGGCCCTCAGTAGCCAGGTGTTCTTCAAAGTGAAAACTGGGTGGGAGGGTGGGTCAGAGAAGCCAGGGAGGGACTCCACTTGAGTTGCTGGCTTTGAGGCTGGAGGAAGGGATCAAAGGCCAAGATTTTTGGGAGCCCCAGGAAGCTGGGAGTGGCTTTGGCAGGGACACAGAAGGGAACTGTGCCATAAGGAATGGATTCTGCCACCTCCCCATGAGCAGGCCCCCGAGGCCTCCTGGGAGGAGGGCAACCCAATGAACCACCTCAGGTTTCTGACCCACAGCACCTGGGACCCCACACTTTGTCCTGTGAACCACTGCGTTTAAGGTCATAGGTCAGGGCACCAATAGAAATCTTTTGTGTCCCTGTGGCTCCCTAGTCATATAAGCTAAGTCTGTTTTCTTCATGACTCTTCCTATCTTCTGAAATAAAGTGTGGCCTTGGTTCTTGTTCACCTGTCTGTCTCTCAGGACCTCTCAGCACCTGAAAGGTGACCTGTGAAGGCCCCGCCCCCAAGACCCAGGTAGACAGCACACACTTGCTGAATGATTTCCTGAGCAAAGAGCTCTTTTTTGATTTCCTTTATTTTATATTTGTAATAAACCTGATTCATTAACATGTACATACATATGATATCTTAATCCTTTTTAGGACATCCCACATAGATTCATGAATTTTCAAAATATCTTAATTTTTTGGTGAAAACCCGTGTCTCAATTTCTTGTTCAGAAATGCAG
Source organism: Myotis nattereri (assembly GCF_964212035.1). Classification (NCBI taxonomy): domain Eukaryota; kingdom Metazoa; phylum Chordata; class Mammalia; order Chiroptera; family Vespertilionidae; genus Myotis; species Myotis nattereri. Next base: position 6,935,376 of record NC_138085.1, on the reverse strand, counting down.
TAGCTGCTTTATGACCTGCCTTGGGGAGGAGAGGTCTTCTGACTGAAGACCAGGTTCACGCCAGGATGTGGCTCTCAAATTACTCTGTCAACTCCATGCAAAAAATCAGCCAAGAGACAGCTGGTATCTCAAAAAACTCGTTAGTCGGGGACACTTGTAAGTCAAGGCCCCCGTGTGCTAGGAAGGGCTCTCTCCTCACAAGAGCCTTTATGCTATTTTCACAAGACACTTGCTCAGTGTCTGGTGAAAGGAAGCTCAGCTTATTTCACAGAAACACAACAGCTAAAACCACAGCACTATTTTTATAATAAGAAATTACCTTTGCACATTGTAGCGAGGAAGAAACAACTTTCAGAAGAAATGTCAGATAGAGTTACAGTTTTGCATGAATAAAGATAAGTACGGCTCAAAGTTGCAAATATATTCAGTATGTTAAATGTGCAGAAGAAATAGAGCTTATTTACTTGTTTCTAAATGAATTTGCTCTTGAGTCCCCCACCAAAGGATAGAGGAGAGAGGAGCAAAAGAAAATATTTAGCCCAGTTTAATATCTGAGCTCAGCCTCATGAAGGGAATCCTGTCTTTAAATGAACCCAGTGCCTTTCCCATTGGTGTTATATGGGATGCGAGGCGGAGCTATTTTGTTTTTCTGGCAACAGGGGCAGAGTCTTTGTATCTCCTATTGTAGCTCAGGGAGTAGCTAGTCTGGGTCCATGTGTGAGGTCCTACTCCAAGTTTCCCTCTGGAGTTGTACTCACCCAGAGAGTGAGGACATGCAGCATCCCTGCTGGGGGCTCCCAGTCTGCCCCGATAATCCCAGGGGAGCAGTCCTCAGCCATCCACTTCTAACCCCAGTGTCTGTGTGTCCCCCTCTCCCCTCTGAGAGTCCTGGCTGCAGAGGAGGGGACAGGAGGCATCTGCAGTTCCCTGTCCTCAATCTCCTCATTTGTTCCCACAGTTACCAGAGCTCAGAAGGCTTTGCTTCTCCTTCCTATCCATACAGACCTTCCCTGATGGAAAATTTGAGAACATTGGAAATCAGGGCAGGTAAATGCTTTTCAAGAGTATGTAAGTGTATACAAAGTATTTGAGAAAATTAATTTCGAAATTCCACATTTCTTTTAGGTGCTCTTTTCAAATTTGAACTGCCTGAGGAGTCATCTGTGATTATTTTTTTTCCATCTCACCTTTCACAGTCTCTTCTCTCATTTTACTAAAGAAAACCATGCCTTCCCCACCTCCTCCCAGAAATCTTACCATTGCCCCTGGGTGGGACACACTCCAGCCCTCTGAAATATGAGTGTATGCCAAGTAATCATACTGCATGAATCAAACCCTATCTGAGAAGGAATTCTTAGGGTGATCTGAAGGCCACAGGAAAAACAAAAGCAGAGACTTCAGAGGTAGTTGGAGCCTCGGTCTCCTCCAGCTACACAAATGTTAAACACAGCCTGACACATGGCCAGACAGTGTAAAATCTCACAGTGCTCAAAATGGTTGATAAAAGGGAAAAATGGATTATTTTTTTGTTAAATAAACATCTGCATAATAAGAACTAAAAAAACCTAGTTGTCTTCCATAATTCAGGCACTTTACATGTATTGTTCTAATCCCACAATGGTCCCCATGTGCCTCCCATTTTAGAAAGCAGAGAACTGAAGTCAGAGGACTGAAGACAGGAGGCCAGAATTGGTGGGGCTCCAAATCCAGCCAAGTCGGCTCCCCCAGAGCAAGCTGCCTCCTGTGTCCAGGGTTTCTTGTCCTCCCTGATGGAGAGTCTGAGCTTCCGTCCATAACACACATACTGGTGTCTTCATGAATTTCAACCAATTTCCAAAAGCACCAGTGGGAAAAGAATTTTTACGGTTAAGGCAGCAATAGGGACACAGAGGAGACTCTCATTCAGAACAATTGGAGCATAGACAATGTTTACAGATCTGCTTCCGAATAAATGAATGAATGTCACCCTGGGCTCAACGTTTAGACAGGTGCAGCTACAGAAAATCCAGAGACCACTCAGCTGCTCTGTAGACATGGGAGCATCCTACGAATGACACTTGCCTTGACACCTGCCTTGGTGACAAGAATTATGCGGACGGCTTGAGCGGATATACAAAACATTTTATACATCGAAAAAATCTTTAGTTGTGTTTTTTTTAAGTGAATTACTGAATCTTCTGAAACTTACTTTGGCTTTTGCAAAAGTTCAAAAAATTCCACATTCTTTTTATAGTTTCTTTTTTTATTCATTTTTCCCCTGATATTGGAAAAAGATAAAAAATAAAGCCATGTTCAAAGAACATAAAATCCGGCATAATTTCACATCCCACAGTTAACAGATAATAGTATGATCTTTTTCCTTTGTTTCTTTTACATATATATATATATATATATATATATATATATATATCTTATAAAATTGCAAAATTTGGAATTATATATTCAAATGTGTATATACATATATTTATGAAAATATAAGTACACATACTTTTTGCTTCCTCTTGTTCTTAAAATTATGCCATAAACCTTCCTGCACATTCTAAGAAAAGACTATTTTAATGGCTTTGTAATATTCCAGCATATGTTTAAATCACAATTCAGAGAACCAAAATTCTATCGCTGGAAATTTAAGTTTTTTCCACTTGTTCAGCATTATGAATAATAGGAAGAATCAGCACTTTCTAAAACTTTCTCCATTTTTTAAATGAAAGGAAATTAATTTTAGAATCACTAGAAAATCTGTGAGAATAGAAATGTTTTATTTTGCACTGCTCAGCAGTGTAGCCAGCAGCCACATATGGCTATTGAGCTCTTGATAGGTGGTTAGTGCCACTTAGGAGCGTGATTTCTCCTTTTACTTCATTGTAAATTAGCCTCATGTGGGTAATGACTACCTCATTGGTCAAAGCAGAACTTGAGAGCGCCAAATCCTAAGCACTAGAACTCCAGGGACTGTGGTACATATAATGAACACCATAAACTGATGAACAAAAACAGATCCAGAGACAGAGAAACATCTATCAGACCATCAAACCCCAAAGGGAAGGTAGGGGAGGGTGGGGGTAAGAGGGAGAGATCCACCAAAGGACTTATTTGCATGCATATCGGCCTAACCACTGGACACACACAACAGGGAGGTGAGGGCATGAGTGGGAAGGATGGGGAGGGTAATGTGGGGATAAGAACACATTTGTAATAACTTAATCAATAAATAAATCTTAGAAAAACAAACAAACAAACATAACCAACAAAGTAGAACTTGACACTTGGGAGCTCAGTGCACTGCTTTGAGAATTTGCTTGTATGCAGGAATACCCCCATCTTGTGGTCTTTTAGAATATTGCTTCTGAAATATTGGGAACTGAGGTGTATTAGCAAGTATGAGCAAATATTTTTTCTTATAACTTCAGAATGTTCATAAACCATAAGAGTCATCTGGTAGATTATGTAAAGCATCTGGTAGATTATGTAAATTATCTGGAAGTTTAAAGACTGGCATGGCTAAAAGACAGTGAGTACACAGGGCAAATGAATTGCAGAGGACAGTAAATATTTAGAAAAACACTAAGAATAGACTCACTCTTTTGATTGGGACACACGGAGGATTTTAAATAGAGGGACCTTGTTATCTTCCAAGTCCAACAATATTACTATTTGCAGATAAGGCTTCGTATGGTTATTTCTAGAATTAGTATAATTGGGAAATGATCACATTTAGGCATCAAGGATATCTTTTTCCAAGAATGGCGAAATGTGAAGAGTTCCTGGAAGTTGGTTCATCCTTGAAATACCCTTGAAACAGATTTTATTGGAGATTTATCACTAAAGCACACCTCTTTGGGGCATGTTACCAAATATCCAGGATGCTACTTTAATATCCATGTTTCAGAGCAGACCGTGACTTCCTAGTTCATTGGTTGATGCTCAATCACTGAGCAAGACTAGCTAGGCATATTTTCTTGATTTTAAAGTGTGCCATATGCGACATTTAAAGTCATTTGATACCATTTGAAACTCTCTGCTCCCAATTTTTAGGGCCAACATTTTAGAGAAACGATGCAAAACTTATGAACCTAGCGCTATTTTAAGGAAAATACATAAGAATGACACCGAAAACAGGATGAGGCCGACTGCAACCACAAAGAGTGAGCACAAGCCTGGCACAGTGATGAGCACATTGCACACATTGCATCTCATTCACTCAACTCAAAGTCATCAAGGTGTTCCATGAACGCCCATGGACTGAGCTGTATTTTGGACCACGGATATGCACAAAGGTTAGGAGTCACAGAAAGTTTTCTTTCCTAAAAATTGGTTCCACGACATGGCCGGTGTGGATCAGTTTGCTGGAGCATCATTCTCTACACAGAAAGGCTGTGGGTTCAAATCCCGGTCAGAGCACAGTGGGAATGTATATGAGAGGCAACCAATTGATGCTTTTCTCTCACATCAATGATTCTCTCTCTCAAATCAGTAAGCACATCCTTGGCATAGGGTTGAAAGAAAAAATGGGTTCCATTAGGCAGTAGAAAGTTGTGGACAAAAGGGGCCACACGCTGACCTGACAAGCTCAGGGGCGGCCTGCGTGGCGGCCTAGCAGACTCAGAGACCTAAAACAACCACAAAGGATGGTCTGAAATTAAACTTTGACTAAAAGCAGTTATGGTGGGCAGTTATGTCCTAGGCCAGTATCTTCACTGACAAGATCAACTTTGATCCTTACTGAGCCCATTTGCCTTTTTGCCTCTAAGATAACATTCCTTTGCAGTGTCTGGGTAACTTGTAACTTCCCTTTTTCTGGAACCCCTGGGGCACAACCAAATGTTCTGGGCTCCAGGGCAGATACTACAAATTCCTTCATTATCATGTTGATTGATCCTGCACCAACCTAAGTATGTGTCCATCATTTTACTTTTTATCCTATCACAGAGGTTTCCCCGCTTTGCTTAATCCCACCTCCTTAAATCTGTCACCAATGAATTTCATGTATAAATACGAATGTAACCCTGCCATTCTCCGGAACACTATCTCAATTCATTGAGGTTCTGCTTCCCGGCATATGTCGACAGTTTGGCTCAAATAAACTCACAAAAATTCTTTACAGGTTTCAATGGTTTTTTACGTTAACAAAGTCATTCTCAAATTTTCAGTGATAAATTCTTAGCATCCTGCCCAATAGTTTAAAGAATACATTGAAGCTAACTAAACCAGCAATACCATTCCTTTCTTTATACAAGCAGTGTTACTGGCACCCGAGGCTGGTCGGCCTGGTCCAGTGGTTGAGTGTCAACCTATGAACCAGAACCAGGCAGTTATGGTTGGCTTCCAGGTTGGGGCCCATGTCCCAGTTGTGGCCTACATCCCCAATGCGGGGTGTCCAGGAGACAGCCAATCAGTGATTCTCATCATTGGTGTTTCTCTCTCACGCTCTGTCTCCAGTTTTCTGTGAAATCAATAAAAGTATATATAAAATAAGAAGTCTCCTCAAAAAAATCAATAAAAAACTAAGGGTAGAGGACGCCCTGACTGGAGATGGTAGTGGGTCTCTGCTGTGGCCCACGTAAAAATACCTGGGGAGGTTACATAGAAAAGCCCCTCTCCTGCTGGGCTAACGCCTCCGGTCCTGGTGGGCCCTCTTCCACAGTGATCAGAAGGTCTCTGGTGATTCTCCTGCACAGCCGAGTCCAGCACCACCGGCTAAGTGTGGGGGATGCTGAACTCACAGGGACTCACTGCACACGGGCCCCTCACAGGGTCTCACTGCAGAAACACAGCTGCCATTTGATCTCTCGCAACTCTTGCTGATCAGGCCCGGCACCCAACTTCCGGCTCCAACTACCTCCCAGCCTTCCACGGTGGGTCCACGTCCACAGGGCACTCACTTCCCCTCTTAGCAATTTCCTCAGTTTCTCCACAGGCTCAGGCTCACAGCCCGGAATCCTCTGCACGCCACTGCTCTTCAGCACCAACATCGTTTCCAGCACACAGCGAACCTTAAAAACATAAAGAAAAGAAAGAGAGAGCCATCCATTTCAAATGGTCATCACTTCAACGTGGGAAGAAACAAACCAACTCTGCACGTGGCCGCCACTGCTGATAAACCCGATGGTCACAGGCAGACCATCCCCACACCAGCCTCTGCAGCCTTTTAACATGACCCGGCACCGGACCCCCACCAGACCTCCACCGGGGCCTGGACCACTACCCACAGAGCTCCCCTTCCCTCTCCTGCTCATGGATTCTCCCCCCCTTCCCTGCACTCCTCCCTCCTGGCCCTGGGCTCTGAGCCACCCATCCTCTCCACGACATTGGCCATTCCTTCCCCACTCCTGGCCTGTACCCTCTTTAACTTTTCAACTGGAAAGAATGTCACACTGAGAGAAAAGTTGCAAGGACAATTCAGAGACCTCCCAGAGAGCCCTGTCTGAGATTTCTCCAAGTATTCACTTTTCAGTGAGGGCATTCACACAGCATCACACCCACCCATTCACAGTGTCCACTGCGTATATTAAGGGCTGTGCGTCCTCAGAGGGCTCAGACCACAGCACCTCCCAGTGAGCATTTCGGGTTTCAGGATGATCCCGTCATCCCTTTTGAGCCCGTGTCTCCTGCATGTAGTGCTGTCCACTAAAGGCCCAGCTGAGAACATGCGCTGACCCCGCCTCCCCTCCCACCCATTCTCCGCCTGGTCAGTTCCAACTCCCACACCCTCTCCCACACCCACGTCCACTACCACAGAGCTAATCCTCCCACCACCGTCTCTGACCCCTGAAGGGGGTCTTCCTGCCTGACCACCTCCGTCTTCTACGTTGTAGCCAGGGTGACCATTAGCACGAACCCTTCCCAGTCCATTTTCCCACTCAGAACCCTCCAGGTGCCTCCAGGATCAACGCCCAAGTCCTTGCAACGGCCTCTGCCCTGCTCCCCTGTGGGCCCCACACGCACCCTCTCCCTGCTCCTCACACATCCCTCGGGGCTCCCCCGCCCTCCCCTATCTCTGATCTGCACAAAAGGAAAAGAGGCAGGAGCTCTGCTCAGCCCTGTGTTCTACAAGGGGAAACTGAGGCTTGGAAGACTCAGGTCACACTGCTGTCCACTGCTGAGCCAGAAGTCCAGGTCGCTGACACCTGAGCCGCGAGCCACACGGCCTTCCTCAGTGAACATTTGTTGAACAGATGAGTGTGAATTAAATCGACTCTTAACTCACAAAAGACCCGAGTTTTAGTAAAGGAATAAGGTTTGCTCACACACTCATGATAAAAACATCTTCATCCCAGGAGCAGACGATAACAGATGGCTAGGGCATGGCACACAGCATTTCCCCACTTATTTCACCTGCTGCTCAGCATCTGCGCACTTAGGCACTTAGGAGGGAGGTCGAGGGACCCATTGTCCCTGATCTGGTCCTAGAAGGTGCTGCCTGCCCCTCGGGCTTTGGCCCTGGTCTCTCTGATCATTGCCAGGGACACAGCATCGTGTTTTCTCAATGAAAATCCCCACTTCTCAGCCTGAACAGGATCAGTTCCTTATCTTTCTCTGTGAAAGTTCCTGTCAGTTTTTCCAAAATGTGGAAGATGCGGAGAGACTGTAGCAGGTGGAAGTCATACAAAAGGGCAAGGATGGCAAGCCGGTTGCCACCCTCTGTGCCCCTGGTTCCCTTTTTATAGACGTCATGGAACTTCCTCAGCGCGGCCTCCAGAGAGAGAGAGTTCTGACCTGCAGGAGTGAAACAGACCCAGCCTATTCGCACACACCTGACCATCATGGCAGCGTGCTCCTCTCAGGGACCCTTCTTCTCAGCCAGCTGAGGCGTTGATGCTGAAAGAGTCAGTCCTTTTAGAACCAGCGCATTAACACACACCTGGTAGGACACTCACGGCCACAGGACATACCCTGTAAGACCCGGTCTGAGTGTGCAGCATTGGCACAGGGCCACAAGGACTGCTGGCTGCAGCCCAGAGCACCTGCCAGAGCACTGGGCCCTGCCTGTGAGCCGCCCTCTGGCCTTCTCAGTCCAGGGGGACCGCCTCAGCCAGCAGCCGTCTGGCTCCTTGGAAACGGAGCACCGCACATCTGTCTGCAGTGCTGCACATCCCACAGCCCTCATTCTGACGCCCAGGTGAGCCCGGGGGAGGGGGCAGGAGCAGCACCAGGTGGGGACTTGGAGCCCTGTGTAAGGGGCAGTCCAGAAGGGAGACCTGCCAGACGCAGTCCCTTGGGACTCAGGAAGGAAGACCGGAGACCCAGCAGCTGTGACCAGCCACGCAGCCACTAGATGGAAAAGATCAAACTCTGAGGACCAGGAGCTGGAAGAGGAAACCTGGGGGGGAAGAGCAGGTTTTGGGGGGCAGCTTCAATTGTGGGTGCAGGTGAGCTCGGCCCGCCAGGTCAGGGTCTCATGAACACGTGTCACTGCTGAAGGCAAACACTAAATTCTAGAAGGCTCCAGGAGGGGCGCAGATGAGCAGGAGGGAACCATGACTTCACAGAGGCCAGCGCCCATAGACAGGGGCTACTCCTAATTTAATAAATAATACATTTAACCTGTAAACTCCCAATTGGAGCCTTTTCACTAAACATCAACCTGGAGAGCAAACCATGACCACGACATTATGTTCAAATAGAACTTAAAAAAGAGAAATTAGCCAAGCCGGCATGACTCAGGGGTGGAGCGCCGACCTAGGAAGCAGGAAGTCGCAGTTCAATTCCTGGTCAGGGCACATCCCCAGTTCAATCCCCACTGTGGGGCGTGCAGGAGGCAGATGGTCAATGATTCTCTCTCATCATTGATGTTTCTATCTCACCCTCTCCCTTCTTCTCCTAAATCAACAGAAATAGATTTTCTAAAAGAGAAATTAGAATTCTACAGATATAAAAATTATGTATAAAACTGAACGTTTGAATGGTTGAATGTTTTCAACACACTAATGGAATTACTTAACTACATCAAATTTTCTCAAAGTTTGAATTTATTTGAAGTCTTTAAAATAAAGTACAGCAATACCTTGACCCATACAGCTCCTAGGGCAATGGAAACTAAGGAGAAAAGAAACAAATGGGACTACATCAAAAGAAAACCCATCAACCAAAAGAACAAGAAAGCCCACTTTATGGGAGAACACATTCGCCAATGTTATGTCCAATAAGGGTTTATTCTCCAAAAATTACAGAGAACTCCTACAGCTTAACAAAACCAAGGTAAATAATCCAATCAAAAAATGGGCAAAGGACCAAATAGATATTTTTCGAAAGAGGACACACAAAAGGCCAAGAGACATATGAAAACCTAGTCAAAGTCACTAATCATCTAACACATGGCTTCACAGGGGAGTTTTACCGAACATTCAAAGAAGAACTAGCACCTACTAGTATACTCCTCAGACTGTTTCAGAAAATCCACCAATAATGAACTCACACAGAGAGAAACTAATAAAACAATCCCATTTACCCCTGCACCAAAAAAATTAAGATACCTAGGAATAAACTTAACTCACGAGGTAAAGCACCTGTACAGGAAAACTACAGGATGTTGAAAAAAGAGATAGAGGAAGACATAAACAAATGGAAGGATATACCGTGTTCATGGATTGGTAGAATCAACATCATTAAAATGTCCATACCACTGATAGCAATCTATAGGTTCAATGAAAATACCATTAAGATACAAAAGGAATATTTCACAGACCTACAACAAACTCTTCAAAAATTCATATGGAATTTAAAAAGACCCCGAATAGCCACAGGAATCCTGAGACAGAACAACAAGGTGGGAGGACTCACAATACCAGATGTTATGCCATATTACAAAGCCTCAGTTCTCAAAACTGCCTGGTACTGGAACAAGAACAGACGTGTAGACTAATGAAATCAAACAGAGAATCCAGAAATCAACCCAGGCCATTAAACTCAATTCATATTTGACAAAAGAGACAAGAGTATACAATGGAGTCAAGATAGTCTCTTCAATAAATGGTGTTGGGAAAATTGGATAGATACAAGCAAAAAAAAAAAAAAAAAGAAAAGAAAGAAAGAAAGAAAGAAAGAAAGAAAGAAAGAAAGAAAGAAACTAGACCACCAAGTTACACCAAACACAAACATAAACTCAAAATAGATAAAGGATTTAAACATAAGGCGGGGAACCATAAAAATCTTACAAGAATCCATAGGCAGAAAAATATCAGGCATATATCCATACGCAGAAGAATCCATAGGCAGCAAAATATCAGACAATAATCATCAGAGCGATGCAAATCAAAACGACAAGGACATACAATCTCACACCTGTCAGAATGGTTATCATCAACAAATCAACAAACACAAGTGCTGGCGAGGATGGGGACAAAAAGGAACCCTCTTGCACTGCTGTGGGAATGCAGACTGGTGCAACCACTGTGGAAGACAGTGTGGAGTTTCCTCAAAAAATTAAAAATGGAACTCCCATTTGATCCAGTAATCCCACTTGTAGGACTATATCCCAAGAAATCAGAAACACCAATCAGAAAGGACATATGCACCCCTATGTTCATAGCAGCACAATGTACAAGAGCTAAGATTTGGAAACAGCCTACGGGCCCCACTTAGCAGATGAGTGGATTAGAAGACCGTGGTGCATCTATACAATGGAATACGATGCTGCCCTAAAAGAGAAGGAACTTTTACTATTTGCAACAGCATGGATGGACCTGGAGAGCATTATGCTAAGCAAAATAAGCTAGTTGGAGAAAGACAAATATCATGTGAGCTCACTCATTTGTGGAATAAAATGAAAAACGTAAACTGATGAACAAAAAATAGAGCCAGAACAAAAACTATTTTAGAATATAATAGAAGTAATCCTGTTATTTGCAGATTTTTAATATTTCCTACAACTTTTGTGATATACTATGTTAGTATAGTTTTGGTAATATTATTATAATTTGAATCTTTTTTCCTTGAAATATTAATGTTTATTACAGGTAATATTATATTTAAAAGTTTTTCTTGAAATATTCATGTTTATTGCACATAACATCTTTACTAATAAGAGGTTAATATGTTAATTAGACCAGGAGACCTTCTAGATCAGAGGTCCTCAAACTTTTTAAACAGGGGGCCAGTTCACTGTCCCTCAGACATTCCACACATGCGCACTGTGGGCCCGGGATGAGTTGGCTGCTAAGCAGGACAGGCAGCAGCGGCAAAAACACCTGGCGGGCCTGATAAATGTTCTCGGCGGGCCGCATGTGGCCCGAGGGCCATAGTTTGAGGACCCTTGTTCTAGATGTCTTTTGGAACAAAACCATGGTAGTGAGGCCGAGGCAGAGGCGGTTAGGGGTGATTAGGCCAGGAGGAGAGGGCAGCAGCGGGCAAGCAGGCCGGCAGTAGGGGGCAGTTGGGAGCAAGCAGGCCATGAGGGGGGTCAGTTGGGGGGCAAGCAGGCCATCAGGGGGGTCAGTTGGGGGGCAAGAAGGCCAGCAGGAATGGAAGATGCGGGGAGCAGACTGGTAATTGTGGGCAATTGGGGGCGAGCAGGCCAGCATTGGGGGCCAGTGGTGGGTGAGCAGACTGGCAGTGGGGGGCAGTTGAGGGTGAGCAGGCTGGCAAGCAGGGCAGTTGAGGGTAAGACAGATGGCTGGGGGGCAGCTGCGGGTACACAGGCTGGCAGGCAGAGTGGTTAGGGGCAATCAGGCAGGTGGGCAGTAAGGAGCCAGCGGTCCTGGATGCTGAGAGGGATGTTTGACTGCTAGTTTAGGCCCGATGCCTGAAATCATGCCTAAACCAGCATTCAGACCACCCCAAGGGGTCCTAGATTGGAGAGGGTGCAGGCAGGGCTGAGAGACACCGCACCGCCCACACACACGAATTTCGGGCACTGGGCCACAAGCCTATATACACTGAGTGGCCAGATTATTATGACACCATCACTATTTCGTTGGGCCACCTTTTGCCTTCAGTACTGCGGCGAATCCTCTTGGCATTGGCTCCCCGAGATGTTAAAAAGTGATGTGAGGAATCTGACACCATGCCTGATGAATAGCACTGTACAGTTCTGTGAGATTTGATGGTTGTGGAACCAGCTGCCTGATGGTTCTTTTAACTTCGTCCCGCAAATGCTCAATTGGATTGAGATCTGGTGATTGTGGGGGCCACCTAAGCAAGGTAAAGTCTCCCTCATGTTGTTGAAACCACTCCTGCACCATACGAGCACCGTCATGGCACATTGTCTTGTTGGAAGAAGCCATCTCCATTGGGATACGCCCTCAACATGATAGCATGAACTTAGGTATGTTGTGCTATTCAGATGTTGTTCCATACCAATTAAAGGGCCCAAATCATGCCAAGGAAAACATGCCCCAGACCATAACACTGCCCCCACCAGCTTGAAGGGCTGTACTCATGCATGTGGGGTGCATGCTTTCCTGCTGTTTCCACCAAATTCTCACTCTGCCATCTGCATGAGGCAACTGGAAACATCATTCTTCGGACCACATGACTTTTTTCCAATGCTCAACTATCCAATCCTTGTGTTCCTGTGCAAATTGGAGATGTTTTATTTGGTAACTGCAGACAGCAAAGGTGTTTGACCAAGCCTTCAGCTTCCATATCCCAAACAATGCAGTGTATGGCTTATTTGCCTACACACATCAGGTGGTCATAATAATCTAGCCCCTCAGTGTATATAAAGTCCTAAGCTACTCTTGGTCCAGTGCTATGATGTGCACTGACCACTAGGGGTCAGACACTCAAAGCTCAGGCATGGAAACATTGAACAGAAAGATGAATCTCAGAGGGAAGGGGTTGGGGGAGGGCTGGAAGAGATGCACCAAAGATCTTATATGCACACTAGAGGCCCCATGGGGACCCTCACCTGGCCTGTGGGGCTTGGACATGTCCTGAGGGGTCCCAGATGGTGAGAGGGCGCAGGCCAGGCCAAGGGAACCCACTGGTGCACAAATCTGGGCACCAGGCCTCTAGTTATATTTAAATTCTTTTTCTTAAAATATTGTTTACTGCATGTAACATTAGTATATTTACAATCTTTTTTCTTGAAAAAGAGACAGAAAATGCCAAAGAAATAAAAAATGAAAATAAATAAAATAGAGCTTAGTAGAGCCTTTAAAACGAGCAATAGCATTCATGTGGCTGGAGTTACTCGAGCACCTACAGTGATTCCGATGGGACGTGCACACATTCTGCAGACCTGCTGTCTGATGGATCCAGTAGCCCAGAGCAGCTCGGGGACGGCCCATGGGCTGGGGACACACTCTGGGCCCCAAGAGGACGCCCCTGTCGCCACAGGCCTGTAGCTGAAGGCCGTCCCTGAGTGCGTCATGGCAGGTGTCCGTCCTGCCGTGGGGAAGGCTGCAGCGCCAAGTGCACAGGGACCTCCTGGACCACGTGGGGCAGCGGGAGGTCGGGGTCCGTGGCCCTCACTCCCCACGGGACTTTCTGTCTGAGCCAAACCCTGTGGCTGAGGAGGATGCGGGTCCGACACCACAGGCCTTGGGCCCGGGAAGCCCTGGAGCAGAGCCCAGAGTGGGGCCACACAGGGCAGGGCCGGCGCCAAGTCCAGTGCCCACCACAGGGAGGCGGGCGGCCTGGCCTGTGAGGGGGCGTCTTCCTCAGAAACAAAACCCTGACTAGGAAGGCGCCTCCCCCAGACACTGGTGAGGGCAGAGCGAGGGTCCGCCGCCCCGAGGACCCGGGGCCTGAGCGGGGCGGTCCTCAGCCCGGGGGCCCCCACTCGCCATCTACCCCGCAGAAGCCTGGAGGCTGTCCGGCCCCAAGCTGCCAGCAGCCACTCAGGTCAGACAGTCCACGCACCTCCATGCTATTGGCTCCACAGGCACCTGGCTGACTTCTGGAAGGGGCGGGACTTCCGCGCGGTGGGCTGTACCAGCGAGGGTCCCTGGCTGCCCCTGGTGGCGGGAGGCAGCAGCACAGGGAAGGGACTGCTGCCAGGTGCCTCCTGTGGGAACACTGTGCCCTGAGCAGGGGAGGCAGGGGGCGCTCTCGCTGCCACAGGGAAGCCCTGCAGGTCCTGGTGCAGAGGCCTCTGCCCACCCCGCCAAGGAAGGGCCCTGATTGTCGCAGGCTTCATGTCATGTACAGGTGGGCGCATGGACTGGTGAGAACATGCCATAGGGAATGTGCCCGTGGCCTGGGCGCATATTGGCCAGAATTTACGAGCAATTTCTACTCTGCTTGCTCTGCTGAGCCTGGTGTTGCCACTCAACCCGGGGCCTCCTGCCTCCCTGTGCGGCGTGGTGCCTCTTCTGGGGTGTGTTCTGTGCCCCCAGGTCCATGCAGATGGGACAGAGTGACCGTGGCCCAACATGGCCGGTGTAATCCAGGAGCCGAGAGCAGCTCGGGAGGGGTGGGAGGGCACGGGCTGGGGACACACTTTGGGCCCCACGAGGACGCCCCGGTCGCGACAGGCCTGGAGCTGAAGGCTGTCCCTGAGCGCGTCATGGCCGGTGTCCGTCCTGCTGCGGGGGAAGACTGCAGCGCCAAGTGCACAGTGACCTCCTGGGCCAGGTCGGGCAGCGGGAGGTCGGGGTCCATGGCTCTCACTCCCGACGGGACTTTCTGTCTCAGTCGAACCCTGTGGCTGAGGAGGATGAGGGTCCGACACCACAGGCCTTGGGCCCTGGAAGCCCTGGAGCGGAGCCCAGAGCGGAGCCCAGAGCGGTGTACTCCTTGGCCGGTGTAATCCAGGTCAGAGGGGTCTCAGGGTCTGGGGTGGGTGGGCCTAACTGAGTGACAGGTGTCCTTGTGGAGGGAAATGGGACTCGCTGGCAGAGAGATGGTCATATGACTTGGGCGCAGAGATGGGTGGGAGGATGGGGCTCCCAGCCCAGGAACCTAGGACAGCTGGCTCCACCCGAAGCTGGGAGAGGTTTTCTCTGCAGCCCCAGGAGGACCAGCCTTGCCCTCTCCCTGATCCCAGGGGTGAGAGTCTCTCAGGCAGCATGAAGAGCTCCGGTCCCTGCCCACACGCCCGGGCACTGTCTCCTGTGCCCTGACCTGTGGCCCTGGGTTTATATCTGTCCAGAGGGCCTGAGGACCAGGGCGCAGGGCTGTGCGAGGGAAACTCAAGAGCAGGAGTGACAAAGCTCTCCTTCAATCGGTTCCCACCGCCTGCAGGACTGCGTACACTCAGCACCCTCACTACCCCCACCCAAGTCTCTACAGCGTCTCCCTCTGTCTTACACCCTGGAGCCCATGCCTCTTTGTCATTCAGTGGTTTCTCCGTTGCTAATTGGGAAGAGGGAGTCAGTCACCCCCTTTCACAGGAACCAAATGAAGTGAATCGATTTATTCCCACGGAGTGCTGACAAGGGCTCTGGCACAGAGGCTCAGTTAATATATACCAGCGGCCTCCACAGGCACTCAGGGCAGATGGTGGACAGGAAGTTCTGTTTCTCTGCTCCTGGTGAAAGGCCTGGTCGCAAACATAGGACAGTTCAAGCATGACAGAGACTGACAGGTGTGCTACAGGGCAAGTGCTAGGGACAGGGTGCTGGTGTGCACACATGTGTGCATGAGAGAGAGAGAGGGAGGGAGAGAGAGAGAGTCTGTGTGTGTGTGTTTGCAGGACATGCAGTGTTTCCTAGGCTGTCATCCTAGAACTAGCTTAGGGAAAATGCATGAATCTATTTTAATGAAAAGGTAAGTGCAAATGTCCAAGCTCCTTCTGTGCCAGCTCACACTCAAATGGAGAGTGAGCGCCTGTTCGCCACACCTCCTCCTTCACTGACTCCTTCCTGGGTTTTCATCTTTGCCCATCTGGTAGGTGGAAGGTCAGCATAGAGAGACCCTGTGAGACGGGAAGGGATACGGGGGACCCTAGGCTGCAAGGTCACCCAACCCTCTTCTTCAGCTCCCTCCAGCCAGCCACACAGCCACACCCAGCTGTTTTCCCCCCTGAGCCTGGGGAGAACATTCGGTCAGACCCTGGGAGCCGCCCAGTCTCTTCTCCCATCCTTGTGACCATGGTCCTGCCGCTCCTCCTGCGGGTCCTCTTCAGTGCACGCGCTGGCAGAGGGCTCACTCTCACCCTCACAGGCCCCTGCCATTCAGCCCACCCTACCAGGCAGTGGCCCTGGCTGAGCTGCAGCAGCCTGTGCTGCTGGTGAGAGCCCATGGGTGTGTCCAGGGGCTTCAGAGGCCACGTGATACACACAGACATGGCTAACAATTAACTTATTTGAACTTAGAATTCAATAAATTATATTAAAAGCAAAGGTGGTAACCCTGGCCGGTGTCGCTCAGGTGGTTGGGCATTGATTGTCCTGTGCTCCCAAAGGTCACCAATTCCATTCCCAGTCAGGATTTAGGCCCATGTTGCATGTTCAGTTCATGGTAGGGGTGTTGGCAGAGGCAACTGGTCAATGTCTCTCTCTCTCTCTTTCTCTCCCTAATCCTCTTTCAAAATCAATAAAAACATAATAAGAAAGAAAGGTTATAAATACTCAAAACTTGCCCCTTGGCCTAGTTGGCATGGCTCAGTGGTTGAGCAGAATCCAATGAAACAGGAGGTCACGGTTCAATTCCCAGTCAAGGGCACATGCCTGGATTGCAGGCTTGATCCCCAGTGGGGGGTGTACAGGAGGCAGCCGATATATAATTTTCTCATCATTGATGTTTCTCTTTTCTCTCACTCTCTCTCCCTTCCTTTCTGAAATCAATAAAAATAGATTAAAAAAAAAAAACCCAAAACTGGTTACTTGTAATTTTTTCCCTGTTACCCATACTCTTGGGGTTATTCAGACCTATCGTACCTGCATGGAGGTGATATTATAGAGCAGGGTGGACCATACATCTATCCCCAGGTTCGTGGTCGGGACACCATGTCAGCAGCCTGAAATCACCTCTGGTGAAAATATTTGCACCCTAGGAATTGGCCAGTGTTACCAAATCGGGACTTGATTTGTTTTCTTCTGTGCCTGTGGTCTCTAGACTTGAGAAAGTGATGCAGAAAATGTTAATAGTGAAGATTAAACCTAAAAGTGTGCCTTGGGTGAATATTATGACACGTAAATCATCTCTCTGTTTTTTAAAAAGACCTCTGTAGGCCTTGCAGTGCCAACACATTATAAGAATTGAGGGACTGGGCTGGCATTCAGAAAACCACTACCTGACTGAGTAGTCACCACATCATGAACAAAAGAGTGAGCATCTCATAGGCACCTCCAGTTTGTCTTACTTGCTAACATAACAGCAAGCATCACCCAACATTCTCATTGGAATGACACTCATCCGTCAGTTGAGGGCAAGCATAGGGTGACTATAAATTCACCTGTTTGGCAAAAATCAAGAAGAGCTTTCAAAGGGAGTCAATGGGCTGTGTATCTACATGTTTATATTCTCGTGTGTGTGTGTGTGTCTGTGTGTGTGTGTGTTTATGTGTGTGTGTCTCTGTGTGTGTCTGTGTTTGTGTATGTGTGTGTGGACATATAAACACACTCCCTCCTCTTCCTCTGGTTGGTTGATAAACATGTGGCTGGATGCTTCTTTCCCGAGGTGTGTCTGAGCTTTTCCCATTTTCTCACTTTCCTGCTCTCCCCAGGGGGAGCCCCTCTGGTGCCACAGGTGACCCCGCCCTCTCTGCAGGCAGACCTCAGCCCTGAGCAGTCACGTGGATGTTTACCACCCCCCAGAGCGAGCAGCTCCCAGCCAGTGCAGAGAGGTGGGGCCCTGGAGCTCAGGAGGGCCTGGTTTGGGTGCTCCCTCAGCAACAGGATCCCGTGGCACAGCCCTGGGAGGACCACCCCCTGGGTTGGGTGGTATGTGAGTGAGAAGTCAGAGTTGGGAGCAACTGGGGGAGTGAAGGATAGGACAGGGGGAAGGGAGGGTGATGCCCAGCATGGTCTGGGGCAAGGGGACAGAGGGGATGAGAGGAGGAGCACAGAGGCTTCGGTGGGGGAGGAGCGTGAACGGTGTGCTGAGCATTGTGGGGTGGAGGTGGCTTTGGGACCTCCAAGCTGGGAACAGATCTGGGGGTTCCCAGGAGAGGCCTGGGCTAGTGGTGCTGGGAGCCTTCTGGGAAGATGGCAGTGAAAGCTGTGGGTACGACCATCTTGTCTGGGGCTGGAGGGGGGTGAGAGCGGGTGGGGTGCACCCCGCGGTGAGTCACGTGGAACACATAGTCCGCAGAAGGACGGGTGTAGCTGGTGTGGAGGCTGAGGGAGGGAGGTTAACAAAGGTAGGTCAGCGGGGTGGATGCCAGAGGTGCCAGGGGGCTGAGAAGTTGTGGGAGGCAGGCAGACCAGTTGGCCAGGCACTGCCAAGACCCAGGGACAGGGGTGTCGGCGGGACCTGGGATGAGAACAGTCAGCTAAGAGGGGTGGGCACATTCCAGATCCGTTCCAGACCCAGGTTCAGGGGAGCGATCACCTGTGGGAAGTGGAGAGAGGAGGGGTCCAGCCCGCACCCCAGGTTTTGGCTTCTGTGATTGACAGCTGGTGGCCTTGGATAAGCAGGGAGCCCAGAGGAGTCAGGGACAGTGGAGAAGCCTGCAGCCCAGGCAGGGGGTCTAAGGCAGCGACCTCAGGCCTGAAGCTCAGGAGCGGTCAGTGCTGGGGAGCAGGTGGCTCAGCCCTGCAGAGGAGCAGGGAGGGGGCTGCCTCCACGATGGAACCTGGGAGTGAGCACACAGGGAACTCCAATGAGTGTTTGTGGAAAGGATGAGGGGGGACCCAGGGACCGGCCAGTGTGCGCCCTGAAGAGCTGTCCCAGAGGGGAGAGAATCAGGGGACAGAGGCTGAGAGCTCTCAGGGGTGACCGGTCAGGTTCAGACCCTGCAACAGCCAATGGCGGAGGGGAGGCGGCCTCAGGTGTCCACATGCTCAGTTTGGCTCCCATCTTTGGGGAGGGCAGCTCGCAGAGGGGGCGGCTCCCCCAGGGGCAGGGCCTTGGAAAGAAGGGGAAAGGAGGCCACAGGAAGCACCTTACAGAAGAGGCTGGTGAGGGAGGAGGGACACGCAGGCGGCAGCTGGACGGGCCGCCATGAGGTCAGGTCAGGGGGGATCTTCACCTGCCGTCCTCCTCCCTCCTCGGCCTCTTCCTAGCTGAGTGGCCTTGGAAAACCCAAGGATCATTTTAAGCTGAGCTCCTGCTGTGATAGAAATCCCAAATCAAAATGGGATTCCACTTAGAGGGACTTAAAATACACCAAGGCCTGGGAAGAGCGGCTGCCTGGGAAACAGGAAACCTGGCTTCCCCTTCTCTGGCCTCCTGGCCGAGGGAGGTCTGCATTCCAGGGGTCCAGGACCCGGGGGCGGAAGCGGGGAGCCTGGAGCCCGGGCATCGCTGCCAGTGACGAGCGGTGAGGAAATCCAGGACTCAATTCGACTCCAACTCATTTTATTACAAACCCATCCTTGTGTTCCAAAATCAATGGCTAATCAGTACAGGTCACAGCACTCAGAGACACAACACTTTTGCACACCCAGTTCTTTGTCAGCACATTAAGGCCAAAGGAAAACCTCTTTATAGATCCCCGGTCCCCAGGCCAAGCCCATCCCAGGAGAGCACCTTAGGAAACCGGAAACCATGTGTCAGGAAACCGGCCATATACACACTAGAGGTGTGACTCCCAAAGAGAAAGATTGATGCCAACTGATGTCAATATAGGCTGTCCCCCAAAAAGGTAAAAAGAGGTAGGGCTGCTGATGGAAAATGAGTCCCCATTGGATTTAAAAATGGGCTGTCCCCCAAAAAGGTAAAGAGAGGTTGGACTGCTGATGGAAAATGAGTCCCCATTGGATGTTAATATGGGCTTTCCCCCAAAAAGGTAAAGAGATGTAGGGCTGCTGATGGAAAATGAGTCCCCATTGGATGTTAATATGGGCTGTCCCCCAAAAAGGTAAAGAGATGTAGGGCTGCTGATGGAAAATGAGTCCCCATTGGATATTAATATGGGCTGTCCCCCAAAGAGGTAAAGAGAGGTAGGGCTGCTGATGGACAATGAGTCCCCATTGAATGTAAATACAGGCTGTCCCCCAAAACAGGTACAAAGAGGTCAGACAACTGATGGAAAATTCTCTCCATTGAATGTACATGTAGTATCCCCCCAAAATGTAGACACATTAACAGCTGATAACGCACTTAATTTTCACTTCTTTTCAGTTTGAACAGATTTGAAGAAATCAGTGAAGACGGTAAGATTTGAACGAAGAGCATGTCTCCACAAGACTTTTTATGGGGACACAGAAAAGTTAAAGTTGAGGGGACCCAACACCCAGCAGTCCAGGAATCGAGGGCAGCTATTGAGAGAGAAGCGTACAAACACCGAACCGAAGGAACGATTCTTGATGTGTGCGGCTCCGTGGCTGCGTCAGTTCTGGTCCAGGCGCTGCTGCTGCTGAAGCAATGGAACCGCAAACACCGAGAATCGCTGTGTTTGGTGTTTCTGCGCATCCTCTGTCCACAGCGGCCCTGGATGCCTGGACTGGGGCCCGTTCGGGACCAGACACTTCATCCTGGATGTGTCCCCATCACAAAGTCCAGAGGACACATCTTCTTGGTTCCAAGCTGAGTCTGGCTTCACCCATTACGTCAAATCCGCTCACCCTGAAAGGAGGGAAAACTGGGTTCTCAGCTGTTAAAGTGCGTGTACATTTGGTGGACAGCCAGGCTGTGGTACATCCATTTGGGGGACACCTCAAAACACATATATTTCATGAGTGCCTACACGGGTATGGAATGTAGTAAATTGGGTTTCTATCCCGGGGAGTGACTCAGAAACAAAGACTCAAAGTGTCATCCTCGATGGTGGACACCGGGGGCTACAGCCACGTTAGCGACCAGGCTGCACCCGCCTCTCGCACACGCTCCCCTCTGCACACTGTGGCCTCTGCTGGGAGGGGACGGGCAGGGCTTCTCTGCGCCAGGCGGAGCAGAGCCCATGATGGTAGAAAAGTGAACCCGGGGGCAGGTCCGGGGCCCAGGAGCCTGCTGGAGAGAGGCACAGGCTGAGGCCACCTGCCTGGACGGCCCCGGGCTCAGGAGTGTGGGGCCCAGGCCTGGCTCGGCAACGCTCTGGGGTAACAGTGAGCCCGACTCCAAGGTCCACCCAGGGCTGCGAGGTCTTGGTCGTCTGGCCGGTCTGGGCTTCCCCGTTCCAAAGTCGCTCCCGACCCCTCAGTCCGATGGGAGAGGGGACCCTGGTGGTCAGAAGGGGCGTCAGGAGTTTGAAGGCTCAGGGGCTGCGGGTCCAAAAGACCAGTCGCCCACAGCCATGCTCATCGTCTGAGCTCCACCTGCTGGTCCCACTCAGCTGTGGCGACGCCCGCCTGCTCTCTAAGTTGTTCCCGTGACTGACGTTCTCAGGGGCCCGTTGGCGTGGGAGCCACGTCCGGTGACTTGCGTGTGCTCTTGGCAGGGAGCCCCTCCCTGTGGTCCTGCCCTGGACCCGTCGGGCTCTGAGAAGCTGACACTGCCAGGACAGGGGCCACGGTGGCCCCTTGCCCTGAACGTCCCGGGCTGAGGCCGAGTCCTGGCAGCCGGGGCTGCAGTCACTGTGTGGTGCTGGGGCTGGAGCTGCTGCGGCCGCCACCTCCCGTGGCCATGGCGGGGCCCTGGCAGAGGCTGCAGGGGAGCCAGCCTCTCCTCCTTTGGGGGAGCCAGTGAGAAGCGCCTCCTGTCCAGTGGTTGGCACTGGGGAGCCTGGCGGTGAAGGAGCTGGGGCAGAGGGTGTGGCTGGCTGTTTCTGCCCCTCGAGTCCTCAGAACCCCCGTCTTCAGGTGACTCCTGTTTGCCGGCCTGTGGCCTGCGGTCCCAAGCAGCTGGGCTGAGGCTAGGCTGACTGCCCTATTTAGGGACAGGCACCAGCGGGCAGCTGTGTGGGAGGTGGGGGGGCAAGGGGGGAATGGGGTGGCCTGGCTCTGCCCAGAGAAAGGCTCTGGTGAGGCAGGGCTGCCTCAGGGCGCACTGGGTGGTCCTCAGGCTCAGCAGGTCTCCAGTTGGGCTTCACATACCGCCCGGCCTTCAGCAGCTTCCCCCGCAGGGGCTGACAGTCCTCCTGCAGGAAGAGCTGGAGGGCATCCTCCCTTTGCTCCTGGCAGGTGCGCCTGCCTGGCCCCCGGTGGTCAGGAGATGAAGGTGTTTCTGAGCAGGTACCTTGGCAGATCATTGGGCACCTGGGAGTGTCCTACAGGGAAGAGAGGAAGGATGGAGAGGACAGAGTGAGGGCAGGAGGATTCTCGGAGAGCCCTCCCCTCCCAGGGCCGCCCCTCACAGGCCACATGGCCAGGACCAAAGTTGCTGCTCCTGCTCAGCCTGTTCACAGCCTAGCGTCACCCCAGCTCCCGCAGCGCCTTTGGTCAGGACGCCAGGCCTGGGTGCTGGGTCAGCAGAGGCATCTGAGTGGTCAAGGCTGCCTCCGTAGAGGGCCCCTCCCTTCAGTATCCGGTCCCCAGGGCCTGGGGC
Organism: Myotis nattereri; assembly: GCF_964212035.1. Lineage (NCBI taxonomy): Eukaryota > Metazoa > Chordata > Mammalia > Chiroptera > Vespertilionidae > Myotis > Myotis nattereri. The sequence continues at coordinate 6,912,963 of NC_138085.1, read as the reverse complement.
AGGGAAGGACAGTGAGAAATGGGGCTGCAACACCCCATGCCAAGGGGGGGCGACCACACCGAGGCCTAGCAGCAGAGGCAGCGGGGCCCACGGAGCCCAGGGACAGAGGTGGGGCTGCGCCTCACGGGCTGTGGTCTGATTGGGAGGCCCTGGCCGCAGGCCTGAGTGGAGGCCTCCACTCTACCCATCACTCACAGGGCGGGCTCTGAGCAGCTGGGAGAACTTGGGGGACCAACTCACGAGGCTGCACCAAATGTTGGCACAAGGCCAACACATAACTCCTGGGCACACCTGCTGTGAGACACTGTGTCCTCAGATCCCTGATTTCAAAGCACCCTGACCCGAGTCTGCCTAGGACCACTCCACACCTGTGGTCCGGGCCCTCACGGTCCCGGAGGGCACCCTTAGGATTTGAGAACCACGTTGGTTACCACCCGAACAACCCTCTGTTTAAGAAGTCCTCCTCTCCGCATGGTGACTTTGACTGCACCATGAGTTTACCTGGTATTTTGTGCTTTCTGCAATCTCTGAATTTTCTACCATGAACGTATACTCTTGTCAAAGCTAAACAGAATCCCAATTAAAAAAAAAAAAAACATGAGGGCAAAACCCCGAAAAGACCTGCAACTACCTCATCGTGGGACAGGCGATGGCCTCTCCAATCCCAGTGGCACAGGTGTGGGGTGGAGCTCCGGGAGCAGGAGGCCAGGCTGTTTGCACAGCGTAGGCTCCAGGCAGCCCCGGGGCTGTGGGCCCGGAGCCACACCCACTGTGGGGATTGCGGGCCCCTCCTCACTCTCCCAGGACCTGCCCCCCGGCCCCTCAGCCACTCAATGTCACACCCACCATGAAGTCTGAAGCACCCAAATCTTACCGCTTGACATCAGGCCTCCACTGCGTGGTGTCACCTGGAGGAGCAGAGGGGCTCACACAGCCAAGCCAGAGAGACCTCGGGTTTCCAACTGCGCCCACGGGAGACAGGCCGAGGGAGGACCAGGCCGTGCCAGCCCAGGAGTTACAGCCGGTGCAAGAGGCCAAGTAGGGGACACATCAAGCCACTAAGTCAGGGCGATGGTGACTCCTGCTTTGGCGTGGCCTTGTTGTCATGGCGACTGAGGTTTCCATTAGGTTCAGGATTTTTCTGCTTCCAAGCGAACTGGTTTTCTTTGGGCTTTTGTTGTTGTTGTTGTTGTTGGAGTTTTTTTGTTCTTTTAAAAGAAACTTAAAAAATTTTCAGAAATAAAGGGTATATGTTCAAGACAGGGATAAAGGGAAAGGATTATAAATCTTCGTGGTCGGAAAAAAGGGAGAGGCAAGTTAGGGAGGAGAGGGTGGGTGCATTAAATGCAGCTTTTCATGACGTTAGACCAAGTTGGTTACCACCCGAACAACCCTCTGGCCACTGGAGACTTGTCTTTGACCGCAACATGCTTCTTTCTTCTCCAAAAGGCACTCTTGCGTTGTTCCGTCGCTAAATTGTCATCCCGTATAACCAAGGGAGGAAGGATCAAAACACAGAAAACAGCAAGTAAATGAACTGAATAATGGACAAATGACGCTACATTCACCAAATGTACTTGGGAAGTCAGAATCCAGTCCAGCCCGGGAGAGATGGCAACATTCCCCCCAGCACAACCAGCATCAGGGCCCGGTGGACCCTTTCTGCTTGGACTCCAGTCAAATGTTGGAGTGGCAGCTGGAGCCAGGGCTCCACGTAGCACGAGAGGAGCATTCTGTACTGCTCAAGGAGTGGATGTCTTAGACTGCTTTTCCATTTCCATGGGTTACATTATTAAGCAAGGGTGTTTATTGATGTAGGGGGCAGCTTTCCTTACTCATCCGCTTTTTTGTCCAATGTGTTTTTATTGATTTTCAGAGAGGGGGAGGGAGAGGGAGATAGAAACATCAATGATGAGAAAGATGGATCGGCTGTCTTCTGCACGCCCATACTAGTGTGCCCTGACTGGGAATCAGAAGGTGATCTCCTGGTTCATGGGACGATGCTCACCCAAATGAGCCACACCAGCTGCGCTTACTCATCCATTTTAATGACAGGCTCCCTGGCATCCTGTCTCACACACAACTAACTCCTGCTCCCCTCCAAACACTTAGTGGCATGCTTCTGGCCTGCTGCAGGCAGTGAAACAGTCCACCTGGACTCCTCAGTCATAATACTTCTTTTTAAATAGTCCTCACGGGAGGATTTTTTTCCATTGGTCTTTAGAGAGAGAGTGGATGGGAGGACGTAGGTGAAGGGAGGGAGAGAGCAAGAGAGGGAAACATCGATGGGAGAGAGATACATCCACTGGTTGCCTCTCTCACAAACCCTAACCGCGGCCAGGATCAACCCTGCAACCGAGGTATGTGCGCTTGACTGGAAATCTAAGTTGCGCCCCTTCGGTCCTTCGATGCTCTAACCACTGAGACAAACAGCCAGGCTCACTAAGAATTCTGGTACCTCTCACAGCCTCTGATGGCAGGATGTCTTTGCACATAATGAAAATACCTACCTCTATCTGATACCAAAACACCCTCAAACTCAAGCATTCTTCCACAGTAGATGGCGCCGCACCCTCTCCTCTTGGTTTAGCCCTCACAGCCTTTAAGCTCTAGTCTTATGAGAGCAGACAATTGGTCTAGTGACTTCCTCAACACGTCAATCCATGAACAGAAGAGATTTCTCCAGTCCTGATGGAGGATTCAAGTGCACAGCTGCACCTCTGCTATTTCTTCCCCCGCAGCGCCATCTGCTGACACAGCTCACACCACAGAGAAGGGACCCACCCCTCAGTGCTGGGGCCCCAAGTTGGTTGAGCATCTTCAGGGACCACAGCAGCTTGAAGGGCAGGCAGTGCTCACAGCGGTTAAGAGTTCGGGCCCCGGAATCTGTCAGACGCGGGTTCAGGTCCCAGCTCCAACAATGACTCTCTGGGCCAGTGCTGACCCTGGTCAAGCATTCCTGAGCTCCCCTCCCAGCTCTGAACGGGGGACAGGAATGGAGCCGACCTCCCACGGCAACTAGAACTCAAGGAGACAGACAAAGTGGGTCAACTACCGAAAGGCTGCTGAGCCCAGAAAGCCCCCTCGCACGGCTGCCGTTACTAACTGCAGCCCCTGACCTGCTCACTCAGGGATCCAAACCACAGTGGGGATCTGTCAAGCAGTTTTTTCTCAGAAGGTTTTGCTGACTCAATTGGGCTGATTATAGCTCATTCATCAACTTAGCCAATCACACAAGTGGACGTGATACATGTCCAAAAGTGTGAGGAGCCAGTAGGAAAACCCCAGGCCACAGAACCCTCTGGAGAAAACCCATGCTAACAAGGCAGTAAGCTTCATGATCATTTACCTGCACGTGAGCGTTTCCCCGACTTCACCTCCTGTGAGACCGGGAACGCAAGCAGCAGCCCCCAGACAGTGTGTCCGCGTGCGCACACTTCATTTCTGCATCTCGAGTGACACAGCAGGACTTGCAGTGGTGACTGCCACCCGGAATGGCTGCTGCACCCGTCACAGCCACAGGGCGCCTTGTCACAGCCCCGGGTCCTGTCAGGTCCTGTCACCACAGCCCCTGGGAGCCCACGAGTCTCGGGCCTGGCCCCGTCTTCAGAAAGTCCTAGTGTCCTTCATCAAATTGTTAACTTTCTCAGGGGGCATGTTTGGCAGGTTTATCGGCAAATAATCAATAAAATGATATTTCAAAGTGAATGTGAAAACTAAACCACCTTTCAGTCAATGGCTTTGTTTAATTGGTTCTAAGAAGAATCCCCCCACCCCCTCCTCAACCTTCCATCTCTGAAATCAGGGTGCAGCTTGGAGCATCCCTCCCAGTCACTGTCGGCTGGTGGCGATTCTGACAAAACCCTCACTGCCACCACCGGATCACTTTCTTTCTATGAGCACAAAATCGGGCAGCTGACAGCTGACAGCCTCTTAGATCCCAGAAAACACAGGCAGCACATGCAGCTACAAATCCACTGTGGACCCAATGACTCACTCCCATCACAGCCCTCAATGAGCAGGTCCAGCGCCCCCTGGTGGGAGGACTCAGGGCCAGGTCAGGTGGGAGAAGAGAACCACCCCTGCTTTTCAGAGCAACAGCAAGAGCAGAGCCCGAGCCTGGCTGAAGGCCTGGCAGATGTCCACGACGGGTCACATGGGGGCTCCCCCGACAGAAATGGCTAATGCGAGGCCTGGCAGAGACAAGGAGCCCCAAACACATCCTCTCCTGAGCGTGTCTCCGCGGTAACTGTCTGGAGATCCGCTCTGGATATCTGAGGACCCACCACAGTGTACGTGATGGGGAGGCTCCTCATGCTGAAGGAACTAAATGGTTCTGGATGAAACTGCCGCCACAGTGACGTGGGCTTACATGTTCTACTTGGGTGTTCACACACCTGAGGGGGCAGACGGGGGCGTGCGGAGCCCCCTTCAGGCTCCAAGCACACGTTTGCGCACCCAGCTCGCATCTCGTCGGTTCTGCCCTGACCTCAAGGAAGGCCTGAGATCCTCGCCTTCACTGCCCTCCTGCAGCCAGGCCAGCCCCTCCTACCTTTTGGTGCGGGCCCACTGCGGGCGTATCCCTTCTCCTCCCAGTATGAGCACGATGGGGTGGCCTCCAGGGGCCCAGGACGCCCATCTGCGGGTGACTGGGCTTGTCCTCGTGAGCCGTCTCTCTGGCGTTGGAACAATTTGAGGAAGGCTCTGGCTCGACTCCAGCGCTTTTTCCTATTAGGAGTAGAGGGTTAGCACACTGCCAACCCCCACTGCCCCTCCAGCCGGGGAAGCGGCCCTTCCCTTGGGGTTCAGCACCAGGTTCCCCACGAATCTGCATGGCCAGCACCAGGACCATCGCATGTGGCCTCAGGGCGTGGGGCACCATTGGCAGTTCATTCGCACAGAACCAGGGACAGGAGAAGCATTCCTTGTGGCAGAAACCCGCACTAGCCTCTCCGGAAACACAACCTCACATGCAGCCTCCACTCTGCGTCACCGGGAGGCACCGGGAGAGGTGCTGTGCTCATCTAGGTGTGCTGGCAATTGTGCATCCCAGGGCCATGTCAGGGAGAGTCAGGGCCTCCTCATTTCCCACTGGAGCTCCCAATAGGTGAGACAGGGGGCAGACTTAGCCCCTTCCGGGCACTGAGGAATCTGGGTGAGGGGGGAACAGGGTGGGCCCAGTGGGCCATGTGGATGAAAAAGAGTGGACACTGGCTGGTGTTCCCCAGGGGTTAGAGCAGTGGCCCAAGCACTGAAGGGTCAAGGGTTTGATTCTGGGTCAAGGGATTGTACCTGGGTTGCAGTTTTATCCCTGGGCCCACTGGGGGCGTGTGCTGGATGGCAACCAATCAATGTGTCTCTCATATTGATGTCTCTCTCATTGATGTCTCTCTCCCTTCCCCCCAACCCTTTGTTCCCCTCTACTCTCTCCAAAAATCAATGAAAAAAAAATCCTCAGGTGAGGATTGAGCAAAATTAAAATAGCCCTAGCCGGTTGGGCTCAGTGGGTAGAGCATCACTCTATGGACTGAAGGGTTCTGGGCTCCATTCTGGTCAAGGGCACATACCCGGGTTACAGACTCAATTCCCGGTGGGGGGTGTGCTGGTAGCAGCCAATTAATGATTCTCTTTCATCACTGATGTTTCTCTCTCTCACCCTCAGCCTTCTTCTCTGAATTCAGTTAAAATATACTAATATATATACATATACATACATATATATATATATATATATATATATATATATATATAGTAAAATAAAAACAAATCAATGAAAACAGTGAACTTAAAGGGTCATACAGTGCAGCTAAGCGGAAATGGAGGCATTCTAATGTCACAAGAAGCACCGCAGCTGGTTCTAATCCTGGCTCTGCCACAGAGCGACACTGTGCTGACTCAACTCGAGTACTTTCCTCATCGAGGCCTCAATGTCCCCGCCAACACAAGGGACAGGAAGAGGGTGGCAAATTATGTGGTTTTGTGATGTCAACAGAGAGCCCTTGCAGGATTCATGGTGATTTGCCCTCAAGGCTGGGCTGGGGCAGGACAATCTGAAGGCCCAGCTCCTGGGGCTCAGGCCCGAACGCAGGGGAAGGCCTGCTGGACGGAAGCCCACAGCCTCGGGGACCGAGCCGCCCACCACCGGGGCTGCTGCTCTGCAGAAGGGAACGTGTTTGAGAAACACCCTGGCGTCCAGAGACTCCAGAGGAATGTAGGGAAGACCAAGAGGTTCCTGTGACTGAAGACCATGGGTGCTGGCCCAGGTGTCCGGCCCACGCTTCCTTCCCAAAACAGAAACATGGCTTTCTAGGTCCTGAAACCTGGAGACACAGCCTGATAGTCCTGCTTCAGTGGCTCTAATCCAGACGCTCTGCCCCTTCGACCGGACATGGCAGCTGGCATTCGCCACCCTCAGAGGATAACCCCGAGGAAGGCCGGAAAGAAACTCTCAGTTCTTTCAGAGCTGGGAGGGAGGTGCGCTCAGGGGACCTGCCCTAGAGGGGAAGGTGAGGGCCCCACACACTGGGCACTGCTCCACATGGCATTCCCCACTCGTGAAAGAGCAGCTTCCTGTTCTGAGTTGAAGTTCCTGCTGCTGAAATCAACTCACTTCCTAGGAGCAGGACACTGAGCCTCCTTTGGAGCCCCAATTCTGTCCTCTTCCGCCTCTCCTGTAGGCATCGTCTGCCGGGTGTCGCTGGAAACAGAGGAGAAAGAAAGAACAGTCTGGTTTTATATAAAACGTGTCAATGGACTCATCGGCCCTGGCTGGGACCTGGCCCAGAAGGGCCGGCATTTTCCGGGGACTCGGACATCACGGTGCTCATGACCTTCAAGCTCGCCGAGGGGGGAAGATGGGGAGGGGAGCTTGAGGCGTGGGTCCGGGAACCCTAACACATGAGGAGACCTGCTGTAGCACCAAGCAGCAGGCTGGACCACATCTCAGGAGAGCAAGCCCCGAAACATGTGCAACTCAGGATGGCAAACCCGTGGGCCATGACGGCAGAGACCCTGGCTTCCTTGCTTGAACATGAGTCCCCTGGATCGAAGCAGCAGCTCAGGCTCCTTTGGCCATGAGGCTGCCCAGGTCCCACCTAAGACGCGGGCTTTTCTGAGACTTCACCGTGAAGTGAGCAGCTGTGAAAAGCGATGACTCGCAAACCGCTGGGCCCAGGACCACCGACCCTGACCTGCTCCCAGTGGCCTTGGCTCGGCATCTGTTCTTCAAGTCTGTGTTCCTCTCTTCCCTCAGCCGTGCTGCTGGGCCTTATGCTAGAGCGCTTTCCTGTCTGGCTCTGACCGACCCCCACCACTAGGAGCACAAATTCACACAAGACAGGCCCCCAACCCACCCCGGGCTGGGAAGACTCCACTCGGTGCAGCTCAGGAAGCCTGCCCACTCCCTGGCCTCCTGCACACACTGTCTAATGCAAGACCTTCATCAGATCATCCCCCTGGGTACCAGGCCCCGATGCTTCTAGTTGGCACCTACCCAACCTCTGCTGGTCATTGGGACCCGCTGCGCTGAAGAGAGCCAACTCAGGCCACGGTCATTTCCACCCCAAACTACAGTGTGGCTTTCCCCAAAAACCATCCTGGGTAGGTGGTGAGCCAGCTGTAGACGAGCAGAAGAACCCGGGAGAAAAGTGAAGCAGCACCGTGACCCCGCTGGGCTGGGTCAGTGCCCCTGTGGCCACTGTGACCGTGTCCCTCTGTCCCTCCTGGCCAGCCACTCCCCATCACAAGGAAGGACAGTCCCACAGCTCAGCACTGAGGGGTGAAGAGCACCCTGGGCCCACCAGATGCATCTTGGGTCACTTGACTTCCAACCACAAGGTTTCCAGCACCAAGCCTCTTCCTCCTGCCTCCTCTCTGGCAGCTCCCTCGGCCCTTAGACCAGCCTCCCGTAAATACTCACTCCCACGGAATCTGACTCCTTAGCAAGGCATGGAGGCCTTCCCCATCTGAGTGCCCCCTGCTCCAGCCTTCCCTCCTGCCACTGCCTGCACCTTCCCTGCACCCCGACCACCCGTGCTCCACCTTCACGTCCCCCCAACTCCCGCCCCCCCGGCTAGCCCTGTCCCCATCCGGGTCAGCTGCAGAACCCCAACTCCCACACCATGCTTCCTTCTCCGCCTCCTTGGAGCTCCTCAACATCTGTCTGCTGGGCACACAGCTCTGCTCACACGCCATCACCCCTGCCTGTGTGTGGCCACCAGGTCACTGGTTCTGTGCACCTCGCAGGGCCCCCTGCCACAGCCAGGTCCGTGTCACGTCAGCAGAGGGAGGACAACCCTCTCTCCAGCCCCTCAAGCGGAAATCAGACAGAGAACGGGTTCAACCCGTGACCTGGATGGCTTCCCTAGGTACCTCTCTTTGCCTCTGTCATCATTTTTAAACTGAGCTTAATTCCAAAAGCAGATTAAGAAGCGGCTGGCAGTGGGCCATGTCGTTGAAGCCAGCAAAATCCAACCACCGCTCCTTGCAGAATTCTAGAGCCATTCCGGGGAGAGGAGAGCAGGCTGCACTGGGAAGATGGTCTGTTCCCTTGCCCTGGGGACACCAGTTCGCCGGCGGGCTCTCTGCCCAGAACGTGGAGGCCTGGGCTTGGAGCTGGAAGCCCACAGCCCTGTGCGGACAGGTGTCGGTCACCCCTCCCCCTTACACGTTCTCAGTGCAGTGCTGGCCCCATGCGTCCAGGAGGATCTGGTTCAGCTCTTTCAAGGTGTCTATCTCCCTCCTCAGGCGACACTTCTCCTCTTGCCAGTCCTTCTCCGCAAGGGTGAGCGACTGAAACACAGATCAACAATGTCCTCAACACCACGGGCCCCTGTGACTCCACTGCTGGGAAACTGCTCCCAAAAGGAGAAAAGGGCCACGTGCATGAACATGGCCATTTCGGCATGAGCTTCACCAGTCGCAAGGACCAACACAGCCAATGACATGGGGATGGCCGAGTGCACCGGCCAGTCGCGCAGCCCTGCCCACGTGTGGCCACTGAGCACAGAAAACACAGCCAGTCTGAGCAGAGAGGCGCCATCAGTGCAAAATGTACAAGAGGCTCTGAGGACTTGACAGCCATTTTTAAAAAGAATGTAAAGTATCTCATTAGGAAGCAGCCCAAAGGGTGTGGCTCAGGTGGTGGAGTGGCCCCCCACGCACTAGGAGTTCACAAAAGAGATGCCTGGTCAAGGAACACGCCCAGGATGAGGGGTTGATCCCCAGTAGGGGGCGTGCAGGAGGCAGCCCATCAGAGGTTCTCTCTCCTCATTGAAGTTCCCATCCCTCTCTCCCTCTCCCTTCCTCTCTCTGACATCAGAAAAATAAATGCCGGGCTCGATAGGAATTCGGAGCTGAGGTTGCTCAACTCTCCACCCAGAACATCATCGGGCTGGAGTGGCGGGAAAGCCCAAGCTTTGGCTTCAAACAAACTGAGTTCAGACCCAACCTCAGAGGATGAGGATGGGCGCCAGCTCACAAAAGCATTGTGAGAATTCAGTGAGATGACACGGGGAGCACAGAGCAAAGAGCTCAGCCGCGAGGACAGAATGAAAACAGCACTTAGCTGCTTCCATGCATGGCCCCCACCCCCCCGGCCCTGCGAAAAGGAAAGGTCAGGCCCTAACCAGTTTAGCACAGTGGAGAGAGCATCGGACTGCGAACTAAAGGTCCCAGGTTCGAATCCGGTCAAGGACACATGCCCAGTTGTGGGCTGGCACCCCGCGGGGGTGGTGCAGGAGGCAGCGGAACCACGATTCTCTGTCCTCATAGATGTTTCCATCTCTCTCTCCGTCTCCCTTGTTCTCTCAAATCAAGAAAAATAGCTTTAAAAAATACAAAAGCAAAGGTTGGTGAGAGGTCTTTTCTAACACATCCCCTCCAGCCAAGGTGCTTGTCCCCGTTAAATGCCTCTGGCTTCCTCTCGGCCTCTGGGTGACATTCCCACACAGTCTTTGGGCACAGATGCCAATGAGGACCCACTCGGACCTGGCTGAGCCCCAGGCTGTCAGTCCCGGGCTCAGGCCCGGTCCTGAGGCCCACCAGCCCCCGGCCTCACCTCACACTGCATGCTCAGCTTGTAGAGCAAGATTTCCTTGGGCAGTTGCTCCGCCTTCAGGTCTTGGTACTCGGGCTGCCAGATGGCCTGCCAGATCCGCATCTTCCGCTGCACCTGCTCCAGGGTGGCCTGCAGCTCCTGGCAGTGGGAGCGTAGCTCCTCCTGCTCCGCCTGAAGCAGCTCAGTCCAGGAAGTGAGCCTGCGGGTGGAGAGCCACACTGCCCAGGGCTCAGGAGCACTCCCAGCCTCTGTCCCACATACACCTCAATCACACCCCCATCCTCTCTGGGCCTCAGGTTTCCCCTGTGGAAATGAGGGCTGAGCACATTCAGAGGTTCTTAAACTGTGTCCGTTGGGGTTCTATGCGGCCACCCCGGCTGCCACACTCTGGGCTGGGACACAGGACAGGCAGGCTCGGACACAATTCAACAGAGCAGCATGTGAAAAATCCTTCCCATGGAAGGCTTTGCATGTCTGCCTCCTTGGAAAAAGGGTTCTTCGACTGAAACACTTTTGAAAAACTTGGAATCAGATCATCTTTGCTCTGAAACTCTGCCTTTGCCGAGCTCTTCTCCCCAATTCCAAGACCCTTTCTGATCCCAACTCCTGACACAAATAAGAGATTCTGGAGCATTATGTAAAGCCACTGACATCATCATCATCATTATCATCGGCATAATTACCCGACTGGCTTTCCAGGAGTAAGGGTTCTACCTGAAATCTCAACGACCAGAGGCTCATGGACTCCATGTGAACACAGATGGGCCCTGTGAGGCCCACACAGTCTCCGTGATTTAATTTAAAGTAATTAGTTATTCAATATTTCTAAAAATGTTCCGTTTCACATCAACATTCAGCTACCGAGATTCTGGGAGGGTGGGGAGAAAGCATTAAGCAAAGGCCCTAGCAGGGGCAACTTAGCAGTGATAGCATCAGCCTGTGTCCGGAATGGTCACGGGTTGGATTCCCAGTGGCATGTCCCTGGGCTGTGGGATTGCTCCCTGGCATAGAGGGGTGTGTGCTGTAGGCATCCAATAGATGTGTCTCTCCCATCGCTGTTTCTCTCTCCCTCCCTCCGTCCCAGCCCTCCCTCCCTCTCTCTCAGAAGGGCAATGGAAAAAGTATCCTGGGATGAGGATTAAATAATAAGAAGAATAAAAAAGTAGAAACAAAAGGATGGCCTGGCAGCCCGGGTCCGCCCCGCAGCTGACCGCCTTCTGAGGGTGTGTATTATCCACGAGGGCCTGCCCTGCCGCTGACACTCCCTCCCCACCTGCTGGACCTGCCTGGCCCCGCAGGCACCTGACTGTGTAGCCCCAAACATATTAAAACAAGGCTGTGCGAAGGAAGGCTTCACGTGGTCAGGCCACTGGGCTGAAACAAGACCTGGATTTGAGTCCTGACTGGGCCACTACACTCAGGACTGGCCCGAACAAGTTATTGAATCTCTCTGAGCCTCTTTCCTCATCTGTTTGAAGAGAAGGATAAAAACGCAGTCAATTCTCAGGATTCGCGGTATAATGTCCTAGGGAGCCCCCGCGAGCACTGAGCAGTGTAGACTGCAACTGTCCCCACCAGTTCCTGTGAGTCTCTGGCCACATTTCTGTCAACCAATCAAGACATAAGGACGCTTTGTGCCATATGCTCACTGGGACAGCCAACAGCACCAGACCTCGGGCCGGAACGACCCTCATGTGCCACTCGGATATTTTCCCTGAGGCCCAGCGCAGCGTGCACTTGGGACACTAGACAGCACTGCAGCACTCCACCTGGGGGCCGTTTCAAACAGCGAAATCGCCACCAAAAAGCAAGAGAAGAGGACTCCATGGCACTCCATGGACCACAGCAGGGATGCTCGTGTGGAGTATGAGAGCTGAAACAGGCAGGAGTCAGAGGCCTTGTTCAACCGCAGCTGCAAATGTGCACATCAGGCGATCCCAGGATCTCGCCCTATGGACAGGCCCCTGACAGGACATGGGGACCGATGGGGGGTGACAAGTGTATCTCAACGAGGAGGTGAGTTCGCCAACAGGGAACGCGGGAATGACGGGGAGCAAGCATATGTCCTTCTGGAATGGCTGGTGAGAGAGGATGAAGATGGCCGTGCCCGACACAGTCATCCCCATCATCCATGTGGGAGGGGCGGTCACCCACACCTGGACGATGCTCCATCCCAGCCACCAGCTGGAGGCCCTTCCCTCCTGACCATCAGCTGTGACCGTGACAGGGCAGGTGAAAGGGCACCATTACCAGGGGACTCCCCTGAGCTGAGCGCAGCGGGAGCTGAGGGAGCTGGTGTGACTGAAGGCGGAGATGCTACTGCAGGGGCGGGCGGGTACCTGTCTTTCTCCTGCCGCAGCCTCTCCTCCTCTCCGTGGTTCTCTCTGGCGGCGGCCAGGGCCTTGGCCTCCTGCTCCTGCTTCAGGGCCTCCTGGGCTTCGGGCCCCTGCTTCTCCTGCTGCCCCGGCTCCTCCAGCTCCCTCTCCTCGGCCCCCTGTTGGTTCTGGGGGCCCAGAATGGAAGGATCCTCCTGCCGAGGGAAAAGGTGAGGATGCCTCACTGGGTGCAGGCCCCGGGGAGCAACAGACCCCATATACCTGCACCCCCACACGCAGTGAGGGGCCAAGAGCAGGGCAAGTGCAGACCCCAGAAGAGCAGGGACCCTCGGGGCAGGCAGCACCCGCTGTGCTGAGTGCGGTTCCCCCAGCGCTGAAGGAACTGCGCTGGCCGGGCCCACATGGTGCTACGGGAGCCCTGCGCCCTCTCCACACTCGGGACCTTTAGGGGCACAGGATGCCCGCTCTCTGGATCAGCTCCTTGGCTGCCCTCTGTGACCACATGTAAAAGCCTATTTTTTTAAAAGGACATAGAGATCAACCAAAGGACTTCTATGTCAGCATATAGGCCTAACCAATGGACACGGACAACACGGGGCTGAGAGCATGAGTTCCCTCCCCACACCAATAGGGGGCAATGTGGGGATATGGACACATATGTAATAACTTAATCGACTGTGGTGGCTGGTAAGCAAGGAGGCATGGAGGAGTGCGCTTGCCTCTGAGGCTTGGACTCTTCGCGGGGATGTGGGTGTCCTCAGGAGCGCCAGGGCCCGGCTGAGATGGCAAAGGCCGAGGGCAAGCGGTGTCCTCAGAAGAGCCAGGGCCCGGCTGAGAAGGCAGCGGCCGAGGGCAAGCGGGCCCCAGCAGAAAAGCACCTGGAGGCGGACGCCGCAGCGGGGTGCTGGGTGGGGAGTAGAAGAATCGCGAGCCCCAGGCCGCCCCCGCACTGCTCGCTGCAGGACCTGCGGGTGGAGATGCTGGTGGTTATCTGTGCCTCGCTCCCCATCACCGCCCTGGCCAGCCTGGCCCAGGTCTGCACCAAATTCCGCCGCACCCTGCACATCGACAACATCTGGAGACGGCGCTTCCGGGAGGAGGTTGGCGTTTGTGAAACCTTGCAGAATCTGGAGGCAGTAGGCACGTCTTACCGAGAAGTCTATGTGAAGGTGTTCCACCCAGACAGACACATTTTGGGTTTGTGGGGGCGAGATATTGAGCTCTATAAAACACTGCTGTATGTAGCGGTGGACGGCTTAGGCATTACTGGTTGGACGTACAGGCCTGGTCTTAACACCCATGTGGACGGCCCAATGCAATTCAAGCCCGCATTCCGAATCCGCCTGACGGAGCGGAAATCAGCCACGGTGGAGTGCATGGAAGGCCGCCACCGCAGGCCCCACAGCCGCCACCTGCAGCTTCGGAAGGACAGGCTCTTCTCCCTCCAGCGCCAGAAGAGAGACCACGGAAGGGATTCACCCACGCGGCTTAGGGAGGAATTCGGGACTGCGGGCGCTGATATGGAATGTCACAGTCAGTGCGGCATCACTGCTGGACCTACCGCCGCCTCTACCTCCTGCCCAGCCACCCGGAGGACCTCATCAGGCCAGGCCTCTTCCAAGGCAAATGCGATCGGATCGCTTGGGCCTCACGATTTTCATGCTCAGCTTCCACGGGAAGTGTGCCAGGCTCACGCACAGCACGGGAATCGCATTCCACATATTAGAGATCCACCTCACGCGCTGCATCCAGCTGCGAGATGGCGAGATCTTCCGCGACTTCCAGGAGCTCTCCCGCGTGGTCCGGGAGATGGAGGAGCAGGTGCTCCAGGAGCAGCAGCAGCAACAAGAAGACGGGACCGAGGAAAGCGAGGGCCATGGCTGGCAGAGCCCCGCCCAGCCCAGCGTAGGGGAGTCCGGGGCTGCAGCTGCAGAGGAGCACCCTGTCCCGTTTGTTCTGCCTGTGGGCGTGAGCCCAGGGGACCAGAACTACCCCTGGACCTGCAGGATGTGTTTCTATGGCATGGAAACTGTTCCCGTATGTCCCTCACACTGGCGCTACCCTGGAGTCGTCATCCTGTTCGATGAGAACCACTTGGGGTTCATCGATCTGGAGGAGAAAGCCTTCATCCTGTTTGGCAGAGTCCAGAACACCTTCCAGAATGTGGAGGCAGCATCCCCGCAGGCCTTCCTGGGGATGCTCAAGAACATTCACCCCCGACCACGTTTACCACCCAGAGAGGATATCTGATGTTTAGAGAGAGTAGGGGAGAGAGGGAAAGAAAGAAAGAATCGATGTGAGAGAAACACATCAGTTGGTTGCCTCCTGCCCAAGCCCGGAACAGGGCCAGGCTAGGTAGGGGCCAGCAATCGAGGTCGAAATAAACCTTAAACCAGTGGTTCTCAACCTTCCTAATGCTGCGACCCTTTAATACAGTGTCTCATGTTGCGGTGACCCCCAATTTCATTGTTACAAATTGAACATAATAAAAGCATAGTGATAAATCACACAAAAAAATAATAACTTAATCAATAAAAATATTTTAAAAATAAAAGAAAAAGAAAAAGTACATAGCACAGCAGTCAGGATACAGAATATCTGAACAACACTAGCAGCCAACTGACCCTGATATTTACGGAACAACCATCGAATGGGCACAGCCAGCAGCACCGCCCTCCTCCTCCCCTCAGTCCTGTCAACCACCACCAAGATGGCCAGTGTCCCAGGGAGGCAACACCTGCCCCCGCGGCCGGCAGTGGCTGAGAATTGCTGGTCTGAGCTGCAGCTGAGCGAGGGAATATGGTCACCCAGGAATCACTGATCAATGACCAGGACACGGCTGTGATCCCGGAGGCTCCCTCGGGCAGGCGGGGGTGCCAGGGGGACATGCGCTCTGGAGGGCCTACCTGCGTGGCCCTGGAGGGCCTCACGGTGTTGGCGATGTTAGACTGGGGTTCTCCCTCCAGCTCTTCCTTTTGGCTGTTGGCCTTGTCCTGGGTGAGTTGGGTCCCCAACTCTTCCAGCTGCAGAGCCAAAGACCCAGCCCGTGACACAGTCAGGTCACAGAGTGAACTTGGCTTGAGAGCAAACCCCAAACCTGTCACCCCACGGGACACCTGGCCACCGGCTTGCCCGTCTATTCCGGAACCGCCCACCGTTACCTCTTTCCGGAGCTGCTGGTTCTCCTCCTGCAGCGTCTTTACTGTGCCCCGGAGGGCATGGGTATTCTCCTCCAAATCAGTGATCCGCGTGCAGGCTGAAGAGCAAAGTGGAGTCAGAGCCCAGCTTCCAGGGCCTCCACTTCCCCTCTCTGACTCTGGCCCCGAGAGGACCATCCCCCCAGACGGCCACCCCCCCGACCCCGAGGCCAAGGTGTGAGGGCCGGGGATGGTCAGCTGGGTGTCGTACACAAGGTGCTGCCGCTGTTGGTTGTGGCCCCTGTGCTGGCTCAGCTGGGGGCCGGTAGGGGAGCCATCCAGACCTTAAGAAGAAGGCAGGTGACCGTGGAGAGGCCAAAGCAGAAGTTCCAAACGTTGGAACTTCTGGAACCACTTTTTACCGAGTTCTAACCTGACTGTCTAGTCAAGGATTTCAGAGACTCACAGAGATGGCAAAGACATGGCATGGTCCGGGCCAGCCGTCAGAGTGGGGGGGGGGGGGGGCTGGGTGGCTCAGCTGGGGAGTGGGAGGCACGGTAATTGACCAGTATGCCTGCGGGGGGTAGCGGATCTGGGGCGCGTGTGTCGAGGACTTGCCACCCGTGGGTTAGGTCCTTCGGGAGGAGAGGTCATTGAGCAGTCTCTGCCCAGGGAGACAGAGTGCAGACTGCACCCATCTGCCCGAGGAGGACATGAATGGAGGAAATCAGCCCAGGCCTCTGTTATAATGCAGGTGAGTGAGCACTGGGGAAGCTCCTGCCATCCAGAGCTTTCAATCCCCCACGGACAGATCTAAGACAGCCTCTGGTGTCAGCGTGCTGTCATCTGGAAGCTCCCGGGACTGCCCACACGGGCGCTGAGAAATCTGAATCTACTTACTTGTAGTTCATGTCCTGACTTTGAGGCTGCCAGGCCCCTCATGTTCCCCTTGGGTAGAATGGCAATGAAACGGTCCCAAATGGCCCCTGAATCACACCCTACTGACTTGGGCTGAGGGTGGGCTGACCCAGGAGATTCAGAGCCAAGGGCTCAGCTCCCTGGGTGAGGGAGAAGCCACAGCCAGGCTGGCTCCCCGGCGCCAGGGGTTGCTGCCTACCTTCTATCAGCAGCTCCAGCTCCCAGCTCTGGTGGGCGGGCTGGTTCCTCCTCTGGACCTGTTCAGCCTCGAGGGCCATGATGTCCCCCAGCAGCTCCTCAAGGAACTGCTGGGGGATGTGTCCACGATCCTAGTGCAGGAAGAGGGGTGGGGTGAGGATGCGCACCATGGAACCCGCTGGCCTGCCCCGCCCCAGTGCAGCTACCCTCATTCCCCAGGATGAAGGGCCTCCATGCACCTGCTCGCTTCCTAGAGCACCGCTGCACACAAGGGACTCCAACACAGGGTCCTTCTGGGAGACCTACAGCCACTAAAAGACATGCTGACCCCGTTGTAGGTGATGAAGACCCATGAGGCCTCTGTGGTGTCTGAGCAAAGTGACGCACAGCACAGGGCTGTAAAGCAGGTGACAGGAGGACGGGGGGCTCTCAGGCCCCTTAGCTGGTTTACCATGTCTTGGAAAGGCCGTAGGGACTCCCAAATCACAGCTCGGCCCACATCCTAGTTGCCAGCAGAAACCCTTATTGCCAGTCACCCACCTACATCCATCCTTACAGAAAGCAACACAGCAGTCAGGCCCTATCCGTTTTTTTTTTTTTTTTTTTTAACAACCTATAGAATAAAAGCCTAATATGCTAAGTGTCCGGTCATCCATTCAACCAATGAAAGCATAATACACGAATGATATGCTAAGGCCACTCAACAGCTTGCTATGACGTGCACTGACCACTGGGTGGCAGACGCTGCAACTGGCAGGTTGGCTTGCTGCTGGGGTCTGGCTGATTGGGGCTGAACTAGACAGGCCTGACATGCCCTGGGGCCCTCCCAGGGTCCCTCCCCACTAGCCAACCTCCTGTGTCCCTCCCCGCCCTCATCATATACCAGTGGAGTCCCACTGCCTCGCCTATGCCCTCTCGCAATCTGGGACTCCTCAGGGGCTGTCAGAGAGCCAGTTTCAGCCCAATTCCCGTAGGCCAGGCCAAGGGATCCCAATTGGTAGAAGGGAAGCCATGGACCTGCCGCCAGTGGACACGGTTCTGGTCAAAGCCTGGCAGCGGGAAAGGTTTGTTCACAGACTTGGGAGTCACCTGGACACTGTCTCTCTGCCCATCCCGGCCCTGCGCCAGGTGCCCTCTGTCCTTGCACAGTCACTCCTCACAAGAGCCCTGAGGGGGAGGCAGGGACAGTCCCTTCTCACACAGGAAGAGGCTCTGCACTCACCGACTCTACGACCACCGACTCTTCTTACTCCAACTCTTCAAACGGACTCTTCACACACTGACAATTCGCACAGACTCAGCACCACCAACTCCGCACCACCAACTCCGCAAACACCTACTCCTCACCCTCCAACTCCACGCCCACCGACTCCACGCCCACCGACCTCACACCTAACATTCCACTGTCTCCATGGCTCCCCAACCAAACTGCTCTAGGCCAAGCATTCTAAACGGCTCTGCCAGAGGCTCATGCCCCATGCCAACTGCTTTAGGAATACGCAAAAATTAGGAAACACTCCCCATCAAGATTAAGATCTATCTGGCACATAAAATATAAAGAAACATAAAGGTTATGTTTATAGATCCTATACCATTATCAATGGAAATTAACCACTTCATTCTGATATGTCTGTCTATGTTTCAAAAAATTATTTTTTCCCATCAGCCACATTACAGAAATTTGATTCGTTCCTTTCAGGGAACTACACAATCATTTTATTTTGTGAAGTCTTACCTACAGAGCCCAGCTCGGAAATTCTCACCATCGACTGTCAATAGTTCATACGTAAGACCCCTCAAGTCCACCAGTCAATTGCCTAAAAAACAATTTGACAGCCCACTCACTAATGTGTAGTTTATAAGAAAAATGAACAAAGTAAAGCTATATATTTGAGAAATATTTTATATACATATATATTTTTAAAAATATATATTTTATTGATTTTTTACAGAGAGGAAGGGAGAGGGATAGAGAGAATCATTGATGAGAGAGAAGCATCGATCAGCTGCATCCTGCACACTCCCCACTGGGGATGTGCCCACAACCAAGGTACATGCTCTTGACCAGAATCAAACCTGGGTCCCTTCAATCCCCAAGTCAGCCCTCTATCCAGTGAGCCAAACTGGCTAGGGATATACTTTATATATTTTAAAAAAATATATCTTTATTGAGTTCCGAGGGGAAAGGAGAGATAGCGAGAGAGAAATATCAATGATGAGAGAGAAGCATTGATCAGTTGCCTCCTGCACGCCCCATAATGGGGATCAAGCCCCCAACCAGGGCATATGCCCTGACTGGGTATCTAATGGTGACCTCCTGGTCGTAGTGATACACTCAATCACTGAGCCGTGCCGGCCGGACTGGAAAATATTTTAACAAAAGGACTTTGTACGTAGCTTTCAGTGCAAGGAGTACTAAATTAGCACATGCAAGAAAGACATTTAGAGAACAAATATACAGGCACCCTCAGAACAGAATTTAAACATTTAGGCTGCCAATCAATTATTTCTAAACTAGTAATGGTTTACTTGGGTTAATTAAAATACTCATTCTTAATTTAAGACAAATTTAAATTGTTTAAAGTAGATGAAATCTTTGGACTTAGATTGGGGGTGGGGGGAGAGTACTGATTAGCATTTCGATTCATTATCCAGCTCCAATGACTGTTATAAAATTACTGAAAGTGAATCTGGACAAGCAATGGGTCCGGGCTGCTGGTCACTCCTTGAGCCAATGAGAAGAGACAGGGTTGAGATCATTTATTCCATGAATGCAGCAGAAGGAGAGAGCAGCAGGTAACCCACAAACGTCTGCTCTACCCCCTGTCCCCCTCCCCCAATAAGCCAGCTGCTTATCTTGGGTAGAAGGACAAAGATCACACGGGAAAGCAGACATTTCAGGCCTGGGAAAGTAGGAAGGTATAGTGGTTACAGGTTACAGGCAACTCGGGCTGGGTGTTGGCAGATGCCGGGTGGCTCTTGGTCCAGATTACAGGCAACGAGGTTGCTGATCTAGGCCTTTCTCAGAAAGGAGGGTGGCCTGCATTCCCTTGTTAGCTCCCATGTCCCAGGGCGGACAACTCTCCACCAGATCAGAACGTGCTTTCCCTCATTAGAACAGAACAATCATGCTTAACAGAGCACCATTAATATTCCTTGTAATCATAGCGAGTCCCCAGCAGTTTATTCCTGCCCGGAACAAAAGAACAAAACTGAAAAAAATCCCACCTAAAGTGGTTACTTTTTCATACTTATCTCAATCAATTCCTCGTACAGAAGCTATTCCATAAATCTAACCGCCTTCATTTGTGGGCAGCATGATGAGATTTCAATTCATGTCCAACGAAATGTGATCTAACCTGGAAACAAATTTATAGATGCAGTGACCTGAAGTGAGAACACAGCGAATAACATATACTTTAAGGAATCTTGAGATAATGAAAATTATTTATCATTATGCAAATCAAGATTTCAAGAACAGTTGAATTGATGAGCTTATGCCAAAGGGATATAAACTGGATGATAAAAATTCAAACTCTCTGCTCCCCGTTTTCAGGGCCAACATTTTAGAGAAACGATGCAAAAGTTATGAACCTAGTGCTATTTTTAAAGAAAATACATAAGAATGACACAGAAAACAGGATGAGGCCGACTGAAACCACAAAAGAGTGAGCACAAGCCTGGCACAGTGATGAGCACATTGCACACATTGCATCTCATTCACTCAACTCAAAGTCATCAAGGTGTTCCATGAACTCCCATGGACTGAGCTGTATTTTGGACCACGGATATGCACAAAGGTTAGGAGTCACAGAAAGTTTTCTTTCCTAAAAATTGGTCCACGACCTGGCCGGTGTGGATCAGTTTGCTGGAGCATCATACTCTACACGGAAAGGCTGTGGGTTCAATTCCCGGTCAGGGCACATACCTAGGTTGGGCGTTCAGTCTCCAGTGGGAGTGTGTATGAGAAGCAACCAACTGATGCTTTTCTCTCACATCAATGATTCTCTCTCTCAAATCAATAAGCACATCCTTGCCATAGGATTTAAAGAAAAAGTGGGTTCCATTAGGTCGTAGAAAGTCATTCTCAAATTTTCAGTTATCAATTCTTACCGACTTCTCCAATA
Organism: Myotis nattereri; assembly: GCF_964212035.1. Taxonomy (NCBI): domain Eukaryota; kingdom Metazoa; phylum Chordata; class Mammalia; order Chiroptera; family Vespertilionidae; genus Myotis; species Myotis nattereri. The sequence continues at coordinate 6,892,190 of NC_138085.1, read as the reverse complement.
GTTTCAAAGAATACCTTGAAGCTAACTAAACCAGGAATACCATTCTTTTCTTTATACAAGCAGGTTTACCGGCACCCGAGCCTTGTCGGCCTGGTCCAGTGGTTGAGTGTCAACCTATGAACCAGAACCAGGCAGTTATGGTTGGCTTCCAGGTTGGGGCCCATGTCCCAGTTGTGGCCTCCATCCCCAATGGGGGGTGTCCAGGGACAGCCAATCAATGGTTCTCATCATTGGCGTTTCTCTTTCGCGCTCCGTCTCCAGTTTTCTGTGAAGTCAAGAAAAGTATATATAAAATAAGAATTCTCCTCAGAAAAATGAATAAAGAAGTAATGGTAGAGGACGCCCTGACTGGAGAGGGCGGTGGGTCTCTGCTGTGGTCCCACGTAAACATACCTGGGGAGGTTACATAGAAAAGCCCCTCAACTGCTGGGCTAACGCCTCTGGTCCTGGTGGGCCCTCTTCCAAAGTGGTCAGAAGGTCTATGGTGATTCTGCTGCACAGCTGAGTCCAGCACCACCGGCTAAGTGTGGGGGATGCTGATCTCACAGGGACACACTGCACACGGGCCCCTCACAGGGTCTCACCGCAGAAACACAGCTGCCATTCGATCCCTCGCAACTCTTGCTGACCAGGCCGGGCACCCGACTCGCGGCTCCAACTACCTCCCAGCCTTCCACGGTGGGTCCACGTCCACAGGGCACTCACTTCCGCTCTTAGCAATTTCCTCAGTTTCTCCACAGGCTCAGGCTCACAGCCCGGAATCCTCTGTACGCCACTGCTCTTCAGAACCAGCATCGTTTCCAGCACGCAGCGAACCTTAAAAACATAAGGAAAAGAAAGAGAGAGCCATCCATTTCAAACGGTCATCACTTCAACTTGGGAAGAAACAAACCAACTCTGCACGTGGCCACCACTGCTGATAATCCCGATGGTCGTAGGCAGACCATCCCCACTCCAGCCTCTGCAGCCTTTTAACATGACCCGGCACCGGACTCCCGCCAGACCTCCACCGGGGCCTGGACCACTACCCACAGAGCTCCCCTTCCCTCTCCTGCTCCCCTCCACCCCCCTCCTCCCACTCGTTCTCCCCCCTCCCTGCACTCCTCCCTCCTGGCCCTGGGCTCTGAGCCACCCATCCTCTCCACGACATTGGCCATTCCTTCCCCACTCCTGGCCTGTACCCTCTTTAACTTTTCAACTGGAAAGAATGTCACACTGAGAGAAAAGTCGCAAGCAGAATTCAGAGACCTCCCAGAGAGCCCTGTCTGAGATTTCTCCAAGTATTCACTTTTCAGTGAGAGCATTCACACAGCATCACACCCACCCATGCACAGTGTCCACTGCGTATGTTAAGGGCTGTGCGTCCTCAGAGGGCTCAGACCACAGCACATCCCAGTGAGCATTTCAGGTTTCAGGATGGTCCCGTCCTCCCTTCTGAGCCTGTGTCTCCTGCATGTAGTGCTGTCCACTAAAGGCCCAGCTGAGAACATGCGCTGACCCCACCTTCCCTCCCACCCATTCTCCGCCTGGTCAGTTCCAACTCCCACACCCTCTCCCACACCCACGTCCACTACCACAGAGCTAATCCTCCCACCACCATCTCTGACCCCTGAAGAGGGTCTTCCTGCCTGACCACCTCCGTCTTCTACGTTGTAGCCAGGGTGACCGTTAGCACGAACCCTTCCCAGTCCATTTTCCCACTCAGAACCCTCCAGGTGCCTCCAGGATCAACACCCAAGTCCTTGCAACGGCCTCTGCCCTGCTCCCCTGTGGGCCCCACACGCACCCTCTCCCTGCTCCTCACACATCCCTCGGGGCTCCCCCGCCCTCCCCTATCTCTGATCTGCACAAAAGGAAAAGAGGCAGGAGCTCTGCTCAGCCCTGTGTTCTACAAGGGGAAACTGAGGCTTGGAAGACTCAGGTCACATTGCTGTCCACTGCTGAGCCAGAAGTCCAGGTCGCTGACACCTGGCCCTGAGCCACACGGCCTTCCTCAGTGAACATTTGTTGAACAGATGAGTGTGAATTAAATTGAATCTTAACTCACAAAAGACCCGAATTTTAGTAAAGGAATAAGGTTTGCTCACACACTCACGATAAAAACATCTTCATCCCAGGAGCAGACGATAACAGATGGCTAGGGCATGGCACACAGCATTTCCCCACTTATTTCACCTGCTGCTCAGCATCTGCGCACTTAGGCACTTAGGAGGCAGGTCGAGGGACCCACCGTCCCTGGTCTGGTCCCGGAACGTGCTGCCTGCCCCGCTGGCTTTGCCCTGGTCTCTCTGATCATTGTCAGGGACATAGCATCCTGTTTTCTCAATGAAAATCCCCAAGATCATGGTGCTGGTAGTTTCAGTGTCTGCTGAGGGCCTGCTTTCTCGCTCATTGCCAACCTTCCCTTCACTGGGTCCTCACTTTGTGGAAGGGGCACTAATGCCAGTCAGGAATGCTCCACTCTCATGACCTAAGCACCACCTCCAAACACCATCACATACAGCATATGGTTTCCACATGGGAATTTTGGGGCGGAGGGGGGGGGGGGCAAGTATTCAGTCCTCTCAGCAAACTCCTTCTTGTATTGATGTCTTCTGAGAAGAGGCATTTGAGCTAAACCCTGAGGGCTGGCATTCCAAATAAAGAAATGAGGATGTACCCAGATCCCAAGACCACAAAGTGCAAGGTGTGTTTGGGGACACTCAGGAGATGATCTTAGTGCAGACATAGGTTTCAGCCAATTTTATATTTCTGGATAAAGAATTTGAACTTGATTTCTTAGGCCATAAGTTGTCTATTGAATGAATATATATATATATATATATATATATATATATATATATATAGAGAGAGAGAGAGAGAGAGAGAGAGAGAGAGAGAGAGAGAGAGAGAAGGAGAGGAAACTATATATATATATATATAGTTTTCACCTGAGGATATATTTATTTATTTATTTATTTATTTGTTTGTTTATTTAGAGAGAGACATTTATGTGAGAGAGAAACTTCAATCAATTGCCTCCTGCATGCCCCTCACCCAGGATCAAACTGCAACCTAGGTATGTGCCCTGATTGGAAATCAAACTCCCAACCTTTTTTGGTTACAAGAGGACACTCAACCAATTGAACAACGGGGTCAGAGCTCCATTGATATTTTTTAAAAATATATATTTCTTTATTGATTTCAGAGAGGAAGGGAGGAGAGAGAGATAGAAACATCAATGATGAGAGAGAATCACTGATCAGCTGCCTCCTGCACACCCCCTACTGGGGATGGAGCCGGCAACCCAGGCATATGCCCTTGGCCTGGATGGAACCTGGGACCCCTCAGTCTGCAGGCTGACGCTGTATCCACTGAGCCAAGCCGGCTAGGGCTCCATTGACATTTTTAACCTAGACATCCTATGCCGTGGGAGAGCAGAGCTCAGGAAAGTTTTCTAGTTTCCATCAGTGTGAGATTGTACAGCTAAGTCCACGGAGAGCGAAGGCCGGTAAAGCTGGGGTGCTTCATCTAGGTCTAGGCGTCACCTGGCGGTGTGTCTGTGAAGTTCAGAAATGGCACGCCATGTTTCTGTGAGGACCTCCGTGTCTTTCCTGCACTTGTCACAGGGTCTGGCCCTACAGGGTGAAGGAGCACCAGCAGAGGGGAAATCAGCGCGCCCCTCACCGCCCCAGTCCCACGGGGGAGCGAGCAGAACCTGCCTGGAAGTGCAGCAGCTCCGGGTGGAGGCAGCTCAGGCTCCTAGTGACAGGACCCGGCGCAGATGGAGAGGCCGGGACGGTCCGGTCACAGCTCAGACTCCAGCTGACCGGGTCCTGCTTCCTGGCTCCACGCGGCGCCGGGGACAAGGCGGTACCGGCGGGCGGACCCAGCATCCTTCCTGGAGGCGAGCAGAGCTGGACTGCGGGCTGCGGCGCCTCCCGCGAGACCCAGTGCTTCAAGGCCCCGCCCCCGGCCCCGCGCGAAGCAGGACGGGAAATTCAGCGGAGTCCGTCCTTTGGTTTTAGAGCGGGAGCTAACGCCCGCGGTCCTTGGCTGCTGCTCGCCTGTTCTCAGGAGCGGGGGATGGAGGGGGAGGAAACGCTCAGCTGCGGCGGAGTCCAGGTGACCGACTCTGCTGTGGCCCCGGGGGCGCAGCCGGGCTCCCGCGCCTCGCGCGTCCCGAGTGACTCAGGCGAGGCCTGGCCGGTGGCGCTGCTGGTCGCCGCGTGTCCCTGACCCCCCACCCGACCGCCCCGGGCGGCGTGGCATGGGCTCCGCGCCGCCCCTCCCCGCGCAGCCCCCAGCCTCCTTCCCAGCTGAGCGCGGTGTCTCCGCAGCTGCAGCTCAGAGCAGGCCCGCCCTGTGGCTGGCGCTGCTGAGGCCTCAGTTCAGCCCGCGGGTCTCGCTGACCCTGAGGCCCCTGACGCGGCCCTTCCGCCCAGACCCGGCTCCGGTGCCTCCTGTGCCTTCGGGTCCCCCCGAGCCGCCTCGGGTGCTCTTGGCAGGTCCCTGTTCCCAGGAAGCGAGGCCGCGGTCTCCCTGGGAGCGCATCAGTTCAATGCGGTGCTGTTATAGGGCCCCCAGGAAGCGCACACACAGTTGGGGCTGCAAAGATCTAAATATACTAATCAGCACAAAGTGGCCATTGTTCTGTGCAGGCGATCCTTTAATTACTGATTCTGTGGCTTCCTCTCAGAGTTAATATGTTGGTTAACCTGTTGACTAGAACATAGGAAGGCCGGCTGGATTTTGTGGTGTTTGGTGTAAGTTTTATAAGGCACTGTGGGGTGCACAGTCCTCTGCCAGGGGCTGTACCCACGTGAACGCCAGGCAGTAGACAAAGAGGACATGAGAGACAGAGGCATATAGGAGAGTCTTTTTAAAAATATATTTTCATTTTTTTTTACGTAGAGGAAGGGAGAGGGATAGTTAGAAACATCATGAGAGAGAAACATAGATCAGCGGCCTCCTGCACACTCCCTACTGGGGATGTGCCTGCAACCAAGGTACATGCCCTGGACTGGGACCCTTCAGTCCGCAGGCTGTTCTCTATCCACTGAGCCAAAGCGGTTAGGGCAGGAGAGTCTCTTTTGCAGGCCATGTAGCCATTGCTAACAAGGAGCCATCAGACAAAACAGTTCTTCAAAGTAGCTTCACACAGTGGCTGCGCCAAGCAGCCCTTGCTAATACAGTAGCAAACAGGAGCCATACCAAGCAGCCACCCACTGGCTGGTTAGTAACACATTTATACTAACTTAGACACAAAGGCTTCCTGCCCAACAGTGACATCAGTATTTGGGTGATAGTAAGGTACTCCTGCCCAGTGTGTACAGTACAATCTCTGTGTCCTTGCTTAGATTGGCCTTGAACATCCCAATTAGGATTCTCCTGCTCAGATTGGCCTTGAACATCTGGCATACTCTGATTAGGCTCCCACAGGCACTATCTCAGTCATGGCCCAAGTTAAACTGTTCTCAAAACTGACTTATCAGAAGGAGGAAAAAGTGTCATGAATGTGACATAACCGTTCTCTCAGGAATAACACTTAATTCACAGAAAACATAACTGCAACCCTAGAGGAGCTGCATGGGAACCACAGCCTTAGATATTTCAGCCAAGAAAGCTGCTGGTGCCAAAAAGATCTCAGAGGAGAAACAAAGTCATATTAAACTGTTTGTGATGTGAAAGCCATTTCCAACACTGTTTTTAAAGGTTGTCTAGTGCTGACATGAATGTGTGTTTTGATTCCTGTATTTGAGGATTGCAGCTTAACCGCTATGCCACAAAACCGTTTTCCATATAAGAGTTGTCTGAGGCAGAACTGTCATCCACCTTCTACAATGGCCGAATTTGACTGGCTGTCAGTGACTGTTCGTAGAAATGTTCTGGAAGTAAGGGGTGAGGGCTCTTTCCACCCACAGCTCGCCCACTTCTTTGTAGTAATGAGCTGAACTGTAGTAGATTGTGTTCTTTCAAAGCCAGAACTGTTAAGTTTGCAAACAAGCATGACTGTTCCATCGCCAGTGATTTTGTTCATGCCTTGGTCTTTGGGATTTGCCCCAGAAATTGGCATTGCTTGCAATTACCTGTTTAGGTGGATTGAGGCTCACAATTAATGATGACATTGACTAGTTTCTTAAAGCACCAAGTGGGTCAACTTTTGATGAATTAGAAATGATATGTGGTTTTTGTTTGTTTCATTTCAATATGCCAGTGATCTGTTAGGTGTGCTTTTTAAATGTTGTTCCAGCATTTGAACAGAAATGCCCTTAAATGTTGAGAGCCATTTACTACGAAGTAAAACTTGCCTAAATCATTAAATGTGAAATGTGGAGAAATTAGTGAGTAGTAGTAGGAAATGTAGGATCAATATTGTCAGACATAAGTGCTTATCTCTCAGCCCAGTGATTTCCTACAGTTGATTTTGTCAGCAACTAACATGTAGCTGTAATGTTAATTATGTACTGATAGTGTAAGGTAACTATGAAATGGTAACTAATTACCTGAAAGAATCAGATCTGGAATGCCCGTTGATGTTATGATTACTTGTACACCTACAGCGTGATAGGATTGTATGACACTCATCTAAGGATTAATGGCTCTTCTGTAAACTTCTGATAATTTTCTTCTCGTTTTGATTCCAACAGCTGGCCAGAATGTGTTTGAATTCATACAGAAATAATATTGATATCTGAAAGCCATGCTGAACTTCTCTGAAGAAAGGGCAACAATGATTGCAGCTGGGGATTTGCAGGAATTTGTTCCTTTTGGTCGGGACCACTGCAGACACCACCCTAATGCTTTGAACCTTCAGCTTCGGCAGCTGCAGCCAGCCTCTGAGTTGTGGTCGTCTGATGGTGCTGCTGGCTTGGTGGGATCCCTGCAGGAGGTTACAATCCACGAAAAACAGAAGGTTTTATCAAGATTCTCAGTTTGCTTTTGAAATGTAGAGAGATTCGATCTACTTGTAATTTAAGGCTACCCAGATGCAACTGAGAAATGAGTATGATGCTACTTCTAGGGTATTGGTTAAGATTTGGTAACTTTTATGAAAGCTAAAAATAATGACCTTAATTGTATTACAGTGTCATGGCTGTTTAGACATATAACTCAGGGATTTATAATGAGAGTCACTATGATTATGGTCCATTTAAATCTCTTTTTCTTCACTTAGTATGTGGGACCAGATTTCATATTATTTGATGGTTAGATAGTGGAGTTAGCAATGTTCCCTGCTGCCAAAAACTTACAAGTTTCTAGAGGAGAAAAGAAATGCCACATAAGTAGATACAGTACTAGTTTTTAAATAGGGGCATGAGAAGTAAGTGCATGTTAAACAGTCAGTCTTTCTCATCTTAATTCCATTTCTGTATCCCTTTTGGGATACCAAAATTTCCAGGAGCGGAAGTCTGTAGTTAGGAATCCAAACCTTTCTCTTTTCTGTTCATTTTGACGGTTGGCACAAGGGCAGGAAGGTGAATGTATATGCAGTTGTGAAGCAGGGAAGTCTGCATGGTGGGTAAGCTCCCCCAGTGTCCCATGTGCACTTCACTGCCCCCTCTGCTTCACCCCCCATATGCTTCATATGTTTTAGTCTCCCAGGATTGTTGGTTTAGTTTTTGGATATATAGGTAAGGTCTAGTTTTTGTTTATTTATGTTTTTGGCAGCATAAAATGGTAACGTAATAATAAAATACTTAATATAGAGAATTCTTGAGGTAAATTCCCATTTTTGAAATCCTGTAAGATACAGTATGATACATACACCCACACCCCCTCCTCTGTTAATCAGTGGCACCAAACCTAAGAGTTTGGCTTGGACTGAGCCTTACTCCACAGACAGAGCAGGAGACTTGTATCTGGATTGCTGTTCAATTTTAATTAATAAATATTGCTCCATAATGTTGCAAAAGAAATAAAAACCGCGTAAACATGTCTTACGTATGTAAATTTTTAAGGAAAGCTGGCAGTTAAGGAGAGGCAGAAGTGAAATTGGAGAAATGGATTATGACGAGGAACTCTCTGTGGCTGGAAATATGGTGATCTGGAGCAAAGGAAGTAAAATCCAGGCATTGGCTCTTTACAAGGCCTTTACAGTTGATAGTCCTGTTCAACAGGTGAGTTGATTTGAATTTTAGTATTTGATTGATTATTGAGTAATTTTTTTTAAAAAACAAAGCTTTTATCCTAAATTTAACAGAAATAATAAAAACAATATATAATGATCTCAGTAGCTAGATATATGTTTTAACATGTAGTGAAGATAATGGTAGGGAAATAAACATTTCAATTATTTTCTATATCATCATTTTTTTGCACTGTTCCTTGTCAATTTCATGGTAATGTTTAAACACTTGAGTAATTTAATTATTTATTGCCAAGAAAATTTATAAGACTTAAATTTAAGGGTATAAGAATATATTAGCACATGATTATATTTGGTTGCAAAGTGTTGAATAAATAAAAATCAAGTTCATAGTAAAAATACTCAGAGAGTAAGGGAAAGGAAAAAAAAAATCTAATTTGCTGTCATTGCACATGCTTGGGTTGCTGGCTTGATCCCCAGTAGAGGGCATGCAGGAGGCAGCCAATCAACGTTTCTCATCATTGATGTTTCTATCTATCTCTTCCTTTCTGAAGTCAATGAAAATGTACTTATATATGTATTTATATTTCATAAATTTATATATAAATTTATATGTATATTTATTTATATGTAAACTACATATATTTCTAACTGATTATAAAAAAAGAATAGAAACAAATAAAAATTAGTAATTAAAGGGACAGAATTAAGCATTTGCCCTGCCTTTTTAGGAAGCCTTGCAGTTCATCTCCAGTTAATAAAGGAAAACCCTTATTTAAAGAAGAATACCAGCTAATAAATATAGAAGGAATGGTAGAATTTGAAAATCGCTATTCTGTGTAACCTCTTACTCCAGTGTAACCTCTGATTCAGACAAGGATTGTAAATGGGATAGTAATGCCATTGCGTGAAAGGTGTTAGCATGGCACCAAGGTGTCACCCAAAGTGAAGAAACAAATGCATCTCTACTTTGAAGCTGCATGTTGTTCTCCACCTCCACAACCTGGTGGGTTACCATCACTGATAGGGGACAGAGGACTCCTTTATACCTACAGCTGTAATGTGGCATGGAGACATGATGTCATCTACTCAGTTTTCTTCCCCCAAATATTTGATATGAATATGTAGACCTAACTTCCAGTTATAGGAAGTATGGGGGCTAGAGGATCAGTTTGTAAAATGAGATGAGGAATGGGTGGAGGTATAGATGAAACAAGAACCACCAGAAATTGAGAATTATTGAAGCTGGCTGTTGGAGATTTATTATGTTACTCTGTTTACTTTGTATATATTTGAAATTTTCTATCATAAAGACTTAAAGAAAAAACCACTATGAGATACAATTAGACAAATCCAGAATATGGGATAGTCTACATTCTGGTCTCCTTAAAGAGTTAGTCATGGAGAGAAACCAAGATGGCAGCATAGGTAAACACTGGAGTTTGCTGCCTCGAACAACCACTTCAAAAATACAACTAAAAGACGGAACGGACACCATCCAGAACCACAGGAAGGTTGGCTGAGTGGAAATTGTACAACTAGAAGGGAGAAGGAAAGAGAAAAGCATACCGAGACTCAGAGGAGACGCAGTATGGCAGTAAAATACTATAGTGGGGAGGTGCATGCGGAGCGAGCTCGCGGCTGAGGGCGTGGTTGTCCTTTCAATCAGGAGGGAGTCTCAGGCTCTGAGCTCCAGTTCCAGGCAAGTCTCTAGGGACCCAGACTCATACGGGAGAAGCGGGACTGTCTGGCATAGGTCAGAACCCGAGACCAGCTTTCTCTCTGAGGGGCTTGCAGCAATTACCAGGACATTGAGAAGCAGAGCCTCTGAGGGCTGGACTGAGAGCAGCCATAACTGCTAGCCCCGCCCTGTTGATCCCATGGGACCCGCCCCGCCTAATCCCTGCAGGGAGGCTTTTGCTGGATAGCCCCAGGCAAAGGCTAGATTAGCACCTCCCTAGAGATCCAGGAGCCAGGAAACCCAGAGGTCAGAGTGGAACCATCCAGTTTGCAGCTCCATGGAACCATAAAGGACACACTCAGGGGGCAGACTCAGTGAGCACCAAAGCCCCATTGAAGCAAGTCTTGCCCCAGAGGAGTGTGTCCAGCACAGAAGTTCTCCCACTGCAGACACAGCTGATTCTCACAGCCAATTGACCTGGAGGTCAATTCCTCCCAGTGATAACTACAACAATCAAGGCTTAACTACAACAAGACTGTGCACAAAGACCACAAGGGGGTGCACCAAGAGTGTCCTCCTCAGGTAATTGGGGAGGCTGAACCACTGGGCCCTAGTGGACACTCAGCACAGAAAACCACTTTATCAACACAGGGAAGCATAAAAATGTGGAGACAAAGAAGAAGGACACAAATGACAGAAATGGAGGAAAGCAAACTACTGGATGTAGAGTTCAAAACCACACTTTTAAGGTTTTTCAAGAATTTTCTAGAAACTGCCGATAAACTTAATGAGATCTATAAGAAATCTAATGAGACCCTCGAGGTTGTGGTAAAGGACCAACTAGAAATTAAGCATACACTGACTGAAATAAAGAATATTATACAGACTCCCAACAGCAGACTAGAGGATTGCAAGAATCAAGTCCACGATTTGAAATACGAAGAAGCAAAAAACATCCAATCAGAAAAGCAAAATGAAAAAAGAATCCAAAAATACTAAGATAGAGCTGACTCTCATAGCCAGTTAGCCTGGAGGTCAAATCACCCCCACTATTGCCGACAACAATCAAGGCTTAACTACAACAAGACTTTGCCCAAAGACCACTAGTGGGTGCACCAAGAAAAGATAAAAAAATGCAGAGACAAAGAAACAGAACGCAAATGTCAGAAATGGAAGATATAGAGCTCAAAACCACACTTTTAAGGTCTCTCAAGAACTGCCTAGAACAGGGGTGGGCAAACTTTTTGAATCGAGGGCCACAATGGGTTCTTAAACTGGACCGGAGGGCCGGAACAAAAGCATGGATGGAGTGTTTGTGTGAACTAATATAAATTCAAACTAAACATCATTACATAAAAGGGTACGGTCTTTTTTTTTTTTTAGTTTTATTCATTTCAAGCGGGCCGGATCCGGCCCGCGGGGCGTAGTTTGCCCACGGCTGGTCTAGAAGCTGCCGATAAACTTAGTAAGGCCCTCGAAAAGCCTGGTGAGACCACTGATAAATGTAGTGAGATCCTCAAGAAATCTAATGAGTCCCTCGATATTGTGATAAAGAACCAACTAGAAATTAAGCATACATTGACTGAAATGAAGAATATTGTACACACACCCTACAGCAGACCAGAGGAGCGCAAGAATCAAGTCAAAGATTCGAAATGCGAAGAAGCAAAAAACACCCAACTGGAAAAGCAAAATGAAAAAAGAATACGAAAATAGTGTAAGGAGCCTCTGGGACAGCTTCAAGCGTACCAACATCCGAATTATAGGGGTGCCAGAAGATGAGAGAGAACAAGATATTGAAAACCTATTTGAAGAAATAATGACAGAAAACTTCCCCCACCTGGTGAAAGAAATAGACTTACAGGTCCAGGAAGCACAGAGAACCCCAAACAAAAGGAATCCAAAGAGGATCACATGAAGACACATCATAATTAAATAGCCAAGAGCAAAAGACAAAGAGAAAATCCTAAAAGCAGCAAGAGAAAGAAACTCAAGTTAGCTACAAGGGAATACCCATACGACTGTCAGCTGATTTCTCAACAGAAACTTTTCAGGCCAGAAGGGAATGGCTAGAAATGTTCAAAGTGATGAATACCAAGAACCTACAACCAAGATTACTTTATCCAGCAAAGCTATCATTCAGAACTGAAGGTCAGATAAAGAGCTTCACAGATAAGGAAAAGCTAAAGGAGTTCATCACCACCAAACCAGTATTATATGAAATGCTGAAAGGTATCCTTTAAGAAGAGGAAGAAGAAGAAAACGGTAAAGATACAAATTATGAACAACAAACATGCATCTATCAACAAGTGAATCTAAGAATCAAGTGAACAAATAATCTGGTGATCATAATAGAATCAGGGACATAGAAAGGGAATGGACTGACTATTCTTCGGGGGAAAGGGGTGTGGGAGATGCGGGAAGAGACTGGACAAAAATCGTGCACCTATGGATGAGGACAGTGGGTGCAGAGTGAGGGCGGAGGGTGGGGTGGGAACTGGGAGGAGGGGAGTTATGGGGGGAAAAAAGAGGAACAAATGTAATAATCTGAACAATAAAGATTTAATTAAAAAAATAAATAAATAAAATAAAAAATAAACAAAAATACGAAGATAGAGTAAGGAGCCTCTGGGACAGCTTCAAGCGTACCAACATCCGAATTATAGGAGTGCCAGAAGAAGAGAGAGAGCAAGATATTGAAAACCTATTTGAAGAAATAATGACAGAAAACTTCCTCTACCTGGTGAAAGAAATGGACTTACAAGTCCAGGAAGCGCAGAGAACCCCAAACAAAAGGAATCCAAAGAGGACCACACCAAGACACATCATAATTAAAATGCCAAGAGCAAAAGACAAAGAGAAAATCTTAAAAGCGGCAAGAGAAAGACAGTTACCTACAAGGGAGTGCCCATACGACTGTCAGCTAATTTCTCAACAGAAACTTTGCAGGCCAGAAGGGAGTGGCAAGAAATATTCAAAGTGATGAGTGCCAAGATCCTACAACAAAGATTACTTTATCCAGCAAAGCTATCATTCAGAATTGAAGGTCAGATAAAGAGCTTCACAGATAAGGAAAAGCTAAAGGAGTTCATCACCACCAAACCAGTATTATATGAAATGCTGAAAGGTATCCTTTAAGAAGAGGAGGAAGAAGAAAAAGGTAAAGATACAAATTTTGAACACCAAATACACATCTATCAACAAGTGAATGTGAAAATCAAGTGACTAATCTGATGAACAGAATGAACTGGTGATTATAATAGAATCAGGGGCATAGAAAGGGAGTGGACTGGCTATTCTTGGGGGGCAAAGGGGTGAGGGGGATGTGGGAAGAGACTGGACAAAAATCGTGCACATATGGATGAGGACAGTGGATGGGGAGTGAGGGAGGAGGGTGGGGTGGGAACTGGATGGAGGGGAGTTATGGGGGGAAAAAGAGGAACAAATGCAATAATCTGAACAGTAAAGATTTATTTAATAAAAAAAAAGAACAGTAGTAGAAAGCAAAAAAAAAAAAAAAAGAGTCATGGAGGGGGAAAAAGGTGGGGCCTATTCTAGGTTAAAAGAGACTAAAGGACATCACCAAATGCAATATTTTTTGCACCATTTTGAATGAACTTTGATTGAGTCCTGGTTCTAGAAAATTGTCTTAAAAAAACATTTTGGGGAAAATTTGAAAAAGTTGCAAATGGACTGAATATTAGGTGATGTTAGAAAAATTTTTTCTTAGGCCAGATGATGGTTTTGTGGTGTCTAGGAGAGAATATTTATTTTGGGGAAATGCATGATGAAGTCATGATGTGGGGGATTTTCAGGTAGTCATCATCCCCCAGTCAAATCCCTCACATGCACATAAGCAGATATGGCATAAGGGTAACCACTGTTAGATTTATTTGTTTATTTTTAAAACATTTTTTATTGATTTTAGGGAGGAAGGGAGAGGGAGAGAGAGAGAGAGAAACATCAGTAACATCAGTGGTAAGAAGAGAATCATTGATCGGCTGCCTCCTGCATGCCCACTATTGGGGATTGAGCCCACAACCTGGGTATGTGCCCTTGACTGGAATCAAACCCAGGACCAGTCCGCAGGCCGATGCTCTATCCACTGAGCCAAACCGGCTAGGCCTTAACAACTGTTAGATTTAGATGAAACAGGTGTTCACTGTATTATTTCAACTTTTCTTACTGAGTATTTTTAGAATAAAAAGTTTTGGGGCAGGGGAGAATATATTTATAGCAGTTGAATTAATTATTGGGCTATTGACAAGAGATTTCAAGACTTTTTGACTAATGTTAAATTCCTTAGTGGTTAGCACTGCAATCTTGGTACCTGGACATTGCCTTTTTGTGTTTTCCCCCATTAACTGTTTCCTGAAGAACATTGTACCCTTCTAACAATATACTGGGAACGATAAACTGAATTATTCCTAAACTTGAGGGCATGTGTAAAAGCATTTCTGTCCAGGAGTGTTGAAGCCAGTGATCATTTTTTTAAAAATATATTTTTATTGATTTCAGAGAGGAAGGGAGAGAGATAGAAAGATAGAAACATCAATGATGAGAGAGAATCATTGATCGGCTGCCTCCTGCACGCCCCCTACTGGGGATTGATCCCGGAACCTGGGCATGTGCCCTTGACTGGAATTGAACCTGGGACCCTTCAGTCTACAGGCTAATGCTCTATCCACTGAGCCAAACCAGCAAGGGCCCCAGTGACCATTTTGATGATATTTCCGCCCCCCCCCACCCCCCCGTAACCATATGGTTAGTATAGTTGTGAAAGTGGCATGATGATATCCAACAAGGGTTTGTTTTTTTTTAATATGTATTTTTATTTTCCAGAGAGGAAGGGAGAGGGAGAGAGAGATAGAAACATCAATGATGAGAGAGAATCATTGATTGGCTGCCTCCCGGGGATCGAGGCTGCAACTCAAACATATGCCCTGACCTGGAATCAAACTGTGACCTCCTGGTTCATTGGTCGATGCACCACAGAGCCATGCTGGCCGGGATCAAACTCATTCTTTGCTTCTATGTTTCCATCTTAAATTCTCCAAAGGATGATTGCATGTTTACTAGATTCCATGGATGTGCAGTGAGATGAATTGTCTCTTTTGTCTCCGTTATCTTAAGACTGCTTGTAAATAGAACAATAAGATTTTTAATTTCAGTCCTTTTGGTCTGGAAAACATATTGTTCTTTAGTCTTCTTACTATATGCGGGAAGATATTTTATATTTTGGTTAGGAATCAATACCAGGTGTATGTGACTCAGATTTAGTTGAACAAATAAACAGATAACTAAAATGCTGTATGCAGATAAATTAAAATGCCACATAATACCGGTGTGTCCACAGTGTGGTGAGAGTCAGGGGACTGGCTCTGAAGGAAGGATTTCTCAAAGAAGTTGCTGATTGAACTGGAAGTTGGTAAAAGAAGGGCATTCTAGGCAGAGCGAATCAGCCAAACTATTTATGGAAAAACATGATGTTTTTAAGTTCAGAATGGATGTACACAAGGTTTGGTTGTGGAGAGATGCTTGCAGGTGCTGAGTGGATCCAAACTGAAGGGCCTTGTTTGTACCTGGGAACTTGAAATTTACACTGTACACAGAAGGAGCCTGTCAAGGATGTTAAAATGGAAAGTACATCTTCAGTTCTGTATTTTGAGAAGATATGACTTTGGTGGCAATATGTAGGATGTGTAGGATTGGCTGGAGAGTAGAGAGACTCTTGTCAAGGATACTGTTCTATGATAGTTCAGGGGAAAAAGATTGGCTCTGAAGAGAGAAGACAGAGATGAGAGACAGAGCTGAGGGAATGTGCAAGTCCTGAGACATCAGGAGTAAGGGAGAGTATGAAAATACTATTGGGGTGGGGTGGGGATGGGAGTGGCCCGGAAGAGATTAATGCGGGGAAAGGAGGACCTATGTAATACTTTCAACAATGTAGATTTAAAAAATAAAAATAAAATAAAGTACTCTCTGCTTTTAGAGACTGGGAGGATGGGATTTCATAAAAGGAAGCTGAGTCAATAATAGGTACAGCGTAGATTTGGGACATTTCAGGTGGGAGTGCAGCTCTCATGCCGGTTTTTGCTAAATTCAACAACCACAGATCAGACAATTCAATTTAAAACTGGACAGAGGGCTTGAACGGACATTTCTCTAAAGATATGTACATGGCCAATGAGCACATGAAACAGTGCTCAGCATGTTTAATCATTAGGCAAATGCAAATCAAAACCACAGTGAGATACCATGTCATACCTAGTGAGATGACTGATTTATTAAACAATGAAAAAAATAAGTGAGGATGTTGAAACTGGAACCCTGTGATTACTGGTGGAAAAGTAAAAAATGCCACTATGGGAAACCATTTGCTGTTTCTCAAAATATTAAACCTAGGCAGGGTGGAGGGGATGAATGGGGGATAGAAAGGGACATCTATAATAATTTCAACAATAAATTTCAAGATAAATTGGCAAGGGGGTGGGGAGTTAAACCTAGAATCACCATATGATCCAACAATTCCCCTTTTGATTATATATACACAAAAGACAGAAGCATCGATCAGATGCTCAAACCTCAGAGGGAAGGTAGGCGAGGGTGGGAGTAAGGGATCGAGGTCAACCAAAGGACTTGTATACATGCATATAAGCATAACCAATGGACACAGGCCCAGGGAATTGAGGTCATGAACGGGAGTGGGGTGGGGGGCAATGGGGGGATAAGGACATATGTAATTCCTTAATAAAAAATGTTGAAATAAAACGAAAAGATTTGAAAGCGGGGACTCAGTCGAACACCAGTGTTCATAGCAGCATTATTCACAATAGTTGAAATTGGAAACAACCCCAGTGTGTATGGAGAGATGACTGGATATACAATACGTGGTATATGCCTACAATGAAATATTTAGCCTTTAAAATGAAGGAAATTCTGAGATGTGCTACAACATGGATGAACCTTGAGGATGTTATACCCAACATAACATAAATACTGTATAATTCCACCTTCATGGGGTACTTTGCTTCGAATAGGTAAATTCATAAGGACAGAAAATATAATAGAAGCTGAGGGAGGGAGAAACGGGGAGTTGTTGAATTGGCAGTTTCTGTTTGGGATAATGGAAAAGTTCTGGAAATGGATAGCATTGAGGTTACACAACTTTATGAATGAATGTATTTAATGGTACTGAATTTGTACACCACGAAATGGTTAAAATGGTAAATTTTACGTTATGTATATTTAACCACAATTAAAAAACCCATAAAATACCATTAAATAATTTTAAATAAGTGATTGTTAGGCATGCTAGTGAAAGTTGAATGGCATTTCCTAGTTTATGTTTTGCAAGATGAAAGGGAAAGTTTAGTTTTTCTAAAGATATTTTTCTGACTGTCTAAGAATGATAAGATCATTAAGAAACCTGTAGGTTATGAATAGCTCTTCTGGTAATCTTTAGTTTTATAAAGGACATAAGGTCAATACAGGTTGAACCACGGTTTGAGGTCACTTTTGTGGCAAGGCTTCTAGCTAGTAGATTTTTAAATTTTTGTCTACTCTTTTCTTAAAATTTATTTACACACATACTTTATCTTATAATATTTATCATTAATTTGTTTAATTTTATTTTACCTTTTTTAGTTCCCATGGTGCATGTGTTGAGCTGGTGAGAAGATAGTATATAGCTATATGTCATAATTATTTATTTATTTATTTTTAAAATCTTTCCTTTTGAAAGTATTATAGATGTCCCCCCTTTTTTATTGTCCCCTTCTAGCTCACCACAATTCTTATTTAGATATGATTTGTTAATAGGCTATTATTTAGATGCAATTCTTAGATAAGCATTTTGTTTTAATTTTAGGCATTTATCATATCACAGGGTAAGTCTGAAAAAGCCTACAATAATTTCTTTTTGGAATTTTATTGAACTTTTTGATTCCAAATGTATACCTCTTTTTTGTTGTTGTTCAAAACAAAATGAATAATGGTGGTTTTGTCTAAGCATTTTTATATTATTCATTAAAGGAAGAGTCCACATCTCTTTCCATAGAAGGTGCTGTGGAGACTGTGGAAATGACAACAAAGAGCCTCAAATCTCATGGAGAAAGTGCTTTGGAGACTGGAAATGACAACAGAGGATTTAGAAGATCACTAAAGTCATTTAGGTGTTTTGATATTCCTTTCATTTTCCAGCATTGTGATTACTTAATTTTTAAAATGTTTTAATTGATTTCAGGGACAGGAATGGAGAGGGAGAGAGATAGAAATATCCTTGATGAGAGAGAATCATCAGTTGGCTGCCTCCTGCACTCCCTCCTGGGTATAAAACCAGAAACCTGGGCATGTGCCCTGGTCAGGAATTGAACCATGACCTCTTGGTTCATGGATTGATGCTCAACCACTGAGCCACACCTGCTGGGCCAGCATTGTGATTTTTTTTTTTTTTCATATTCTTAGATCAACTTAATGTGAAAATGGAACTTGAATTGCTTTAATTGAATTTTTTTATTGTTTAAAGCAGCGGTTCTCAACCTGTGGGTCGTGAGCCCTTTAGGGGTCGAATGACCCTTTCACAGGGGTCGCCTAATACCATGGGAAAACACATATATAATTACATATTGTTTTTGTGATTAATCACTATGCTTTAATTATGTTCCATTTGTAACAGTGAAATTGGGGGTCAACATAACATGAGGAACTATATTAAAGGGTCGCGGCATGAGGAAGGTTGAGTTTAACACTGGTTTAAAGTATTACATATGTCTCCTTCTCCCCCCATCGACCCCTCCTTGATCACTCCCACCCCCCTAATTACAAGGAGGCATGATTTAAAAAATCAATATCTGTTTCTTCTTCTCGGGATTGGGAGTATTTACTGAATTCAGACCACCACCAGAAGGTTGAGTCTCACCTTTTGAACAGATCTTTATGTCTGAATCCTTTGGAAAGTTTCTCAGATGAAGGATGAAGACTTGTCACAGAATCTTAGTCTGGATTCTTCTACACTTCTCTCACATGCCTGCAATCTTTTTCCTTCTTCAGTGGGTCTCTGAGGAGCCTAAATGGAATACTCTGATGGGAGAAGGAATTCATTCACTTGTTGACGCCCCTTGTTCAGTTGGCAAGGTAAATACTGTGTGTAGAGTGAAAACTTCCAGGAGTGCTCAGGTGACTCAGACGTTGGCCTTAGGAACCCAGAGCATTTTTTGCAAAACACAGAATTGTTTGAAGATACTGGCTATGTAAGGGCTTGTGAGTCATCTTTGTCCTAAGATCAGCAGGAAGCCGGGAAACATGGTAAACCCTGGGGGTGACCCAGTGCATTTCATGTTGACAGGCTGACTGCCTGCACTGTGGTGGAAGCTCTATAACAATACCTGCTATGCTGTAACAATACCTACATTCTAGTAGTGCTTACAGTTCAGAGAATTGCAGTTTAGCTACATAAACTGTCAACAAGGCCAGGGAATCCTGACCCCCATTAGTGATGAGAAAACCTGTCAGAGTGTGTTTCCAAGACCATGACGCTGGGTTCGCTGTGGGCTCTCTGCTGCACCTGTGCTGTCGCCTTCTGTGTCTCTCAGGTTCCTGATGGATCTGCGTTTAAATGGTGCTGACACTGCACTCTCACAGCCTGGCCAGCACTCTGTCTAACACTGAATGCTAAAGGCCACACACTTGGGTATTGTGACCCTTGATACTAAAATGGAATGGAATAAAAATACCAACATCTGAGTTAATATTACAGCACATTTTCTAATTTTTGTGATCTTCCTTGAGATAAAGAAGTTGTATTCTGAGACATGGCACTTTTAATTTTTTTTTTTATTTCTCTTAGGACAAATCATTACTATCATGAAAACTGTTTTATAATGAAATGATTTCCAACCCTAATCATGGGCTCTGGTATTTTTCACATATTTTATTTAGTTTTAAAACTTCACAGTGAATTAACTGGTATTTCCCCATTTTCTGGAAGAAAATATTGAGGCTCTAGAGATGGGTTTGTTCAAGATCAACAGCCAATAGGTAATGGAAGAGAACCGAGATCACAGTGTTTTTACAGTAGTTTCACCTGCACAACATCTGTCTAGCAAAAGTAGTTGAGGTTGCACTTACAATACTGGGCACAGGAAAGTCCAGAAATAGAATAAAGGGGCTCTGGATTTGATTATCTTTTTTCTCATAAGTATGTTTTTAAATGGGAAAGTTCTATTGATGAATGCTAACTGTTGGGGGTAAATATTGGAATACCTTCCTAGTTATTTGTATTTTATATGTTCTTGTTGTTGTAGGGACTTAAAAATGGAGTTTTACTTAGGTCATTACTGCAAGGATTACACAGTGCTTTTCAGAACAACTGAAGAAGTATGCACACTTGATCAAGGTAAGCATCTGTGTCATTAAAGGTTTTGTGAACAGTATGGTGAAATTTGCTTGTATTTCGGTTATGTTTGGACTCTATGTTATAAACTCGCTTCTAAACAACATAGAGGACAGCCCAGTTGATGGGGTGTCAGGTCGTGTCACTTGTCTTGTACTCTCGTTCTTGAGGTCCCTTCCTTTCTCTCAGCCTCTCTCTCGCTTTCTCTCTGTGTGTGCGTCTCTGTCTGTGCCACTGACCTGTTGTTCTGTCCGGAAGCTGAGTCCACACCCTTTTCCTTACCACTTTAGTAAATCTTGGATTTGGTCAGTTGTCCACTTTGTTCTGAGAGAGTTTTGGTCTGAGAAAAGATACGGCATATCCTGCTACTTTATTATAACTTCTAGACATAAGCTGTCAAGTCCCATGAGTGGGATAGATTTCCACCTTGACATTCCTGATACGATGATTCTAGTGTGAAGCCATCAAGGTTAACAGCAAGAGTACTAAGCCACATTGACTTCGGTGCCTCCTGATCCCATGTGTTCTCTGTGACCTGTCAACCTCTAGTATCGCCAGGTCCCTAAGCATTCTCTACCGGCAGACCGAAGGATCTTTTGAAAATGTCAATATGATCATGTCTCTTCTGAAAACTGCCAGTGGTCTCCTATGGCCTTTAGAAATGAGTCCCAAATCCTTAGCGTGTCCGTCCAGGCCGTCCATGATCCGACCTTAGCTTCTTTTGCATTGTTGTCTCTGCCTCACCTTTTTTCTGTGGTCACAATTTGAGATCCTCATTGGCATCACACTCTGCCAGCCCAGCTTAGAGCTGTGCCATGCCCTGTATCCCGACGTCTCACTCTGGAGTCAGTGGAAGGCTGGTGTACTTTCCGGCATCGCCCATCTTTCCCCTGTCCTGCTCTCTGCTCCCATCGTTCTTGTTTTTGTTTTCGTGTTTGTTGTTGTTGTTTTGCAATACCATGAAATGCTACAACCTTGTCCACCCTCAGGAGTTTTAAGGATCTCATTCAGTGTGGAAGCTGAGAATTATAAGCAGCAGAATAGTGATGAAGCTAACAGTAGGGACTTGTCTTTCTCACAAAAGAACAAGTCCACAGGTAGGTGGATCCAATATTGAATTCAGCTGCTCAGTGATGTCAGGGTAGGCTCCCAGCATCAACGAGAGGAAAAAAATCCTCTGCTCGCTATTGTGCTTTATATCAGGGAGAAACTTAGTGTCTCAGAAATCAACTATGAAACTCTGGCGTGAACCCTTGGGCAGAACGGGCCAAATTGCAAGGGACATGGGGCAGTTTAGTGTCAAAGTGCTCCTGAAGGAGGTGCCTCAGCCCAGGAGGAGGTGGTGAGGGGAAGGGCAGTGGGGACCTGTCGGATGGAGAACTTCCTGTTTCTACTGTGATCACTAAGGGCCCCGTACATTTCTTCTGTGTGGACTTGTGGAGGAAAGGTGTCCGAAGATTAAGGGATGACTGTTTCACAAAGGTTTCCTAGTGTTTTGAGGACCCAGTCTGATAGGGTCCATATTATCCACATAGAACTGGTTAAACATATATGTTTTTATTGATCTCAGAGAGAGGAAGGGAAGGGGAACAGAGAGAGCAGGGGGTGGGGGTGGGGGCGGTGAGGAGGCTGGGGAAGGGGAGAGAGAAACATCAATGATGAGAGAGCATCATCAGTCCCATAGCCCCTAGCGCGCAACCCCGGTACGGGCCCTGACTGGGAATGAAACGGGGATCTCTTGGTTCTGGGGTCCACGCTCAAGTACTGAGCCACACCAGCCCGGCAGCCACATTATCACTGTAAAATGAAACTTTTTTTTTCAATTCAAATTTAGTAAAACTTAAAATTCACTGAGACATTTAGGTTACTCTTGTTGGATACCTGAGGAGTGTTGGCTTGGTGTATTGACCAGCTGGTTTTCCTTGAAAGCAAATATGAAATGAAAGAAAGGAAATGTGTCTCCCCTCAGAGCAAGAGTACTGCTCACATGAGAACGATGAGCTTTGGATGAGTGGGCCACAGCACTGAATGGATCCCTCTTGCACAGCGTGCCTCCTTTTGAAATACTCACCAGTGGCATTCCTTTGTCCTTTTCTGCTTAGAATTTTCTGACATGGTGGTTTTCATTTTAATTATAGATTGTTCCAGTGGTGGTGTCAGTGAACTATGGCCCCTCGGGTAGAACCAGGGCTGTGTACCTTGTTTCCGTACCGTCCTGTTCCAGTGGAACCATTGCTTCTCCCTAAGCTGAGTTTGACTGGTGAGTTAAATACTGGGCTCATGGAGGAAGGGAAATGATTCAGGAAGTGTTTAGTGGAGGGAGTTGTTTTGAGTTACTCCTGTTGCAACCAAAGCAATGCTCTTGCTATCCCTAGTGATTTTAAGTATGGTTGAGAGCTAGTCTACTGGTTGTTTCTGGCCAAATAGCAAATGCAGCTAAACGGTGAGGGAAGTAGAATGCCCCCCAATAAGTAATTTTTCCTTTCCTGAGACCATTTCAAGATACAAATTGGCACTTGGGAAAGTTTAGAAAGATATGATTTACTCTGGCCAGTGCTGCACGGTGGTGGAGCGTCCGCCTGTGAAGCAGGCAGGAGTGCACAGTTGGTTTGATTCCGGGTCAGGGCACAGGCCCGGGGTGCAGACTGGATCACCAATAGGGGTCGTGAAGGAGGAAACCGATCAATGCTTCTCTCTCATGGTTTACGTTTCTGTCTCGCCCTTTGTCCCGCCCTGAAATCAATCAAAGTGTATTGTTAAAATATATATTGAGTCTAACCCCAGCTGATGGGGCTCATTGGATTGGCATCTCCCCTTGCACTGAAAGTTTCCGGATCAGTTCCCAGGGAGGGCACATGGCAGGGTTTTGTGGTCAATTCCATGTCGGGGGTGTGCAGGTGGCGGGTGGTGCACCTCTCATCTGTGTTCTCTGCCTCTCCCTTCCTCTGTCTACTGTCTATCTATATCTTGGAGGTATGATCCTTGTGTCAACCAGAACCTATACATGAAGCAAAATGAGAAGAAACTGTCACTTCTAGTGTTTCACTACTGACAGTTCACCAGTGTGAACATTCTGGTGTATATATTTCCAGGTTTTATTTCCCCATTTTATCAGTGTATACGTAGTTATCAGAAGAAATTAAATGTTTCAAAACTTATTTTAAAACTGTATTATACAGTGAGCACCTTCCATGTCACCATATATGTGTACGTGTGTGTGTGTGTGTGTGTGTGTGTATGGAATTATGTATATGTACGTGAGAAGACATGGTCTACACGTGTTTTTAATAAACAACCTTATTTATTCAAAAGGAGTATTTAACTTAATGGGAAATAGTCTACATAAATAGGTAGGTACTTTTAGAAATTATCCTTATTTACTATTATAAATGTACAGTTGGGATGTATTCCTCTGAATTATTTAAGATAATCGCCTAGAACTCTTCTGATTGCACGAGAGAAGGCTTCCAGGGCAGCCAGTAGCTGGCTCCATAATGGCTTCAGGTACTGCCTCGAGCCAGGCCTGGCCAGGGCAGGGCCTCTCGTTGGACCAGGCTCTGGCCCCTGAGCGGGCCCTTCCTCTGCCTCCGGAGAGCTCTGGAGCTCTGGTCGTGGACCTGGAGCAGGAGAAAGAGACACATTGACTCACACTCCTGGCTTTCCTGTGACTTAGTGCAGACAGGAAAGATGCCACCGCCTTTAAGGGAACTCCAGCCCATGAGCCTGCCCTCCCCCGATGATCTGCCCAGATGATCATTCCGCCTCACCTTGTTGAGTTGCCTCGGTGGGCTCAAGGTGCTGCAGCGCCAACCATAGATTTTGGGTGTGGCCCACCAGGTTTGGGCAGGGGAATTGACGGGCACCAAGGCCTGCTCTACCTCGAAGCAGGCGGAAGGAAGGGGCTGCCCCAAACCCTGGACGTGGTCCAGCCAGGTCCCCACCATCGCAGCAAAGGCCCTGGGGAGAGGCAGGTGGGCAGCAGATTCTGAGTCCTAGTCTTTCCTTCCAGTCTGCCCTCCCAGGGCACACTTGTTTAGATCTGAGCATCTGTGCAGGTCTCCCAAGACCACCCATGGGAGAGCCCCATGGTAACCCCGGCCCTTGTGTGGCTGTCATGGTTGTAGCAGTTGTGGGATTCAGCTGGTTCAACACGGAGTCTGTGTGAGACTCTTCTTCCCACTGGCAGCTCACCTGAAGGTCCAGTGCACTGCCCACCCCCACCCTCCAGGCCCTGGGCATCTGGGCTGAGGACTGAGACAGGCTTGTGAGCAGCCTGCTCACCACAGTCCTGTTCTGAGCCTGGCCACCGTGGTCAGGGGAGATGGATATGAAGAGGGGCAGGCAGAGCTGGGTGGGTTTGTGGTGGGGAGGGGACTGTGAGGGACCACTCAGCACAGCGTCCCCTCTGGGTCTACAAGGCCCGGGACCCCACCCACTGTCGTCTTTGACTCCTGTCCTCCTGGAATAGAAGACTCCAGAGCCCAGGCCTTTCTTGGGAATCAGATGATGTATAAGATTAAGGTTCTTCCAGGCACTCTCCACCCCCCAGCCACCACAGTCCCCACGATGCTGACTCTGAGGGCCCTCCTTCTGGACCCGGAGACCACTCACTTTATGACTTGGTCCTGCGATGT
Organism: Myotis nattereri; assembly: GCF_964212035.1. Lineage (NCBI taxonomy): Eukaryota > Metazoa > Chordata > Mammalia > Chiroptera > Vespertilionidae > Myotis > Myotis nattereri. Next base: position 6,867,414 of record NC_138085.1, on the reverse strand, counting down.
GTCAGCCCGGTCATTCTAAACAGGTGTGCATCCAGATGGAAAAATCACTCTGATCGCATCAGCCCTGATGGATGGTGGACACGAGCTGTGAATCATGGACAGCGTGACTGCTGGACCCAATGCCCAGAACTGAGGCCCAGGGATTGTGTCTGCTTCATTCCTTGAGTCAGGCTAAGTGTCTCCAAAAGTGCATGCACATTGTCGAGTAAAGAAACTCCAACCAGAAGCATGCCACATCTGAGTGGACCTGGGCCCCTGCTCTCCCCAGAAATCCCCAGTGTGGTTACACCAGGGACCAGGACCGGCTAGGTGAAATCTCACACTGCTTAGCAGGTTGCTTTGCATGTGCTTTTCCAACCTCTGATGCCACAGGCCACTGATGGGTGTGTCAGAGTTCTTTCCGTGGGACAGAGTGAAAGAATTGCCAACAACAACTGCCGCACATCCAGCTACCCTGTCTGCAGAGCCAGGGAGCAGGTGAGACCTGCCCTGGCTTGTCCCCACAGCAGTGCTATGAGGTTTCCCCCCCAGCAGCCCACTTTTCAGAGGAGCATCCTGAGACTCGGGAAGATGTGGTGACATTTTCATGCCTCACAGCTAGCAGTGGGCAGAGTCACGAGTGTATGCTCACCTAGATAGAAGCTCGTCCAGGAACCGTTGGGCTCTGCAGAAGGCCAGCGTGGAGATGTGGGGGTGATTCCCCCCGGGAAAGCTGGTACCATGGCCATGGCAAGATGAGGGACAGGACACAGTTCACACGACATTTCTCTCTCTGATATTGCTACAAATATGTGAGGAGCGTGTCTTTACCGTCCCATGTAGCTGGACAGGGGCGGGGGGTCCTCATTTCTTTGTCTTGGGCCAGTGGGACACTAGGGAGAGTCCTGGGAGGGTATGTGTGGAGTCCCCAGATTTGAGTGTGGGTTCTGGGCACTGCCAGGTTGTGTTGGGGTTTTGGGTGTAGAGACCCTCGAGGCCAGCTCTCACCTCAGAGAGGCACTGGTCTGTGTCGTCAGCCTGGTGCACCTGCACCCTGACCCCGTAGGTGGTGTAGTCGGGTCCATGAGCCAGCACCTCAATGATGTCTTCCTTGGAGCTCTGCAAAGACAGAGTGGGTACTGAGCCAGGAGGCATCAGGAACCTTCCACCCAATCTGTGGTCCTGTGTCATGGCAGACCTAGCCTATGAGGACAGTGAGGATGTACCTGGCAGCCCTGCTGAGCTTGCAAGAATCGATTTGTGTCAAGCTGTAGCCACAGTGAAAGCCTGAATGACTGAGGAAAACTCTGTCCTTGTTGGGATGATATGGAGTTGGGTTAGGCCACAGCTCCTGAGCTGGCCGCACTGCAATGGTTTGTCGTCCTCTGTGAGGTGATAGGTTGCAGAGAAAAGTAATCAAGCCCTTTATCCCTTCCTACACCCCTAACCCCCACCCCTGCTTCCCCCTACCCTATTTTTTTTCAATACACAGCAAGGCTTGGAGAAGGTCTACAAGGACAGTCGGGCTGGGGCTGGTCCACAGGATAGTTTGGGCAGGGATTTCATCAGTTGAAAGGAGCATGAGGCAAAGACAGCAACAGATGCTTTCTCTCTGATCCCAAGAACACAGGAAGAAAGACTGCTTTTCTCCCCTACCAGGGAGCTGGTCGGGAGGATTGAAGGTAAAGATCACTTTGGGAGTGGGCCTGTGAGAACTTTGAGGCCCCAGATTTGAGTCTGACTTCTGGGCCCACCCCAGTCACATCAGGGTTCTGGGTGTGGGCCAGCGCTCACCTCAGTTTGGCACTGGACGGTTTCCCTGTCCTGACGCACTTGTCCTTTGTACCCGTTGAGGGCATAAGTGAACCTGTCAGCCAGCTCCTTGACGCTGCCCTTGTTGGAGCTCTGCAAAGACAGAGCCCCTACCGGGCCAGGAGGCATCAGGGGCCCCGGACATTACCAGTGGGGAAGATGCCCACCACCCATTCTGCTCCCCAGATCAGGCAGAGAGGGGCATCTGCAAAGACCTCTAGGCAGGGAGTGAAGTTGATGACCCCTTGGGCACCCCTGCGATTTAACAAGTGGGTAGCAGAGCTCTGACCCCAGCACTCAAATTCCCTTCCTGTGAGCCATGACCTGGGCAGTGAACAAGATACACCCTCCAACACCCTCCAGGCTTCTGACACTTACCAACCTGCTCCTTAGCCCAGGTTGAGCATCCCTCATCCCCTGCTTTCTTCCCCTCACCATCCCGGGCGCACACACACACACACACACACACTCCTGGGATGAGGGGTAAGAGGTGTGGGGCTCCCCACGTGTGACCCCCAGTTGGCGCCCAAGTGTGAGCTGAAAGGGCCTGCCCTTGGTTACCTGTGTGTGCCTCCTGCCAGAGGGCGAGGGGTAATGTTGGTGGCGCTTGCGCCTGTTTCCCCAGCAACAGAAACATCTCTCGCCCTGGGGTTTCTTCTTGCCAGAGCTTCGGAAGAACGGGAAGCAACAGAGAGACATCCTGGTCTCCTGACCTTCTGCACTCAAGTGAGCTGGAAAGACAGTTGTCTCTAGAACAGGGGTGGGCAAACTTTTTGACTTGAGGGCCACAATGGGTTCTTGGCAGGCTGTAAGAAAAGCATGGATGGAGTGTTTGTGTGAACTAATGTAAATTCCAAGTAAACATCATTCAATAAAAGGGTGCAGTCTTTTTTTTTTTCAGTTTTATTATTTCCAAAGGGCCAAATCTAGCCCGCGGGCCATAGTTTGCCCATGGCTGTCCCAGGTGCTGGGACTTGGAGTGTCCCATGGGGTAGTGGCTGTTGTGGGTGGGAAGGGCTCATTCCAAGGGTGAACTTGGGCTTGTCAGGTATTTAAAACGCTTGGAGGATTGGGGTTCCCCTGGGCCTTGCTCTCTGGGGGCAGCCAAGGAGTCACTTTCCCGAAGAATGGGACTTGGGCAGCCCCTGGTTCCTGGGAGAAACCAGGAGAGTGGAGAGGCTCCATCAAGTCGCCACCTGGGACCAAGAGCCCCAGTGAGAGACCAATAGCCCCAGTGTGGGTGCCTTCCCTGTGCAGGGCTGGTCCCCTGTCATTGTGGGGCAGGTTGCATGTGCTCCCTGGACCTGGAGGAGTGGTGGCTGCTGAGCTGACAGGAGGCAGCTGGGGACAGAGTTCCAGCCAGACCCCAGCAGGGCCCCCTGTCTATTAAGCCAGGCAGTGAGGGGTCCTGCTTCTCTGGGGCTTGTGTCTCAAGCCAGGGGACAAGACAGATCTGTAGTCCCCAGAAAGTTAACTACCTGGCCAAATAGGGTGTGTGTGTGGGGCAGGGGGGGTGAGCAGGGGAAGTTGGAGAATCGAGCTGAGGGAAGGGAATGGGCAGGGGCAGAGCTTATTCCAGGCCTAGGAATATGTGTCTTGGAGGGTAGTCACCACGTGAGCCCATATACAACTTGGTTTTTATTCAGCAGTGGCTTCAGTGCAAGGATGATGATTAAATTGTGGTTGGTTGGGTGGTTGGGTGGTTGGTTGGTTGGTTGGGTGGGTGGGAGGTTGTTTGGTTTGGTCTCAGAAGAAATAAGAGGTAGAGACAATCGTCAGTCTTTACTTAGAGCCCAGCAGTGGCCGGACTGGGTCTTGGCTGGTAGGGCCTGTCCTTCTCAGGCTTGGAGTTTGGAAGTGTTCTGAGAGAGATGGCAGCACTTCTCCCACCTGTGAGCTGAGGCTGGCATCCGTGCTGCCTAGAGGCTGGCTGTGCAAGGGGCTTAGTGGCAGGAATGATTCACACACAGCTCCCTTCCTCACTGGGGAGAACAGGTGACGTGTGGCTCTCAGTCCTTGCACTAAACTAATGTCAGGATGGGGCAGACCCTACATGGAAGTATTTCAGCTTCACAAACCATTTGAGTGAGTTAAATAACAACTCTTATGTTTTTTTAATTTTTAAGGCAGAAAATACAGCCACATTTTAATTTGATGTTTACAGGAGTTTATTTTTACAGCCCCAAAATTGGCTTCAGCTGAAGTTTTCCATACCTGGGAAGTTACTTGTTGAATTTTGATAAAAGTGACATATGGTGCTCAACACATCTGTATTTTCTGAGCCTTTTCACACCAATACAAGGAATATGCAATTGATGTTTTAAAAAGATAATGCTAAATTTACTAATTTGGGTTATAGTACAGTTACTAAGAAATGTTTAATAGTATCTACCAAAATGTTATAGGATAAGGTTTATAGAGATTGTATATTTTTGAAATGAGTAGTATTATAAAACTGTGTTTACATTTTTGTGAAGTTTTGTACCACAAAGTTTAAAACAAGGAAAAGTTTATTATTGCTGAGATATTTAGGAACATTGTAGAAATCTGAACCTACAATTATTTTTTGAAGCATTTGTAGAAACCTTATTTAAGAGGTCTAATTTTACCCTCATCCTATAGATGCAGCCTGGAGACCCAGAAAGGGTAAGTGAAATCCCCAAGACCACAAGCTATTAATAGCAGAGATCAAATGAGAACCCAGGGCAAGTGCTCATTCTATTTTTCCTGTCAGCCTCTGTAGACCCAGTTGAGGTTAGAACCATAGAGCTGTGACTTAGGAGATCTGAATCCTTTAAAAATCTTTTCTGTATACATATGTTTCTCTTAGGAGTCTTGATAGTATTATTTAATTACTAGAGTCCCAGTGCATGAATTGGTGCACATTGAAAGGAAATTAATTAGAAGAAATATTGTAAGATCACTATTTGCCCTTTCTCAATAATAGAAGTGTATACCAAATTCACGATCAACCATGACAGATGGAAACACATGCAACTGGCGCCAGTGAGATAGATAGATAGATGGATAGATAGATAGATAGATATAGATATAGATATAGATATAGATAGAGATATAGATATAGATAGAGATATAGATATAGATATATAGATACTTGCTTACTTAGACCTGCTTTCTGATTAGGTAAACTTTTTCCAGCTTGGTGAAGTGCCCCAATTTCTTTTTCAGGATATTGACAGCAAAACAGCATAAATACCAATATGAAAGCAGATTATTATTGTGGATCATGCAGAGATAACAAAGGGAGAAATATTTAACTATAGCCCCGTTTGACTCTATTCCGTGCAGTGAGAAAACCTGAAGTCATGTTCAGGCTCTACCATTTCTTGCTTCTTTTCAGTTGGGTCAATTTTTAAAACATTCTAAATCTCCATTTTCTGGCTAATGAAATGAAAACAGGATTCTACCGAGTCTCCTCTCTACCTATTCCAGGACTTCAGTGAGGATCAAATGAGATGAGGCACATGAAAACACTTCAAAGACATTTGGTTAAAGTGTAAAATGTTTGCACCTGGCTATAAAGCAAGTGGGTGAAGAAACTCCAAGGAGGCTAGTCGCTAGGGAGAGGAAGCCTGGCATTACTATGTGACATCATTACCTGGTGCCCACAGCCACCATTTCTGTGCTGGGCTGGCCTGTGGGCTTTGTGCCATGGGTTCGTGGCGGGGCCCGTGTCCCACTTGGGACAAGCGGAGTGTTGCTTGTGGACTCTGGGTGCGCAGTGCCCTTCCTCTGTAAAGGGCCAGTTCAGGTCACAGCAGCTCCAGTATTGAACGTCTGCCCCTGGTGGTCAGTGCTCTTCATAGTGAGTGGTCAGGTGGTGGAATCCTTAGCACATTAGCCTTTTATATATATGGATTTGCAATAAGAACGGCAAAAACCGTTTTTAAAAAAGTTACTGTGGCTCATGTCTGAAGTTTATCAAATCTGAAACCTTACTGTAGATATCAGCCTTCTAATGAGGAATTCTTCAAATACAGCCTGAGCTGTGGACCCTGAGGCATCCTGCCTAAGAGCCTCTCTTCAGGGTTGCTGACCCGTCCCATCCCCTACCGTGCCTCTAACCCCTACCCATTATTTTTTCCAAGCAGACCCAGCATCCCCAAATCCCAGTGTTCTCATTCAGGAGCTGTTGGAGTGCAAGAATGCATTTTAAAGGATATTTCACAACCCAAAGCACTTTTTAAGCTTCTCAAAGATAAGTGGATGGTCACTGAACATGGATGCAAAATGCGTTTTACACCAAAAAAAGTTACTTAAATGTGTTTTAGAAGATTTTTTTCATTATCAAAATAATATAGGATCATTAGAATTTTAAAAAGAATAGTATAAAGGAAATCACTTCTTTCCACTATCCAAGGTTAACGACTGTCAACATTTCAAAGTATTTCCTTTTGTCTTTCGTACATTTATATATCTAGATACCTTTTTGAGGTGATACTATTAATTCATTTATATTAATATATGTTGTATTGACTTCAGAGAGGAAAGGAGAGGGAGAGAGAGAGGTAGTAGTAATATGAATGATGAGAACGAATCATTCATCACCTGCATCCTACATGCCCCCTACTAAGGATGGAGCCCCACGTACTCTGACAGGGACTCCATGTATGACCTCCTGGTTCATAGATCAAGGCTCAACCAGTGAGCACGCCTCCAGGGCAAGATGATACTATTTGTTATGTGTGTATCCTGATGTGTTTTCTCTTAGTTATGGTGTTTTCATTCCACTGCATCTATAACCACTTTTTTCCCGTTTATGAAGGCACTGTTTATTTTTCCCAGCTGTATTGAGAAATAATCAATATACACCACTGTATAAGTTTAAGGCAGACAAAAGGATGGTTTGATTTGCCTACATTGTGAAATGACTACCACAGTGGGTTCAGCTAACATGTACTGAAGATGTGACAAACCAAAATTGAAATCTCTAATGTAATTTGGGTTATTTTTTTCTTCAAAGTCAAATCTACAATTGTTACTATTGCAAAAAGGAGCTTGTACTTGGAATTAAAGTTCAGGGTGTGGTGGGTCTGCAGGCTGGGGCTCTACTGCCCTGGCCCCTTGCACTTGAGCCCTGTGCCTGTTCACATGCAGATCCTTTCTCCTTCCAGACTTCACATGAGGCTGGTGATGGATGTGCTGCCCCTGCTGGACGGGTTCCACAGTCTGTCTTCCCACCACGGAGTGTCAGAGGTGAGAGCCCCCTGTGTAAGGCTGTGGAGCATATGAAGTTCAGAGTCACTTGTGTCTCAGCAGCTCTGGGGGTGACCTCAGCATCAGCATGCGCAGAGCCTATGCTGGCCTCCAGGGTGTGCTCTGTGCAGGTCCATCTCACCCACAGCTCCTCTCTCCCTGGATTTCAGCCACCTTCCTTGTCCTTCTGCTAGAAGCTCTGGTTCTCTCAGAACCTTACACTCCTCTCCACCCATGAGCTGTGTGGCAGCTTCATATAACAGGATGGTTTTCAGGGAAAACTGGCTAGAGAAAAAGAAGAAAAATAATCAGGAGTCACCACAATACTTTGGAGTCCAGGGCCCTGCCAGGAGAGAAGGGGGAAGGGTCCAGGGCAGCCGCCACTCTGGCTCCAACAGGCCCCTGGTCCAGTCCTCTCTGAGTCATTCCCGTCCTGCGCACAGAGCAGTGCTAAGACTCACTGCCTTCAAGACAAATCAGCTCACCACCGTGCTGGTCACTGGTCAGGTTCTCAATTCTCTCCCCACTCAGCCCACTGCTGCTCTCTCTGGAGTCCGCAGATACTATTCTCTCTGAGACCATGGTTGACATCATTGGGTGGACAGCTGGCCATTGGTCTGCTCCGTCTCGATGGCTCCAGAATGATGTGTTTCCTTCTTTTGAGAAGAAGAAAAAAGAGCAAGAATATGGGTCTGGACAGCAAGTAGCCTTTCTGTAGAAATGCATGGACAGTGCGTTTTTTACTCTTAGTACTTTGAAGTGCTATGTGGATTGGCACGAGGTACTTTTATTTTATTATTCTTTCTGGATGTTCTTCCTGAAGGTGACTGAGTTGGCTGGCTGCACAGGTAAAGGAACAAGAGGGTGAGTGTGCTGCCCTGTGTGCCAAGTAGCAAGGAGTTTGTGCTGTTCTGCATTTCTGAGCCTCTCTCACCATGTGAATCAGCTCTGCCCAGAGGCAAGGATAGCCATGAGTGGCTGCTCCCAGGCCATCCTGACACCACTCGTCTGTCCGACCTCTACACCATTGAGCTGTGCTCATTGCCAGCTAAGTCCACAAGCCAGGGGAGCCCTGGAGCCCTGAGTCACTGCGTGCAGAGCATGAGCATTGGTGGCTCCCTGGCCCACATCATGGACCAAAAAGAGCAAGATTTTATGGGGTACAGACACTGAAAAGGCCTTCATGACAGCCCTACATTATTACCCTAATGGTACAGGTTTGGATGGACAATGACAAACTCCCTACTTGACCACAGAGTAAAGTACCAAACCTTTAATGAGTGACACTCCGTCTCTCATCTACATTTCACCCCTTAAAATAGGGATGTGTTGATTTCATCCACCAGCATTACTTCTTCCATCTCGCATTCACGTTGACAGGAAAATTGGAGCCATCTATGGAAGGAGAGAGCATATGAAGACAGGGTATTATTTTTAGTTGATTTTGAGCACCACTCTGTTGAGTACAAAGAGAAAAATTATTTATCTTTCCTGACCTTTAACAGGGCATAGGTATCTTTTCCACAGTTGAGATCTGTAGATGATTAAAAGGCACCTGCTTCCAAGGACAATGCTGCCTTCCTTCATCCTTGTCCTTGGGTTGCGTCACTCCTGGGCCCTGGGCCCAGGTCCCAACCAAGACACCGAGAAGTGAATCTGCTCTGTTGATGAGACCCTGGCCCAGCATTCCTGGAATGGCACAAAAGGCCCATCCTTGTCACTTGGTGGATGTGGTTTAATGAAGCAGAGGGTCACTGTGGGAGATTTGCTCTACCTGCGTTGTGTTTTGTGATATGGTTAAAAGGTTTGAAGCTCCTTTAAAAAACCAGGTGGCACAGTGAAGGAGCTGTTGCCCAGAGTGATTGCATTAGAGGTGGCTGAGACACAGCAGCTGTATTAAAAGCTGTGGAAGCTTCATGATGGGATGAGAACTTAGCTGTGTAGGTGACTGGTCTGGATGGTGGCCTTCAATCCCACTGACCACCAGTTCCTGTGGGCAATTCCTTATCCTCAGCCCTGACCACAACTGGACCTGCTGGACCAGATTCCCTGGGGCAAGACCGCCAAATCTGGTTGTCGCCCCTTTTAGTTTTTAACCTGTTAAAAATATAATTGTAGATTCCATTATTTATAAGAGATAATGCAGAGGTAGCCCATGGAATCTGACCTGGTTTCCCTCAATAATATCTTATAAAAATCTCACAACCAGGATATTGACAGTGACCCAACCGCCCATGTAGGGCCGATAGAAAACAGCTCTACCTGATTCTCCCACACCCAGGACAGAGCCTTCTATTTTTTTTTTTTTTTGGTATATTATTATCACAGTAATATATACACAATGAAATTTACCATTTTAACTATTTTTCAGAGCACAGTCCAGTGGTGGTAAGTGGTCCTTAACACAACTTAACAATCATATTGTTGTGCTGCCCTTACCACCATCGGCTCCATCACTGTTCTCATCTTCTCCAACTGAAGCTCTGTCCCCACTAAACAGCAACTCTGCATCCACTCCCCCATTACTGGTACCCTCCATCTTACCTGTATGACTCTGATGGCTCTAGGGACCTCATGTGAGTGGGATCACACACTATTTGTCCTTTTGTGACTGGCTTATTTCATTGAGCATCATGTCTTCAGGGTCCATCCAGGTTGTAGCATGTGCCACAATGGCCTCTTTTTCTAAATTGAATATATTGGGGTGAGATTGGTAATGAAATCATGTAGCTTTCAGGTATACAGTTCTGTAATACATCACCTGTATGTTGAATATGTGTCTCACCGCCCTCCCCTCTTACCCCAGGTCAGGTCTCCTTCCATCACAATTTATCCTTCCTAAACCCTCTTCTACACACATCCCTCTCTCTCTGATAATCACAAACTGTTGTCTGTGTCTATAGGTCTTTTCTTTGCTTAATCCCTTCACTTTTCCCCTAGTCCCCCAACCTCCTCCCCTCTGACAGTATTCAGTCAGGTTTCTGCACCTATGAGTCTGTTTCTATTTTGATTGTAGTTTATTTTGTTCATTAGATTCCACATATAAGTGAAACCGTAAGGAACTTGTATTTCTCTGACTGGCTTACTTCACTTCACTTAGCATAATACTCACCGGCTCCATCCATGCTGTTGTAAAAGGTAAGATTTCCTTCATTTCCTTTTTGCGTGTGTGGGTGAGTCGTATTCTGTTGTGTTAATGTACCACAGCCTTTTCTCCACTTATCTGCTGCTGGGCACTTGGGCTGCTGTGAAATCTTCGCTATTGTAAGTAATGCTGCAGTGAACATAGCATTGCATATATCCTTTCTGATCAGTGTTTCAGTTTTCTGCAGATATATTCTCAGAAGTGGAAATGTTAGGTCATAAAGCAGTTCTATTTTTAATTTTTGAGGTAACTTCATACTACTTTCCACAGTGGTTGCACCAATCTGCATTCCCCCCAACAGTGCACGAGAGTTCTCTTTTCTCCACATATTCACCAGCACTTGATGTTTATTGATTTATTGATGATAGCCATTCTGACAGATGTGAGGTGATACCTCACTGTGATTTTAATTTCCATTTCTGTAATGATTAGTGATGCTCAGCATCTTTTCATTTGTGTAATAATCATCTGCAGATCCTAGCTGGAGAAGTGTCTGTTTAGGTTCTTTGCTCTTTTTTAAATTGGATTGTTTAATTTTGTTATGATGTTGAGTTTTTTAAGTTCTTCATGAATTTTGGGTATTAAACCCTTATCAGATGTATCATTGGCAAATATGTTCTCCCCTTCATTGGGTTGTCTTTTCATTTTGTTGGTGGTTTCCTTTGCTGTGCAACAACTTTTTAGATGGATGTAGTCCCATTTGTTTTTCTTTTGCTTCTGTTGCCCAAATAGATATATCAGAATGAAAAATATTTCTATGAAAATTTATTGCCTTTATTTTCTTCTAGAATTTTTACGGTTTCAAATCTCACTTTCAAGTCTTTAATCCAGTCTGCGTTTATTCTTCAATATGGTGTAAGAAGGTAGTCTGCATTCATTGATTTTTCTACTTATGTGTCCAATTTTCCCAATAGCATTTATTGAGTGGACTATCTTTACCACATTGTATATTCTTGTGTCCTTTGTCAAATATTAATTGACCATAAATGTATGGGTTTATTTCTGGACTTTTTGTTCTGTTCCACAGATCTTTATGTCTGTTTTATTCCAGTACCATACTATATTTATTACTATGGCCTTGTAGTATAGTTTGTTATCAGGTAGCATGATTCCTCCCACTTTGTTCTTCTTTCTCAAGATTACTCTGGCTATTGGTTTGGTTTTATTTTGTTTGTTTTGTGTGTGTGTGCGTGTGTGTGTGTGTGTGTGTGTGTGTGTGTGAGCGTGTGTGTTGGGTTTCCTGGTGGTGGTTTTTGTGGGTTTTTTTTTTGTACTTCCATATAGATTTTTGTGATATTTGTTGTAGCTCTCTGAATTACGTCATTGGACATTTGAACGTTGTTAATTCTTCCTATCTTTGAACACCATATGTACTTTTATTAATTTGTATCTTCTTCAACTTCTTCCTGTCTTTCTTCCTTTCTTTCACTTTATTCTTTCTTCCCCTTCCTTCTTCCTGTCTTTCTTCCTTTCTTTCTTTCTTTCTTTCTTTCTTTCTTTCTTCCTTCCTTCCTTCCTTCCTTCCTTCCTTCCTTCCTTCCTTCCTTTCTTTCTTTCTTTCTTTCTTTCTTTCTTTCTTTCTTTCTTTCTTTCTTTCTTTCTCTTTCTTTCTTTCTTTCTTTCTTTCTTTCTTTCTTTCTTTCTTTCTTTCTTCCTTCCTTCCTTCCTTCCTTCCTTCCTTCCTTCCTTCCTTTCTTTCTTTCTTCCTTCCTTCCTTCCTTCCTTCCTTCCTTTCTTTCTTCCTTCCTTCCTTCCTTCCTTCCTTCCTTCCTTCCTTCCTTCCTTCCTTCCTTCCTTCCTTCCTTCTTTCTTCATGATCTTTATTATGTTCAGGAGAATTCCCTCTATTCACCTCAACAGGTGGCAGGGGTGAACCTGCATCCAGGTACATGCCTTTGACTGGGAATCAAACGCATGATTCTTTATTGTGGTCAAATAAATATAAGATTTAGAGTTTTAACCACATTTAAGTATACATCAAGTATATTGACATGCAATTCTCACCACCATGTATCCCCAAATTTTTATTTATTTATTCATTTTTGCTTTTCATTGCTTTTATCTCTGTTAATAAATTTATTGGGGCAGGGTGGTTTTAGGTGTGTACAATTCAGTAATAGATCACTTGTAGGTCAGTTTTTTCTAATTGACTTCTAGTTTTATACAGTTATGATCAGAAAAGATTCTTGATATGATTTCAATCTTCTTAAATTTACTGAGACTGTTTTTGTGCCCTAATATGTGACCTATCTAGATAATGTTGCACGTCCACTTAAAAAGAATGTATATTCTACTGCTTCAGGGTGAAATGCTCTGAAGATACCAATTAAATCCATTTGATCTATTGTGTTATTTCTGTCCACTCTTTTTTTTTTTTTTAAAGACTAGGTGTGAGGCCGCCCTGTGCAAGGGTGAGGCAGCGCCCAAGTCTTCCCCCCCCGCCTTCTCCCTCCCCCCCCAGCCCCTGCCCATCACCCTCCCCCCCCAGCCTCTGCCCATCTCCCTCCGCCCCCACCCACAGGGGCCCCAGCCCAGGAGGAGGTCAGGGCTCAAGTCTCCCCCCCGCCTTCTCCCTCCCCCCCCAGCCCCCGCCCAACTCCCTCCCCCCCCAGCCACCGCCCATCTCCCTCCACCCCCACCCGCAGGGGCCCCAGCCCAGGGGAGCCAGGGGAGCATGTCACATGCTAGGGCAAAGGGAACGCTTCACTGATTTCACTGTCACCCTTGCGCAGGGGCCACCCTAATCTCCTCTGTATCATTCCAGCTTTACTATATGTGCTGTTGCTGCGGCAGAGTCCAGCACCAGGCCACTCTTTGCTTCTTGATTTTCTGTGCGGAAGATCCAGCCATTGATGCCAGTGGGATGTTCAAATCCCCTACCACGTCTGTATTATTGTTGAACTCTCCATTTATGTACATCAGGTTTTGATTTACACATTTACTTGCTCTTATGTTGAAGAAATACATGTTTGCAAGGGTTATATCCTCTTGTTGGATTGCTCTCTTTATCATTCTGTGGTGTCCATTCTTATCGCTCAATACAGCCTTTGTTTTAAAGTCTATTTTGTCAGCTATAGGTTTACCTCCCCAGCTTATTTTTCATTTGTATTTGCATGAAATACCCCTTTTGCCATCCCCTTGCTTTTTGTCTGTATATCTTTCATTCTGAGGTAGGTCTCTTGTTGACTGCATATATATGGTTCTTGATTTCTTATCGATTCAGCTACCATGTCTTTTAATTGCAGCAGTCAAGCCACTTACATTTAAAGTGATTGTTTGTAGATATGTTTTATTCTTTTAACTCTGTTTCCCTTTTATTCCTTCTTGATAGTTCTTATACTAATGGTTTGGTGGTAACACACTTGTTTTGCTGTTTCTTGTCTGGGAAGCTCTTTATTTCTCCATCAATTTTAAATGACAGCCTTGCTGGGTAAAGTAGTCTCGGTTGAAGGTCCTAGCTTGTCATTATTTTGAATATTTTGTGCCAATCCCTACTGGCCTGGTATGTTTTTGTAGAGAAATAAGCTGACAATCTTATGGGAGCTCCCTTGTAGGTAACTGACCATCTTTCTTTTGTTGCTTTTAAGATGTCCTGTCTTTAATCTTTGTCATTTTCATGATGATGTGTCCTGGTGTCAAGCCTTTTTGGGTTCATCTTGTTTGGGACTCTGTGCTTCCTGGACGTGTGTCTCTTCCTTCACCAGGTTAGGGAAGTGTTCGGTCATTATTTCTTTTAATATGGTGTAGTCCCTTAACCTTTCTTTTGTCCTTGTACTCCTATAATGTGGATGTTGTTAATGTTTCATGTTGTCCCAAAAGTCCCCTAAACAGTCCTCATTTTTAAAAGTTCTTTTTTTCTTTTTGCTGCTTTTGTCTTCTGTGACCCTGTCTTCCAAATCACTCATTTGATTCTCTCCTTAATCAAATTATTTATTTTCTCTAGTGTATTCTTCATTTCAAAGATTTTACTCTTTATTTCTGACTGGATCTTTTATATGGCTTAAATGTTCTTTTTCATGCCTACTATCAGTTTTCAAGTTCCCACTGATTTCATCCATTCTTCACCTAACTTCAATTAACTATCTGGAATATTGCTTGCCTCACTTTGTTTAGCATTTTTTCTGGATGTGTCCCCTGTTCTTAAATTTGGGGCATGTTTCTTTGCATTTTGGCTGCCTCTGTGTGTTTGTTTCTTTGTGTTAGAATCCAGGTCTTGGTAGTGTGGTTTCGTGTAGTAGGAGTCCTGTGGAACCCAGTGGCAATTTCTTCTTGATCATCTGAGTTGAGTGCTCCAGGGATGTCCCGTGTGTGTTATGTGAACCTTCCTGTGGCAGTTGATTCTTGATGGCTGTTGGCCCATTCATGTACTGATTCGATGCTCAGGCTAGTTGGCTGTGACCACCGTGTACCCTGCCTACAGTGTAGTGTATGAGCTGCTGACAGGTGTTGACCACGTGGAGCGCAATTTATCTCAGCGGGGTCTGGTGCCTGCCTAGATCTCTCTTTGGATATGCCGCTTCTGAGGCTAATTGTATCCTTCTCTGATGTGCTCTGAAGCTGGCTATCGGCTTGTTGGTCCTGGGGCTTCCTGGGAGGGACTCTGGTGCCGAACAATGTCAGATGCTTGATGTGACTCTCCCAGGGCAATCTATTTGCATCTACAAAGCAATTCACAATTTGTGACAGCCTCTGCTGAGGCCCAGTGAGCACAGGAAGGTCCAAGCAGGGCACCAAAGCTGGCTTTGACTAGCATTGAGCCTGGGGACAGTCAGCAAAAGTCCCAGAGCACACCATGTTCTGCCTCCCTGTCTGCCTCCATCTGCCGGGTGCCTGTTTCTCTCAGTTAATGAAAGAGTCTCTGGAAGCACTCAAGTTGCATGAGGTAGGTTCTCAGGGAGAACCCAGGTAGAGGTGAGTGGTGTTCCCCAGATGGATACAGGTTCAAGCTCAGTGTCATTGTTGGGTCTGAGGCCACTCAGCAAATGTCCCAGGGTATACCACGTCCAGCTGCCACCCGCTGGGTCCTCACACATCTTTGAGCAGTGTACAGAAGACACAGACCTGGCATTGTTTGTAGGAGGAGAATGAAAAATCAAAAGAGGCTGCTTCCCAGGATTGAAGATGTCTGGAATCTGTAGTCTGAGATCAGCCGTGTGAGCTTAAGGGCTTTGCAGAGGGTCTGTGGATTCTCAAAAGCCAGAGAGCTGCTTCCTGTTGTAGATGATCCATGGATCCCCTGGGATGCCACAGGGGAGCGAGAGCATGGTGGGATCATGCAGGTGCAATCCAGCCATCACGTAGTGAAAAGTAGAGTCCCCTCATGGGTGGCTGATTTCAGCAGATTCATCCCTCCATTTCTGTCCTAGGAGAACTAGAGCTCTCTCCAGACTTCCGACCACATGCATGCTCACTGGCTTCCCGGGCAGCACTGTCCCTGCCTTCTTTCCTCAAGGCTGGGCGAGCCAGGCTGGCTGGAGTGTAGGGAAGGGAGGATAGAGGTCCGTTTGGAGGGTTGAAATGCTGTGAGAACTTTTAAGGTTTAAATTGATTTTCTCTGTGTCTGCTCCCACACTACAACTAAGCAGCCAAAGTGATGCTTAGCTCACTCTCAAGGAAGCACAGTTCTGCCCTGCACCAGTGCCACACATCACCAGAGCAGTGAAGGGAGCTACTGGAGGAAGAAGACAGGGCATTCCTCTCCCAGCAGTGTAACACCCTCACAGGCATGATTCTGTCTGGAGAGCTGACCCCTGCTGGAGCGCTTAAGGCTTTTAGGCACAGAGTGTAATGATCTGATTTATATTTTTTAAAGATCACTCTGATTTGCATTTGCATTTTTATTAAAAATTACTTCTTTAATTTTTTTTTCAATTAGGGATGACATTCAATATTAGTTTCAAGTGTACAAAATAGTGGTTAGACATTTATATAACATATAAAAGCATCTCCTGATAAGTGTAGCATGGGATATCTTTGAAAAGGGTATTAATCCTATTCACGAGGGCTCCACCCTCATAACCTAATCAAACTCAAAAGACCCACCTTTTATTTATTTTTTATCAACCTTATTTGGGTGACATTCATTAATAAAATTGCATAGGTCAGGTGTGCAATTCTCTAATGCATCATTTGTATATCGCATTGTGTGCTCACTGGCTTCAGGTCAAGTCTCCTTCCATCACCATTTATCCCCCCTATGCCCTCTTCTCCCTCCCCTACCTGTCACCCACCAACCTTAGCCCCTACTCCCCACACGCCACCCCCACCCGCCACCCCACACCCCACACCCCCAGCCCCGACCTGCCTCACCACATCCCCAACGCACAGCCCCCATCTGCCACCCCCAACTCCCCTCCCGCCAGCTCTCATCCCCCAACACTACCCCTCACCCCCACCTCCCACTCTTACCCCCAACCCTACTCCCCACTGGACCCCCATCACGTACCCCACACCCCACACCTCCCATCCTCCACCCCCAACTTCCCAGCCCCCACCCCCCACCCCCCTTCCCCTGCTTGTGATTTGACATTTGAAATGATATTTGAGATGTGTCTTGAGAGCACGGGTCGGATTTAGACAGATGAAGAAGGTGAGAATATGCTTCAGGTACAGAGAGTGGACATTCGGCCTGGAGGCAGGAGAGATGAACACTGGACAGACCAGAGCATATGCCCCTCAGATGCCTGTGAGTGAGGGGTCAGGGCAGGGAAACAGAAGACCCTGCATGGGGGGAAAGGGTAGAGGGATAAGCGGACCAACCACAGAGTGGTCAGAGCAGGAGAGACAGCAGCCCCTCCATGGGAAGGCAGGGCAGCAGGGTCAGGGGACCGGGGGAGGGGCCGATGGACAGGTATGAGAGGGAATGCTGCCAAGGGGCAGGGCTGGGGGCAAGGGCTCCACAATGGGGAACAGGGAACTCTCCATGGAGGGGTCTGTTTCCCCTGTTACCTATCTCTACTCCCATGTCCCCCGTTCCCTGGCCCCTCCATGGATGGTGCCCTAACCCCCCTATCTTGCTCGGACTATGTGGGGTCCTTTGTCCTCCCTGCCCTGCTACCTCCCTGGAGGATGCCCTCTCCCCCCTGCCCTGCCATCTATTTCAGGACCTGTGCTAAAATCCTTGCTGTCTCAAAGTAGGCCTCCCTATCCCCCCAGCCTCTCCTCTCCATGGAGGCTTCCCTATTCCCTCTCATGCATGCCCTGTCCCTCCATGTAGGATTCTGTCCTCTCCCTGCCCTTCTCCCTCAAACTGGGGCTCCATTTCTCCACTGCTTGCCCCCTCAAAGTGAGGTTCTCTGTCCCCCTGCCGTGCCCCCTCCATGAAGGAAACCTTCCTCCCTGACCCTCCCCCTCAAAGTGGGGTTCTCTACACCCCTGCCATGCCCCATCCATGGAGGGTACCTTCTCCTCCCTGCCCCTCCCCCTAAAGTTGGGATCCCTGTCCCCCTGCCCTGCTCCCTCAATGGATAGTTCTCTCTCCTCTGTGCCCTGCTCTCCCAAAGTGAGGTTCCCTTTCCTCCTGCCCTACCTTCTGCATGGGGATTACCTGTCCAACTGCCCTGCCCCCTCCCCATAGAGGGTTCCTGGTCTCCCCTCTCCTCCCTGCCCTGCCCCCTATAATTGGGGTTCCCTTCCTTCCTGTCCTCCCCACTGCATGGAGGGTTTCCTGTACCCACTATTCCATCCCTGCAAGTGCAGTTCCTTGTCCCCCAGCTCTAACTCCTTTCTGAAGGTTTCCCTGGCCCCCTGCCCTGCCCCCTCCATGAAGGTTTCCCTGTCTCCTGCCCTCCACCCTCTATGGAGAGTCCCCTCTCCTACCTGCCCTGTCCCCTCCCTGGAGTGTGCCCTCGCCCCCCTGCCCTGTCCCATCCATGGAGGGTTTCCTGTTCCTCTGCTCTGCCCCCTCCAAGGAGGGTCCCCTCCCTCCCTGTCTGGCCCGTCCCTGTTGGGTTCCCTGGGAAGCCCCCCCTCTCGAGTCCTGCCCCTTCCATGGAGGGTTCCCTGCCCCACCTGTTCTGTACCCTCCATGGAGGTTTCCCTGTCACCACTGCCCTGCCCCCTCCCTGGAGGGTCCCCTCTCCTCCGTGCCCAGTCTACTCCAAGGAGTATGCCCTCTCCCCCCAGCCCTGTCCCATCCACGGAGGGTTACCTTATCCTCTGCTCTGCCCTCTCCATGGAGGGTCCCTTCTCCTCCCTGCCTTGTCCTCTCCAAGGAGAGTTCCCTCTCCTCTCTGCCCAGTCCACTCCATGAAAGTCCCCACTTTCCCTGCCCTCCCTCCTCCATGGAGAGTCCCCTCTCCTCTCTGACCGGCCAATCCTTGGAGGGTCCCATGTTGCCAGTCCCCACTGCCCTGCCCCATCAATGGAGAGTTCCCTGTTCCCCAAACCCCCTGCACTTCCCCCTCCATATAGAGCACCCATTACCACTATCCTTCCCTTCCTTGGAGGGTCCCTGCTCCTCCCTGCCCTGTTTGTTACCTCCACGGAGGGTCCCATCTCCTCTTTAGCTATAACATCCATGGAGGGTCTCCTCACTCTCTGTCCTCTTCCCTCCATGGAGGATCCCCTGCTCCACTGCTCTGTCTCCTGCATGAAGGGTCCCCACTTCCCCTGCCCTCCCTTCTTCATGCAGTGTCCCCTCTCCTCCCTGCCCAGCCCATCCTTAGAGGGTTCCCTGTATCCCTTCCCCATAGCCCTGCCCCCTCCATGGAGGGTCCCCTATTCTCCCTTCCCTGTCCCCTATGCTCCCCCCTCCATTGAGGGTACCTTCTCCTCCTTGACCCATCTCCTCCTTGGAAGTTCCCATCTCCTCCCTGCCCTTCCTCTCCCTGGAAGGATCCTTCTCCTCCCTGCTCTGTCCCCTTTATTGAGGGTCCCTTCTCCTCCATGGCATGTCCCCTCCATGGAGTGTCCCCTCTCCTCCCTGCCCTGTCCCCTCCATGGAGGGGTCCCCCCTCCTCCCTGTCTGGCCCATCACTCTAGGTATCCCTTTCTCCGTCTCTGCCCTCTCCTCCCTGCCCTGTACCCTCCATGGAGGGATCCTTCTCCTCCCTGACCCATGCCCTCCGTGGAGGGTCCCTACTCCTCCCTACCTGTTCCCTCCATGGAGGGTTCCCAAAACCCTACTGTCCCCCTGCATGGAGAGTACCTTCTCCTCTGTGACCCGTCCCCTCCATGGAGGGTCCTCTCTCCTCCCTGTCTGTCCCCTTCATGGAGAGTTCCCATCACCCTACAGTCCCCCCTGCATGGAGGGTCCCAATTCCTCCCTGCCCTTCTCCATCATGGAGGGTCCCCTCTCCTCCCTGCCCTTCCCCTCCATGGAGGTATCCTTCTCCTCCCTGACCCATCCCCTCTATTGAGGGTCCCCACCCCTCCTTGCCTGTTCCCTCCATGGAGGGACCCCTCTGCTGCCTACGTCTCCCTGAAAGGAGGGTCCCCTCTTCTCCTGGCCCATCACCTCCATGGTGTTTCCCCTCGCACCCATGCCTGTCCCCTCCATGGAAGTTTCCCTGTCCCCACTGCCCTGCACCCTCCATGGAAGGTCCCATCTTCTCCCTACCCTTGCCGCCTCCATGGAGGGTCCCATCTCCTCCCTGCTCTGACCCCTCCATGGAGGGTCCGCTCTCCTCCCTACCTGTCGCCTCCATGGAAGGTTCCCCACTGCCCTGCACCCTCCATGGAGGGTCCCATTTCGTCCCTGCCCTTTACCCTCCATGGAGGATCCCCACTCTTCCCTGCCTGACACCTCCATGGAGGTTCCCCCTCCTCCCTTCCTGTCCCCTCAATGGAGGGTTCCCATTCCCCATGGCCCTGCACCCTCCATGGAGGGTGGCCTTTCGTCCCTGCCCTGTACCCTCCATGGAGGATTCCCTTTGCTCCTGGCCCTGTCCCCTCCATGGAAGGTCCCCTCTCCTCCTTGCCTGTCCCTCCATGGAGGGTTCCTAGTCCCCACTGCCCTGCATCCTCCATGGAAGTTCGCTTCTCCCTATCATGTCCCCTCCATGGCGGGTCCCCTCTCCTCCCTACCCTCTCCCTTCCATGGAGGGTCTTATCTCCTCCCTTCCTTTCTCCTCCATGGAGGGTCCCCTCTCCTCCCTTCCTTTCCCCTCAATGGAGGGTTCTCTTTCCCCCCTTCCTTTCCCATCCATGGAGGGTCCCCTTTCCTCCCTGCCCTCTCCCCGCCATGGAGGGTCCCTTCTCCTCCCTTCCTTTCCCCTCCATGGAGGGTCCTCTCTCCTCCCTGCCCTGCCCCCTCCATGGAGGTTTCACTGCCTCCCCTACCCTGCCCCCTCCATGGAAGGACCCCTTCCCCCTGCCCTGCCCCATCCATGCAGGGTCTTCTGTTTCCCTGCCTGGTCCCATCACTCACAGGCTCTGCGAGGCATGTGCTCTGGTCCCCAGTGTTCATCTGTCCTGCCTCCAGGCCATGTCCACTGTCTGCACCTGAAGCACATCTCACCGTCTTCATATGCCCAAATCCTCCCGGGCTCTCAGGACACATGTCAAATATCATTTCAAATGTCAAATCACCGAGTGATCTTTAAAAAATATAAATCAGATCCCCCTATTCTCGTGCCTAAAAGCCTTCCTGCTGTGACAGCAATTTCAACCCACACTAGGGCCCTCTATGTCTCCCCCCCGCCCCGCGCTCTCTGCTGTTCCCATCCAGCCTGGCTGTCCTTGCCCTGGGGCACTGCCTCTCCTTTTGGGGTGGCTTCCCCAGGTCTCCATGGGGACAGCTCTGTCTCAACAGCCATGTCTCAGTTTAAACATGTTGGGGAGCCCTTTCCTGAGCCTGCTAGGGAGTCACTCTGCTCTGAAGCCCCCATGTAGCCCTATGGTATATCACCTGGCAGTAGGTCACAATACTAACAGAGGTCAGAATGCTAAGACAGGTCATAGAGGTAACCTAGCCACCATGCCAGGTCAGCCATGTGGGCCAACCTCTCAAGTTTTCTGGTGGTGTTGTTGTTAAAAATCAGTGAATAAACATCTATTGACCCCAACGTACCAAAGGCCGTCTACAGAAACCACAGGAGGTGTGGCTCTCCTGGGTCCTGGCCCTCAGTAGCCAGGTGTTCTTCAAAGTGAAAACTGGGTGGGAGGGTGGGTCAGAGAAGCCAGGGAGGGACTCCACTTGAGTTGCTGGCTTTGAGGCTGGAGGAAGGGATCAAAGGCCAAGATTTTTGGGAGCCCCAGGAAGCTGGGAGTGGCTTTGGCAGGGAACAGAAGGGAACTGTGCCATAAGGAATGGATTCTGCCACCTCCCCATGAGCAGGCCCCCGAGGCCTCCTGGGAGGAGGGCAACCCAATGAACCACCTCAGGTTTCTGACCCACAGCACCTGGGACCCCACACATTGTGAACCACTGTCAGGGCACCAATAGAAATCTTTTGTGTCCCTGTGGCTCCCTAGTCATATAAGCTAAGTCTGTTTTCTTCATGACTCTTCCTATCTTCTGAAAGAAAGTGTGGCCTTGGTTCTTGTTCACCTGTCTGTCTCTCAGGCCCTCTCAGCACCTGAAAGGTGACCTGTGAAGGCCCCGCCCCCAAGACCCAGGTAGACAGCACACACTTGCTGAATGATTTCCTGAGCAAAGAGCTCTTTTTTGATTTCCTTTATTTTATATTTGTAATAAACCTGATTCATTAACATGTACATACATATGATATCTTCATCCTTTTTAGGACATCCCACATAGATTCATGAATTTTCAAAATATCTTAATTTTTTGGTCAAAACCCATGTCTCAATTTCTTGTTCAGAAATGCAGTAGCTGCTTTATGACCTGCCTTGGGGAGGAGAGGGCTCTGACTGAAGACCAGGTTCACGCCAGGATGTGGCTCCTGTTCCTGGTCCTTCGCAGGCCAGCCCTTTGGCCTCTGGTGGCCAGTTTACCCATGATGCACCTTTACACCTCATCTTCTGTTCACCAGCCTGGTGTTGCTTCCTGAGTTGGGCACAAGGTGCAATATACAGATCCTGTCACATAGAACTCACACCTAAAACCTGTATGTTCTTGTTGACCAATGTCACACTAGTGGATTTCATAGATAAAAATATTCTTTAAAAAATCACATATTAGTTATTTTGCAGATTGAAACTGGTTCAGGGAGATGAAGTGACTGGTCTGAGGTTCCCCAATATTCCCACTGCTCATGATTCTGAATGCCCAGCACTTTCTTCTCTTTCTCCCATTAGAGTTCAAAGGCCCTGCCTTTTAGAAATCCAAAGAAGCTGAAAAAACAGTAGGAAGCTTCAAACCTCCTTTAGAAAGCAAACTTTAAGTCGGCAGAGTGGAACATCTTCTCTGTCAGTGTTTCTTTGCTTCTTTCTTCATTCATTTGCCAAATGTATGTTTTACAGACATTTCTAGAACTGACCTTTTCAGTACTGGATCTCCCTCTCAGAAGGTGCCTAGGCCTGTGCTAGGACCAAAGAGTCCCCAGTGCTGAGTGGGAATTCAGCAATGACTTTTGAAGGTTTCTTTTTAAGAAATATATACAAATTCTGATTTTACTTTAATCACTAGATACAGTGGGGCCTTGACTTACGAGTTTAATTCATTCCGAGACCAAGCTCATTAAGGAGCTCGTTAAGGCGCTCCTTAACTCAAATTACTCTGTCAACTCCATGCAAAAAATCAGCCAAGAGACAGCTGGTATCTCAAAAAACTCGTTAGTCGGGGACACTTGTAAGTCAAGGCCCCCGTGTGCTAGGAAGGGCTCTCTCCTCACAAGAGCCTTTATGCTATTTTCATAAGACACTTGCTCAGTGTCTGGTGAAAGGAAGCTCAGCTTATTTCACAGAAACACAACAGCTAAAACCACAGCACTATTTTTATAATAAGAAATTACCTTTGCACATTGTAGCGAGGAAGAAACAACTTTCAGAAGAAATGTCAGATAGAGTTACAGTTTTGCATGAATAAAGATAAGTACGGCTCAAAGTTGCAAATATATTCAGTATGTTAAATGTGCAGAAGAAATAGAGCTTATTTACTTGTTTCTAAATGAATTTGCTCTTGAGTCCCCCACCAAAGGATAGAGGAGAGAGGAGCAAAAGAAAATATTTAGCCCAGTTTAATATCTGAGCTCAGCCTCATGAAGGGAATCCTGTCTTTAAATGAACCCAGTGCCTTTCCCATTGGTGTTATATGGGATGCGAGGCGGAGCTATTTTGTTTTTCTGGCAACAGGGGCAGAGTCTTTGTATCTCCTATTGTAGCTCAGGGAGTAGCTAGTCTGGGTCCATGTGTGAGGTCCTACTCCAAGTTTCCCTCTGGAGTTGTACTCACCCAGAGAGTGAGGACATGCAGCATCCCTGCTGGGGGCTCCCAGTCTGCCCCGATAATCCCAGGGGAGCAGTCCTCAGCCATCCACTTCTAACCCCAGTGTCTGTGTGTCCCCCTCTCCCCTCTGAGAGTCCTGGCTGCAGAGGAGGGGACAGGAGGCATCTGCAGTTCCCTGTCCTCAATCTCCTCATTTGTTCCCACAGTTACCAGAGCTCAGAAGGCTTTGCTTCTCCTTCCTATCCATACAGACCTTCCCTGATGGAAAATTTGAGAACATTGGAAATCAGGGCAGGTAAATGCTTTTCAAGAGTATGTAAGTGTATACAAAGTATTTGAGAAAATTAATTTCGAAATTCCACATTTCTTTTAGGTGCTCTTTTCAAATTTGAACTGCCTGAGGAGTCATCTGTGATTATTTTTTTTCCATCTCACCTTTCACAGTCTCTTCTCTCATTTTACTAAAGAAAACCATGCCTTCCCCACCTCCTCCCAGAAATCTTACCATTGCCCCTGGGTGGGACACACTCCAGCCCTCTGAAATATGAGTGTATGCCAAGTAATCATACTGCATGAATCAAACCCTATCTGAGAAGGAATTCTTAGGGTGATCTGAAGGCCACAGGAAAAACAAAAGCAGAGACTTCAGAGGTAGTTGGAGCCTCGGTCACCTCCAGCTACACAAATGTTAAACACAGCCTGACACATGGCCAGGCAGTGTAAAATCTCACAGTGCTCAAAATGGTTGATAAAAGGGAAAAATGGATTATTTTTTTGTTAAATAAACATCTGCATAATAAGAACTAAAAAAACCTAGTTTTCTTCCATAATTCAGGCACTTTACATGTATTGTTCTAATCCCACAATGGTCCCCATGTGCCTCCCATTTTAGAAAGCAGAGAACTGAAGTCAGAGGACTGAAGACAGGAGGCCAGAATTGGTGGGGCTCCAAATCCAGCCAAGTCGGCTCCCCCAGAGCAAGCTGCCTCCTGTGTCCAGGGTTTCTTGTCCTCCCTGATGGAGAGTCTGAGCTTCCGTCCATAACACACATACTGGTGTCTTCATGAATTTCAACCAATTTCCAAAAGCACCAGTGGGAAAAGAATTTTTACGGTTAAGGCAGCAATAGGGACACAGAGGAGACTCTCATTCAGAACAATTGGAGCATAGACAATGTTTACAGATCTGCTTCCGAATAAATGAATGAATGTCACCCTGGGCTCAATGTTTAGACAGGTGCAGCTACAGAAAATCCAGAGACCACTCAGCTGCTCTGTAGACATGGGAGCATCCTACGAATGACACTTGCCTTGACACCTGCCTTGGTGACAAGAATTATGTGGACGGCTTGAGCGGATGTACAAAACATTTTATACATCGAAAAAATCTTTAGTTGTGTTTTTTTTAAGTGAATTACTGAATCTTCTGAAACTTATTTTGGCTTTTGCAAAAGTTCAAAAAATTCCACATTCTTTTTATAGTTTCTTTTTTTATTCATTTTTCCCCTGATATTGGAAAAAGATAAAAAATAAAGCCATGTTCAAAGAACATAAAATCCGGCATAATTTCACATCCCACAGTTAACAGATAATAGTATGATCTTTTTCCTTTGTTTCTTTTACATATATATATATATATATATATATATATATATATCTTATAAAATTGCAAAATTTGGAATTATATATTCAAATGTGTATATACATATATTTATGAAAATATAAGTACACATACTTTTTGCTTCCTCTTGTTCTTAAAATTATGCCATAAACCTTCCTGCACATTCTAAGAAAAGACTATTTTAATGGCTTTGTAATATTCCAGCATATGTTTAAATCACAATTCAGAGAACCAAAATTCTATCGCTGGAAATTTAAGTTTTTTCCACTTGTTCAGCATTATGAATAATAGGAAGAATCAGCACTTTCTAAAACTTTCTCCATTTTTTAAATGAAAGGAAATTAATTTTAGAATCACTAGAAAATCTGTGAGAATAGAAATGTTTTATTTTGCACTGCTCAGCAGTGTAGCCAGCAGCCACATATGGCTATTGAGCTCTTGATAGGTGGTTAGTGCCACTTAGGAGCGTGATTTCTCCTTTTACTTCATTGTAAATTAGCCTCATGTGGGTAATGACTACCTCATTGGTCAAAGCAGAACTTGAGAGCGCCAAATCCTAAGCACTAGAACTCCAGGGACTGTGGTACATATAATGAACACCATAAACTGATGAACAAAAACAGATCCAGAGACAGAGAAACATCTATCAGACCATCAAACCCCAAAGGGAAGGTAGGGGAGGGTGGGGGTAAGAGGGAGAGATCCACCAAAGGACTTATTTGCATGCATATCGGCCTAACCACTGGACACACACAACAGGGAGGTGAGGGCATGAGTGGGAAGGATGGGGAGGGTAATGTGGGGATAAGAACACATTTGTAATAACTTAATCAATAAATAAATCTTAGAAAAACAAACAAACAAACATAACCAACAAAGTAGAACTTGACACTTGGGAGCTCAGTGCACTGCTTTGAGAATTTGCTTGTATGCAGGAATACCCCCATCTTGTGGTCTTTTAGAATATTGCTTCTGAAATATTGGGAACTGAGGTGTATTAGCAAGTATGAGCAAATATTTTTTCTTATAACTTCAGAATGTTCATAAACCATAAGAGTCATCTGGTAGATTATGTAAAGCATCTGGTAGATTATGTAAATTATCTGGAAGTTTAAAGACTGGCATGGCTAAAAGACAGTGAGTACACAGGGCAAATGAATTGCAGAGGACAGTAAATATTTAGAAAAACACTAAGAATAGACTCACTCTTTTGATTGGGACACACGGAGGATTTTAAATAGAGGGACCTTGTTATCTTCCAAGTCCAACAATATTACTATTTGCAGATAAGGCTTCGTATGGTTATTTCTAGAATTAGTATAATTGGGAAATGATCACATTTAGGCATCAAGGATATCTTTTTCCAAGAATGGCGAAATGTGAAGAGTTCCTGGAAGTTGGTTCATCCTTGAAATACCCTTGAAACAGATTTTATTGGAGATTTATCACTAAAGCACACCTCTTTGGGGCATGTTACCAAATATCCAGGATGCTACTTTAATATCCATGTTTCAGAGCAGACCGTGACTTCCTAGTTCATTGGTTGATGCTCAATCACTGAGCAAGACTAGCTAGGCATATTTTCTTGATTTTAAAGTGTGCCATATGCGACATTTAAAGTCATTTGATACCATTTGAAACTCTCTGCTCCCAATTTTTAGGGCCAACATTTTAGAGAAACGATGCAAAACTTATGAACCTAGCGCTATTTTAAGGAAAATACATAAGAATGACACCGAAAACAGGATGAGGCCGACTGCAACCACAAAGAGTGAGCACAAGCCTGGCACAGTGATGAGCACATTGCACACATTGCATCTCATTCACTCAACTCAAAGTCATCAAGGTGTTCCATGAACGCCCATGGACTGAGCTGTATTTTGGACCACGGATATGCACAAAGGTTAGGAGTCACAGAAAGTTTTCTTTCCTAAAAATTGGTTCCACGACATGGCCGGTGTGGATCAGTTTGTTGGAGCATCATTCTCTACACAGAAAGGCTGTGGGTTCAAATCCCGGTCAGAGCACAGTGGGAATGTATATGAGAGGCAACCAATTGATGCTTTTATCTCACATCAATGATTCTCTCTCTCAAATCAGTAAGCACATCCTTGGCATAGGGTTGAAAGAAAAAATGGGTTCAATTAGGCAGTAGGAAGTTGTGGACGAAAGGGGCCACACGCTGACCTGACAAGCTCAGGGGCGGCCTGCGTGGCGGCCTAGCAGACTCAGAGACCTAAAACAACCACAAAGGATGGTCTGAAATTAAACTTTGACTAAAGGCAGTTATGGTGGGCAGTTATGTCCTAGGCCAGTATCTTCACTGACAAGATCAACTTTGATCCTTACTGAGCCCATTTGCCTTTTTGCCTCTAAGATAACATTCCTTTGAAGTGTCTGGGTAACTTGTAACTTCCCTTTTTCTGGAACCCCTGGGGCACAACCAAATGTTCTGGGCTCCAGGGCAGATACTACAAATTCCTTCATTATCATGTTGATTGATCCTGCACCCACCTAAGTATGAGTCCATCATTTTACTTTTTATCCTATCACAGAGGTTCCCCGCCCCCCCCCCGCTTTGCTTAATCCCACCTCCTTAAATCTGTCACCAATGAATTTCATGTATAAATACGAATGTAACCCTGCCATTCTCCGGAACACTATCTCAATTCATTGAGGTTCTGCTTCCCGGCATATGTCGACAGTTTGGCTCAAATAAACTCACAAAAATTCTTTACAGGTTTCAATGGTTTTTTACGTTAACAAAGTCATTCTCAAATTTTCAGTGATAAATTCTTAGCATCCTCCCCAATAGTTTAAAGAATACATTGAAGCTAACTAAACCAGCAATACCATTCCTTTCTTTATACAAGCAGTGTTACTGGCACCCGAGGCTGGTCGGCCTGGTCCAGTGGTTGAGTGTCAACCTATGAACCAGAACCAGGCAGTTATGGTTGGCTTCCAGGTTGGGGCCCATGTCCCAGTTGTGGCCTCCATCCCCAATGCGGGGTGTCCAGGAGACAGCCAATCAGTGATTCTCATCATTGGTGTTTCTCTCTCACGCTCTGTCTCCAGTTTTCTGTGAAATCAATAAAAGTATATATAAAATAAGAAGTCTCCTCAAAAAAATGAATAAAAAACTAAGGGTAGAGGACGCCCTGACTGGAGATGGTAGTGGGTCTCTGCTGTGGCCCACGTAAAAATACCTGGGGAGGTTACATAGAAAAGCCCCTCTCCTGCTGGGCTAACGCCTCCGGTCCTGGTGGGCCCTCTTCCACAGTGATCAGAAGGTCTCTGGTGATTCTGCTGCACAGCCGAGTCCAGCACCACCGGCTAAGTGTGGGGGATGCTGAACTCACAGGGACTCACTGCACACGGGCCCCTCACAGGGTCTCACTGCAGAAACACAGCTGCCATTTGATCTCTCGCAACTCTTGCTGATCAGGCCCGGCACCCAACTTGCGGCTCCAACTACCTCCCAGCCTTCCTCGGTGGGTCCACGTCCACAGGGAACTCGCTTCCGCTCTTAGCAATTTCCTCAGTTTCTCCACAGGCTCAGGCTCACAGCCCGGAATCCTCTGCACGCCACTGCTCTTCAGCACCAACATTGTTTCCAGCACACAGTGAACCTTAAAAACATAAAGAAAAGAAAGAGAGAGCCATCCATTTCAATTGGTCATCACTTCAACTTGGGAAGAAACAAACCAACTCTGCACGTGGCCGCCACTGCTGATAAACCCGATGGTCACAGGCAGACCATCCCCACACCAGCCTCTGCAGCCTTTTAACATGACCCGGCACCGGACTCCCGCCAGACCTCCACCGGGACCTGGACCACTACCCACAGAGCTCCCCTTCCCTCTCCTGCTCCCCTCCACCCCCCTCCTCCCACTGGTTCTCCCCCCTCCCTGCACTCCTCCCTCCTGGCCCTGGGCTCTGAGCCACCCCTCCTCTCCATGACATTGGCCATTCCTTCCCCACTCCTGGCCTGTACCCTCTTTAACTTTTCAACTGGAAAGAATGTCACACTGAGAGAAAAGTTGCAAGCACAATTCAGAGACCTCCCAGATACCCCTGTCTGAGATTTCTCCAAGTATTCACTTTTCAGTGAGGGCATTTACACAGCATCACACCCACCCATGCACAGTGTCCACTGCGTATGTTAAGGGCTGTGCGTCCTCAGAGGGCTCAGACCACAGCACATCCCAGTGAGCATTTCAGGTTTCAGGATGATCCCGTCCTCCCTTTTGAGCCCGTGTCTCCTGCATGTAGTGCTATCCACTAAAGGCCCAGCTGAGAACATGCGCTGACCCCGCCTTCCCTCCCACCCATTCTCCGCCTGGTCAGTTCCAACTCCCACACCCTCTCCCACACCCACGTCCACTACCACAGAGCTAATCCTCCCACCACCGTCTCTGACCCCTGAAGGGGGTCTTCCTGCCTGACCACTTCCGTCTTCTACGTTGTAGCCAGGGTGACCGTTAGCACGAACCCTTCCCAGTCCATTTTCCCACTCAGAACCCTCCAGGTGCCTCCCGGGTCCCCACACGCACCCTCTCCCTGCTCCTCACACATCCCTCGGGGCTCCCCTGCCCTCCCCTATCTCTGATCTGCACAAAAGGAAAAGAGGCAGGAGCTCTGCTCAGCCCTGTGTTCTACAAGGGGAAACTGAGGCTTGGAAGACTCAGGTCACATTGCTGTCCACTGCTGAGCCAGAAGTCCAGGTCGCTGACACCTGGCCCCGAGCCACACGGCCTTCCTCAGTGAACATTTGTTGAACAGATGAGTGTGAATTAAATCGATTCTTAACTCACAAAAGACCCGAGTTTTAGTAAAGGAATAAGGTTTGCTCACACACTCACGATAAAAACATCTTCATCCCAGGAGCAGACGATAACAGATGGCTAGGGCATGGCACACAGCATTTCCCCACTTATTTCACCTGCTGCTCAGCATCTGCGCACTTAGGCACTTAGGAGGCAGGTCGAGGGACCCACCGTCCCTGGTCTGGTCCCGGAACGTGCTGCCTGCCCCTCTGGCTTTGCCCTGGTCTCTCTGATCATTGCCAGGGACATAGCATCATGTTTTCTCAATGAAAATCCCCACTTCTCAGCCTGAACAGGATCAGTTCCTTATCTTTCTCTGTGAAAGTTCCTGTCAGTTTTTCCAAAATGTGGAAGATGCGGAGAGACTGTAGCAGGTGGAAGTCATACAAAAGGGCAAGGATGGCAAGCCGGTTGCCACCCTCTGTGCCCCTGGTTCCCTTTCTATAGACGTCATGGAACTTCCTCAGCGCGGCCTCCAGAGAGGGAGCTCCGACCTGCAGGAGTGAAGCAGACCCAGCCTATTCGCACACACCTGACCATCTCGGCAGCGCGTTCCTCTCAGGGACCCTTCTTCTCAGCCAGCTGAGGCGTTTATGCTGAAAGAGTCAGTCCTTTTAGAACCAGCGCATTAACACACACCTGGTAGGACACTCACGGCCACAGGACATACCCTGTAGACCCGGTCTGAGTGTGCAGCATTGGCACAGGGCCACAAGGACTGCTGGCTGCAGCCCAGAGCACCTGCCAGAGCACTGGGCCCTGCCTGGGAGCCGCCCTCTGGCCCTCTCAGTCCAGCGGGGCCGCCTCAGCCAGCAGCCGTCTGGCTCCTTGGAAACGGAGCACCGCACATCTTTCTGCAGTGCTGCACATCCCACAGCCCTCATTCTGACGCCCAGGTGAGCCCGGGGGAGGGGGCAGGAGCAGCACCAGGTGGGGACTTGGAGCCCTGTGTAAGGGGCAGTCCAGAAGGGAGACCTGCCAGACGCAGTCCCTTGGGACTCAGGAAGGAAGACCGGAGACCCAGCAGCTGTGACCAGCCACGCATCCACTAGATGGAAAAGATCAAACTCTGAGGACCAGGAGCTGGAAGAGGAAACCAGGGGGGTGGGGGAAGAGCAGGTTTTGGGGGGCAGCTTCAATTGTGGGTGCAGGTGAGCTCGGCCCGCCAGGTCAGGGTCTCATGAACACGTGTCACTGCTGAAGGCAAACACTAAATTCTAGAAGGCTCCAGGAGGGGCGCTGATGAGCAGGAGTGAACCATGACTTCACAGAGGCCAGCGCCCATAGACAGGGGCTACTCCTAATTTAATAAATAATACATTTAACCTGTAAACTCCCAATTGGAGCCTTTTCACTAATCAACCTGGAGAGCAAACCATGACCACGACATTATGTTCAAATAGAACTTAAAAAAGAGAAATTAGCCAAGCCGGCATGACTCAGGGGTGGAGCGCCGACCTAGGAAGCAGGAAGTCACAGTTCAATTCCTGGTCAGGGCACATGCCCAGTTCAATCCCCACTGTGGGGCGTGCAGGAGGCAGATGGTCAATGATTCTCTCTCATCATTGATGTTTCTATCTCACCCTCTCCCTTCTTCTCCTAAATCAACAGAAATAGATTTTCTAAAAGAGAAATTAGAATTCTACAGATATAAAAATTATGTATAAAACTGAACGTTTGAATGGTTGAATGTTTTCAACACACTAATGGAATTACTTAACTACATCAAATTTTCTCAAAGTTTGAATTTATTTGAAGTCTTTAAAATAAAGTACAGCAATACCTTGACCCATACAGCTCCTAGGGCAATGGAAACTAAGGAGAAAAGAAACAAATGGGACTACATCAAAAGAAAACCCATCAACCAAAAGAACAAGAAAGCCCACTTTATGGGAGAACACATTCGCCAATGTTATGTCCAATAAGGGTTTATTCTCCAAAAATTACAGAGAACTCCTACAGCTTAACAAAACCAAGGTAAATAATCCAATCAAAAAATGGGCAAAGGACCTAAATAGATATTTTTCGAAAGAGGACACACAGAAGGCCAAGAGACATATGAAAACCTAGTCAAAGTCACTAATCATCTAACACATGGCTTCACAGGGGAGTTTTACCGAACATTCAAAGAAGAACTAACACCTACTAGTATACTCCTCAGACTGTTTCAGAAAATCCACCAATAATGAACTCACACAGAGAGAAACTAATAAAACAATGCCATTTACCCCTGCACCAAAAAAATTAAGATACCTAGGAATAAACTTAACTCACGAGGTAAAGCACCTGTACTCGGAAAACTACAGGATGTTGAAAAAAGAGATAGAGGAAGACATAAACAAATGGAAGGATATACCGTGTTCATGGATTGGTAGAATCAACATCATTAAAATGTCCATACCACTGATAGCAATCTATAGGTTCAATGAAAATCCCATTAAGATACAAACGGAATATTTCACAGACCTACAACAAACTCTTCAAAAATTCATATGGAATTTAAAAAGACCCCGAATAGCCACAGGAATCCTGAGACAGAACAACAAAGTTGGAGGGCTCACAATGCCAGATATCAAGCCATATTACAAAGCCTCAGTTCTCAACACTGCCTGGTACTGGAACAAGGACAGACGTGTAGACTAATGAAATCAAACAGAGAATCCAGAAATCAACCCAGGCTATTAAACTCAATTCATATTTGACAAAGGAGACAAGAGTATACAATGGAGTCAAGATAGTCTCTTCAATAAATGGTGTTGGGAAAATTGGATAGATACAAGCAAAAAAAAAAAAAAGAAAGAAAGAAAGAAAGAAAGAAAGAAAGAAAGAAAGAAAGAAAGGAAGGAAGAAAGAAAGAAACTAGACCACCAAGTTACACCAAACACAAAAATAAACTCAAAATGGATAAAGGATTTAAACATAAGGCGGGAAACCATAAAAATCTTAGAAGAATCCATAGGCAGAAAAATATCAGGCATATATCCATACGCAGAAGAATCCATAGGCAGAAAAATATCAGACAATAATCATCAGAGCGATGCAAATCAAAACGACAAGGACATACAATCTCACACCTGTCAGAATGGTTATCATCAACAAATCAACAAACACAAGTGCTGGCGAGGATGGGGAGAAAACAGTACCCTTTTGCACTGCTGGTGGGAATGCAGACTGGTGCAACCACTGTGGAAGACAGTGTGGAGTTTCCTCAAAAAATTAAAAATGGAACTCCCATTTGATCCAGTAATCCCACTTGTAGGACTATATCCCAAGAAATCAGAAACACCAATCAGAAAGGACATATGCACCCCTATGTTCATAGCAGCACAATGTACAAGAGCTAAGATTTGGAAACAGCCTACGCGCCCCACTTAGCAGATGAGTGGATTAGAAAACCATGGTGCATCTATACAATGGAATACGACGCTGCCCTAAAAGAGAAGGAACTTTTACTATTTGCAACAGCATGGATGGACCTGGAGAGCATTATGCTAAGCAAAATAAGCTAGTTGGAGAAAGACAAATATCATGTGAGCTCACTCATTTGTGGAATATAATGAAAAACGTAAACTGATGAACAAAAAATAGAGCCAGAACAAAAACTATTTTAGAATATAATAGAAGTAATCCTGTTATTTGCAGATTTTTAATATTTCCTACAACTTTTGTGATATACTATGTTAGTATAGTTTTGGTAATATTATTATAATTTGAATCTTTTTTCCTTGAAATATTAATGTTTATTACAGGTAATATTATATTTAAAAGTTTTTCTTGAAATATTCATGTTTATTGCACATAACATCTTTACTAATAAGAGGTTAATATGTTAATTAGACCAGGAGACCTTCTAGATCAGAGGTCCTCAAACTTTTTAAACAGGGGGCCAGTTCACTGTCCCTCAGACATTCCACGCATGCACACTGCGGGCCCGGGAAGAGTTGGCTGCTAAGCAGGACAGGCAGCAGCGGCAAAAACACCTGGCGGGCCTGATAAATGTTCTCGGCGGGCCGCATGTGTCCCGCGGGCCATAGTTTGAGGACCCTTGTTCTAGATGTCTTTTGGAACAAAACCATGGTAGTGAGGCCGAGGCAGAGGCGGTTAGGGGTGATTAGGCCAGGAGGAGAGGGCAGCAGCGGGCAAGCAGGCCGGCAGTAGGGGGAAGTTGGGAGCAAGCAGGCCATGAGGGGGGTCAGTTGGGGGGCAAGCAGGCCATCAGGGGGGTCAGTTGGGGGGCAAGCAGGCCAGCAGGAATGGAAGATGCGGGGAGCAGACCGGTAATTGTGGGCAATTGGGGGCGAGCAGGCCAGCATTGGGGGCCAGTGGTGGGTGAGCAGACTGGCAGTGGGGGGCAGTTGAGGGTGAGCAGGCTGGCAAGCGGGGCAGTTGAGGGTAAGACAGATGGCTGGGGGGCAGCTGCGGGTACACAGGCTGGCAGGCAGAGTGGTTAGGGGCAATCAGGCAGGTGGGCAGTAAGGAGCCAGTGGTCCTGGATGCTGAGAGGGATGTTTGACTGCTAGTTTAGGCCCGATCCCTGAAATCATGCCTAAACCAGCATTCAGACCACCCCAAGGGGTCCTAGATTGGAGAGGGTGCAGGCAGGGCTGAGAGACACCTCACCGCCCACACACACGAATTTCGGGCACTGGGCCACAAGCCTATATACACTGAGTGGCCAGATTATTATGACACCATCAGTATTTCGTTAGGCCACGTTTTGCCTTCAATACTGCGGCGAATCCTCTTGGCATTGGCTCCCCGAGATGTTAAAAAGTGATGTGAGGAATCTGACACCATGCCTGATGAATAGCACTGTACAGTTCTGTGAGATTTGATGGTTGTGGAACCAGCTGCCTGATGGTTCTTTTAACTTCGTCCCGCAAATGCTCAATTGGATTGAGATCTGGTGATTGTGGGGGCCACCTAAGCAAGGTAAAGTCTCCCTCATGTTGTTGAAACCACTCCTGCACCATACGAGCACCGTCATGGCACATTGTCTTGTTGGAAGGAGCCATCTCCATTGGGATACGCCCTCAACATGATAGCATGAACTTAGGTA
Source organism: Myotis nattereri (assembly GCF_964212035.1). Taxonomy (NCBI): domain Eukaryota; kingdom Metazoa; phylum Chordata; class Mammalia; order Chiroptera; family Vespertilionidae; genus Myotis; species Myotis nattereri. The sequence goes on along the minus strand of NC_138085.1, from coordinate 6,832,466 downwards.
TGTTGTGCTATTCAGATGTTGTTCCATACCAATTAAAGGGCCCAAATCATGCCAAGGAAAACATGCCCCAGACCATAACACTGCCCCCACCAGCTTGAAGGGCTGTACTCATGCATGTGGGGTGCATGCTTTCATGCTGTTTCCACCAAATTCTCACTCTGCCATCTGCATGATGCAACTGGAAACATCATTCTTCGGACCACATGACTTTTTTCCAATGCTCAACTATCCAATCCTTGTGTTCCTGTGCAAATTGGAGATGTTTTATTTGGTAACTGCAGACAGCAAAGGTGTTCGACCAAGCCTTCAGCTTCCATATCCCAAACAATGCAGTGTATGGCTTATTTGCCTACACACATCAGGTGGTCATAATAATCTAGCCCCTCAGTGTATATAAAGTCCTAAGCTACTCTTGGTCCAGTGCTATGATGTGCACTGACCACTAGGGGTCAGACACTCAAAGCTCAGGCATGGAAACATTGAACAGAAAGATGAATCTCAGAGGGAAGGGGTTGGGGGAGGGCTGGAAGAGATGCACCAAAGATCTTATATGCACACTAGAGGCCCCATGGGGACCCTCACCTGGCCTGTGGGGCTTGGACATGTCCTGAGGGGTCCCAGATGGTGAGAGGGCACAGGCCAGGCCAAGGGACCCCACTGGTGCACAAATCTGGGCACCAGGCCTCTAGTTATATTTAAATTCTTTTTCTTAAAATATTGTTTACTGCATGTAACATTGGTATATTTACAATCTTTTTTCTTGAAAAAGAGACAGAAAATGCCAAAGAAATAAAAAATGAAAATAAATAAAATAGAGCTTAGTAGAGCCTTTAAAACGAGCAATAGCATTCATGTGGCTGGAGTTACTCGAGCACCTACAGTGATTCCGATGGGACGTGCACACATTCTGCAGACCTGCTGTCTGATGGATCCAGTAGCCCAGAGCAGCTCGGGGACGGCCCATGGGCTGGGGACACACTCTGGGCCCCACGAGGACGCCCCTGTCGCCACAGGCCTGTAGCTGAAGGCCGTCCCTGAGTGCGTCATGGCAGGTGTCCGTCCTGCCGTGGGGAAGGCTGCAGCGCCAAGTGCACAGGGACCTCCTGGACCACGTGGGGCAGCGGGAGGTCGGGGTCCGTGGCTCTCACTCCCCACGGGACTTTCTGTCTGAGCCAAACCCTGTGGCTGAGGAGGATGCGGGTCCGACACCACAGGCCTTGGGCCTGGGAAGCCCTGGAGCAGAGCCCAGAGTGGGGCCACACAGGGCAGGGCCGGCGCCAGGTCCAGTGCCCACCACAGGGAGGCGGGCGGCCTGGCCTGTGAGGGGGCGTCTTCCTCAGACACAAAACCCTGACTAGGAAGGCGCCTCCCCCAGACGCTGGTGAGGGCAGAGCGAGGGTCCGCCGCCCCGAGGACCCGGGGCCTGAGCAGGGCGGTCCTCAGCCCGGGGGCCCCCACTCGCCATCTACCCCGCAGAAGCCTGGAGGCTGTCCGGCCCCAAGCTGCCAGCAGCCACTCAGGTCAGACAGTCCACGCACCTCCATGCTATTGGCTCCACAGGCACCTGGCTGACTTCTGGAAGGGGCGGGACTTCCGCGCGGTGGGCTGTACCAGCGAGGGTCCCTGGCTGCCCCTGGTGGCGGGAGGCAGCAGCACAGGGAAGGGACTGCTGCCAGGTGCCTCCTGTGGGAACACTGTGCCCTGAGCAGGGGAGGCAGGGGGCGCTCTCGCTGCCACAGGGAAGCCCTGCAGGTCCTGGTGCAGAGGCCTCTGCCCACCCCGCCAAGGAAGGGCCCTGATTGTCGCAGGCTTCATGTCATGTACAGGTGGGCGCATGGACTGGTGAGAACATGCCATAGGGAATGTGCCCGTGGCCTGGGCGCATATTGGCCAGAATTTACGGGCAATTTCTACTCTGCTTGCTGTGCTGAGCCTGGTGTTGCCACTCAACCCGGGGCCTCCTGCCTCCCTGTGCGGCGTGGTGCCTCTTCTGGGGTGTGTTCTGTGCCCCCAGGTCCATGCGGATGGGACAGAGTGACCGTGGCCCAACATGGCCGGTGTAATCCAGGAGCCGAGAGCAGCTCGGGAGGGGTGGGGGGGGGGCACGGGCTGGGGACACACTTTGGGCCCCACGAGGACGCCCCGGTCGCGACAGGCCTGGAGCTGAAGGCTGTCCCTGAGCGCGTCATGGCCGGTGTCCGTCCTGCTGCGGGGGAAGACTGCAGCGCCAAGTGCACAGTGACCTCCTGGGCCAGGTCGGGCAGCGGGAGGTTGGGGTCCATGGCTCTCACTCCCGACGGGACTTTCTGTCTCAGTCGAACCCTGTGGCTGAGGAGGATGAGGGTCCGACACCACAGGCCTTGGGCCCTGGAAGCCCTGGAGCGGAGCCCAGAGCGGAGCCCAGAGCGGTGTACTCCTTGGCCGGTGTAATCCAGGTCAGAGGGGTCTCAGGGTCTGGGGTGGGTGGGCCTCACTGAGTGACAGGTGTCCTTGTGGAGGGAAATGGGACTCGCTGGCAGAGAGATGGTCATATGACTTGGGCGCAGAGATGGGTGGGAGGATGGGGCTCCCAGCCCAGGAACCTAGGACAGCTGGCTCCACCCGAAGCTGGGAGAGGTTTTCTCTGCAGCCCCAGGAGGACCAGCCTTGCCCTCTCCCTGATCCCAGGGGTGAGAGTCTCTCAGGCAGCATGAAGAGCTCCGGTCCCTGCCCACCCGCCCGGGCACTGTCTCCTGTGCCCTGACCTGTGGCCCTGGGTTTATATCTGCCCAGAGGGCCTGAGGACCAGGGCGCAGGGCTGTGCGAGGGAAACTCAAGAGCAGGAGTGACAAAGCTCTCCTTCAATCGGTTCCCACCGCCTGCAGGACTGCGTACACTCAGCACCCTCACTACCCCCACCCAAGTCTCTACAGCGTCTCCCTCTGTCTTACACCCTGGAGCCCATGCCTCTTTGTCATTCAGTGGTTTCTCCGTTGCTAATTGGGAAGAGGGAGTCAGTCACCCCCTTTCACAGGAACCAAATGAAGTGAATCGATTTATTCCCACGGAGTGCTGACAAGGGCTCTGGCACAGAGGCTCAGTGAATATATACCAGCGGCCTCCACAGGCACTCAGGGCAGATGGTGGACAGGAAGTTCTGTTTCTCTGCTCCTGGTGAAAGGCCTGGTCGCAAACATAGGACAGTTCAAGCATGACAGAGGCTGACAGGTGTGCTACAGGGCAAGTGCTAGGGACAGGGTGCTGGTGTGCACACATGTGTGCATGAGAGAGAGAGAGGGAGGGAGAGAGAGAGAGTCTGTGTGTGTGTGTTTGCAGGACATGCAGTGTTTCCTAGGCTGTCATCCTAGAACTAGCTTAGGGAAAATGCATGAATCTATTTTAATGAAAAGGTAAGTGCAAATGTCCAAGCTCCTTCTGTGCCAGCTCACACTCAAATGGAGAGTGAGCGCCTGTTCGCCACACCGCCTCCTTCACTGACTCCTTCCTGGGTTTTCATCTTTGCCCATCTGGTAGGTGGAAGGTCAGCATAGAGAGACCCTGTGAGACGGGAAGGGATACGGGGGACCCTAGGCTGCAAGGTCACCCAACCCTCTTCTTCAGCTCCCTCCAGCCAGCCACACAGCCACACCCAGCTGTTTTCCCCCCTGAGCCTGGGGAGAACATTCGGTCAGACCCTGGGAGCCGCCCAGTCTCTTCTCCCATCCTTGTGACCATGGTCCTGCCGCTCCTCCTGCGGGTCCTCTTCAGTGCACGCGCTGGCAGAGGGCTCACTCTCACCCTCGCAGGCCCCTGCCATTCAGCCCACCCTACCAGGCAGTGGCCCTGGCTGAGCTGCAGCAGCCTGTGCTGCTGGTGAGAGCCCATGGGTGTGTCCAGGGGCTTCAGAGGCCACGTGATACACACAGACATGGCTAACAATTAACTTATTTGAACTTAGAATTCAATAAATTATATTAAAAGCAAAGGTGGTAACCCTGGCCGGTGTCGCTCAGGTGGTTGGGCATTGATTGTCCTGTGCTCCCAAAGGTCACCAATTCCATTCCCAGTCAGGATTTAGGCCCATGTTGCATGTTCAGTTCATGGTAGGGGTGTTGGCAGAGGCAACTGGTCAATGTCTCTCTCTCTCTCTTTCTCTCCCTAATCCTCTTTCAAAATCAATAAAAACATAATAAGAAAGAAAGGTTATAAATACTCAAAACTTGCCCCTTGGCCTAGTTGGCATGGCTCAGTGGTTGAGCAGAATCCAATGAAACAGGAGGTCACGGTTCAATTCCCAGTCAAGGGCACATGCCTGGATTGCAGGCTTGATCCCCAGTGGGGGGTGTACAGGAGGCAGCCGATATATAATTTTCTCATCATTGATGTTTCTCTTTTCTCTCACTCTCTCTCCCTTCCTTTCTGAAATCAATAAAAATAGATTAAAAAAAAACAAACCCAAAACTGGTTACTTGTAATTTTTTCCCTGTTACCCATACTCTTGGGGTTATTCAGACCTATCGTACCTGCATGGAGGTGATATTATAGAGCAGGGTGGACCATACATCTATCCCCAGGTTCGTGGTCGGGACACCATGTCAGCAGCCTGAAATCACCTCTGGTGAAAATATTTGCACCCTAGGAATTGGCCAGTGTTACCAAATCGCGACTTGATTTGTTTTCTTCTGTGCCTGTGGTCTCTAGACTTGAGAAAGTGATGCAGAAAATGTTAATAGTGAAGATTAAACCTAAAAGTGTGCCTTGGGTGAATATTATGACACGTAAATCATCTCTCTGTTTTTTAAAAAGACCTCTGTAGGCCTTGCAGTGCCAACACATTATAAGAATTGAGGGACTGGGCTGGCATTCAGAAAACCACTACCTGACTGAGTAGTCACCACATCATGAACAAAAGAGTGAGCATCTCATAGGCACCTCCAGTTTGTCTTACTTGCTAACATAACAGCAAGCATCACCCAACATTCTCATTGGAATGACACTCATCCGTCAGTTGAGGGCAAGCATAGGGTGACTATAAATTCACCTGTTTGGCAAAAATCAAGAAGAGCTTTCAAAGGGAGTCAATGGGCTGTGTATCTACATGTTTATATTCTCGTGTGTGTGTGTGTGTCTGTGTGTGTGTGTGTTTATGTGTGTGTGTCTCTGTGTGTGTCTGTGTTTGTGTATGTGTGTGTGGACATATAAACACACTCCCTCCTCTTCCTCTGGTTGGTTGATAAACATGTGGCTGGATGCTTCTTTCCCGAGGTGTGTCTGAGCTTTTCCCATTTTCTCACTTTCCTGCTCTCCCCAGGGGGAGCCCCTCTGGTGCCACAGGTGACCCCGCCCTCTCTGCAGGCAGACCTCAGCCCTGAGCAGTCACGTGGATGTTTACCACCCCCCAGAGCGAGCAGCTCCCAGCCAGTGCAGAGAGGTGGGGCCCTGGAGCTCAGGAGGGCCTGGTTTGGGTGCTCCCTCAGCAACAGGATCCCGTGGCACAGCCCTGGGAGGACCACCCCCTGGGTTGGGTGGTATGTGAGTGAGAAGTCAGAGTTGGGAGCAACTGGGGGAGTGAAGGATAGGACAGGGGGAAGGGAGGGCGATGCCCAGCATGGTCTGGGGCAAGGGGACAGAGGGGATGAGAGGAGGAGCACAGAGGCTTCGGTGGGGGAGGAGCGTGAACGGTGTGCTGAGCATTGTGGGGTGGAGGTGTCTTTGGGACCTCCAAGCTGGGAACAGATCTGGGGGTTCCCAGGAGAGGCCTGGGCTAGTGGTGCTGGGAGCCTTCTGGGAAGATGGCAGTGAAAGCTGTGGGTACGACCAGCTTGTCTGGGGCTGGAGGGGGGTGAGAGCGGGTGGGGTGCACCCCGCGGTGAGTCACATGGAACACATAGTCCGCAGAAGTATGGGTGTAGCTGGTGTGGAGGTTGAGGGAGGGAGGTTCACAAAGGTAGGTCAGCGGGGTGGATGCCAGAGGTGCCAGGGGGCTGAGAAGATGTGGGAGGCAGGCAGACCAGTTGGCCAGGCCCTGCCAAGACCCAGGGACAGGGGTGTCGGGGGGACCTGGGATGAGAACAGTCAGCTAAGAGGGGTGGGCACATTCCAGATCCATTCCAGACCCAGGTTCAGGGGAGCGATCACCTGTGGGAAGTGGAGAGAGGAGGGGTCCAGCCCGCAACCCAGGTTTTGGCTTCTGTGATTGACAGCTGGTGGCCTTGGATAAGCAGTGAGCCCAGAGGAGTCAGGGACAGTGGAGAAGCCTGCAGCCCAGGCAGGGGGTCTAAGGCAGCGACCTCAGGCCTGAAGCTCAGGAGCGGTCAGTGCTGGGGAGCAGGTGGCTCAGCCCTGCAGAGGGGCAGGGAGGGGGCTGCCTCCATGGTAGAACCCGGGAGGGAGCATACAGGGAGCTCCAGTGAGTGCTTGTGGGAAGGATGAGGGGGGACCCAGGGACCGGCCAGTGTGCACCCTGAAGAGCTGTCCCAGAGGGGAGAGAATCAGGGGACAGAGGCTGAGAGCTCCCAGGGGTGACCGGTCAGGTTCAGACCATGCAACAGCCAATGGCGGAGGGGAGGCGGCCTGCAGGGGTCCACATGCTCAGTTTGGCTCCCATCTTTGGGGAGGGCAGCTCGCAGAGGGGGCGGCTCCCCCAGGGGCAGGGCCTTGGAAAGAAGGGGACAGGAGGCCACAGGAAGCACCTTACAGAAGAGGCTGGTGAGGGAGGAGGGACACGCAGGCAGCAGCTGGACGGGCCGCCATGAGGTCAGGTCAGGGAGTATCTTCACCTGCCGTCCTCCTCCCTCCTCGTCCTCTTCCTAGCTGAGTGGCCTTTGAAAACCCAAGGATCATTTTAAGCTGAGCTCCTGCTGTGATAGAAATCCCAAATCAAAATGGGATTCCACTTAGAGGGACTTAAAATACACCAAGGCCTGGGAAGAGTGGCTGCCTGGGAAACAGGAAACCTGGCTTCCCCATCTCTGGCCTCCTGGCCGAGGGAGGTCTGCATTCCAGGGGTCCAGGACCCGGGGGCGGACGCGGGGAGCCCGGAGCCCGGGCATCGCTGCCAGTGATGAGCGGTGAGGAAATCCAGGACTCAATTCGACTCCAACTCATTTTATTACAAGCCCATCCTTGTGTTCCAAAATCAATGGCTAATCAGTACAGGTCACAGCACTCGGAGATAGAACACATTTGAACACCCAGTTCTTTGCCAGCACATTAAGGCCAAAGGAAAACCTCTTTATAGAGCCCTGGTCCCCAGGCCAAGCCCATCCCAGGAGAGCACCTTAGGAAACCGGAAACCATGTGTCAGGAAACCGGCCATATACACACTAGAGGTGTGACTCCCAAAGAGAAAGATTGATGCCAACTGATGTCAATATAGGCTGTCCCCCAAAAAGGTAAAAAGAGGTAGGGCTGCTGATGGACAATGAGTCCCCATTGAATGTAAATACAGGCTGTCCCCCAAAAAGGTAAAGAGAGGTAGGGCTGCTGATGGACAATGAGTCCCCATTGAATGTAAATACAGGCTGTCCCCAAAACAGGTACAAAGAGCTCAGACAACTGATGGAAAATTCTCTCCATTGAATGTACATGTAGTATCCCCCCAAAATGTAGACACATTAACAGCTGATAACGCACTTAATTTTCACTTCTTTTCAGTTTGAACAGATTTGAAGACATCAGTGAAGACGGTAAGATTTGAACGAAGAGCATGTCTCCACAAGACTTTTTATGGGGACACAGAAAAGATAAAGTTGAGGGGACCCAACACCCAGCAGTCGAGGAATCCAGGGCAGCTATTGAGAGAGAAGCGTACAAACACCGAACCGAAGGAACGATTCTTGATGTGTGCGGCTCCGTGGCTGTGTCAGTTCTGGTCCAGGCGCTGCTGCTGCTGAAGCAATGGAACCGCAAACACCGAGAATCGCTGTGTTTGGTGTTTCTGCGCATCCTCTGTCCACAGCGGCCCTGGATGCCTGGACTGGGGCCCGTTCGGGACCAGACACTTCACCCTGGATGTGTCCCCATCACCAAGTCCAGAGGACACATCTTCTGGGTTCCAAGCTGAGTCTGGCTTCACCCATTACGTCAAATCCGCTCACCCTGAAAGGAGGGAAAATTGAGTTCTCAGCTGTTAAAGTGCGTGTACATTTGGTGGACAGCCAGCCTGTGGAACATCCATTTGGGGGACACCTCAAAACACATATATTTCATGAGTGCCTACACGGGTATGGAATGTAGTAAATTGGGTTTCTATCCCGGGGAGTGACTCAGAAAAAAAGACTCAAAGTGTCATCCTCGATGGTGGACACCAGGGGCTACAGCCGCGTTAGCGACCAGGCTGCACCCGCCTCTCGCACACGCTCCCCTCTGCACACTGTGGCCTCTGCTGGGAGGGGGCAGGCAGGGCTTCTCTGCGCCAGGCGGGGCAGAACCCATGATGGTAGAACAGTGAACCCGGGGGCAGGTCCGGGGCCCAGGAGCCAGCTGGAGAGAGGCACAGGCTGAGGCCACCTGCCTGGACGGCCCCGGGCTCAGGAGTGTGGGGCCCAGGCCTGGCTCAGCAACGCTCTGGGGTAACAGTGAGCCCGACTCCAAGGTCCTCCCAGGGCTGCGAGGTCTTGGTCGTCTGGCTGGTCTGGGCTTCCCCGTTCCAAAGTCGCTCCCGGCCCCTCAGTCCGATGGGAGAGGGGGCCCTGGTGGTCAGAAGGGGCATCAGGAGTTTGAAGGCTCAGGGGCTGCGGGTCCAAAAGACCAGTCGCCCATGGCCACGCTCATCATCTGAGCTCCACCTGCTGGTCCCACGCAGCTGTGGCGACACCCGCCTGCTCTCTGAGTTGTTTCCATGACTGAAGTTCTCAGGGGCCCATTGGCGTGGGAGCCACGTCCGGTGACTTGCGTGGGCTCTTGGCAGGGAGCCCCTCCCTGTGGTCCTGCCCTGGACCCGTTGGGCTGTGAGAAGCTGACACTGCCAGGACAGGGGCCACGGTGGCCACTTGCCCTGAACATCCGGGGCTGAGGCCGCGTCCTGGCAGCCGGGGCTGCAGTCACTGTGTGGTGCTGGGGCTGGAGCTGCTGCGGCCGCCACCTCCCCTGGCCATGGCGGGGCCGTGGCGGAGGCTGCAGGGGAGCCAGCCTCTCCTCCTTTGGGGGAGCCAGTGAGAAGCGCCTCCTGTCCAGTGGTTGGCACTGGGGACCCTGGCGGTGAAGGAGCTGGGGCAGAGGGTGTGGCTGGCTGTTTCTGCCCCTCGAGTCCTCAGAACCCCTGCCTTCAGGTGAGTCCTGTTTGCCGGCCTGTGGCCTGCGGTCCCAAGCAGCTGGGCTGAGGCTAGGCTGACTGCCCTATTTAGGGACAGGCACCAGCGGGCAGCTGTGTGGGAGGTGGGGGGGGGGCAAGGGGGGAATGGGGTGGCCTGGCTCTGCCCAGAGAAAGGCTCTGGGGAGGCAGGGCTGGCTCAGGGCGCACTGGGTGGGCCTCAGGCTCAGCAGGTCTCAAGTTGGGCTTCGCATACCGCCCAGCCTTCAGCAGCTTCCCCAGGAGAGGCTGACAGTCCTCCTGCGGGCACAGAGCTGGAGGGCATCCTCCCTTTGCTCCTGGCAGGTGCGCCTGCCTGGCCCCCGGTGGTCAGGAGATGAAGGTGTTTCTGAGCAGGTACCTTGGCAGGTCATCGGGCACCTGGGAGTGTCCTACAGAGAAGAGAGGAAGGAAGGAGAGGACGGAGTGAGGGCAGGAGGGTTCTCGGAGAGCCCTCCCCTCCCAGGGCCGCCCCTCACAGGCCACATGGCCAGGACCAAAGTTTCCGCTCCTGCTCGGCCTGTTCACAGCCTAGCGTCACCCTAGCTCCCGCAGCGCCTTTGGTCAGGACGCCAGGCCTGGGTGCTGGGTCAGCAGAGGCATCTGAGTGGTCAAGGCTGCCTCCGTGGAGGGCCCCTCCCTTCAGTATCGGGTCCCCAGGGCCTGGGGCAGAGAAGGACAGTGAGAAATGGGGCTGCAACACCCCATGCCAAGGGGGGGCGACCACACCGAGGCCTAGCAGCAGAGGCAGCGGGGCCCACGGAGCCCAGGGACAGAGGAGGGGCTGCGCCTCACGGGCTGTGGTCTGATTGGGAGGCCATGGCCGCAGGCCTGAGTGCAGGCCTCCACTCTACCCATCGCTCACAGGGCGGGCTCTGAGCAGCTGGGAGAACTTGGGGGACCAACTCACGAGGCTCACCAAATGTTGGCACAAGGCCAACACAAAACTCCTGGGCACACCTGCCGTGAGACACTGTGTCCTCAGATCCCTGATTTCAAAGCACCCTGACCCGAGTCTGCCTAGGACCACTCCACACCTGTGGTCCGGGCCCTCACGGTCCCGGAGGGCACCCTTAGGATTTGAGAACCAAGTTGGTTACCACCCGAACAACCCTCTGTTTAAGAAGTCCTCCTCTCCGCATGGTGACTTGACTGCACCATGAGTTTACCTGGTATTTTGTGCTTTCTGCAATCTCTGAATTTTCTACCATGAACGCATACTCTTGTCAAAGCTAAACAGAATCCCAATTAAAAAAAAAAAAAATGAGGGCAAAACCCCGAAAAGACCTGCATCTACCCCATCGTGGGACAGGCGATGGCCTCTCCAATCCCAGTGGCACAGGCGTGAGGTGGAGCTCCAGGAGCACGAGGACAGGCTGTTTGCACAGCATCGGGCTCCAGGCAGCCCCGGGGCTCAGGGCCCGGAGCCACACCCACTGTGGGGATTGCGGGCCCCTCCTCACTCTCCCAGGACCTGCCCCCCTGCCCCTCAGCCACTCAATGTCACACCCACCATGAAGTCTGAAGCACCCAAATCTTACCGCTTGACATCAGGCCTCCACTGCGTGGTGTCACCTGGAGGAGCAGAGGGGCTCACACAGCCAAGCCAGAGAGACCTCGGGTTTCCAACTGCGCCCACGGGAGACAGGCCGAGGGAGGACCAGGCCGTGCCAGCCCAGGAGTTACAGCCGGTGCAAGAGGCCAAGTAGGGGACACATCAAGCCACTAAGTCAGGGCGATGGTGACTCCTGCTTTGGCGTGGCCTTGTTGTCATGGCGACTGAGGTTTCCATTAGGTTCAGGATTTTTCTTCTTCCAAGCGAACTGGTTTTCTTTGGGCTTTTGTTGTTGTTGTTGTTGTTGTTATTGGAGTTTTTTTGTTCTTTTAAAAGAAACTTAAAAAATTTTCAGAAATAAAGGGTATATGATCAAGACAGGGATAAAGGGAAAGGATTATAAATCATCATGGTCGGAAAAAAGGGAGAGGCAAGTTAGGGAGGAGAGGGTGGATGCATTAAATGCAGCATTTCATGACGTTAGACCAAGCAGAGCTGGCCACAGGAGGCTTGTCTTTGACCGCAACATGCTTCTTTCTTCTCCAAAAGGCACTCTTTTGTTGTTCCATCGCTAAATTGTCATCCCGGATAACCAAGGGAGGAAGGATCAAAACACAGAAAACAGCAAGTAAATGAACTGAATAATGGACAAATGACGCTACATTCGCCAAATGTACTTGGGAAGTCAGAATCCAGTCCAGCCCGGGAGAGACCGCAACATTCCCCCCAGCACAACCAGCATCAGGGACCGGTGGACCCTTTCTGCTCTGACTCCAGTCAAGTGTTGGAGTGGCAGCTGGAGCCAGGGCTCCACGTAGCACGAGAGGAGCATTCTGTACTGCTCAAGGAGTGGATGTCTTATACTGCTTTTCCATTTCCATGGGTTACATTATTAAGCAAGGGTGTTTATTGATGTAGGGGGCAGCTTTCCTTACTCATCCGCTTTTTTGTCCAATGTGTTTTTATTGATTTTCAGAGAGGGGGAGGGAGAGGGAGATAGAAACATCCATGATGAGAAAGATGGATCGGCTGTCTTCTGCACGCCCATACTAGTGTGCCCTGACCGGGAATCAGAAGGTGATCTCCTGGTTCATGGGACGATGCTCACCCAATTGAGCCACACCAGCTGCGCTTACTCATCCATTTTAATGACAGGCTCCCTGGCATCCTGTCTCACACACAACTAACTCCTGCTCCCCTCCAAACACTTAGTGGCATGCTTCTGGCCTGCTGCAGGCAGTGAAACAGTCCACCTGGAAACCTCAGTCATAATACTTCTTTTTAAATAGTCCTCACGGGAGGATTTTTTTCCATTGGTCTTTAGAGAGAGAGTGGATGGGAGGACGTAGGTGAAGGGAGGGAGAGAGCAAGAGAGGGAAACATCGATGGGAGAGAGATACATCCACTGGTTGCCTCTCTCACAAACCCTAACCGCGGCCAGGATCAACCCTGCAACCGAGGTATGTGCGCTTGACTGGAAATCTAAGTTGCGCCCCTTCGGTCCTTCGATGCTCTAACCACTGAGACAAACAGCCAGGCTCACTAAGAATTCTGGTACCTCCCACAGCCTCTGATGGCAGGATGACTTTGCACATAATGAAAATATCTACCTCTATCTGATACCAAAACACCCTCAAACTCAAGCATTCTTCCACAGTAGATGGCGCCGCACCCTCTCCTCTTGGTTTAGCCCTCACAGCCTTTAAGCTCTAGTCTTATGAGAGCAGACAATTGGTCTAGTGACTTCCTCAACACGTCAATCCATGAACAGAAGGGATTTCTCCAGTCCTGATGGAGGATTCAAGTGCACAGCTGCACCTCTGCTATTTCTTCCCCCGCAGCGCCACCTGCTGACACAGCTCACACCACAGAGAAGGGACCCACTCCTCAGTGCTGGGGCCCCAAGTTGGTTGAGCATCTTCAGGGACCACAGCAGCTTGAAGGGCAGGCAGTGCTCACAGCGGTTAAGAGTTCGGGCCCCGGAACCTGTCAGACGCGGGTTCGGGTCCCAGCTCCAACACCGATTCTCTGGGCCAGTGCTGACCCTGGTCAAGCATTCCTGAGCTCCCCTCCCAGCTCTGAACGGGGGACAGGAATGGAGCCGACCTCCCACGGCAGCTAGAACTCAAGGAGACGGACAAAGTGGGTCAACTACCGAAAGGCTGCTGAGCCCAGAAAGCCCCCTCGCACGGCTGCCGTTACTAACTGCAGCCCCTGACCTGCTCACTCAGGGATCCAAACCACAGTGGGGATCTGTCAAGCAGTTTTTTCTCAGAAGGTTTTGCTGACTCAATTGGGCTGATTATAGCTCATTCATCAACTTAGCCAATCACACAAGTGGACGTGATACATGTCCAAAAGTGTGAGGAGCCAGTAGGAAAACCCCAGGCCACAGAACCCTCTGGAGAAAACCCATGCTAACAAGGCAGTAAGCTTCATGATCATTTACCTGCACGTGAGCGTTTCCCCGACTTCACCTCCTGTGAGACCGGGAACGCAAGCAGCAGCCCCCAGACAGTGTGTCCGCGTGCGCACACTTCATTTCTGCATCTCGAGTGACACAGCAGGACTTGCAGTGGTGACTGCCACCTGGAATGGCTGCTGCACCCGTCACAGCCACAGGGTGCCTTGTCATGGCCCCGGGTCCTGTCAGGTCCTGTCACCCCAGCCCCTGGGAGCCCATGAATCTCGGGCCTGGCCCCATCTTCAGAAAGTCCTAGTGTCCTTCATCAAATTGTTTACTTTCTCAGGGGGCATGTTTGGCAGGTTTATCGGCAAATAATCAATAAAATGATATTTCAAAGTGAATGTGAAAACTAAACCACCTTTCAGTCAATGGCTTTGTTTAATTGGTTCTAAGAGGAATCCCCCTACCCCCCCCTCAACCTTCCATCTCTGAAATCAGGGTGCAGCTTGGAGCATCCCTCCCAGTCACTGTCGGCTGGTGGCGATTCTGACAAAACCCTCACTGCCACCACCGGATCACTTTCTTTCTATGAGCACAAAATCGGGCAGCTGACAGCTGACAGCCTCTTAGATCCCAGGAAACACAGGCAGCACATGCAGCTACAAATCCACTGTGGAGCCAATGGCTCACTCCCATCACAGCCCTCAATGAGCAGGTCCAGCGCCCCCTGGTGGGAGGACTCAGGGCCAGGTCAGGTGGGAGAAGAGAACCACCCCTGCTTTTCAGAGCAACAGCAAGAGCAGAGCCCGAGCCTGGCTGAAGGCCTGGCAGATGTCCACGACGGGTCACATGGGGGCTCCCCCGACAGAAATGGCTAATCCGAGGCCTGGCAGAGACAAGGAGCCCCAAACACATCCTCTCCTGAGCGTGTCTCCGCGGTAACTGTCTGGAGATCTGCTCTGGATATCTGAGGACCCACCACAGTGCACGTGATGGGGAGGCTCCTCATGCTGAAGGAACTAAATGGTTCTGGATGAAACTGCCGCCACAGTGACGTGGGCTTACATGTTCTACTTGGGTGTTCACACACCTGAGGGGGCAGACGGGGGCGTGCGGAACCCCCTTCAGGCTCCAAGCACACGTGTGCGCTCCCAGCTCACATCTCGTCGGTTCTGCCCTGACCTCGAGGAAGGCCTGAGATCCTCACCTTCACTGCCCTCCTGCAGCCAGGCCAGCCCCTCCTACCTTTTGGTGGGGGCCCACTGCGGGCGTCTCCCTTCTCCTCCCAGTATGAGCACGATGGGGTGGCCTTCAGGGGCCCAGGATGGCCATCTGCGGGTGACTTGGCTTGTCCTCGTGAGCGGCCTCTCTGGCGTTGGAACAATTTGAGGAAGGCTCTGGCTCGACTCCAGCGCTTTTTCCTATTAGGAGTAGAGGGTTAGGACACTGCCAACCCCCACTGCCCCTCCAGCCGGGGAAGCGGCCCTTCCCTTGGGGTTCAGCACCAGGTTCCCCACGAATCTGCATCGCCAGCACCAGGACCATCGCATGTGGCCTCAGGGCGTGGGGCACCATTGGCAGTTCATTCGCACAGACCCAGGGACGGGAGAAGCGTTCCTTGTGGCAGAAACCCGCACTAGCCTCTCGGGAAACAGAACCTCACATGCAGCCTCCACTCTGCGTCACCGGGAGGCACCGGGAGAGGTGCTGTGCTCATCTAGGTGTGCTGGCAATTGTGCATCCCAGGGCCATGTCAGGGAGAGTCAGGGCCTCCTCATTTCCCGCTGGAGCTCCCAATAGGTGAGACAGGGGGCAGACTTAGCCCCTTCCGGGCACTGAGGAATCTGGGTGAGGGGGGAACAGGGTGGGCCCAGTGGGCCATGTGGATGAAAAAGAGTGGACACTGGCTGGTGTTCCCCAGGGGTTAGAGCAGTGGCCCAAGCACTGAAGGGTCAAGGGTTTGATTCTGGGTCAAGGGATTGTACCTGGGTTGCAGTTTTATCCCTGGGCCCACTGGGGGCGTGTGCTGGATGGCAACTAATCAATGTGTCTCTCATATTGATGTCTCTCTCATTGATGTCTCTCTCTCTTCCCCCCAACCCTTTGTTCCCCTCTACTCTCTCCAAAAATCAATGAAAAAAAAATCCTCAGGTGAGGATTGAGCAAAATTAAAATAGCCCTAGCCGGTTGGGCTCAGTGGGTAGAGCATCACTCTATGGACTGAAGGGTTCTGGGCTCCATTCTGGTCAAGGGCACATACCCGGGTTACAGACTCAATTCCCGGTGGGGGGTGTGCTGGTAGCAGCCAATTAATGATTCTCTTTCATCACTGATGTTTCTCTCTCTCACCCTCAGCCTTCTTCTCTGAATTCAGTTAAAATATACTAATATATATACATATACATACATATATATATATATATATATATATATATATATATATAGTAAAATAAAAACAAATCAATGAAAACAGTGAACTTAAAGGGTCATACAGTGCAGCTAACCGGAAATGGAGGCATTCTAATGTCACAAGAAGAACCGCAGCTGGTTCTAATCCTGGCTCTGCCACAGAGCGACACTGTGCTGACTCAACTCGAGTACTTTCCTCATCGAGGCCTCATTGTCCCCGCCAACACAAGGGACAGGAAGAGGGTGGCAAATTATGTGGTTTTGTGATGTCAACAGAGAGCTCTTGCAGGATTCATGGTGATTTGCCCTCAAGGCTGGGCTGGGGCAGGACAATCTGAAGGCCCAGCTCCTGGGGCTCAGGCCCGGACGCAGGGGAAGGCCTGCTGGACGGAAGCCCACAGCCTCGGGGACCGAGCCGCCCACCACCGAGGCTGCTGCTCTGCAGAAGGGAACGTGTTTGAGAACCACCCTGGCGTCCAGAGACTCCAGAGGAATGTAGGGAAGACCAAGAGGTTCCTTTGACTGAAGACCATGGGTGCTGGCCCAGGTGTCCGGCCCACGCTTCCTTCCCAAACAGAAACATGGCTTTCTAGGTCCTGAAACCTGGAGACACAGCCTGATAGTCCTGCTTCAGTGGCTCTAATCCAGACGCTCTGCCCCTTCAACCGGACATGGCAGCTGGCATTCGCCACCCTCAGAGGATAACCCCGAGGAAGGCCGGAAAGAAACTCTCAGTTCTTTCAGAGCTGGGAGGGAGGTGCGCTCAGGGGACCTGTCCTAGAGGGGAAGGTGTGGGCCCCACACTCTGGGCACTGCTCCACATGGCATTCCCCACTCGTGAAAGAGCAGCTTCCTCTTCTGCGTTGAAGTTCCTGCTGCTGAAATCAACTCACTTCCTAGGAGCAGGACACTGAGCCTCCTTTGGAGCCCCAATTCTGTCCTCTTCCACCTCTCCTGTAGGCATCGTCTGCCGGGTGTCGCTGGAAACAGAGGAGAAAGAAAGAACAGTCTGGTTTTATATAAAACGTGTCAATGGACTCATCGGTCCTGGCTGGGACCTGGCCCAGAAGGGCCGGCATTTTCCGGGGACTCAGACATCACGGTGCTCATGACTGTCAAGCTCGCCGAGGGGGGAAGATGGGGAGGGGAGCTTGTGGCGTGGGTCCGGGAACCCTAACACGTGAGGAGACCTGCTCTAGCACCAAGGAGCAGCCAGGTCCGTGTCATGTCAGCAGAGGGAGGACAACCGGGGCGCACCCACAACCCTCTCTCCAGCCCCTCAAGCGGAAATCAGACAGAGAACGGGCTCAATCCGCGACCTGGATGGCTTCCCTAGGTACCTCTCTTTGCCTCTGTCATCATTTTTAAACTGAGCTTAATTCCAAAAGCAGATTAAGAAGCGGCTGGCAGTGGGCCATGTCGTTGAAGCCAGCAAAATCCAACCACCGCTCCTTACAGAATTCTAGAGCCATTCCGGGGAGAGGAGAGCAGGCTGCACTGGGAAGATGGTCTGTTCCCTTGCCCTGGGGACACCAGTTCGCCGGCGGGCTCTCTGCCCAGAACGTGGAGGCCTGGGCGTGGAGCTGGAAGCCCGCAGCCCTGTGCGGACAGGTGTCGGTCACCCCTCCCCCTTACACGTTCTCAGTGCAGTGCTGGCCCCATGCGTCCAGGAGGCTCTGGTTCAGCTCTTTCAAGGTGTCTATCTCCTTCCTCAGGCGACACTTCTCCTCTTGCCAGTCCTTCTCCGCAAGGGTGAGCGACTGAAACACAGATCAACAATGTCCTCAACACCACGGGCCCCTGTGACTCCACTGCTGGGAAACTGCTCCCAAAAGGAGAAAAGGGCCACGTGCATGAACATGGCCATTTCGGCATGAGCTTCACCAGTCGCAAGGACCAACACAGCCAATGACATGGGGATGGCCGAGTACACCGGCCAGTCGCGCAGCCCTGCCCACGTGTGGCCACTGAGCACTGAAAACACAGCCAGTCTGAGCAGAGAGGCGCCATCAGTGCAAAATGTACAAGAGGCTCTGAGGACTTGACAGCCATTTTCAAAAGGAATGTAAAGTATCTCATTAGGAAGCAGCCCAAAGGGTGTGGCTCAGGTGGTGGAGCGGCCCCCCATGCACCAGGAGTTCCCAAAAGAGATGCCTGGTCAAGGAACATGCCCAGGATGAGGGGTTGATCCCCAGTACAGGGCGTGCAGGAGGCAGCCCATCAGAGGTTCTCTCTCCTCATTGAAGTTCCCATCCCTCTCTCCCTCTCCCTTCCTCTCTCTGACATCAGAAAAATAAATGCCTGGCTGAATAGGAATTCGGGGCTGAGGTTGCTCAACTCTCCACCCAGAACATCATCGGGCTGGAGTGGCGGGAAAGCCCAAGCTTTGGCTTCAAACAAACTGAGTTCAGACCCAACCTCAGAGGATGAGGATGGGCGCCAGCTCACAAAAGCATTGTGAGAATTCAGTGAGATGACACGGGGAGCACAGAGCAAAGAGCTCAGCCGCGAGAACAGAATGAAAACAGCACTTAGCTGCTTCCATGCACGCCCCCCACCCCCCCGGCCCTGCGAAAAGGAAAGGTCAGGCCCTAACCAGTTTAGCACAGTGGAGAGAGCATCGGACTGCGAACTAAAGGTCCCAGGTTCGAATCCGGTCAAGGACACATGCCCCAGTTGTGGGCTGGCACCCCGCGGGGGTGGTGCAGGAGGCAGCGGAACCACGATTCTTTGTCCTCATAGATGTTTCCATCTCTCTCTCCGTCTCCCTTGTTCTCTCAAATCAAGAAAAATAGCTTTAAAAAATACAAAAGCAAAGGTTGGTGAGAGGTCTTTTCTAACACATCCCCTCCAGCCAAGGTGCTTGTCCCCGTTAAATGCCTCTGGCTTCCTCGCGGCCTCTGGGTGACATTCCCACACAGTGTTTGGGCACAGATGCCAATGAGGACCCACTCGGACCTGGCTGAGCCCCAGGCTGTCAGCCCCGGGTTCAGGCCCGGTGTCCTGAAGCCCACCAGCCCCCGGCCTCACCTCACACAGCATGCTCAGCTTGTAGAGCAAGATTTCCTTGGGCAGTTGCTCCGCCTTCAGGTCTTGGTACTCAGCCTCCCAGATCCGCATCTTCTGCTCCACCTCCTCTATGGAGGCCTGCAGCTCCTGCCTGTGGGAGCGTAGTTCCTCCTGCTCC
The DNA here is from genome assembly GCF_964212035.1 of Myotis nattereri. Classification (NCBI taxonomy): domain Eukaryota; kingdom Metazoa; phylum Chordata; class Mammalia; order Chiroptera; family Vespertilionidae; genus Myotis; species Myotis nattereri. The sequence continues at coordinate 6,813,637 of NC_138085.1, read as the reverse complement.
GCCTGAAGCAGCTCAGTCCAGGAAGTAAGCCTGTGGGTGGAGAGCCACATGGCCCAGGGCTCAGGAGCACTCCCAGCCTCTGTCCCACATACACCTCAATCACACCCCCATCCTCTCTGGGCCTCAGGTTTTCCCCTGTGGAAATGAGGGCTGAGCACATTCAGAGGTTCTTAAACTGTGTCCGTTGGGGTTCTATGCGGCCACCCCGGCTGCCACACTCTGGGCTGGGACACAGGACAGGCAGGCTGGGACACAATTCAACAAAGCAGCCTGTGAAAAATCCTTCCCATGGAAGGCTTTGCATGTCTGCCTCCTTGGAAAAAGGGTTCTTCGACTGAAACACTCTTGATAAACTTGGAATCAGATCATCTTTGCTCTGAAACTCTGCCTTTGCCCAGCTCTTCTCCCCAATTCCAAGTCCCTTTCTGATCCCAACTCCTGACACAAATAAGAGATTCTGGAGCATTATGTAAAGCCACTGACATCATCATCATCATTATCATCGGCATAATTACCCGACTGGCTTTCCAGGAGTCAGGGTTCTACCTGAAATCTCAACAACCAGAGGCTCATGGACTCCATGTGAACACAGATGGGCCCTGTGAGGCCCACACAGTCTCCGTGATTTAATTTAAAGTAATTAGTTATTCAATATTTCTAAAAATGTTCCGTTTCACATCAACATTCAGCGACCGAGATTCTGGGAGGGTGGGGAGAACGCATCAAGCAAAGGCCCTGGCAGGGGCAGCTCAGCAGTGATAGCATCAGCCTGTGTCCGGAATGGTCACGGGTTGGATTCCCAGTGGCATGTCCCTGGGCTGTGGGATTGCTCCCCGGCATAGAGGGGTGTGTGCTGTAGGCATCCAATAGATGTGTCTCTCCCATCGCTTTTTCTCTCACCCTCCCTCCGTCCCAGCCCTCCCTCCCTCTCTCTCAGAAGGGCAATGGAAAAAGTATCCTGGGATGAGGATTAAATAATAAGAAGAATAAAAAAGTAGAAACAAAAGGATGGCCTGGCAGCCCGGGTCCGCCCCGCAGCTGACCGCCTTCAGAGGGTGTGTATTCTCCACGAGGGCCTGCCCTGCCGCTGACACTCCCTCCCCACCTGCTGGACCTGCCTGGCCCCGCAGGCACCTGACTGTGTAGCCCCAAACATATTAAAACAAGGCTGTGCGAAGGAAGGCTTCACGTGGTCAGGCCACTGGGCTGAGACAAGACCTGGATTTGAGTCCTGACTGGGCCACTACACTCAGGACTGGCCCGAACAAGTTATTGAATCTCTCTGAGCCTCTTTCCTCATCTGTTTGAAGAGAAGGATAAAAACGCAGTCAATTCTCAGGATTCGCGGTATAATGTCCTATGGAGCCCCCGCGAGCACTGAGCAGTGTAGACTGCAACTGTCCCCACCAGTTCTCTGGCCACATTTCTGTCAACCAATCAAGACATAAGGACGCTTTGTGCCATATGCTCACTGGGACAGCCAACAGCACCAGACCTCGGGCCGGAACGACCCTCATGTGCCACTCGGATATTTTCCCTGAGGCCCAGCGCAGCGTGCACTTGGGACACTAGACAGCACTGCAGCACTCCATCTGGGGGCCGTTTCAAACAGCGAAATCGCCACCAAAAAGCAAGAGAAGAGGACTCCATGGCACTCCATGGACCACAGAAGGGACGCTCGTGTGCAGTGTGAGAGCTGAAACAGGCAGGAGTCAGAGGCCTTGTTCAACCGCAGCTGCAAATGTGCACATCAGGCGATTCCAGGATCTCGCCCTATGGACAGGCCCCTGACAGGCCATGGGGACCAAAGGGGGGTGACAAGTGCATCTCAGTGAGGAGGTGAGTTCGCCAACAGGGAACGCGGGAATGACGGGGAGCAAGCATATGTCCTTCTGGAATGGCTGGTGAGAGAGGATGAAGATGGCCGTGCCCTACACAGTCATCCCCAACATCCATGTGGGAGGGGCGGTCACCCACACCTGGACGATGCTCCATCCCAGCCACCAGCAGGAGGCCCTTCCCTCCTGACCATCAGCTGTGACCGTGACAGGGCAGGTGAAAGGGCACCATTACCAGGGGACTCCCCTGAGCTGAGCGCAGCGGGAGCTGAGGGAGCTGGTGTGACTGAAGGCGGAGATGCTACTGCAGGGGCGGGCGGGTACCTGTCGTTCTCCTGCCGCAGCCTCTCCTCCTCTCCGTGGTTCTCTCTGGCGGCGGCCAGGGCCTTGGCCTCCTGCTCCTGCTTCAGGGCCTCCTGGGCTTCGGGCACCTGCTTGTCCTGCTGCCCCGGCTCCTCCAGCTCCCTCTCCTCGGCCCCCTGTTGGTTCTGGGGGCCCAGACTGGAAGGATCCTCCTGCCCAGAGGGAAAAGGTGAGGATGCCTCACTGGGTGCCGGCCCCGGGGAGCAACAGACCCCGTATCCCTGCACCCCCACATGCAGTGAGGGGCCAAGAGCAGGGCAAGTGCAAACCCCAGAAGAGCAGGGACCCTCGGGGCAGGCAGCACCAGCCGTGCTGAGTGTGGTTCCCCCAGCACTGAAGGAACTTCGCTGGCCGGGCCCACATGGTGTTACGGGAGCCCTGCGCCCTCTCCACACTCGGGACCTTTAGGGGCACAGGATGCCCACTCTCTGGATCAGCTCCTTGGCTGCCCTCTGTGACCACATGTAAAAGCCTATTTTTTTAAAAGGACATAGAGATCAACCAAAGGACTTCTATGCCAGCATATAGGCCTAACCAATGGACACGGACAACACGGGGCTGAGAGCATGAGTTCCCTCCCCCCACCAATAGGGGGCAATGTGGGGATATGGACACATATGTAATAACTTAATGGACTGTGGTGGCTGGTAAGCAAGGAGGCATGGAGGAGTGCGCTTGCCTCTGGGGCTTGGACTCTTCGCGGGGATGTGGGTGTCCTCAGGAGCGCCAGGGCCCGGCTGAGATGGCAAAGGCCCAGGGCAAGCGGTGTCCTCAGAAGAGCCAGGGCCCGGCTGAGAAGGCAGCGGCCGAGGGCAAGCGGGCCCCAGCAGAAAAGCAGCACGAGGCGGACTCCGCAGTGGGGTGCTGGGTGGGAAGTAGAAGAATCGCGAGCCCCAGGCCGCCCCCGCACTGCTCGCTGCAGGACCTGCGGGTGGAGATGCTGGTGGTTATCTGTGCCTCGCTCCCCGTCACCGACCTGGCCAGCCTGGCCCAGGTCTGCACCAAATTCTGCCGCACCCTGCACCTGGACAACATCTGGAGACGGCGCTGCCGGGAGGAGGTTGGCGTTTGTGAGACCTTGCAGAATCTGGAGGCAGTAGGCAAGTCTTACCGAGAAGTCTATGCGAAGCTGTTCCACCCAGACAGACACATTTTGGGTTTGTGGGGGCGAGATATTGAGCTCTATAAAACACTGCTGTATGTAGCGGTGGACGTCTTAGGCATTACTGGTTGGACGTACAGGCCTGGTCTTAACACCCATGTGGACGTCCCAATGCAATTCAAGCCCGCGTTCCGAATCCGCCTGACGGAGCGGAAATCAGCCACGGTGGAGTGCATGGAAGGCCGCCACCGCAGGCCCCACAGCCGCCACCTGCAGCTTCGGAAGGACAGGCTCACCAGCCAGTGCCAGAAGAGAGACCACGGAAGGGATTCACCCACGCGGCTTAGGGAGGAATTCGGGACTGCGGGCGCTGATATGGAATGTCACAGTCAGTGCGGCATCACTGCTGGACCTACCGCCGCCTCTACCTCCTGCCCAGCCACCCGGACCACCTCATCAGGCCAGGCCTCTTCCAAGGCAAATGCGATCGGATCGCTTGGGCCTCACGATTTTCATGCTCAGCTTCCACGGGAAGTGTGCCAGGCTCACGCACAGCACGGGAATCGAATTCCACATATTAGAGATCCACCTCACGCGCTGCATCCAGCTGCGAGATGGCGAGATCTTCCGCGACTTCCAGGAGCTCTCCCGCGTGGTCCGGGAGATGGAGGAGCAGGTGCTCCGGGAGCAGCAGCAGCAACAAGAAGACGGGACCGAGGAAAGCGAGGGCCATGGCTGGCAGAGCCCCGCCCAGCCCAGCGTAGGGGAGTCCGGGGCTGCAGCTGCAGAGGAGCAGCCTGTCCCGTTTGTTCTGCCTGTGGGCGTGAGCCCAGGGGACCAGAACTACCCCTGGACCTGCAGGATGTGTTTCTATGGCATGGAAACTGTTCCCGTATGTCCCTCACACTGGCGCTACCCTGGAGTCGTCATCCTGTTCGATGAGAACCACTTGGGGTTCATCGATCTGGAGGAGAAAGCCTTCATCCTGTTTGGCAGAGTCCAGAACACCTTCCAGAATGTGGAGGCAGCATCCCCGCAGGCCTTCCTGGGGATGCTCAAGAACATTCACCCCCGACCACGTTTACCACCCAGAGAGGATATCTGATGTTTAGAGAGAGTAGGGGAGAGAGGGAAAGAAAGAAAGAATCGATGTGAGAGAAACACATCAGTTGGTTGCCTCCTGCCCAAGCCCGGAACAGGGCCAGGCTAGGTAGGGGCCAGCAATCGAGGTCGAAATAAACCTTAAACCAGTGGTTCTCAACCTTCCTTATGCTGCGACCCTTTAATACAGTGTCTCATGTTGCGGTGACCCCCAATTTCATTGTTACAAATTGAACATAATAAAAGCATAGTGATAAATCACACAAAAAAATAATAACTTAATCAATAAAAATATTTTAAAAATAAAAGAAAAAGAAAAAGTACATAGCACAGCAGTCAGGATACAGAATATCTGAACAACACTAGCAGCCAACTGACCCTGATATTTACGGAACAACCATCGAATGGGCACAGCCAGCAGCACCGCCCTCCTCCTCCCCTCAGTCCTGTCAACCACCACCAAGATGGCCAATGTCCCAGGGAGGCAACACCTGCCCCCGCGGCCGGCAGCGGCTGAGAATTGCTGGTCTGAGCTGCAGCTGAGCGAGGGAATATGGTCACCCAGGAATCACTGATCAATGACCAGGACACGGCTGTGATCCCGGAGGCTCCCTCGGGCAGGCGGGGGCGCCAGGGGGACATGCGCTCTGGAGGGCCTACCTGCGTGGCCCTGGAGGGCCTCACGGTGTTGGCGATTTTAGACTGGGGTTCACCCTCCAGCTCTTCCTTTTGGCTGTTGGCCTTGTCCTGGGTGAGTTGGGTCCCCAACTCTTCCAGCTGCAGAGCCAAAGACCCAGCCCGTGCCCCAGTCAGGTCACAGAGTGAACTTGGCTTGAGAGCAAACCCCAAACCTGTCACCCCATGGGACACCTGGCCACCGGCTTGCCCGTCTATTCCGGACACCGCCCACCGTTACCTCTTTCCGGAGCTGCTGGTTCTCCTCCTGCAGCGTCTTTACTGTGCCCCGGAGGGCATGGGTATTCTCCTCCAAATCAGTGATCCGCGTGCAGGCTGAAAAACAAAGTGGAGTCAGAGCCCAGCTTCCAGGGCCTCCACTTCCCCTCTCTGACTCTGGCCCCGAGAGGACCATCACCCCAGACGGCCACCCCCCCCACCCCGAGGCCAAGGTGTGAGGGCTGGGGATGGTCAGCTGGGTGTCGTACACAAGGTGCTGCCGTTGTTGGTTGTGGCCCCTGTGCTGGCTCAGCTGGGGGCCGGTAGGGGAGCCATCCAGACCTTAAGAAGAAGGCAGGTGACCTTGGAGAGGCCAAAGCAGAAGTTCCAAACGTTGGAACTTCTGGAACCACTTTTTACCGAGTTCTAACCTGACTGTCTAGTCAAGGATTTCAGAGACTCACAGAGATGGCAAAGACATGGCATGGTCCGGGCCAGCCGTCAGAGTGGGGGGGGGGGGTCTGGGTGGCTCAGCTGGGGATTGGGAGGCACGGTAATTGACCAGTATGCCTGCGGGGGGTAGCGGATCTGGGGCGCGTGTGTCGAGGACTTGCCACCCGTGGGTTAGGTCCTTCGGGAGGAGAGGTCATTGAGCAGTCTCTGCCCAGGGAGACAGAGTGCAGACTGCAGCCATCTGCCCGAGGAGGACATGAATGGAGGAAATCAGCCCAGGCCTCTGTTATAATGCAGGTGAGTGAGCACTGGGGAAGCTCCTGCCATCCAGAGCTTTCAATCCCCCACGGACAGATCTAAGACAGCCTCTGGGGTCAGCGTGCTGTCATCTGGAAGCTCCCGGGACTGCCCACACGGGCGCTGAGAAATCTGAATCTACTTACTTGTAGTTCATGTCCTGACTTTGAGGCTGCCAGGCCCCTCATGTTCCCCTTGGGTAGAATGGCAATGAAACGGTCCCAAATGGCCCCTGAATCACACCCTACTGACTTGGGCTGAGGGTGGGCTGACCCAGGAGATTCAGAACCAAGGGCTCAGCTCCCTGGGTGAGGGAGAAGCCACAGCCAGGCTGGCTCCCCGGCGCCAGGGGTTGCTGCCTACCTTCTATCAGCAGCTCCAGGTCCCAGCTCTGGTGGGCGGGCTGGTTCCTCCTCTGGACCTGTTCAGCCTCGAGGGCCATGATGTCCCCCAGCAGCTCCTCAAGGAACTGCTGGGGGATGTGTCCACGATCCTAGTGCAGGAAGAGGGGTGGGGTGAGGATGCGCACCATGGAACCCGCTGGCCTGCCCCGCCCCAGTGCAGCTACCCTCATTCCCCAGGATGAAGGGCCTCCATGCACCTGCTCGCTTCCTAGAGCTCAGCTTCACAGAAGGGACTCCAACACAGGGTCCTTCTGGGAGACCTACAGCCACTAAAAGACATGCTGACCCCGTTGTAGGTGATGAAGACCCATGAGGCCTCTGTGGTGTCTGAGCAAAGTGACGCACAGCACAGGGCTGTAAAGCAGGTGACAGGAGGACGGGCGGCTCTCAGGCCCCTTAGCTGGTTTACCATGTCTTGGAAAGGCCGTAGGGACTCCCAAATCACAGCTCGGCCCACATCCTAGTTGCCAGCAGAAACCCTTATTGCCAGTCACCCACCTACATCCATCCTTACAGAAAGCAACACAGCAGTCAGGCCCTATCCGTTTTTTTTTTGTTTTGTTTTGTTTTTTTTGTTTGTTTGTTTGTTTTTTAACAACCTATAGAATAAAAGCCTAATATGCTAAGTGTCCGGTCATCCATTCAACCAATGAAAGCATAATACACGAATGATATGCTAAGGCCACTCAACAGCTTGCTATGACGTGCACTGACCACTGGAGGGCAGACGCTGCAACTGGCAGGTTGGCTTGCTGCTGGGGTCTGGCTGATTGGGGCTGAACTAGACAGGCCTGACATGCCCTGGGGCCCTCCGAGGGTCCCTCCCCACTAGCCAACCTCCTGTGTCCCTCCCCGCCCTCATCATATACCAGTGGAGTCCCACTGCCTCGCCTATGCCCTCTCGCAATCTGGGACTCCTCAGGGGCTGTCAGAGAGCCAGTTTCAGCCCAATTCCCGTAGGCCAGGCCAAGGGATCCCAATTGGTAGAAGGGAAGCTGTGGACCTGCCGCCAGTGGACACGGTTCTGGTCAAAGCCTGGCAGCGGGAAAGGTTTGTTCACAGACTTGGGAGTCACCTGGACACTGTCTCTCTGCCCATCCCGGCCCTGCGCCAGGTGCCCTCTGTCCTTGCACAGTCACTCCTCACAAGAGCCCTGACGGGGAGGCAGGGACAGTCCCTTCTCACACAGGAAGAGGCTCTGCACTCACCGACTCTACGACCACCGACTCTTCTTACTCCAACTCTTCAAACGGACTCTTCACACACTGACAATTCGCACAGACTCCGCACCACCAACTCCGCACCACCAACTCCGCAAACACCTACTCCTCACCCTCCAACTCCACGCCCACCGACTCCACGCCCACCGACCTCACACCTAACATTCCACTGTCTCCATGGCTCCCCAACCAAACTGCTCTAGGCCAAGCATTCTAAAGGGCTCTGCCAGAGGCTCATGCCCCATGCCAACTGCTTTAGGAATACGCAAAAATTAGGACACTCTCCCCATCAAGATTAAGATCTATCTGGCACATAAAATATAAAGAAACATAAAGGTTATGTTTATAGATCCTATACCATTATCAATGGAAATTAACCACTTCATTCTGATATGTCTGTGTATGTTTCAAAAAATTATTTTTTGCCATCAGCCACATTACAGAAATTTGATTCGTTCCTTTCAGGGAACTACACAATCATTTTATTTTGTGAAGTCTTACCTACAGAGCCCAGCTCGGAAATTCTCACCATCGACTGTCAATAGTTCATACGTAAGACCCCTCAAGTCCACCAGTCAATTGCCTAAAAAACAATTTGACAGACCACTCACTAATGTGTAGTTTATAAGAAAAATGAACAAAGTAAAGCTATATATTTGAGAAATATTTTATATACATATATATTTTTAAAAATATATATTTTATTGATTTTTTACAGAGAGGAAGGGAGAGGGATAGAGAGAATCATTGATGAGAGAGAAGCATCGATCAGCTGCATCCTGCACACTCCCCACTGGGGATGTGCCCACAACCAAGGTACATGCTCTTGACCAGAATCAAACCTGGGTCCCTTCAATCCCCAGGTCAGCCCTCTATCCAGTGAGCCAAACTGGCTAGGGCTATACTTTATATATTTTAAAAAAATATATCTTTATTGAGTTCCGAGGGGAAAGGAGAGATAGCGAGAGAGAAACATCAATGATGAGAGAGAAGCATTGATCAATTGCCTCCTGCACGCCCCATAATGGGGATCAAGCCCCCAACCAGGGCATATGCCCTGACTGGGTATATAATGGTGACCTCCTGGTCGTAGTGATACACTCAATCACTGAGCCGTGCCGGCCGGACTGGAAAATATTTTAACAAAAGGACTTTGTACATAGCTTTCAGTGCAAGGAGTACTAAATTAGCACATGCAAGAAAGACATTTAGAGAACAAATATACAGGCACCCTCAGAACAGAATTTAAACATTTAGGCTGCCAATCAATTATTTCTAAACTAGTAATGGTTTACTTGGGTTAATTAAAAAACTCATTCTTAATTTAAGACAAATTTAAATTGTTTAAAGTAGATGAAATCTTTGGACTTAGATTGGGGGTGGGGGGAGAGTACTGATTAGCATTTCGATTCATTATCCAGCTCCAATGACTGTTATAAAATTACTGAAAGTGAATCTGGACAAGCAATGGGTCCGGGCTGCTGGTCACTCCTTGAGCCAATGAGCAGAGACAGGGTTGAGATCATTTATTCCATGAATGCAGCAGAAGGAGAGAGCAGCAGGTAACCCACAAACGTCTGCTCTACCCCCTGTCCCCCTCCCCCAATAAGCCAGCTGCTTATCTTGGGTAGAAGGACAAAGATCACACGGGAAAGCAGACATTTCAGGCCTGGGAAATTAGGAAGTTATAGTGGTTACAGGTTACAGGCAACTCGGGCTGGGTGTTGGCAGATGCCGGGTGGCTCCGGGACCAGATTACAGGCAACGAGGTTGCTGATCTAGGCCTTTCTCAGAAAGGAGGGTGGCCTGCATTCCCTTGTTAGCTCCCATGTCCCAGGGCGGACAACTCTCCACCAGATCAGAACGTGCTTTCCCTCATTAGAACAGAACAATCATGCTTAACAGAGCACCATTCATATTCCTTGTAATCATAGCGAGTCCCCAGCAGTTTATTCCTGCCCCGAACAAAAGAACAAAACTGAAAAAAATCCCACCTAAAGTGGTTACTTTTTCATACCTATCTCAATCAATTCCTCGTACAGAAGCTATTCCATAAATCTAACCGCCTTCATTTGTGGGCAGCATGATGAGATTTCAATTCATGTCCAACGAAATGTGATCTAACCTGGAAACAAATTTATAGATGCAGTGACCTGAAGTGAGAACACAGCGAATAACATATACTTTAAGGAATCTTGAGATAATGAAAATTATTTATCATTATGCAAATCAAGATTTCAAGAACAGTTGAATTGATGAGCTTATGCCAAAGGGATATAAACTGGATGATAAAAATTCAAACTCTCTGCTCCCCGTTTTCAGGGCCAACATTTTAGAGAAACGATGCAAAATTTATGAACCTAGTGCTATTTTTAAGGAAAATACATAAGAATGACACAGAAAACAGGATGAGGCCGACTGAAACCACAAAAGAGTGAGCACAAGCCTGGCACAGTGATGAGCACATTGCACACATTGCATCTCATTCACTCAACTCAAAGTCATCAAGGTGTTCCATGAACGCCCATGGACTGAGCTGTATTTTGGACCAGGGATATGCACAAAGGTTAGGAGTCACAGAAAGTTTTCTTTCCTAAAAATTGGTCCACGACCTGGCCGGTGTGGATCAGTTTGCTGGAGCATCATTCTCTACACGGAAAGGCTGTGGGTTCAATTCCCGGTCAGGGCACATACCTAGGTTGGGCGTTCAGTCTCCAGTGGGAGTGTGTATGAGAGGCAACCAACTGATGCTTTTCTCTCACATCAATGATTCTCTCTCTCAAATCAATAAGCACATCCTTGCCATAGGATTTAAAGAAAAAGTGGGTTCCATTAGGCAGTGGAAAGTCATTCTCAAATTTTCAGTTATCAATTCTTAGCAACTTCTCCAATAGTTTCAAAGAATACCTTGAAGCTAACTAAACCAGCAATACCATTCTTTTCTTTATACAAGCAGGTTTACCGGCACCCCAGCCTTGTCGGCCTGGTTCAGTGGTTGAGTGTCAACCTATGAACCAGAACCAGGCAGTTATGGTTGGCTTCCAGGTTGGGGCCCATGTCCCAGTTGTGGCCTCCATCCCCAATGCGGGGTGTCCAGGAGAGAGCCATTCAATGGTTCTCATCATTGGCGTTTCTCTTTCGTGCTCCGTCTCCAGTTTTCTGTGAAGTCAATAAAAGTATATATAAAATAAGAATTCTCCTCAGAAAAATGAATAAAGAAGTAAGGGTAGAGGACGCCCTGACTGGAGATGGCAGTGGGTCTCTGCTGTGGCCCACGTAAAAATACCTGGGGAGGTTACATAGACAAGCCCCTCTCCTGCTGGGCTAACGCCTCCGGACCTGGTGGGCCCTCTTCCAAAGTGATCAGAAGGTCTATGGTGATTCTGCTGCACAGCCGAGTCCAGCACCACCGGCTAAGTGTGGGGGATGCTGATCTCACAGGGACACGCTGCACACGGGCCTCTCACAGGGTCTCACCGCAGAAACACAGCTGCAATTCGCTCCCTCACAACTCTTGCTGACCAGGCCGGGCACCCGACTCGCGGCTCCAACTACCTCCCAGCCTTCCACAGTGGGTCCACGTCCACAGGGAACTCACTTCCCCTCTCAGCAATTTCCTCAGTTTCTCCACAGGCTCAGGCTCACAGCCCGGAATCCTCTGCACGCCACTGTTCTTCAGAACCAACATCGTTTCCAGCACACAGCGAACCTTAAAAATATAAAGAAAAGAAAGAGAGAGCCATCCATTTCAAATGGTCATCACTTCAACTTGGGAAGAAACAAACCAACTCTGCACGTGGCCACCACTGCTGATAAACCCGATGGTCGCAGGCAGACCATCCCCACTCCAGCCTCTGCAGCCTTTTAACATGACCCGGCACCGGACTCCCGCCAGACCTCCACCGGGGCCTGGACCACTACCCACAGAGCTCCCCTTCCCTCTCCTGCTCCCCTCCACCCCCCTCCTCCCACTAGTTCTCCCCCCTCCCTGCACTCCTCCCTCCTGGCCCTGGGCTCTGAGCCACCCCTCCTCTCCACGACATTGGCCATTCCTTCCCCACCCCTGGCCTGTACACTGTTTAACTTTTCAACTGGAAAGAATGTCACACTGAGAGAAAAGTCGCAAGCACAATTCAGAGACCTCCCAGAGAGCCCTGTCTGAGATTTCTCCAAGTATTCACTTTTCAGTGAGAGCATTCACACAGCATCACACCCACCCATTCACAGTGTCCACTGCGTATGTTAAGGGCTGTGCGTCCTCAGAGGGCTCAGACCACAGCACATCCCAGTGAGCATTTCCGGTTTCAGGATGGTCCCGTCCTCCCTTCTGAGCCTGTGTCTCCTGCATGTAGTGCTGTCCACTAAAGGCCCAGCTGAGAACATGCGCTGACCCCGCCTTCCCTCCCACCCATTCTCCGCCTGGTCAGTTCCAACTCCCACACCCTCTCCCACACCCACGTCCACTACCACAGAGCTAATCCTCCCACCACCATCTCTGACCCCTGAAGGGGGTCTTCCTGCCTGACCACCTCCGTCTTCTACGTTGTAGCCAGGGTGACCGTTAGCACGAACCCTTCCCAGTCCATTTTCCCACTCAGAACCCTCCAGGTGCCTCCAGGATCAACGCCCAAGTCCTTGCAACGGCCTCTGCCCTGCTCCCCTGTGGGCCCCACACGCACCCTCTCCCGGCTCCTCACACATCCCTCAGGGCTCCCCTGCCCTCCCCTATCTCTTATCTGCACAAAAGGAAAAGAGGCAGGAGCTCTGCTCAGCCCTGTGTTCTACAAGGGGAAACTGAGGCTTGGAAGACTCAGGTTACATTGCTGTCCACTGCTGAGCCAGAAGTCCAGGTCGCTGACACCTGAGCCCCGAGCCACACGGCCTTCCTCAGTGAACATTTGTTGAACAGATGAGTGTGAATTAAATCGATTCTTAACTCACAAAAGACCCGAGTTTTAGTAAAGGAATAAGGTTTGCTCACACACTCATGACAAAAACATCTTCATCCTAGGAACAAACGATAACAGATGGCTAGGGCATGGCACACAGCATTTCCCCACTTATTTCACCTGCTGCTCAGCATCTGCGCACTTAGGCACTTAGGAGGCAGGTCGAGGGACCCACCGTCCCTGGTCTGGTCCCGGAACGTGCTGCCTGCCCCGCTGGCTTTGCCCTGGTCTCTCTGATCATTGCCAGGGACATAGCATCGTGTTTTCTCAATGAAAATCCCCATTTCTCAGCCTGAACAGGATCAGTTCCTTATCTTTCTCTGTGAAAGTTCCAGTCAGTTTTTCCAACATGTAGGAGATGCGGAGAGACTGTACCAGGTGGAAGTCATACAAAAGGGCAAGGATGGTGAGCTGGCTGCCACCCTCTGTGCCTCCGCTTCCCTTTCTATAGACGTCATGGAACTTCCTCAGCGCGGCCTCCTGAGAGGGAGCTCCCACCTGCAGGAGTGAAGCAGACCCAGAGTCATCGCACAAACCTGACCATTGTGGCAGCGCGCTCCTCTCAGGGACCCTTCTTGTCAGCCAGCTGAGGCGTTTATGCTGAAAGAGTCAGTCCTTTTAAAACCAGCGCAACAAGGCACACCTGGTAGGACACTCACGGCCACGGGACATACCCTGTAAGACCGGGTCTGCGTGTGTAGGGTTGGCACAGAGCCACGCGGACTGCTTGATGCAGCCCAGAGCAACGGCCACAGCACTGGGACCTGCCTGTGAGCCACCCTCTCACCTTCTCAGTCCAGGGGGACCGCCTCAGCCAGCAGCTGTCTAGCTCTTGGAAACAGAGCACCGCACATCTGTCTGCAGCGCTGCACATCCCACAGCCCTCATTCTGGAGCGCAGCTGAGCCTGGAGGAGGAGGTGGGAGCAGCACCAGGTGGGGGCGTGGAGCCCTGTGGAAGGGGCAGTCGGAAGGGAGGCCTGCCAGACGCAGTCCTGTGGGATCTGGGAAGGAAGACCCAGAGACCCAGCAGCCGTGACCGGCCACAAAGCCACTAGATGGAAAAGATCAAACTCTGAGGAACAGGGGCTGGAAGAGGAACCCTGGGGGAGGGGGGTAGAGCAGGTTATGGGGAGCGCCTTCAATTGTGGGTGCTGGTGAGCTTGGCCCGACAGGTCAGAGTGTCGTAAACACGTGTCACTGCTGAAGGAAAACACTAAATGCTAGAAGCCTCCAGGAGGGGCGCAGATGTGCAGGAGGGAACCATGACTTCACAGAGGCCAGCGCCCATAGACAGGGGCTACTCCTAATTGAATAAATAATACATTTAACCTGTAAACTCCCAATTGGAGCCTTTTCACTAAACATCAACCTGGAGAGCAAGCCATGACCACGACATTATGTTCAAATAGAACTTAAAAAAGAGAAATTAGCCAAGCCGGCATGACTCAGGGGTGGAGCGTCGACCTAGGAAGCAGAATGTTGCTGTTCAATTCCTGGTCAGGGCACACGCCCAGTTCAATCCCCACTGTGGGGCGTGCAGGAGGCAGGTGGTCAATGATTCTCTCTCATCATTGATGTTTCTATCTCTCCCTCTCCCTTTTTCTCCTAAGTCAACAGAAATTGACTTTTAAAAAGAGAAATTAGAATTCTGCAGATATAAAAATTATGTATAAAATGGAATGTTTGAATGGTTGAATGTTTTCAACACACTAATGGAATTACTTAACTACATCAAATTTTCTCAAAGTTTGAATTTATTTGAAGTCTTTAAAATAAAGTATAGCAATATCTTGACCCATGCAGCTCCTAGGCCAATGGAAACTAAGGAGAAAAGAAACAAACGGGACTCCATCAAAAGATAAAGCATCAACCAAAAGAACAAGAAAGCCCACTGCATGGGAGAACACACTTGCCAATGTTATCTCCAATAAGGGTTAATTCTCCAAAATTTACAGAGAACTCCTACAACTTAACAAAAGGAAGGTAAACAATCCAATCGAAAAATGGGCAAAGGACCTAAATAGATATTTTCCGAAAGAGGACACACAGATGCTAGCGAGGAGAAGCCTTAAGAGAAGATTGAAGAGTAACCCAGCCTGTAAAAACTTTAGCATAGAATTGGCTATTGGAAGCTGAGAGTCACTTTGGCTCAGTTATCAACCTACTTTGCACTGGATTCAGCAATTGCCTTGTAATTACCCACCTACTAGAGAAATTGTGCCTGGTACATGTGCCTTGTTGTGTTGTATTATGTGCCCTGAAATCAACGCAGCAAACCCAAGCAACAGCAGCCTCCTGATCACCACACCCTCTGAGGATCAGCAGCTGTATGTGAATCTCCCCCCACCAGCCAGAAGAGCCTCCAAAGCTGTGAACAGCACCCACCAGAGGAGCTGCTGCCAACTGTGAATCATCTGCTCCTGCAACAGCCCAAGGAGCAACCACAGCCCAAGGAGCGACTGCCACCCAGGGAGCATCCACTGAATGACTCAATGTCTCGATATGGCAGTGAGATTAAACATGGGTAGACAGAGAAACCCCCAAAGGAAAGAAAAGGAGGACTCGCCAGAAAAGCAGCTAAGTGAAACCCAGGCATGCAGCATGACAGAAAAAGATTTCAGACTAAGGGTCCTAGAGTGCATAAACCAGACGGAGGAAAAAATCAACAACATATACAAGAAGCAAGAAGAAACAGATGAAAAAATCAACAACTTAAGTAAGACCCAAGAAGAAATGAAGAGTGATATAGCTGCAATAAAAAACACCATTGAAAGTATCAACAGTAGACTAGCAGAAGCGGAGGACCGAATTAGTGAATTAGAAGACAAGGAAGCAAAACACACCCAAACTATACTGCACTTGGAGAAATCAATTAAAAGACAGGAGGTGAGCCTAAGGGAGCTTTGGGGCAACATGAAACGAAACAACATACGAAAAATAGGGGTGCCAGAACAACAGAAAGAGGAACAAGGATTAGAAAACCTATTCGAAGAAATCATATCAGAAAACTTCCCTGAGGTGGGGAAGAAAAAAGTCACACAAGCACAGAGAGTCCAAAACAAGGTGAAGCCGAAAAGACCCACACCAAGACACATCATAATTACCATGGCAAATGTTCAGGACAAAGAGAGAATCTTACAGGCTGCAAGAGAGAGACGGAAAGTGACATACAAGGTCTCTCCCATTAGATTATCAAATGATTTCTCAACAGAAACACATCAGGCCAGAAAAGAATGGACGGAATTTTACAAACTTATTCAAAGCAAAGGACTGAATCCAAGAATACTCTATCCAGCAAGGCTACCATTCAAAATTGAAGGGGAAATAAGAAGCTTCACAGGCAAAAAAAGGCTAAGGGAGTTTATCACCACCAAGCCAGCAATGCAAGAAATGCTCAAGGGACTGTTGTAAAAAGAAGAAACAAAAAGCTCAGAAAGAAAAGAGCCACACACAAAAAAAGAAATGGCTACAAACAAATAGCTCTCAATAATAACTTTAAACCTAAATGGATGAAATGCTCCAACCAAAAGACATCGAGTGGCTGAATGGATAAAAACTATGACCCATACATTTGCTGTCTACAAGAGACCCACCTCATTAGAACGGACTCACACAGACTGAAAGTGAAGGGATGGAAAAATATCTTTCAGGCAATAGGAAAGGAAAAGAAAGCTGGGGTAGCAATACTTATATCAGACAAAATAGACCTCAAAGTGAAGGCCATAACAAGAGATAAGGAAGGCCACTTCATAATACTTAAAGGGATCAATACAACAAGAAGATATAACCCTGGTAAACATATATGCACCCAATGCAGGAGCACCCAAATACATAAAAAAAACTCCTGGAAGATATCAAAGGAGAGATTGACAACAATACAATCAAAATAGGGGACTTTAATACAACACTGACATCACTGGATAAATCCTCTAGACAAACACTCAGCAAAGAAATAGCAATTCTAAATGACTCACCAGATCAGATGGACTTAATTGACATCTTCAGAACGCTTCACCCCAAAGCCACGGAATATACATTCGACTCAAGTGCTCATAAGACGCATTCAAAAATAGACCACATATTGCGTCACAAACAAAGTCTCCCCAAATTCAAGAAGATTGAAATCATACCAAGCATCATCTAAGACCACGACAGCATAATATTAGAAATAAACTACAATAAAAACAACCGAAAATACTCAAACACTTGGAAGCTGAATAGCATGTTATTAAATATTGATTGGGTTACCAATGAGATCAAAGAAGAAATTAAAAACATCCTGGAAACTAATGACAATGAAAACACAACAATCCAAAACCTATGGGACGCAATGAAAGCAGGCCTGAGAGGGAAGTTTATAGCTCTACAGGCCTATCTCAAAAAACAAGAAAAAATGGTAGTAAATCATCTATCTCTACAACTCAAAGAATTAGAAAGAGAGCAACAAGAAAACCCCAGAGTGAGCAGAAGGAAGGAGATAATAAAGATTAGAGCAGAAATAAATGACATAGAGACCAAAACAAACAAACAAACAAACAAAAAAACACAAACAATACAGAAAATCAATGAAACCAAGAGCTGGTTCTTTGAAAGGATAAACAAGATTGACAAGCCTCTAGACAGGCTCACCAAGAAACAAATAGAGAGGACCCAAATAAAGAAAACCAGAAACGATAGAGGCAAAATAACAACAGACCGCACAGAAATACAAATGATTGTTAAAAAACACTATGGACAGCTTAACTCCAACAAACTAGACAACCTGGAGGAAATGGACACATTCCTAGAAAAATACAACATTCCAACACTCAATCAGGAAGAATCTAAAAATCTCAATAGGCCAATAACTATGGAAGAAATTGAAGCAGTCATCAAAACACTTCCAGCAAAAAAAAGCCCAGGACCAGACGGCTTCACAGGGGAGTTTTGCCAAACATTTAAGGAAGAACTAAAACCTATCCTCCTCAGACTACTACAAAAAATTCAAGAGGAAGGAACACTTGCAATCTCATTCTATGAAGCCAGCATCACTCTAATACCAAAACCAGGTAAAGACAACACAATGAAAGAGAATTACAGGCCAATATCCCTCATGAACATAGATGCCAAAATCCTCAACCAAATATTGGCACATCGGATCCAGCAGTACATCAGAAAGATCATACACAATGACCAAGTAGGATTTATCCCAGGGATGCAAGGATGGTACAATATCCGCAAATCAATAAACGTGATACGTCACATAAACAAACTGAAACAAAAAAATCATATGGTCATATCAATTGATGCAGAAAAAGCATTTGACAAAATCCAACACCCATTTTTGATAAAAACTCTCAGCAACGTGGGAGTAGAAGGATCATACCTCAACATAATAAAAGCCATATATGACAGGCCCACAGCCAACATCATACTCAATGGACAAAAACTAACACCATTTCCCCTAAGGACAGGATCAAGACAGGGATGCCCACTCTCACCACTCCTGTTCAACATAGTACTGGAAGTATTAGCCATTGCAATTAGACAAGAAGAAGAAATAAAAGGCATCCAAATTGGAAAAGAGGAAGTAAAACTGTCCTTACTTGCACACGACATGATATTATACATACAAAACCCTAGAGACTCCATCAAAAAACTACTAGACTTAATACACGAATTTTGCAATGTAGCAGGATACAAAATTAACCCCCAAGAAATCTGAGGCATTTCTATACACCAACAGTGATCTTTCAGAAAGAGAAACTAAAAAAAAAACAATCCCATTTACCATCGCACCAAAAAAATTGAGCTACCTAGGAATAAACTTAACTAAAGAGGTAAAAGACCTCTACTCAGAAAACTTCAGGACGTTGAAAAAAGAGATAGAGGAAGACATAAACAGATGAAAGAACATACCATGTTCATGGATTGGTAGAATCAACATCATTAAAATGTCCATACCACCCAAAGCAATCTATAAATTCAACGCACTTCCCATTAGAATACCAACGACATACTTCACAGATCTAGAACGAACTCTCCACAAATTCATCTGGAATAAAAAAAGACCCCAAATAGCTGCAGCAATCCTGAGAAAGAACAAAGTAGGTGGGATATCAATACCAGATATCAAGTTGTATTACAAAGCCACTGTTCTCAAAACTGCCTGGTACTGGCACAAAAACAGGCATATAGATCAATGGAATAGAACAGAGAGCCCAGAAATCGGCCCGAACCAATATGCTCAATTAATATTTGCCAAAGGCGGCAAAAACATACAACGGAGTCAAGATAGTCTCTTCAATAAATGGTGTTGGGAAAATTGGACAGATATATGCAAGAAAATGAAACTAGACCACCAACTTACACCAAACACAAAAATAAACTCAAAATGGATAAAGGACTTAAATGTACGACGGGAAACCATAAAAATTCTAGAAGAATCCAAAGGCAATAAAATCTCAGACATATGCCGAAGCAATTTCTTCACTGATACAGCTCCTAGGGCACTTGAAACTAAAGAGAAAATGAACAAATGGGACTCATATCAAAATAAAAAGCTTCTGCACAGCAAAAGAAACCATCAACAAAACAACGAGAAAACCCACTGCGTGGGAAAACATATTTGCCAATGTCATATCTGATAAGGGCCTAATCTCCAAAATTCATAGGGAACTCATACAACTTAACAAAAGGAAGATAAACAATCCAATCAAAAAATGGGCCTTTGCCCATCTAAATAGACACCTTTCAAAAGAGGACATTCAGAAAGCCAAGAGACATATGAAAACATGCTCAAAGTCACTAATCATCTGAGAGATGCAAATCAAAACAACAATGAGGTATCATCTCACACCTGTCAGACTCGCTATCATCCACAATTCAACAAACGACAAGTGCTGGAGAGGATGTGGAGAAAAAGGAACACTCGTGCACTGCTGGTGGGAATGCAGACTGGTGCAGCCACTATGGAAGACAGTATGCAGTTTCCTCAAAAAACTAAAAATGCAACTTCCACTTGACCCTGTGATCCCTCTTCTAGGAATATATCCCAAGAAACCAGAAACACCAATCAGAAAGGATATATGTACCCCTCTGTTCATAGCATCACAATTCATCATAGCTAAGATCTGGAAACAGCCTAAGTGCCCATCAGTAGATGAATGGATTAGAAAACTGTGGTACACCTACACGATGGAATACTATGCTGCTGTAAAAAAGAAGGAACTCTTACCATTTGCAGCGGCATGGATGGAACTGGAGAGCATTATGCTAAGTGAAATAAGCCAGTCAATGAAGGAAAAGTACCACATGATCTCACTCATTCATGGATAATAGAGACCATTATAATCTTTTGAACAATAACAGATACAGAGGCAGAGCTGCCTCAAACAGATTGTCAAACTGCAGCGGGAAGGCCGGAAAGGGTTGGGGGGCAGGAGGGAGTGGGGTAAGAGATCAACGGAAGGACTTGTATGCATGCATATAAGCATAACCAATGGACATAAGACACTGAGGGGTAGGGGAGTACGGGAGCGTGTCAAGGGCGGGTTGAAAAAAAAGGACACATATGTTATACCATTTCTAATACTTTAAGCAATAAGACTTAAAAAAATATTAAAAAAACTGTAAAAAAAAAAAAAGAAACAAAGAGGACACAACGAAGGCCAAGAGACATATGAAAACATAGTCAAAGTCACTAAACATCCAAGAGATGGCTTCACAGGGGAGTTTTACCAAACATTCAAAGAAGAACTAACACCTACTAGTATACTCCTCAGACTGTTTCAGAAAATCCACCAATAATGAACTCACACAGAGAGAAACTAATACAACAATCCCATTTACCCCTGCACCCAAAAAATTAAGATACCTAGGAATAAACTTAACTCACGAGGTAAATCACCTGTACTCGGAAAACTACAGGATGTTGAAAAAAGAGATAGAGGAAGACATAAATAAATGGAAGGATATACCGTGTTCATGGATTGGTAGAATCAACATCATTAACATGTCCACACCACTGGTAGCAATGGTTCAATGAAAATCCCATTAAGAAACAAACGGAACATTTCACAGACCTACAACAAACTATTCAAAAATTCCTATGGAATTTAAAAAGACCCCGAATAGCCACAGCAATCCTGAGACAGAACAACAAGGTTGGAGGGCTAACAATACCAAATATTAAGCCATATTACAAAGCCTCAGTTCTCAACACTGCCTGGTACTGGCACAAGAACAGACGTGTAGACTAATGAAATCAAACAGAGAATCCAGAAATCAACCCAGGCCATTAAACTCAATTCATATTTGACAAAAGAGACAACAATATACAATGGAGTCAAGATAGTCTCTTCAATAAATGGTGTTGGGAAAATTGGATGGATACAAGCAAAAAAAAGAAAGAGAGAAACTAGACCACCAACTTTCACCAAACACAAAAATAAACTCAAAATGGATAAAGGATTTAAACATAAGGCGGGAAACCATAACAATCTTAGAAGAATCCATAGGCAGCAAATATCAGACATATATCCATAGGCAGATGAATCCATAGGCAGCAAAGTATCAGACAATCATCATCAGAGAGATGCAAATCAAAACAACAAGGACATACCATCTCACACCTGTCAGAATGGTTATCATCAACAAATCAACAAACACAAGTGCTGGCGAGGATGGGGACAAAAAGGAACCCTCTTGCACTGCTGTAGGAATGCAGACTGGTGCAACCACTGTGGAAGACAGTGTGGATTTTCCTCAAAAAATTAAAAATGGAACTCCCTTTGGACCCAGTAATCCCACTTCTAGGACTATATCCCAAGAAATCAGAAACACCAATCAGAAAGGACATATGCACCCCTCTGTTCATAGCAGCACAATGTACAAGAGCTAAGATTTGGAAACAGCCTAAGTGCCGCACTTAGCAGATGAGTGGATTAGAAAACTGTGGTATGTCTATACAATGGAATACTACGCTGCCGTAAAAGAGAAGGAACTTTTACCATTTGCAAAAGCACGGATGGACCTAGGGAGCAAAATAAGCCAGTCAGAGAAAGACAAATATCATGTGAGCTCACTCGTTTGTGCAATATAATGAAAAACGTAAACGGATGAACAGAAAATAGAGCCAGAACAAAAACTATTTTAGAATATAATAGAAGCAATCCTGTTATTTGCAGATTTTAAATATTTCCTACAACTTTTGTGATATACTATGTTAGTATAGTTTTGGTAATATTATTATATTTTAAATCTTTTTTCCTACAAATATTAACGTTTATTACATGGAATATTATGTTTAAAAGTCTTTCTTGAAATATGAATGTTCATTGCACATAACATCTTTACTAATAAAAGGTTAATATGTTAATTAGACCAGGAGACCTTCTAGATCAGAGGTCCTCAAACATTTTAAACAGGGGGCCAGTTCACTGTCCCTCAGACATTCCACACATGTGCACTGCGGTCACGGGACGAGTTGGCTGCTAAGCAGGACACGCAGTGGGGGCAAACCACCCGGCCGGCCAGATACATGTTTTCGGCGGGCTGCATGTGGCCCGCGGGCCGTAGTTTGAGGACCCCTGTTCTAGATGTCCTTTGGGACAAAGCCATGGTAGTGGGGCCGAGGCAGAGGCAGTCAGGGGTGATTAGGCCAGGAGGAGAGGGCACTTGGGAGCAAGCAGGCCATCAGGGGGGTTACCTGGGGGGCAAGCAGGCCAGCAGGAAAGGCAGACGGGGGGGAGCAGGCTGGTAATTGTGGGCAATTGGGGGTGAGCAGGCCAGCATTGGGGGCCAGTTGTGGGTGAGCAGACGGGCAGTGGGGGGAGGTTGAGGGTAAGACAGATGGCTGGGGGGCTGCTGAGGGTACACAGGCCTGCAGGCAGAGTGGTTAGGGGCAATCAGGCAGGTGAGTAGTTAGGAGCCAGAGGTCCTGGATGGTGAGAGGGATGTTTGACTGCTAGTTTAGGCCTGATCCCAGAAATCATGCCCAAACCAGCAGTCAGACCACCCCTAAGGGGTCCCAGATTGGAGAGGGTGCAGGCAGGGCTGATGGACACCGCACCGCCCCCACACACGAATTTTGGGCACCGGGCCACTAGTCTATATACACTGAGTGGCCAGATTATTATGACAACACCATCAGTATTTCGTTGGGCCACCTTTTGCCTTCAGTACTGCGGTGAATCCTCTTGGCCTTGGCTCCCCGAGATGTTAAAAGGTGATGTGAGGAATCTGACACCATGCCTGATGAATAGCACTGTCCAGTTCTGTGAGATTTGAGGGTTGTGGAAACAGCTGCCTGGTGGCTCTTTTAACTTCGTCCCACAAATGCTCAATTGGATTGAGATCTGGTGATTGTGGGGGCCACATAAGCAAGGTAAATTCTCCCTCATGTTGTTGAAACTACTCCTGCACCATACGAGCACCATCATGGAACACTGTCTTGTTGGAAGACGCCTTTGGGATACGCCATCAACAGGATAGGATGAACTTAGGTATGTTGTGCTATTCAGATGTTGTTCCACGCAAATTAAAGGGCCTAAATCATGCCAAGGAAAACATGCCCCAAACCATAACACTGCCCCCACCAGCTTGAAGGGCTGTACTCATGCATGTGGGGTGCATGCTTTCATGTTGTTTCCACCAAATCCTCACTCTGCCATCTGCTGATGCAACTGGAAACATGATTCTTCTGACCACATGACTTTTTTCCAATGCTCAACTTATCCAATCCTTGTGTTCCTGTGCAAATTGGAGATGTTTTATCTTGGTAACTGCAGACAGCAAAGGCGTTCGACCAGGCCTTCAGCTTCCATATCCCAAACAATGCAGTGTATGGCTTATTTGCCTACACACATCAGGTGGTCATAATAATCTAGCCACTCAGTGTATATAAAGTTCTAAGCTACCCTTGGACCAGTGCTATGATGTGCACTGACCACCAGGGGTCAGACACTCAAAGCTCAGGCATGGAAAAATGGAACAGACAGATGAACCTCAGAGGGAAGGAGGAAGGGGGAAGGCGAGAAGAGATGCACCAAAGATCTTATAGGCACACTAGAGGCCCCCGGTTGGGTCCCTCAGCCTACCTGCAGGGATGGGGTTGAAACCGGCAGTGCGACTTGCCCTGAGGGGTCCTGGACTGTGAGAGGTCCCAGGCTAGGACGAGGGACTCCGCTGGTGCACGAATCCGTGCACCCGGCCTCTAGTTCTTTTTAAAAAGTTCTTCTTGAAATATTAATGTTTATTGCACATAACATGTAAATATATAAAAGCCTAAGCGAAAGTTGGACCAGTGCTATGATAAGCAGTGAGCACCAGGGGGCAGAGGCTCAATGCACAGGCATGGAACCATGGAACAGCTTGATGAATCTCAGAGGGAAGGGGTTGGGGGAGGGCAGGAAGAGATTCACCAAAAATCTTATATGCATACTAGAGGCCTCCATGGGGGTCCCTCCTCTGGCCTGTGGGGCTCGGACATGTCCTGAGGGGTTCCCGATAGTGAGAGGGACAAGGGACCCCACTGGTGCACAAATCTGGGCACCAGGCCTCTAGTTATAGGTCAAATTGTTTTTCTTGAAATCTTGTTGACTGCATGTTGTTGTGCCCAGATTTCAAGGTTCCCAAAGTGCCCACCAGGGAGCCAGTGAGTCTGATGCAAAAGCAAAGAGTCCTTCATTTCGAACTAGTTCGGCTCCCCAACGACACTCCCCAATGCAACGGTAAGCCCCAGTGGCCGAGAGAGAGCAAGGCCTGATGGGATTGTGGGTTTTATAGAAAGGGCAGGGGAAGGGACTGTGGGCCCTGCCGATTGGCCAGGCTCGAGTCGGGTCTTGTTACACAGGATGTGGTCATCTCTATGGCACGCACGACCCTTGATTGTCATTGGTTAGTTCAAAGAAATCCAGGGCGTGGCCAGCAGGGGCCTGGGCTTCTGGGAAGAAGGCACTCTCCTGAGCACATGGCTGCCACCCCAAAAATGGAGGGCCCAGGGCCAGATTGAGGGCACAGTCCTAGCCCCCGCCAGGGTGAGCAGAGCCCTGGTTCCAGGGGCCAGTCCGGTTGCCGGGGGTCCAGCAGATCGACCAGTTCCAGCCCAGACAGGAAGTCCATGTCCTCCGTCTCGTTCCTGAGGGCACTGGCGATCGCCTCCTCCTCCATCTCCTCAGGCGAGGGCATGCGCCCCGCCCTGCCGCCACAGCTGCCATATGGGTCCGGTCCGGGGGCTGCGGGTGGGTGGCGGCCTGCGCCGGGCTCCCGCTGTGGGCTGGGGAGTCGGTGCCCGAGGCCGCCAGCAGCGTGGTCAGGCTGTGCTTCATGGAACCCGCTGGCCGGCCCACATAGGCCCCGCAACGAATCGCCCTTTTAGTTACCTTTTAGGATAAAAGGGCAATGAGGAACCCCTTAGTGTGTGAAGCCTGCTCACAGGTTGTGGGTTTCCATCTGGAGAGAAGGAGCGCCAGGGGCCTTTCCACGGGGAGCTGTCCGGGGGCCTGTCCGCGGGGAGCTGTCTGGCGGCCTGTTTTTGGGGAGCTGGTCCTAGGTCAGCTTTCACAGCCAAGATGGCCAAGGACTCAGCAAACCTCAGCCACTGCCCACTCCTGTCCTGGTAAATAACGTTTTATTGGAACATGCGTTCCACTTATGTCTGTCCGTCTACCACTGCTTTCTCTCCACGGCAGCAAAGCGAAGTCGTGGACATGCAGGTGGAGTGGCCCGCCAGCCTGAACAGCCACCGGCCCCTCAAGGGACACCTGTGCCGGCGCCTCTGCACAGGACGCGCTCTCGGTGGCCAGTTCCAGCGTCTGCTCCTCTTAGTACGAGAGCTGCACGATTGAAAGCTCAACGTCCCCAAAGTGTAAAAACTCAGAAGCCCCCGAGTGCATCAGCCGCCTCCCACTGGAGGGAACCCCTGAACCTGTGCTCAGTTCCTGGCTGTTGGCCTCTGTCTAATCCAGTGGTTCTCAGTCTGCTGGCCCTTTAAACACAGCTCCTCATGTTGGGACCCAACCATGAGATTATTTTTGTTGCTACTTCATAACTGTCATGTCACTACTGTTATGAATCGTCATGTAAATATCTGATCTGCAGGATGGTCTCAGGCGACCCCTATGAAAGGGTCCTTCGACCACCAAATAGGTCGCGACCCACAGGTTGAGAACCACTAGTCTAATGGCTTCATGTCCACCGACTCCTGAGAAACTGCACTTGGTTCTCCGTAAGTTGGAGCGTCGGGGAAGGTGGATTTGCCTCCTTGCCATGACCGAGTGATAGATCTCCGTCCGACCCGACTCCCTCCCAGCCCCATCACACTTCCATGCAGGTCAGCTGACTGCTTCTCCAAAACTGCTACCAGGTTCTCAGCATCAGGGACGCTTCAGTGACAGTTCAAATAGTTTGTCACCCACATACTCCTGTTTCTTTAAATCAATTCGAGGCAGTGGAATGAATACGCAACCAGGAAAGAGGTTTCCCTGAGCGGAGACAGGCCTGGCTTCATCTCCGGGACCTCCAGTGCACACTCACCGCTCACCGCGCACCGAAAGGCCTGCTTCTGTGCCGTTTTAGGAAAAGGGTCTTTAAGTGCATCTTCAGCCCGTCAGCTTCAAGATGCAGAAGATGGCGACTTGAAGGCAGCAACCGAGACAGGTGACCTTCAAAACGGGGGGCAGGGGGCAGACTTCCTGCAAGGGGGGGAGGCGCAGTATGATCTATTGAAATAAAGGGCTTAGACAACATGGGCTGGAGAGGGGGCAGACGTGGGCGGTCCTCTTACCCCGTCCTCCCCTCAGTGCTCGGCCAGCTGACAGAGCCGGACAGTGGCAGAGCTGACCCGCGGGAACTCAGTGGGCAGCCTGGACCGAACCCCAGTACCCCCGCCTCCCTCGTCCTGCCCCCCCACCCTCCCCTCCCGTCTCACTCAGGGCCTCTCACCAGGCCCTCCCACACCCTGGCCTCACTCAGGGCCTCTCACCAGGCCCTCCCACCCCCGGCCTCACTCAGGGCCTCTCAGCAGGCCCTCCCACCACCCCGCCTCACTCAGGACCTCTCACCAGGCCCTCCCACACCCTGGCCTCACTCAGGGCCTCTCACCAGGCCCCTGCCCCTAGGTGCCCTCAAACAGCTTGTGCTGCCAGTTGGAGTAGGAACCATGAGGGCGTTGGGTGCAGAGCCCAGAGGTGCACCACCCTGGGACCCTGCCCCCGAGGCTGCTCCAGGCTGGGGGCCGAGCCCAACTGTGACCGCAGATCTACCGTCTTCACCAAACCCGCTGGAGAAAGGAGCCAGCATTCCAGTGCCAGTGCCACAGCCAGCAGTGCCAGTGCCCCGTGAGCAGCGCCAGGCCTCCCTCGCCGGCCTCACCATGAGCTTTATCTGCAGTTATGCCCACAGGAACGGGGGCCCAGGCCCAGGACAGTGTACATGGAAACCAAAGCAAACGTGGTTCCATTCCTCACCCAAGGGCATTTTTTTCATTGACGTTTAGGGAGAGTAGAAGGGAGGGAAGGAGAGTGGGAAGAGACACAGAGAGAGAAACATTGATGTGAGAGAGACGCATCGATTGCTTGCCTCCCAGGTGCGCTCCGACCCGGCCAGGGAGCGAACCTGAAACCCACGTACGTGCCCTTGACCAGGAATCGACACTGAGACCCTTCGGTTGGTGGGCCGACACTCTAACCACTGAGACCACGTCCAGGGCCGATTCCAGTTTTAAGAGGATCCTCTGTCAGGAAAGAAACCGACGTTGTCCACGTGCAGAAACCCTGCTGTGCTATCCACATGCCACTCAGGCACGCAGACCAGCGTGAGATATGTTCAGGCTACAAGGCGTCACCTCCATCCCAGGAGCACGCGGCCGCAAAAGCGCTTGCTTACCAGCTGCTGGCCTTTGGGGCCCCAGCCTGCATACTGCAGCTTCGCGTAGCTCACCTCCGGCGGGTCTAGGCTCTGAGGGTCCCTGGAAAACATGACAAAGAGAGCAAAATGGTGGGAAGGAACGGAGAGTTAAGGGCTGTACTTTGTTCTGCACTGAGCCTCACTCTCGCCACCCCCACACACACACACCGCGTCAGGCTCTCCAGGAGCCTTCTCATCGGGACCAGGGCCCCCAGGCGTGTGAGGTGGACTCAGGTCCTCATGCTGAGTCCCAATAGCAAATATTTCCCGGGAGCGAGCCTGCGGAGGAGTCTATGAACCGATTTTTAAAAATATTCAGAACCGCCTGGGCGGGGGATGGGGGCGGCGCGGGCAGCACTGCTCTCAGCACAACACCTGGTTCATTGTCATTTAATGGACTGAAATCCTCAGGGGTGTGTTCATGCATGAAAGAGAGAGAGAGAGAGAGAGAGAGAGAGAGAGAGAGAGAGAGGGAGAGAGAGGGAGAGGGAGAGAGAGAGAGAGAGAGAGAGAGAGAGAGAGAGGATGCATTCATTTATTTTGGTGTTAGTTCATGCTCTCGCCCCATGTTTCTGTCTTTCTCTTCATTTACTCATTTGTTTTAAAGAATCCAGTCCAGGCTCTGTATGAATCATGTCAGGGAAGAGATGGACTGGTAAAAAATGACTAAGGACAAATACAATGATCTGGACTTAACTCCATCCCAAAGCAATGACACAGTCCCTTCTGACTTTGAGTATCTGAGCAAGAAGCAACCAGCATACATCATGCTGACTTTTGCAGATTACATTAGTGAATGGAAGTTTTTTAAAAATATATTTTATTGATTTTTCTGCTGAGAGGAAGGGAGCGGGATAGAGAGTTAGAAACATGGATGAGAGAGAAACATCGATCAGCTGCCTCCCACACACCCCGTACTGGGAATGTGCCCGCAACCAAGGTACATGCCCTTGACCGGAATCGAACCGGGCACCCCTGAGTCCACAGCCGACACTCTATACACTGAGCAAAACCGGCCGGGTCGTGAATGGAAGTTTACTCGTTCTTCTTCCTGAGCTGGGCAAATGGTTGAAAGCTTCCAGACAAAAGGCGCCTTTGGAAAGAGAAAAGCCAAGGACTGCTTTCCTGGCTCCTAACCCTTCAGGCTAAAAACATTTTAAAAATTAGCATTTCAGTGTCCAATAATACATGTTTTCAGAATCTTCCTCACGGTGGATAACATAAACATATAAAAGACCCTCACAGTCATAGCAGAGTGTCTGACACATTGTAGATGCTCATACAGATTAACTGGATAATGAATACAGTGAGTGGAACCTCAGTTCACAAACCTGCTTTGTTCTGGAAGGCTGTTCTAAACCCGAATCCTGCTTTCCTTTAGAAATAATGTAAATTGAATTAATGCCTTGCAGACCTCTAAGTGACCTCCTGTTTGGATATTTCTCCTATACAACACATGTCTAATATACAGTTTAACCTATAAATAAACACCTTAAAAACAAAAAGGACATGAAATGTAAATGAGGATTTGACAAAAAGGAAACGAAATGTACAGTAAAAAAAGAAAATCTACACTAATAAAAGACAAACATGCAAATTGACCATACCTTTGCTACACCTTAAGCTACGCCCACCAGCCAATCAGAGCGACTATATGCAAATTAACCCAACCAAGATGGCGGCCGGCAGCCATGGCGCTGGAGCAAGCAGGAGGCTTGGTTGCCCCAATGATGGAGGAAGGCAAGCTTCCTGTGGCCAGCTCTGAGCTCCACTCAAAGCAACAAAGTTTCAATTATAGAAGGTAAATAAATCCCAGAATAAAAAAAAGAAAAGAAAAAAAGGAGATGCTGGGAGCTTCTGTTGCCGGCAGGCTTGGCCAGCCTAGAAACGGCCATCAGCCCCTCCACTAGGCTGGCCAGGCACCCCGTGGGGACACCCACCCTAAAGGGGGTGTGACCAGCCTGCAAACAGCCATCAGCCCCTCACTCAGGCTGGCCAGGCACCCCAGCAGGACCCCCACCCTGATCTGGGACACCCTTCAGGGCAAACCAGCCAGCCCCCACCCATGCACCAGGCCTCTATCCTCTGTAATAAAAGGGTAATATGCAAACTGACCCTAACAGCAGAACGACTGGGAATCACTGTTCACTATGACACACACTGACCACCGGGGGGCAGACACTCAATGCAGGAGCTGCCCTCTGGTGGTCAGGGCGCTCCCACATGGGGAGCTCTGCTCAGCCACAAGCCAGGCTGATGGCTACCAGCACAGCGGTGGTGGTGGGAGCCTCTCTCGCCTCCTCAGCAGTGCTAAGGATGTCTGACTGAGCTCAGGCCTGCTCTAGCTGGCAAGTGGACATCCCCCGAGGGCTGCCGGGCTGCCAGAGGGATGTCTGACTGCCAGCTCGGGCCCAATCCCCCAGGGAGCGGGCCTAAGCCAGCAGGTGGACATCCTCCAAGGGGTCCCAGACTGCAAGAGCGCATAGGCTGGGCTGAGGGACCCCCGCAAGTGCACAAACTTTTGTGCACTGGGCATCTAGTGTAATAATGAGCAGGAACAAAAGCAAAAAACAGGAAAATTTTCGCAGCACCATTTCCTGAGATGTTAGCAACGTGAGGTTTAGCAATAAACTGACACACACTCACGCATTCTCTCCCTTGTTTGTTGCCTGAGAGACGCGTGACTGATCATACAAGGATCAGCATGAAAGGGTGTGGGTGAAAAGCATATTGTTTGAGATGGAGACGTTTGAGAGCCAACGTTCCACTATAGAAGGATAGATGGATGGATATATCGGATACAGTTTAGTCACCAATGGATGGTTGGTTAGGGTCAGTACAACCTTAAACTCATATAACATTGAAAGATTTGTATTATTATTTTAATATATATTTTAAATTGCACAGTAATAATCTTTTTAAAAATGTTTTTACCAATTTCAGAGAGAGGAAGCAGGAGGGAGAGAAGGATAGAAATGTCAAGGACGAGAGAGAATCATTGATCAGGTGTCTCCTGTACACCCCTTACAGGGGATCAAGCCCCAACCTGAGCATATGCCCTGACTGGGAATCAAACCATGACCTCCTGGTTCATGTGTCGAGGCTCAACCACGGAGCCAGGCTGGCCAGGCCACTGTTAAATTCCTGAGGGCAGGGTCCTCGCTGGCATGAACCCTTCGCCTGGCCAACATTGGGGCTGGTTAGTCGGTGCTGTCTGTGTCTGTGGGTTCAGAAGCTCTGCCTGTGAAGAAGGACTTGGGTACAGAAGTCCTGCCGTGGAGACTGTGGGGTTGACTCGTCCTGAAACATATGTGATGGATCCCACACCCAACTCACAGAGGCACTTCCACATACATGGTCCCACACATACGTCCTCAATAAAGTCAGGGAGAATTTTTTAAATAATAGAGGACGCGTCGTGTCTTCAATCAGTGCACCCCATATCTACACCAGCCCACTGCCCAGGGAGCTCCTGCTGGAGGGGCCCTGGGAGGGCTGCGGGGGTGCGGAGGGAGGAGTGGTGCAAGTTTCCAAGGAACGTTAGCAAACCTACCATTTGTGCGATTTTATGGTTTCAGAGAATTTTCATAAACAAGGCGATTTCCTCATGGATTTTGTATGGGGAAAGGTTTTGTAAGGATGACTCACAATTCTGAAGCAATAACATAAGAGAGTGACACATTTGAGGACATAAACATTTTTTAAAAAATTACAGGACAAAACATGCAATGTTGAGCTGAAGGACACAGAGTGTTGGGGGAAGATGAAAAGTTCTGACACTGAATGGGGTGGGGCTGCCCCCCTTGGGAACACACTACAGACACTGAGCTGTGCAGTCTCCATGGGTGAATCCCAGGGGATGGAATTCTATCTCAATGAAGCCAGGACAGAGAGGAGGAGAAGGTCCCTCAGGGTGCCCCCACACCTGCTCGCGCTCTCCGTAGCTTCTGCCCTGTCCCTCCAGGCCCTGGTGTGTAAGGGCGGATGTCTGTCGACATGATAAACACCTGTATGTAGCAAGCTCTCAGGGGAAAGCACCCAGAGCCATTCTGAGGATGAGAGGGGTGGCCTTGGACCCAGACGCAGGCTGGGGTCCCAACGACCTCGCTCCCAAGCTGTGTGGTCTTGGGGACTCACTAAACCTTTCTGAGCCTCCGCTTCCTTCTCTGGAATTTGGGGTCAGTCCGCTTGGGTTATTGCCAAGTTTTGTTTTGTTCTTTAATGTGTGTGTGTGTGTGTGTGTGTGTGTGTGTGTGTGTGTGTGTGTGTGGTTAGTTCAGAGAGGAAGGGGGAGGGAGAGAGATAGAAACATCAATGATGAGCCGAAACCAGTTTGGCTCAGTGGATAGAGCGTAGGCCTGCGGACTGAGAGGTTCCAGGTTTGATTCCAGTCAAGGGCATGTACCTTGGTTGCGGGCACATCCCCAGTAGGAGGTGTGCAGGAGGCAGCTGATCGATGTTTCTCTCTCATTGATGTTTCTAACTCTCTCTCTCTCTCTCCCATCCTCTCTGTAAAAAATCAATCAAATATATTTTAAAAAAAGAAACATCTGTGATGAGAGACAATCATTGATTGGCTGCTTCCTGCACACCCCCTACTGGGGACGGAGTCCACAACCCAGGCATGTGCCCTGATCGGGAATTGAACCATTACCTCCTGGTTTGTAGATTGATGCTCAACCTCTGAACCACACTGGCCGGGCATGTCACGAGTGTTAAACGAGGAGATGAATGTAACAGCCCAGCCAGCCCCTGGGTCCTGGCGTGAGTCCAGAAGGGTCACTGCTCTGATGTCACTGCTACTGATGATGACGGGGCCAGGGAGGGAGAAGAGCCAGGGATCCAATTCATTTGTTCAAGTTTTCTCCAAAGTTACATGGTCTGTAGTCTGAAGCACCTGTGATTCAGAAACCAGGCGATCTGCAGTGGGATGTGCAGTGGGATGGCCGAGGGAGTCAGTCCCTGTGGCTGTGCCCGAGGGCCCCGGAGCTGGCGCCTGGAGGCAGGCCGCCTGCATTTTGATGAGTGCATCTGTTTACTTCCTGTAGGTTTCACCTGACACCCCCACATTCATCAGCCTGAAGAGAGCAGGTGCCAGCGACCAGCCCTGCTGGAGGAGTGTGAACAGGCTTGGGGTCTGGCCCTCTGTCACACCCTGCCCCTCGGCTACGTGTCTCACCCCATTCCACTCCATGGAGGTGTGTCCACGCCCTGTTCTCTCCAGTACTTTCGAATGAGATGCCTATTGTGTGTGGATTTCTCTCAAGAGCTTAAATAGCTCGGTCAAGTCTTAGAATAAGTTGAGCTTCTTAACTAATGTCTCCTCAAGTTTGCAATGTTCGGCAATGAACTAAACCACAGGCAGCCGGCGGCCTGTTAACATTTCAGTGGAAGAAGCACCTAATGAAAGGATGGTGCTCGATCCGCAGGGCCTCCCCGTTCAATGACCGGCTTCACTGCGAATGCTCACAGGTTCCCAGGCCACACTTGCTGTCACTCACCAGCGTTGGCACAGACGGGCAGCCACGCTTCCTGTCTGTTCCGGCTATGCGTGCTTAAACCACTTGATTTCTGTCTCTTAGAGGCAGCCAGCACCAATTTGCTCTTTTCTATTCAGGCATCTCTTCCAAGGAGGGTTGGGAAAGCAGCCAGCAGGGATATTCGAGGGGAAACGGTAGACAGTTTGGTGATAGGCAGTGAGAAATCAGACCATTTAAACACGGGCCCCACGGACCTGACCCGTGAACTCTGAGTAGCTCTCACATGTGAGCTCGTGGGAAGCGGAGGGAGGAGGACTGCCCTCCGCACGTGAACACGGCCGTCCTCACTGAATGTGACCTTCCAGCAGGCCCACGCCTGAACTTCAGGACAGAGTGTGGTTTAGTTAACAGTGCATATTGAATAGGCCCGTCCTCAAAGCGTACATGGCAGAGAGAAGGCCCAGCCAAGCCTTGGCCCGCACACATGAACGTGCATTATTTGTGGTCCCAAATGCTTTATGAAAACCTGGCGTTCCTCATCTCAATGGAACTCATTTCCTTGGAACCAGGCAGCTTTCTGGCGGCGCCCCTGAGTAGGAAGTGCGAGGGCCTCTGTGCCGGGCTGAGGCACAGGCGGGAAACTCACCCTTGGGATCCAGCCGCCACCTTGTCACCAGGGAGTCCGGCCCCAGGTGGAGGTTGCACAGTGTGTTTCAGCCACAGGCCCAGCCAGGTCTCAGCTGACCGCCAGGCGTGTCAGGCCTGGCCTCCGCGCTGCCCAGCGGATGCCCAGGAGGAGAGATGACCCAGCCTGTGGCCCCATGCGAACTGCAGGTTTATGCGCACCATTATAAAGCACTGAACCTGGGGCAGGCTAGTACATCAGCGTGAGTACAGGGCGAATACGGAGAAAGTGTAAGCTGTTTGGGACCAAGTGACCTTCACCGTGTCACGTGGTGCAGACACACAGCTGTGTCAGGGGATGAGCCCCTCTCTGTTCTCCAAGCCATTCTAAGTGCAGAGCACAGGAGGGAAAGCGAGATCTCCCTCCCCAAGTGTTCTCCCCATGCGGTGAGCGCAGTGGCTGAGGGAACTGGGGCATCATAGCCTCCTTCTGAGATGCCTCCGCTCACCACGGACGCCTCTTCCTCCCCCCTTCATGCAGCCCCCGGCCCCGTGTTATCTCCATCCTACTCTCTGTACCCCTCTTTCTCTCATCTTTTCTACCTACACGTTAGATGCAGACACGCTGGGCTGGCACAGCTACCCAGGGCATTGGCCAACGCACCAGGCATTTCTCCCCAGGAAAAGGACTGATGGGGCAGAGGAGGGAGGAGATAGAGGCTGACGGGATAGAGGAGGAAGGGGACAGAGACTGATGTGACATTGGAAGTAGGATGGGACAGAGACTGCTGGGACAGAGGAGGGAAGTGACAGAGGCTGATGGGACAGAGGATAGAGGAGACATAGGCGGATGGGACAGAAGAGGAAGGGGAGAGTGGCTGATGGGAGAGAGGCGGGAAGGGACAGAGGCTTATGGAACAGAGGAGGGAGGGACCAGTGGCTGATGGGACAGAGGAGAAAGGAGACAGAGGCTGATGGGACTGAGGCTGATTTCATAGAGGCGAGAGGGGACAGAGGCTGATGGGAGAGAAAGGTGTGCACAGAGGCTGATGAAACAGAGGCTGATGGGACAGATGCTGACGGGACAGAGGAGAGAGGGGACAGAGGCTGATGGGACAGAGGCTGTTCGACAGAAGATGGAGCTGAGAATGGAGGGAGGGTACAGAGGAGGGATGAGAGAGATGCTGATGGGACAGAGGAGGGAGGAGACAGAGCTGAATGGACAGAGGTTTATGGGACAGAGGAGGGAGGAGATAGAGGCTGACCGGACAGAGGAGGAAGGGGACAGAGACTGATGGGACAGAGGAGGAAGGATAGGACAGGGGCTGATGGGACAGAGGGAAGTGACAGATGCTGATGGGACAGAGGAGGAGTAAGGACCAGAGCCTGATGGGACAGAGGAGGGAGTGGACAGCGGCTGATGTGATAGAGGATGGAGGAGAAAGAGACTGAATGGACAGAGGCTGATGGGACAGAGGAGGGAGGGAACAGAGGCTGATGGGAAAGAGGGGGGAGGAGAGAGAGGCTGATGGGACATAGGCAGATGGGAAAGAGTTGGAGAGAGAGGACAGAGGCTGATGGGACAGAGGAGGAGGGAGGAGACAAAGGCTGACTGGACAGAGGAGGAGGGGACATAGGTTGATAGGACAGAGAAGGAGGTAGGGGATAGCGGCTGATGGGAAAGAGGAGTTAGTGGACAGAGGATGATGGGACAGAGGAAGAGAGGGTACACAGCTGATGGGACAGAGGCTGATGGGACAGAAGAGGGAGGAGACAGAGGCAGATGGTACAGAGGACGAGGGAGATTAAAGAGGCTGATGGGACAGAGGAGGAGAGAGGGGACAGAGTATGAAGGGACAGAGGAGGGAGGAGAAAGACTGAATGGAGAAATGCTGATGGGACAGAGGAGGAAGGGGACAGAGGCTGATGGGACTGAGGTTGAGGGCACAGAGAAGAGAGGGGACAGAGGCTGATGGTACAGAGAAAGGTGTGTACAGAGCCTGATGAAAACAGAGGCTGATGGGACAGGTACAGATGGGAAAGAGGAGAGAGGGGACAGAGGCTAATGGGACAGTGGAGTGAGGAGACAGAAGCTGATGGTACAGAAGAGGGAGGGGACAGAGGCTGATGGGACTGTGGAGGGAGGGAATAGAGGCTGATGGGACAGAGGAGGGAAGAAACAGAGGTTGATGGACAGAGGAGGGAGGAGTCACTGGCTGATGGGACAGAGGAGTGAGGGGGTAGAGGCTGATGGGACAGAGGAGTGAGGGGGTAGAGGCTGTTGAGACAGAGGAGGAAGGGGACAGTGGCTGATGGGACAGAAGACAATGGGGAGAGAGGCTGATGGGAGAGAAAGGTGTGCTCAGAGGCTGATGAAACAGAGGCTGATGGGACAGAGGAGGGAGTGGACAGAGGGAGATGGGATAGAGGAGGGAGGAGAAAGAGACTTAATGGACATAGGCTGAAGGGAAAGAGGTGGAGAGAGGGGACAGAGGCTGATGGGAGATAGGAGGGAGGGGACAGAGGCTGATGGGACAGAGGAGGGGTTAGGGGAGAGAGGCTGATGGGACAGACGACGAAGGGTACAGTGGCTGCTTTTACAGAGGAGGGAGGATACAGAGGCTGTTGGGATAGAAACCAGTGGGACAGAGGTTGGTAGGACAGATGATGATGGGACAGAGGAAGGGAGGGTACAGAGGCTGATGGGACAGAGGATGATGGGAAGGAGGATGGAGGGGACAGAGGCTGATGGGTTAGAGGAGGGAGGAGAAAGAGGCTGAATGGACAGAGGATGATGGGAAAGAGGAGGGAGGGGACAGAGACTGATGGGACAGAGAAGGGAGGGGACAGAGGCTGATGGGACAGACGAGGAAGGTGGGGACAGAGGCAGATGGGACAGAGTAGGGATTGGACAGAGGCTGATGGATCAGAGAAGGAGGTAGGGGATAGAGGCTGATGGGACAGAGGAGGGAGTGGACAGATGATGATGGGACAGAGGAAGTGAGGTTACAGAGGTTCATGGGACAGAGGCTGATGGGACACAGAAGGGAGGGGGCAGATACTGATGGGACAGGGAAGGGAGGGGACAGAGGCTGATGGGACAGTGGCTGATGGAACAGTGGCTGATGGACAGAGGAGGGAGGGGACAGAGGCTCACGGGCCAGAGGCTGATGGGATTGAGGCTGTTGGGATAGAAACCAGTGGGACAGAGGTTGGTAGGACAGAGGATGATGGGACAGAGGAAGGGAGGGTACAGAGGCTGATGGGTTAAAGGAGGGAGGAGAAAGAGGCTGAATGGACAGAGGATGATGGGAAAGAGGAGGGAGGGGACAGAGGCTGATGGGACAGAGGAGGGAGGGGACAGAGGCTGATGGGACAGACGAGGAGGGAGGGGACAGAAGGAGATGGATCAGAGAAGGAGGTAGGGGATAGAGGCTGATGGGACAGAGGAGGGAGTTGAGAGCGGATGATGGGACAGAGGAAGAGAGGGTACAGAGGAGGAGGGAGGAGACATAGGCTGATGGGACAGAGGAGGGAGGGGAGAGAGGTTGATGGGTCAGAGGAGGATGTAGGAGATAGAGGCTGATGAGACAGAGGAGGGTGTGGACAGTGGATGATGGGACAGAGGAAGGGAGGGTACAGAGGCTAATGGGACATAGGCTGATGGGACATAGGAGGGAGGGGACAGAGGCTGATGGACAGAGGAGGAAGTAGGTGATGGAGCAACTGTAGTCAAACTACAGCCTGCGGGCTGGATATGGCCCCTTTGAAATGAATAACACTA
The DNA here is from genome assembly GCF_964212035.1 of Myotis nattereri. Taxonomy (NCBI): domain Eukaryota; kingdom Metazoa; phylum Chordata; class Mammalia; order Chiroptera; family Vespertilionidae; genus Myotis; species Myotis nattereri. Next base: position 6,776,241 of record NC_138085.1, on the reverse strand, counting down.
TTGAAAAAAAAGACCGTTCCCTTTGATGTAATGATGTTTACTTTGAATTTATATTAGTTCACACAAACACTCCATCCATGCTTTTGATCTCTCCTCCAACCAGTTTAAGAACCCATTGTTTCTATGGAGTAAAAAGGTATGCACAACCCTGGGATAGAGGCTGACGGGACAGAGGAGGGAGGAGACAGAGGCTGATGGGGCAGAAGAGGGAGGAGACAGAGGGTGATGGGACAGAGGAGGGAGGGGGCAGAGACTGATGGGAAAGAGGAGGGAGGGGACAGAGGGTGATGGGACAGAGGAGGAAGTAGGGGAGAGAGGCTGATGGGACAGATGACGGAGGCAACAGTGGCTGCTTTTACAGAGGAGGGAGGATACAGAGGCTGGTGGGACAGAGCAGGGAGGGGACGAGGCTCATGGGCCAGAGACTGATGGGATTGAGGCTGTCGGGATAGAAACCAGTGGGACAGAGGTTGGTAGGACAGAGGATGATGGGACAGAGGAAGGGAGGGTACAGAGGCTGATGGGACAGAGGATGATGGGAAGGAGGATGGAGGGGACAGAGGCTGATGGGTTAGAGGAGGGAGGAGAAAGAGGCTGAATGGACAGAGGATGATGGGAAAGAGGAGGGAGGGGACAGAGGCTGATGGGACAGAGAAAGGAGGGGACAGAGGCTGATGGGACAGATGAGGAGGGAGGGGACAGAGGCAGATGGGACAGAGTAGGGACTGGACAGAGGCTGATGGATCAGAGAAGGAGGTAGGGGATAGAGGCTGATGGTACAGAGGAGGGAGTGGACAGAGGATGATGGGGCAGAGGAGGAAGTGGACCGTGGCTGATATAACAGAGGAGAAAGGGAACAGAGGCTGATGGGAGAGAAAGGTGTGCACAGAGGCTGATGAAACAGAGGCTGATGGGACAGAGGAGGGAGGAGACAGAGGCTGATGGGAGAAACGACAGAGGTGACAGAGGCTTATGGGACAGAGGAAGGAGCAGACAGAGGCTGAAGGGTCAGAGGAGGTAGGGGACAGAGTCTGATGGGAAAGGGCAGGCCGGAGGGAACAGAGGCTGATGGGACAGAGGAGGAGGGATGGGACAGCGACTGATGGAACAGAGGATGGACTGGACAGAGGCTGATAGGACAAAAAATAAGGGAGGGAGAGAGGATGAAGAGACAGAGGAGGGAGGACACAGTGGTTGTTGGGACCGAGGAGGGAGGGGAAAGAGGCTGGTGGGGCAGAGGAGGGAGGGGAGAGAGGTGGGAAGGGACAAAGGAGAGAGGGGGCAGATAAGGGATGGGACAGAGGCTGATGAGATCGAGAAGGGAAAGGACAGAGGCTGATTGGACAGAGGAGGAGGAAGGGGACAGTGGCTGATGGGACAGTGGAGGGAGGGAACAGAGGCTGATGGGAAAGAGGAGGGAGGGGACAGAGGCTGATGGGACAGAGAAGGGAGGGGACAGAGGCTGATGGCACAGAGGTTGGAGGAAAGAGGCTGGTGGGACAGAGGAGGGAGGGGACAGAGGCTGGTAGGACAGAGTCTGATGGGACAGAGAAGGGAGGGAACAGAGCCTAATGGGATTGAGGCTGATGGGACAGAGGAGGGAGGTAACAAAGGCTTATGGGACAGAGGAGGGAGGTAACAGAGGCTTATGGGACAGAGGAGGGAGGTAACAGAGGCTTATGGGACAGAGGAGGGAGGGGACAGAAGCTGATGGGACAGAGGAGGAGTGAGGGGACAGAAGCTATGGGACAGAGGCTGATGGGATTGAGGCTGTTGGGATAGAAACCAGTGGGACAGAGGCTGATAGGACAGAGCCTGATGGGACAGATAAGTGAGTGGACAGAGGATAATGGGACAGAGGAAGGGAGGGTACAGAGGCTGATGGGACATAGGCTGATGGGACAGAGGAGGGAGATGACAGAGGCTGATGGCAAAGAGGTGGAGAGAGGGGACAGAGGTTGATGGGACAGTGGAGGGAGTGAATCGAGGCTGATGGGACAGAGGAGGAAGGGGACAGAGGGTGATGGGACAGTGGAGGGATGGAATAGAGGCTGATGGGACATAGGAGGAAGGGGACAGAGGCTGATGGGACAGTGGAGGGAGGGGACTGAGGCTGATGGGATAGAGGAGGGAGGACCCAGAGGCTGAAGGAACAGAGGAGGGAGGGGACAGAGGCTGAAGGGACAGAAGGTGATGAAAAAGAGGCTGATGAGACAGATGTGAGATGGGACAGAGGCTGATGGGACTGAGGTTGTTGGGACATAGAAGGGAGGTCACAGAGGCTGATGGGACAGATGATGGAGGTAACAGAGGAGGGAGGGGACAGAGACTGATGGGACAGAGGAGGGCGGGGACAGAGGCTGATGGGACAAAGGAGGAGGTAGGGCATAGAGGCTGAGGGGACATAGGACGGAGGGGACAGTGGTTGCTGGGACAGAAGTGATGGAGACGGAGGCAAAGGGACAGTGCCTGATGGAACAGATGCTGATGGGACAGAGGAAGGAGGGGACAGAGGCTAATGTGTCAGAGCCTGATGGGATTGAGGTTGTTGGGATAGAAACCAGTGGGACAGAGGTTTGTAGGACAGAGGATGATGAGACAGAGGAGGAGGTAGGGCATAGAGGCTGAAGGGACATAGGACGGAGGGGACTGTGGTTGCTGGGACAGAGGGGATGGAGACGGAGGCTGAAGGGACAGTGCCTGATAAAACAGAGGCTGATGGGACTGAGGAAGGAGGGGGAAGAGTCTGATGGGACAGAGCCTGATGGGATTGAGGTTGTTGGGATAGAAACCAGTGGGACAGAGGTTGATAGGACAGAGGATGATGGGACAGAGGAAGGTAGGGTACAGAGGCTGATGGGACAGAGGATGAGGGAGTGAGAGAGGATGAAGAGACAGAGGAGGGAGGACACAGTGGTTGTTGGGACAGAGGAGGGAGGGGACAGAGGCTGATGGGGCAGAGGAGAAAGGGGACAGAGGCTGATGGGAGAGAAAGGTGTGCACAGAGGCTGATGAAACAGAGGCTGATGGGACAGAGGATGAGGGATATTACAGAGGCTGATGGGACAGAGGAGGGAGTGGACAGAGGCTGATGGGAAAGAGGGGGGAGGAGAGAGAGGCTGATGGGACATAGGCAGATGGGAAAGAGTTGGAGAGAGAGGACAGAGGCTGATGGGACAGAGGAGGAGGGAGGAAACAAAGGCTGACTGGACAGAGGAGGAGGGGACATAGGTTGATAGGACAGAGAAGGAGGTAGGGGATAGCGGCTGATGGGAAAGAGGAGTTAGTGGACAGAGGATGATGGGACAGAGGAAGAGAGGGTACACAGCTGATGGGACAGAGGCTGATGGGACAGAAGAGGGAGGAGACAGAGGCAGATGGTACAGTGGACGAGGGAGATTAAAGAGGCTGATGGGACAGAGGAGGAGAGAGGGGACAGAGTATGAAGGGACAGAGGAGGGAGGAGAAAGACTGAATGGAGAAATGCTGATGGGACAGAGGAGGAAGGGGACAGAGGCTGATGGGACTGAGGTTGATGGCACAGAGAAGAGAGGGGACAGAGGCTGATGGTACAGAGAAAGGTGTGTACAGAGCCTGATGAAACAGAGGCTGATGGGACAGGTACAGATGGGAAAGAGGAGAGAGGGGACAGAGGCTGATAGCACAGAGGAGGGAGGAGACAGAGGAGGGAGGGGACAGAGGCTGATGGGACAGAGGAGGGAGGGGTCAGAGGCTGAAGGGACAGTGGAGGGAGGGGACAGAGGCTGATGGGACAGAGGCTGATGGGACAGAGACTGATGAAAGAGAGGCTGATGGGACTGAGGTTGGTGGGACAGAGAAGGGAGGTAACAGAGACTGATGGGACAGAGGATGGAGGAAACAGAGGAGGGAGGGGACAGAGGCTGATGGGACAGAGGCTGATGGGACAGAGACTGATGAAAGAGAGGCTGATGGGACTGAGGTTGGTGGGACAGAGAAGGGAGGTAACAGAGACTGATGGGACAGAGGATGGAGGAAACAGAGGAGGGAGGGGACAGAGGCTGATGGGACAGAGGAGGGAGGGGACAGAGGCTGAAGGGACAGAGGAAGGAGGGGACAGGTCCAGTAGATCCACTGAACCCTCAGCCACCCAGGTGGTGCTGCCCAAGGAAATTAATGGGGAAAAGTTGAAACAATTTGCTGGAATCACACAGCTGGTACCTGGGAGCAGTGGACTACGGAAAATACTGGAAGAGAAGATATGTTTTTCGGTTTCTTCTCCGCTCTGTTTTCTCTGCTTCCCTCTGTCCACCTCGACCCCAGTGCCGCTTGCGATGTCAGAGACCGTGGCTGCCGAGCGGAAAATGGTCTTGGAGAGCTGACGTACTGCCCCACGCCCAGTGCTGCTGTTTGTTACTGGGATAAAAGACAGCAGATGCTTCTGTCTGTGGCTGGAGGCGCTTAAGTGGGATGTCTTCAAGAGGCTGTTTTTGGGGGTGGGCAGCCCAAGGCCTTCCGTGGTTCCCAGCTGGTGCGACCCGTGCGGACCCACCGGCAGGACCAAGGGCGTGCGGATGGCTCCCTGAAAAGCCGCCTGGGACTCAAGGGCAACTCCGCCACACGCCCATCAGGAGGCAGGTCCCTTGTCGTTCCCTGAGGTGAAGGACAGCAATGCCAACAGAGACAGCAGCGTGGCGGGCAGACTACCTCAGTCCTCACACTGTGGTTGTGGTGGGGCTTCGAGCAGCTTAGCCGAAACCCGGTTTCTGTGTCTCTGTCTCTGACCTCTGTCTGTGTGTCCTTCCTCGTCGCTCTCTGCCCCTCGCTCTGTCTCTTTGTGTGTCTTCCTCTGAGTCCCTGTGTTGGTCTGTTTCTCTCTCTGTTGCAGCACACACACACACACACACACACACACACACTCACTCTCACACACTCACACACACACACACTCTCACACACTCACACACACACACACTCACTCTCACACACTCTCTCTCACACACACACTCAAACACACACACACTCACACACTCGCGCACACACACACACACTCTCACACTCTCACACACAAACTCGTACACACTCACTCTCACACACACACAGACACACTCACTCACACACACACACTCACTAGCTCACACACACACACTCACTCGCACACACACTCTCGCACACACACTCTCGCACACACACGCACACACACTCAACACACACACTCTCTCACACACACATCTTTCTCACATACACACTCTCACACACACACACACTCACTTGCACTCGCACACACACACACACACACTCTGAACACACACACTCTCTCTCTCACACACACACACACACACACTCACTCACTCGCATGCACACGCCCTCCCCGTCGCTGGCTAAGCATCCTGTTTCAGTGTTACCTGTGTGGAGAGGTCTTGGTGCAGAACAATCAGCTCCCCATCCTGGCACCACCGAGTTAGGGTCCACACAGGAGTTACTCTGGGAAGGTCACGCCCGCCTCCCAGACAGTCCCTGCTCCCTAGTTTCAATTCCCCTTCCAGCGTTCTTTCCCCTTAGAGATGATTCCTCTTGAATCGGAACAATGCTGCAATGAAACAAACGTCCTTCTATGAAACCCACCAAGAGAGCCGCCCTCCCCCGCCCCCCCCCGCCCCGTCCTGGAGGCACATGCAGAGGAACCCCCAGGGACAGCAGCCTGCCTCCCCTTATGCCTGCAAACTCAGGCTCCAGGGCTCCACACCCCCTCACTCCTGGCTTCCCTTTCTTCGAGTGGCACCACCACACACAGGGTGCCAGGGCCCCTGGAGAGTCAAGGGACTGTAACTTGGCTCAGGAGTAAAGGATTTGGGGGTGGCGTGGCCAAGAACTGGGTCTGTTCTTGTGTGAGTCCCAGAGACTCACGATCCCCCCACCCACCGGAGCCTCCGGAACTTGGAGGTGGGAGGGCAGGGCGGGGCAGCAGTGGAAGGGGGGCGGCGTGCCCACCTCTGAGCCCTGGCGGATGGGCAGGAGGCCCAGGATGTTCGCAGCCTTCCTGGGTGTGTCACACCCCAGGGATGTGATGACTTCGGGGGGTGTTGGGGGGACAGCCACAGACTTTGTCTTCACTTTCTCCGAGTTGCACTGTGAGCCCTGAGATGGGAGAGCTGTGTCCGGCCACGCCTCCCGGCCTCCCAGCCTCCCCCTGCCACAGGCCGGAGCTGGGGGAGCCGGGACACGTGCTGCCCCTCTGGAAGGGGACACTGAAGGCGCCAGCTCTTGGGGCAGCTGGGGTATGCTGGCTCGGTGTTCTAATTTCCGTGTTCTCCGCCTTCATCCAGAACCCGATGCTGGGCAGTGTCTGGACTGTGCTGCGCGGCCACGCACGGGGCTGAGGAGGCGACACGGTGTGTGTAGGAGCTGCACGCGGGCGGCCCGGCCTTCGGGGAGCAGGAACTTACTTGAGACGAGATTTAGAATCCCATGATCACTGTAAACGTCACAGGATGCCTGACTCAGAGGCAAGGCTGAAGGAACCCAACCTTCAGTCCTCCCGGCATCAGCACCTTTGTCTGCGCAAAACTTTTGGATCCGTCTTCCCGTCTAAGGCCGCCATTCGATTGGCCATTGCTCCTATCAATCAAAGTCGACCGCACACATTTCCCACTACGATTGGCCTCGGCACCTTTGCCCCGCCTCCAGGCAGACACTCACTTTCACCGGTTTGGGCAAAATGGCACCACTGCCAGTAAGGATGACTGACCTTGATGGTACCAGGCTCTGACCTGAGCCGCCCCGTCCAGCGGAGATAGCTCCATCTTTCGCCAAGCTGGGTCCTCTCCAGGGAGCCCCGTAGCGGACAGGCGCCAATACCAGCCAGCGAGCCGCTCCAGATGCCATCCCGGCACCCGGACCCCAGCGCCTGGCCTGGTGACGCCCTCACAAAGAACGCTGCCCCAAGCCTCGCGAGGCTTTTGGAGCAGACAAGAGGCCCAGCCTCACAGTCGCGCAGTGCGCCTAGTTCCCCCCGCCCTCCTTTTAAAAGAATCCTCACGCAGGGATATTTTTCCCATTGAATTTTTTTTAGAGAGTGGAAGGGAAGGAGGGAGCGGGATGAGAGAGAGAGAACCTCAGTGAGAGAGACACAGGAATTGGTTGCCTCCCAAATGGAACCCGACCAGGGCAGGGGATTGAACCTGCAACCCCAGGATGTGTCCTTGCCTGGGAAGTGAACCTGACACCCTGCAGGGCGCAGGCCGCCACTCTAACCACTGAGCCACCGGCCAGGGCACCCTTTTTTTTCTTCCCTAAACGGAGTGTCTGGAAATGAAACGTTAAGTCACAGGATAGAAACAAACAATGTTTGCCTTTTACCTCCCTGTTACTAACAGAAAGCAGGCCTCCCTGGGCTCCCAGCCTCAGGAATCTCAGCATGGCGTCCAGAACTGCCCAGGGAATGACAATGAGTCGATAAAGCGGCCACATCAGCTGGGATTACAGTGAGATATTGGGGGTGCCTCTGTCCCACCAGCGCAATGCTGTGTCCATGCCTTGAAGAAGTCTCCTTCCAATGGCTTTGCTAAGCAAAAGCGTCACTTGAACTGCAAAGGAATGGGCTTTGTATTTTATCAGGAAGACGAGGGAGTTGGTGTAATCTCCTGGGTGTGGACTTTGAAGGCGATCAGGCCCGGAGCACGAGGATCGAGCAGCCAGCACGCCCGGCCCTTCCCCTTCGGGCCCTTTGGGGTGTTAGGACACTGACCGCTCTGGCACTCGGGGCGCCGCTCACAGAACGTGTAGCCACAGGGGATGCCTGTCAGTGTCCCTTTCATTCCACCGACACCCTCCTGAGGGGCCAAGGACCATGTGGCAATAGAATCCCAAGACTGATTCTCCTGAGGCCCAGAAGGCACCCCGGAAACCAGAACCCTGGGGCTTTCACAGAAGATGTCACGGAAATGGTAAATGTACTTACTAAGGGTATTGACCCCGATGGTCATCACACACATGCAAATTAAAGCCGGCAAATGTGTGCCTGGAGGTGTGAGCACAGGGGTAACGTAAGTGGACTTAAAAAGGACTAGTGCCCTGGCGGGTGTAGTTCAGTGGTTAGAGCGTCGGCCGGAGCACAGAAGGGTCTCGGTTCCATTCCGGGTCAAGAGCATGTACACTGGGTTACAGAACTGATCCCCAGCCCTGGTTGGGGCATGTCCGGGAGGCAACCAATTTCTGTGTCTCTCTCACATCGATGTTTCTCTCTCCCTCTTCCCTTACCCTTCCATTCTCTCTAAAATCAATGGACAAAATATCCTCGGGTGCGGATTAACATAAAGATAAAAAATAGAAATAATAAGGTTAGGATGTTACAAATTATTATATATAACTAGAGGCCCAATGCACAAAATCTGTGCAAGAGTAGGCCTTCCTTCCCCCGGCTGCGGGCACTGGCTTCCCTCTGGTACCTGGGACCCAGGCTTCCTTCACAGCCCTGGCTTCATCAGGAAGGTCGTCCGGAAGGTTGTCGGGAAGGACGTCTGGTCTAATGAGCATATTACACTTTTCTTATTACAGATAGTATTCAGATGATATAATATGCATCTGAAACAAAAAAACAGTTCAGGAATCCCCTCCTGCTCCGCCCCAACCCCCACCCCAGCCCCACCTCTCCCTGGCTCCCTCCTCGGCTCTGACCTAAATTAAAAAAAAAAATAGTTCAGTGTAAAATGAAAAGACATGCTTAGGTCACCCCTGGGGAAGGGGACCTCAGCTAAGAGGCTGTCCCTGAGCATGAGTCCTCCCCTCCCCGACTCGTGGGCAGCCTCCCGGGAGGAGCACTGTGTTTTCCCCGGGGCTCAGTGTCTTATGGGGGCTCTGACCACTGCTTTCTGGAGCCCGCAGAGAACTCAGAGGGAAGTATCCGGGCCAGCGCTGCCACTCCTTTTGGGGTGCCAGTCCCGAGAAAGACGAGGGAGGAAGATAATTACACCAGGCCGCCCAGGAGGCCGCCAGCCTGTAGGTGCTGCAAGGAAAAGCTTCCTACGGGCGGCCTGGAGCACAAACACCGTCATTCACAACAACACTTTGTTTGCAGGGCGTTTAAGAGATTTTCCCAAGACTTCTCATAGAGGAGAGCGCATTTGGTCCTGAGATAAGCTGTTCGGCCTTTTCAAGGACGGGGCTGAGCTCAGACACACTGGGCGCAGAGCAGGCGGGGCTGCGGGCTGCGGTTCCCATAGCATCACTAGGGCGTGACCTGGGGAGAATTACTCCCATGTTTCTGAACTTTAATTTTCTCACTGCTGAATGGAGACACAGAGAACAGAAAAGGACAATATACTCGGAATGCCTAGCTTGGTGAGGGCCGCGTGGGGAGCCCTGCCTGCATGGTGTTTGTTATCAGTTATTCTGTCCCATGGACGCGGTGAGTGGTGACGACGCCCTGACTGGAACACAGCACCTGCTGGTTCAGGCCTTTTCCTCTGTACAGGTTTGGTTGGATAAAATAACACCACAGCCCACCGATGCTGCAGAGAACATCTGTGGACGTGGGCAAGGCCCCCCTCCGCTCCTCCGCCCCCCCCCCCACCCAGGGCTGGAAGAAGAAGAGGACACGCAGCTTCGTGGCACCCTGACCTCAGCTGAGGGCATGAACCCCAGGGCCCCCTAAGCCGGCACCTGCCATTGGCGCCTGTTGATCTAACAGGATACCACCGCCTCTGGGAAGCGTCGGTTTCCCTGGAAATGTTCTACTCTCTGGCAGTTTTGTGTGTCACACAGTCCTTTGTTCTGGGCCTGGTGATTAAAAATGGACTCTCACGCGTTCCTGGCTGTGTGACGTTGGAACAGTGACCCCCAGGCTGCGACGTTAACGGCCACTTCCTTTTTCTTATTCTGTGCCTTTTAGTGGGAAGATTTTGAAATCAACTAACCTGGTAACACGATGACCCAGGAAATTTGAAAGACAGAATGGGCCACACAAATCCCCCCATGAGCCTGTCCCAGGGTAACTGGGCTTACAGAGAGGAGCAGGGACTGCTCACGTTCAGAGGACATTTCAATGACTCGCTTCCCGGGAATAGCTGCAGCTCTCAGCTGGTTTAAAGACACATGAGCTGTCAGCGATGCAGGAACTCAGGTTTATTAAATAACCCATGGACATGCAATCACAATTTTTTTAGATCGGGGAGTTTACCGGAATTTCACGGAGCCTGCACGTGAACACGATATGGTGGGTGTTGTGCCCAGATTTCAAGGTTCCCAAATGGCCCAGCAAGGAGCCAGCGAGTCCGATGCAAAAGCAAAGAGTCTTTCATTTCGTACCTGTTCGGCTCCCCAACCACACTCACCGATGCAACGGTAAGCCCCAGTGGCCGAGAGAGAGCGAGGCCTGATGGGATTGTGGGTTTTATAGTAAAAACCTTTTATGCATACTAGAGGCCCCCGTGGGGGTCCCTCCTCTGGCCTGCGGGGCTCGGACATGTCCTGAGGGGTCCCGGATGGTGAGAGGGACAAGGGACCCCACTGGTGCACAAATCTGGGCACCAGGCCTCTAGTTATAGGTCAAATTGTTTTTCTTGAAATCTTGTTTACGGCATGTAACATATTTTAAATAGTTTTTCAAGAAAAAGAGAAAGAAAATGCCAAAGAAATGAAAAATGAAAATAAATAAAATAGAGCTTAGTAGAGGCTTTCAAACGAGCAATAGCATTCATGTGTTGGACTTACTGGAGCACCTGCAGTGATTCCGAGGGGACGTGCACACAGCTCTGCAGGCCTGCTGTCTGATGGATCCAGGAGCCGAGGGCAGCTCGGGGGCGGCCCACAGGCTCGGGACAGACCCTGGGATAGACTCTGGGCCCCACGAGGACGCCCCTGTCGCCACAGGCTTGGAGCGGAAGGCCGTCCCTGAGCGCGTCATGGCCGGTGTCCGTCCTGCCGCGGGGAAGGCTGCAGCGCCAAGTGCACAGTGACCACCTGGGCCGCGTTCCGTGGACGCTGGACCGGCAGCGGGAGGTCGGGGTCCGTGGCTCTCACTCCCCATCGGGACCTTCTGTCTGAGCCGAACCCTGTGGCTGAGGAGGTTGCGGGTCCGGGAAGCCCTGGAGCAGAGCCCTGAGCGGGGCCACACAGGGCGGGGCCGTGGCCGGGTCCAGCGCCCTCTGCAGGGAGGAGGGTGGCCTGGCCGGTGAGGGGGCGTCTTCCTCAGACACAAACCCCGACTAGGAAGGCGCCTCCCTCCTGGAGCCACTGGTGCGGGCAGAGCGGGGGTCGCTGCCCAGAGGACCTGGGGCCTGAGCAGGGCGGTCCTCAGCCCGCGCCCCAGGGCCCCGCGGCCCCCACTCGCCATCTTCCCTGCAGAAGCCTCCTGGCTGCCCTGGCCGTGCGCTGCCAGCAGCCACACAGGTCGGACAGTGCCCACACCTCCAAGTTGTTGGCTCCACAGGCTCCTGGCTGACTTCCGGGAGGGGCGGGACTTCCGCGCAGTGGGCGGTACCTGCGAGGGCCCGTTGTGCGCCACCTCGTGGCGGGAGGCGGCAGCACAGGGAAGTGTCAGCAGCCAGGTGCCTCCTGGGGGAGCTCTGTGCTCTGAGCTGGGGCAGCAGGGGCTGCTCTAGCTCCCACAGCAAAGCCCTGCAGGTCCCAGTGCAGACGCCTCCGCCTGCCCCGCCATGGAGGGGCCCTGCTGCTCGCAGGCATCACGTAGGCACACGTGGGCGTAGGGACTTGGAGACCATGCCCACAGGGAATGTGCCCTTGGCCTGGGCGCCTATTGGCCAGAATTGACGGGAAATTTCTACTCAGCTTGCTGTTGCCACTCAACCCCGGGCCTCGTGCCTCCGTGTGCCGTGTGGGGCCTCTTCTGTGGTGTGTTCTGTGCCCCCGGTCCATGCGGATGGGACAGAGTGGCCGTGGCCTTGTTGAGAACGGCCTTGGCCGGTGGACTCCAGGTCAGAGGGGTCTCAGGGTCTGGGGTGGGTGGGCCTCACTGAGTGACAGGTGTCCTGGTGGAGGGAAATGAGACTCGCTGGCAGAGAGAAGGTCATATGACTTGGACGCAGAGATGGGTGGGCGGATGGGGCTCCCAGCCCGGGAACCGAGGACAGCTGGCTCCACCTGAAGCTGCGAGAGGTTTTCCCTGCAGCACCAGGAGGACCAGCCTTGCCCTCTCCCTGATCCCGGGGCTGAGAGTCTCACAGGCAGCGTGGAGAGCTCCGGTCCCTGCCCACCTGCCCGGTCACTGCCTCCTGGGCTCCTGGAGAGAAGCCACAGGAGAGGAAGGGGCTCCAGGCTGGGGCTGAGGAGCAGGAGGAGGGGTGCCTGGGGCGCTGGCTCATCCCTGATGCCCTGGGCACCTCCCATCCTATACCCTGACCTGTGGACCTGGGTTTATATCTGCCCAGAGGGCCTGAGGACCAGGGTGCAGGGCCGTGCGAGGGAGACTCAAGAGCAGGCGTGACAAAGCTCCTCTTAGGTCTGAGCCCACCTCCTCTAGTGCTGCCTGTACTCAGCACCCTCACTACCCCCACCCAAGTCTCTACAGCGTCTCCCTTCTGTCTTACACCCTGGAGCCCATGACTCTTTCTCATGCAATGGTTTCTCTGGTGCTAATTGGGAAGAGGGAGTCAGTCGCCCCCTTTCACAGGAACCAAATGAAGTGAATCCATTTATTCCCAAGGAGTGCTGACAAGGGCTCTGGCACAGAGGAGCTGCTCAGTGAATGAATGCCAGCGCCCTCCGCAGGCACTCAGGGCAGATGGTGGACAGGAAGTTCTGTTTCTCTGCTCCTGGTGAAAGGCCTGGTCGCAAACATAAGACAGTTCAAGAATGACACGGAGGCTGACAGGTGAGAGCTTGGGACAGGGTGCTGGTGTGCACGCATGTGTGCACGAGAGAGAGAGAGGGAGGGAGAGAGAGAGAGAGTGGGTATGTGTGTGTTTGCAGGACATGCAGTGTTTCCTAGGCTGTCATCCTAGAACTAGCTTAGGGAAAATGCATGAATCTATTTTAATGAAAAGGTAAGTGCAAATGTCCAAGCTGCTCCTGTGCCAGCTCACACTCAAATGGAGAGTGAGCGCCTGTTCGCCACACCCCCTCCATCATTGACTCCTTCCTGGGTTTTCATCTGTGCCCATCTGGTAGGTGGAAGGTCAGCATAGAGAGACCCTGTGAGAAGGGAAGGGATACGGGGGACCCTAGGCTGCAAGGTCACCCAACCCTCTTCTTCAGCTCCCTCCAGCCAGCCACCCAGCCACACCCAGCTGTTTTCCCCCCTGAGCCTGGGGAGAACATTCGGGCAGACCCTGGGAGCCGCCCAGTCTCTTCTCCCATCCTTGTGACCATGGTCCTGCCGCTCCTCCTGCGGGTCCTCTTCGGTGCACGCGCTGGCAGAGGGCTCACTCTCACCCTCGCAGGCCCCTGCCATTCAGCCCACCCTACCAGGCAGTGGCCCTGGCTGAGCTGCAGCAGCCTGTGCTGCTGCTGAGAGCCCATGGGTGTGTCCAGGGTCTTCAGAGGCCACGTGATACACACAGACATGGCTAACAATTAACTCATATGAACTTGGGATTCAATAAATTATATTAAAAGCAAAGGTGGTAACCCTGGCCGGTGTCGCTCAGGTGGTTGGGCATTGATTGTCCTGTGCTCCCAAAGGTCACCGATTCCATTCCCAGTCAGGGTTCAGGCCCAGGTTGCATGTTCAGTCCATGGTAGGGGTGTTGGCAGAGGCAACTGGTCAATGTCTCTCTCTCTCTCTTTCTCTCCCTAATCCTCTTTCTAAAATCAATAAAAACATAATAAGAAAGAAAGGTTATAAATACTCAAAACTTGCCCCTTGGCCTTGTTGGCGTGGCTCAGTGGTGAGCAGAAACCAATGAAACAGGAGGTCACGGTTCAATTCCCAGTCAAGGGCACATGCCTGGATTGCAGGCTTGATCCCCAGTGGGGGGTGTACAGGAGGCAGCCAATATATGATTTTCTCATCATTGATGTTTCTCTTTTCTCTCACTCTCTCTCCCTTCCTTTCTGAAATCAATAAAAATAGATTTAAAAAAACACAAAAATCCAAAACTGGTTACTTGGAATTTTTTCCCTGTTACCCATACTCTTGGGGTTATTCAGACCTATCGTACCTGGGTGGAGGTGATATTATAGAGCAGGGTGGACCATACATCTATCCCCAGGTTCGTGGTCGGGACACCATGTCAGCAGCCTGAAATCACCTCTGGTGAAAATATTTGCACCCTAGGAATTGGCCAGTGTTACCAAATCGCGACTTGATTTGTTTTCTTCTGTGCCTGTGGTCTCTAGACTTGAGAAAGTGATGCAGAAAATGTTAATAGTGAAGATTAAACCTGAAAGTGTGCCCTGGGTGAATATTATGACACGTAAATCGTCTCTCTGGTTTTTAAAAAGACCTCTGTAGGCCTTGCAGTGTCAACACATTATAAGAATTGAGGGACTGGGCTGGCATTCAGAAAAGCACTACCTGACTGAGTAGTCACTCACATCATGAACAAAAGAGTGAGCATCTCATAGGCACCTCCAGTTTGTCTTACTTGCTTACATAACAGCAAGCATCACCCAACATTCTCATTGGAATGACACTCATCCGTCAGTTGAGGGCAAGCATAGGGTAGCTATAAATTCACCTGTTTGGCAAAAATCAAGAAGAGCTTTCGAAGGGAGTCAATGGGCTGTGTATCTACATGTTTATATTCTCGTGTGTGTGTGTGTGTGTGTGTGTGTGTGTTTATGTGTGTGTGTCTCTATGTGTGTCTGTGTTTGTGTATGTGTGTGTGGACATATAAACACACTCCCTCCTCTTCCTCTGGTTGGTTGATAAACATGTGGCTGGATGCTTCTTTCCCGAGGTGTGTCTGACCTTTTCCCATTTTCTCACTTTCCTGCTCTCCCCAGGGGGAGCCCCTCTGGTGCCACAGGTGACCCCGCCCTCTCTGCAGGCAGACCTCAGCCCTGAGCAGTCACGTGGATGTTTACCACCCCCCAGAGCACACAGCTCCCAGCCAGTGCAGAGAGGTGGGGTCCTGGAGCTCAGGAGGGCCTCGTTTGGGTGCTCCCTCAGCCATAGGACCCCATGGCACAACCCTGGGAGGACCACCCCCTGGGTTGGGTGGTATGTGAGTGAGAAGTCAGAGTTGGGAGCAACTGGGGGAGTGAGGGATAGGACACGGGGAAGGGAGGGCGATGCCCAGCATGGTCTGGGGCAAGGGGACAGAGGGGATGAGAGGAGGAGCAGAGAGGCTTTGGTGGGGGAGGAGCGTGAACGGTGTGCTGAGCATTGTGGGGTGGAGGTGTCTTTGGGACCTACAAGCTGGGAACAGATCAGGCGGTTCCCAGGAGAGGCCTGGCCTAGCGGTGCTGGGAGTCTTCTGGGAAGATGGCAGTGAAAGCTGTAGGTACGACCAGCTTGTCTGGGGCTGGAGGGGGATGAGAGCGGGTGGGGTACACCCCGCGGTGAGTCACATGGAACACATAGTCCGCAGAAGGATGGGTGTAGCTAGTGTGGAAGCTGAGGGAGGGAGGTTCACAAAGGTAGGTCAGCGGGGTGGATGCCAGAGGTGTCAGGGGCTGAGAAGTTGTGGGAGGCAGGCAGACCAGTTGGCCAGGCCCTGCCAAGACCCAGGGACAGGGCTGTCAGGGGGACCTGGGATGAGAACAGTCAGCTAAGAAGGGCGGGCATATTCCAGATCCATTCCACACCCAGGTTCAGGAGAGCGAACACCTGTGGGAAGTGGAGAGAGGAGGGGTCCAGCCCGCACCCCAGGTTTTGGCTTCTGTGATTGACAGCTGGTGGCCTTGGTTAAGCAGGGAGCCCAGAGGAGTCAGGGACAGTGGAGAAGCCTGCAGCCTGGGCAGGGGGTCTAAGGCAGCGACCTCAGGCCTGAAGCTCAGGAGCAGTCAGTGCTGGGGAGCAGGTGGCTCAGCCTTGCAGAGGGGCAGGGAGGGGGCTGCCTCCATGGTGGAACCGGGGAGCAAGCACACAGGGAGCTTCAATGAGTGTTTGTGGAAAGGATGAGGGGGGACCCAGGGACCGGCCAGTATGCGCCCTGAAGAGCTGTCCCAGAGGGGAGAGAATCAGGGGACAGAGGCTGAGAGCTCCCAGGGGTAACCGGTCAGGTTCAGACCCTGCAACAGCCAATGGCGGAGGGGAGGCGGCCTGCAGGAGTCCACCCGCTCAGTTTGGCTCCCATCTTTGGGGAGGGCAGCTCGCAGAGGGGGCGGCTCCCCCAGGGGCAGGGCCTCGGAAAGAAGGGGAAAGGAGGCCACAGGAAGCACCTTACAGAAGAGGCTGGTGAGGGAGGAGGGACACGCAGGCGGCAGCTGGACGGGCTGCCATGAGGTCAGGTCAGGGGGGATCTTCACCTGTCGTCCTCCTCCCTCCTCGGCCTCTTCCTAGTTGAGTGGCCTTGGAAAACCCAAGGATCATTTTTTTTTTAATATATTTTATTGATTTTTTACAGAGAAGAAGGGAGAGAGATAGAGAGTCAGAAACATCGATGAGAGAGAAACATCGATCAGCTGCCTCCTGCACATCTCCCACTGGGGATGTGCCCGCAACCCAGGTATATGCCCTTGACCGGAATCGAACCTGGGACCTTTCAGTCCGCAGGCCGACGCTCTATCCACTGAGCCAAACCGGTTTCGGCCCCAAGGATCATTTTAAGCTGAGCTCCTGCTGTGATAGAAATCCCAAATCAAAATGGGATTCCACTTAGAGGGACTTAAAATACACCAAGGCCTGGGAAGAGGATACACGGGGAGCCCGGAGCTCGGGCATCGCTGCCAGTGATGAGCGGTGAGGAAATCCAGGACTCAATTCTACTCCAACTCATTTTATTACAAACCCATCTTTGTATTCCAGAATCAATGGCTAATCAGTACAGGTCACAGCACTCGGAGACAGAACACATTTGCACACCCAGTTCTTTGTCAGCACATTAAGGCCAAAGGAAAACCTCTTTATAGAGCCCCGGTCCCCAGGCCAAGCCCATCCCAGGAGAGCACCTTAGGAAACCGGAAACCATGTGTCAGGAAACTGGCCATATACACACTAGAGGTGTGACTCCTAAAGAGAAAGATTGATGCCAGCTGATGTCAATATAGCCTGTCCCCCCCAAAAGGTAAAAAGAGGTAGGGCTGCTGATGGAAAATGAGTCCCCATTGGATGTAAATATGGGCTGTCCCCCAAAAAGGTAAAGAGAGGTTGGGCTGCTGATGGACAATGAGTCCCCATTGAATGTAAATATGGGCTGTCCCCCAAAAAGGTAAAGAGAGGTCAGGCTTCTAATGGACAATGAGTCCCCATTGAATGTAAATACAGGCTGTCCCCCAAAACAGGTACAAAGAGGTCAGACAAGTGATGGAAAATTCTCTCCATTGAATGTACATGTAGTATCCCCCCAAAATGTAGACACATTAACAGCTGATAACGCACTTAATTTTCACTTCTTTTCAGTTTGAACAGATTTGAAGAAATCAGTGAAGACGGTAAGATTTGAACGAAGAGCATGTCTCCACAGGACTTTTTATGGGGACACAGAAAAATTAAAGTTGAGGGGACGCAACACCCAGCAGTCGAGGAATCAAGGGCAGTTATTGAGATATATGCGTACAAACACCTAACCGAAGGAACGATTCTTGATGTGTGCGGCTCCATGGCTGCGTCAGTTGTGGTCCAGGCGCTGCTGCTGCTGAAGCAATGGAACCGCAAACACCGAGAATCGCTGCGTTCCGTGTTTCTGCGCATCCTCTGTCCACAGCGGCCCTGGATGCCTGGACTGGGGCCCGTTCGGGACCAGACACTTCATCCTGGATGTGTCCCCATCACCAAGTCCAGAGGATACATCTTCTTGGTTCCAAGCTGAGTCTGGCTTCACCCATTACATCAAATCCGCTAACCCTGAAAAGGAGGGAAAATTGAGTTCTCAGCTGTTAAAGTGTGTGTACATTTGGTGGACAGCCAGCCTGTGGTACATCCATTTGGGGGACACCTCAAAACACATATATTCCATGAGTGCCTACACGGGTATGGAATATAGTAAATTGGGTTTCTATCCCGGGGAGTGACTCAGAAACAAAGACTCAAAGTGTCATCCTCGATGGTGGACACCGGGGGCTACAGCCACGTTAGCGACCAGGCTGTACCCGCCTCTCGCACACGCTCCCCTCTGCACACTGTGGCCTCTGCTGGGAGGGGCGGGCAGGGCTTCTCTGCGCCAGGCGGGGCAGAGCCCATGATGGTAGAAAAGTGAACCCGGGGGCAGGTCCGGGGCCCAGGAGCCAGCTGGAGAGAGGCACAGCCTGAGGCCACCTGCCTGGAAGGCCTCGGGCCCCGGGCTCAGGAGTGTGGGGCCCAGGCCTGGCTCGGCAATGCTCTGGCGTATCAGTGAGCCCGACTCCAAGGTCCACCCAGGGCCGCGAGTTCTTGGTCGTCAGGCCAGTCTGGGCTTCTCCTGGGAGCCCCAGGCTTCTGGAGATGGAGTCAAGTCCGGACCACAGGGCCCAGCCCTGAGAGCGTGCCTTCATGTACCTGCTCACCCACAGCAGCACACACATGGACGCTTTCATGGAGGTCAGGTTGCTGACACATGTTGTAAGGGGCACAGCATCTGCCTCAGGGAGTGTGTTTGTGACTGCACTGTGAGCATCCCCGGGCCAACGTGGATTTGTTCAAAGAGACCAGTTTCTGAAGGGTCAGACGTGTGCAGCCATCGTGGGAGTGTGACCCTAGGGTCCGGCAGAGCCTTGTCACTCACCGAAAGATGGGAGCAGCGGCGGGAACACTTCTTCATTCCAAAGTCGCTCCCGGCCCCTCCAGCCGATGGGAGAGGGGGCCCTGGTGGTCAGAAGGGGCGTCAGGAGTTTGAAGGCTCAGGGGCTGCGGGTCCAAAAGACCAGTCACCCACGGCCACGCTCATCTTCTGAGCTCCACCTGCTGGTCCCACGCAGCTGTGGCGACACCCGCCTGCTCTCTAAGTTGTTCCCATGACTGACGTTCTCAGGGGCCCGTTGGCGTGGGAGCCACGTCGGGTGACTTGCGTGGGCTCTTGGCAGGGAGCCCCTCCCTGTGGTCCTGCCCTGGACCCGTCGGGCTCTGAGAAGCTGACACTGCCAGGACAGGGGCCACGGTGGCCACGTGCCCTGAACGTCCGGGGCTGAGGCCTCGTCCTGGCAGCCGGGGCTGCAGTCACTGTGTGGTGCTGGGGCTGGAGCTGCTGTGGCCGCCACCTCCCCTGGCCATGGCGGGGCCGTGGAGGAGGCTGCAGGGGAGCCAGCCTCTCCTCCTTTGGGGGAGCCAGTGAGAAGCGCCTCCTGTCCAGTGGTTGGCACTGGGGACCCTGGCGGTGAAGGAGCTGGGGCAGAGGGTGTGGCTGGCTGTTTCTGCCCTCGAGTCCTCAGAACCCCCGCCTTCAGGTGACTCCTGTTTGCCGGCCTGTGGCCTGAGGTCCCAAGCAGCTGGGCTGAGGCTAGGCTGACTGCCCTATTTAGGGACAGGCACCAGCGGGCAGCTGTGTGGGAGGTGGGGGGGAAAGGGGGGAATGGGGTGGCCTGGCTCTGCCCAGAGAAAGGCTCTGAGGAGGCAGGGCTGCCTCAGGGCGCACTGGGTGGGCCTAGGGCTCAGCAGGTCTCAAGTTGGGCTTCACATACCGCCCCGCCTTCAGCAGCTTCCCCCGCAGGGGCTGACAGTCCTTCTGCGGGCACAGAGCTGGAGGGCATCCTCCCTTTGCTACTGGCAGGTGCGCCTGCCTGGCCCCCGGGGGTCAGGAGATGAAGGTGTTTCTGAGCAGGTACCTTGGCAGGTCATCGGGCACCTGGGAGTGTCCTACAGAGAAGAGAGGAACGATGGAGAGGACTTAGTGAGGGCAGGAGGGTTCTCGGAGAGCCCTCCCCTCCCAGGGCCGCCCCTCACAGGCCACATGGCCAGGACCAAAGTTTCTGCTCCTGCTCAGCCTGTTCACAGCCTAGCGTCACCCCAGCTCCCGCAGCGCCTTTGGTCAGGACGCCAGGCCTGGGTGCTGGGTCAGCAGAGGCATTTGAATGGTCAAGGCTGCCTCAGTGGAGGGCCACTCCCTTCAGTATCTGGTCTCCAGGGATGCTTCATCCAGGTCTAGGCGTCACCTGGGGGTGTGTCTGTGAAGCTCAGAAATGGCATGCCATGTTTCTGTGAGGACCTCCGTGTCTTTCCTGCACTTTTCACAGGGTCTGGCCCTACAGGGTGAAGGAGCACTGGCAGAGGGGAAATCAGCGCGCCCCTCACCGCCCCAGTCCCACCGGGGAGCGAGCAGAACCGGCCTGGAAGTGCGGCAGCTCCGGGTGGAGGCATCTCAGGCTCCTAGTGACAGGACTCGGCGCAGATGGAGAGGCCGGGACGGTCCAGTCACAGCTCAGCCTCCAGCTGACCGGGTCCTGCTTCCGGGCTCCACTCGGCGCCGGGGACAAGGCGGTACCGGCGGGCGGACCCAGCATCCTCCCCCGAGGTGAGCAGAGCCGGACCGCGGGCTGCGGCACCTCCCGCGAGACCCGGTGCTTCAAGGCCCCGCCCCCGGGCCCCGCGCGAAGCAGGACGGGAAATTCAGCGGAGTCCATCGTTTGCTTTTAGAGCGGGAGCTGACGCCCGCGGTCCTGGGCTGCTGCTCGCCGGTTCCCGGGAGCGGGGGGCGGAGGGGGAGGAAACGCTCAGCGGCGGCGGAGTCCCCGTGACCGACTCTGCTGTGGCCCCGGGGGCGCAGCCGGGCTCCCGCGCCTCGCACGTCCCGAGTGACTCAGGCGAGTCCCGGCCGGCGGCACTGCTGGTCGCCGTGTGTCCCTGACCCCGCACCCGACCGCCCCGGGCGGCGTGGCCTGGGCTCCGCGCCGCCCCTCCCCGCGCCGCCCCCGGCCTCCTTCCCAGCTGAGCGCGGTGTCCCCGCGGACGCAGCTCCGGGCGGGCCCGCCTGGCGGCCGGTGCTGCTGAGGCCCTGGCTCAGCCCGCGGGTCTCGCTGACCCTGAGGCCCAGGACACGGCCCTTCCGCCCAGACCCGGCTCCGGCTCCGGTGCCTCCTGTGCCTTCGGGTCCCCCCAGCCGCCTTGCGTGCTCTTGGCAGGTCCCTGTTCCCAGGAAGGGAGGCCGCGGTCTCCCTGGGAGCGCATCAGTTCAATGCGGTGCTGTTATAGGGCCCCGGGAAGCGCACACACAGTTGGGGCTGCAAAGATCTAAATATACTAATCAGCACAAAGTGGCCATTGTTCTGTGCAGGCGATCCTTTAATTACCGATTCTGTGGCTTCCTCTCAGAGTTAATATGTTGGTTAACCCGTTGACTAGAACATAGGAAGGCCGGCTGGATTTTGTGGGTGTTTGGTGTAAGTTTTATAAGGCACTGTGGGGTGCACAGTCCTCTGCCAGGGGCTGTACCCACGTGAACGCCAGGCAGTAGACAAAGAGGACATGAGAGACAGAGGCATATAGGAGAGTCTTTTAAAAAAAAAAATTTTCATTTTTTTACATAGAGGAAGGGAGAGGGATAGTTAGAAACATCGTGAGAGCGAAACATGGATCACCTGCCTCCTGCACACCCCCTACTGGGGATGTGCCTGCAACCAAGGTACATGCCCTGGACTGGGACCCTTCAGTCCGCAGGCTGTTCTCTATCCACTGAGCAAAACCGGTTAGGGCAGGAGAGTCTCTTTTGCAGGCCATGTAGCCATTGCTAACAAGGAGCCATCAGACAAAACAGTTCTTCAAAGTAGCTTCACACAGTGGCTGCGCCAAGCAGCCCTTGCTAATACAGTAGCAAACAGGAACCATACCAAGCAGCCACCCACCGGCTGGTTAGTAACACCTTTATACTAACTTAGACACAAAGGCTTCCTGACGAATAGTGACATCAGTATTTGGGTTATAGTAAGGTACTCCTGCCCAGTGTGTACAGTACAATCTCTGTGTCCTTGCTTAGATTGGCCTTGAACATCCTCATTAGGATTCTCCTGCTCAGATTGGTCTTGAACATCCGGCGTACTCTGATTAGGCTCCCACAGGCACTATCTCAGACATGGCCCAAGTTAAACTGTTCTCAAAACTGACTTATCGGAAGGAGGAAAAAGTGTCGCTGCATGGGAACCACAGGCTCAGATATTTCAGCCAAGAAAGCTGCTGATGCCAAAAAGACCTCAGAGGAGAAACCAAGTCAAATTAAACTGTTTGTGATGTGAAAGCCATTTCCAACACTGTTTTTAAAGGTTGTCTAGTGCTGACATGAATGTGTGTTTTGATTCCTGTATTTGAGGATTGCAGCTTAACCTCTGTGCCACAAAACCGTTTTCCATATAAGAGTTGTCTGAGACAGAACTGTCATCCACCGTCTACAGTGGCCGAATTTGACTGGCTGTCAGTTACTGTTCGTAGAAATGTTCTGGAGGTAATGGGTGAGGGCTGTTTCCACCCACAGCTCATCCACTTCTTTGTAGTAATAAGCTGAACTGTAGTAGATTATGTTCTTTCAAAGCTAGAACTGTTAAGTTTGCAAACAAGCACGACTGTTCCATTGCCAGTAATTTTATTCATGCCTTGGTCTTTTGGGTTTGCACCAGAAATTGGAATTGCTTGCAATTATATGTTTAGGTGGATTGAGGCTCAAAATTAATGATGACATTTACTAGTTTCTTAAAGCACCAAGTGGCTCAACTTTTGGTGAATTAGAAATGATATGTTGTTTTTGTTAGTTTCATTTCAATATGCCAGTGATCTGTTAGGTGTGCTTTTTAAATGTTGTGCCAGCATTTGAACAGAAATGCCCTTAAATGTTGAGAGCCATTTACTATAAAGTAAAACTTGTCTAAATCCTTCAATGTGAAATGTGTAGAAATTAGTGAGTAGTAGTAGGAAATGTAGGATCAATATTGTCAGACATAAGTGCTTATCTCTCAGCCCAGTGATTTCCTACAGTTGATTTTGTCAGCAGCTAACATGTAGCTGTAATGTTAATTATGTACTGATAGTGTAAGGTAACTATGAAATGGTAAGTAATTACCTGAAAGAATCAGATCTGGAATGCCCTTTGATGTTATGATTACTTGTACACCTACAATGTGATAGGATTGTATGACGCTCATCTGAGGATTAATGGCTCTTCTGTAAACTTCTGATAATTTCCTTCTCGTTTTGATTCCAACAGCTGTCCAGAATGTGTTTGAATTCACACAGAAATAATATTGATATCTGACAGCCATGTTGAACTTCTCTGAAGAAAGGGCAACAATGATTGCAGCTGGGGATTTGCAGGAATTTGTTCCTTTTGGTCAAGACCACTGCAGACACCACCCTAATGCTTTGAACCTTCAGCTTCGGCAGCTGCAGCCAGCCTCTGAGTTGTGGTCCTCTGATGGTGCTGCTGGCTTGGTGGGATCCCTGCAGGAGGTTACAATCCACGAAAAACAGGTTTTATCAAGGTACTCAGTTTGCTTTTGAAATGTAGAGAGATTCGATCTACTTGTAATTTAAGGCTACCCAGATGCAACTGAGAAATGAGTATGATGCTACTTCTAGGGTATAGGTTAAGATTTGGTCATTTTTATCAAAGCTAAAAATAATGACCTTAATTGTATTACAGTGTCATGGCTGTTTAGACATATAACTCAGGGATTTATAATGAGAGTCACTATGATTATGCTCCATTTAAATCTCTTTTTCTCCACTTAGTATGTGGGACCAGATTTCATGTTATTTGATGGTTAGATAGTAGAGTTAGCAATGGTCCCTGCTGCCAAAAACTTACATGTTTCTAGAGGAGAAAAGAAATGCCACATAAGTAGATATAGTACTAGTTTTTAAATAGGGGAATGAGAAGTAAGTGCATGTTAAACAGTCAGTCTTTCTCATCTTAATTCCATTTCTGTATCCCTTTTGGGATACCAAAATTTCCAGGACCGGAAGTCTGTAGTTAGGAATCCAAACCTTTCTCTGCCCTGTTCATTTTGATGGTTGGCACAAGGGCAGGAAGGTGAATGTATATGCAGTTGTGAAGCAGGGAAGTCTGCATGGTGGGTAAGCTCCCCCAGTGTCCCATGTGCACTTCACTGCCCCCTATGCTTCACCCCCCATATGCTTAATATGTCTTTAGTCTCCCAAGAATGTTGGTTTAATTTTTGGATATATAGGTAAGGTCTAGTTTTTGTTTATTTATGTTTTTGGCAGCATAAAATGGTAGTGTAATAATAAAATACTTAATATAGAGAATTCTTGAGGTAAATTCCCATTTTTGAAATCCTGTAAGATACAGTATGATACATACACCCACACCCCCTCCTCTGTTAATCAGTGGCACCAAACCTAAGAGTTGGGCTTGGACTGAGTCTTACTCCACAGACAGAGTAGGAGACTCTTATCTGGATTGCTGTTCAATTTTAATTAATAAATCTTGCTCCATAATGTTGCAAAAGAAATAAAAACCACGTAAACATGTCTTATGTATGTAAATTTTTAAGGAAAGCTGGCAGTTAAGGAGAGGCGGAAGTGAAATTGGAGAAGTGGATTATGACGAGGAACTCTATATGGCTGGAAATATGGTGATCTGGAGCAAAGGAAGTAAAAGCCAGGCATTGGCTCTTTACAAGGCCTTTACAGTTGATAGTCCTGTTCAACAGGTGAGTTGATTGGAATTTTAGTATTTGATTGATTCTTGAGTAATTTTTTAAAAAAAACAAAGCTTTTATCCTAAAATTTAACAGAAATAATAAAAACAATATATAATGATCCCAGTAGCTAGATATATGTTTTAACATATAGTGAAGATAATGGTAGGGAAATAAACATTTCATTTATTTTCTATATCATCATTTTTTTTTTGCACTGTTCTTTGTCAATTTAATGGTAATGTGTAAACACTTGAGTAATTCCATTAGTTATTGCCAAAAAATTTATAAGGCTTAAATTTAAGGGTATAAGAATATATTAGCACATGATTATATTTGGTTGCAAAGTGTTGAATAAATAAAAATCAAGTTCATAGTAAAAATACTCAGAGAGTAAGGGAAAGGGGAAAAAAATCTAATTTGCTGTCATTGCACCTGCTTGGGTTGCACTCAGGGGGCAGACTCAGTGAGCACCAAAGCCCCATTGAAGCAAGTCTTGCCCCAGAGGGGTGTGTCCAGCATAGAAGTTCTCCCTCTGCAGACACAGCTGATTCTCACAGCCGATTGGCCTGGAGGTCAATTCCTCCCAGTGATAACTACAACAATCAAGGCTTAACTACAACAAGACTGTGCACAAAGACCACAAGGGGGTGCACCAAGAGTGTCCTCCTCAGGTAATTGGGGAGGCTGAAC
The DNA here is from genome assembly GCF_964212035.1 of Myotis nattereri. Classification (NCBI taxonomy): domain Eukaryota; kingdom Metazoa; phylum Chordata; class Mammalia; order Chiroptera; family Vespertilionidae; genus Myotis; species Myotis nattereri. The sequence continues at coordinate 6,750,951 of NC_138085.1, read as the reverse complement.
CACTGGGCCCTAGTGGACACTCAGCACAGAAAACCACTTTATCAACACAGGGAAGCACAAAAAATGCGGAGACAAAGAAGAAGGACACAAATGATAGAAATGGAGGAAAGCAAACTACTGGATATAGAGTTCAAAACCACACTTTTAAGGTTTTTCAAGAATTTTCTGGAAACTGCCGATAAACTTAATGAGGTCTACAAGAAATCTAATGAGACCCTCGAGGTTGTGATAAAGGACCAACTAGAAATTAAGCATACACTGACTGAAATAAAGAATATTATACAGACTCCCAACAGCAGACTAGAGGATTGCAAGAATCAAGTCAACGATTTGAAATACGAAGAAGCAAAAAACACCCAACCAGAAAAGCAAAATGAAAAAAGAATCCAAAAATACGAAGATAGTGTAAGGAGCCTCTGGGATAGCTTCAAGCGTACCAACATCCGAATTATAGGGGTGCCAGAAGATTAGAGAGAGCAAGATATTGAAAACCTATTTGAAGAAATAATGACAGAAAACTTCCTCTACCTGGTGAAAGAAATAGACTTACAAGTCCCGGAAGCGCAGAGAACCCCAAACAAAAGGAATCCAAAGAGGACCACACCAAGACACATCATAATTAAAATGCCAAGAGCAAAAGACAAAGAGGGAATCTTAAAAGCGGCAAGAGAAAGAAAGTCAGTTGCCTACAAGGGAGTGCCCATACGACTGTCAGCTGATTTCTCAACAGAAACTTTGCAGTCCAGAAGGGAGTGGCAAGAAATTTTCAAAGTGATGAATGCCAAGAACCTACAACCAAGATGACTTTATCCAACAAAGCTATCATTCAGAATTGAAGGTCAGATAAAGAGCTTCACAGATAAGGAAAAGCTAAAGAAGTTCATAATCCACCAAACCAGTATTATATGAAATGCTGAAAGGTATCCTTTAAGAAGAGGAAGAAGAAGAAAAAGGTAAAGATACAAATTTTAAACACCAAATACACATCTATCAACAAGTGAATCTGAAAATCAAGTGACTAATCTGATGAACAGAATGAACTGGTGATTATAATAGAATCAGGGGCATAGAAAGCGAGTGGACTGGCTATTCTTGGGGGGCAAAGGGGTGAGGGGGGTGTGGGAAGAGTCTGGACAAAAATCGCGCACCTATGGATGAGCACAGTGGATGGGGAGTGAGGGAGGAGGGTGGGGTGGGAACTGGGTGGAGGGGAGTATGGGGGGAAAAAAGAGGAACAAATGTAATAATCTGAACAATAAAGATGTAATTAATTTAAAAAAAGAAAAAAAAGAACAGTAATAAAAAGCAAAAAAAAAAAAGAGTCATGGAGGGGGAAAAAGGTGGGGCCTATTCTAGGTTAAAAGAGACTAAAGGACATCACCAAATGCAATATTTTTTGCACCATTTTGAATGAACTTTGATTGAGTCCTGGTTCTAGCAAATTATCTTAAAAAAACATTTTGGGGAAAATTTGAAAAAGTTGCAAATGGACTGAATATTAGGCGATGTTAGAAAAATTTTTTCTTAGGCAAAGATGATGGTTTTGTGGTGTATAGGAGAAGAATATTTATTTTGGGGAAATGCATGATGAAGTCATGATGTGGGGGATTTTCAGGTACTCAGCACCCCCCACTCAAATCCCTCACATGCACATAAGCAGGTATGGCATAATGGTAACCACAGTTAGATTTATTTGTTTATTTTTAAAACATTTTTTATTGATTTTAGGGAGGAAGGGAGAGGGAGAGAGAGAGAGAGGAACATCAGTAACATCAATGGTAAGAAGAGAACCATTGATTGGCTGCCTGCTGCATGCCCACTACTAGGGATTGAGCCCGCAGCCTGGGTATGTGCCCATGACTGGAATCAAACGCAGGACCAGTCCGCAGGCCGATGCTCTATCCACTGAGCCAAACAGGCTAGGCCTTAACAACTGTTAGATTTAGATGAAACAGGTGTTCACTGTATTATTTCAACTTTTCTTACTGAATATTTTTAGAATAAAAAGTTTTGGGGCGAGGGAGAATATATTTATAGCAGTTGAATTAATTATTGGGCTATTGACAAGAGATTTCAAGACTTTTTGACTAATGTTAAATTCCTTAGTGGTAAGCACTGCAATCTTGGTACCTGGACATTGCTTTTTTGTGTTTTCCCCCATTAACTGTTTCCTGATGAACATTGTACCCTCCTAACAATATACTGGGAACGGTAAACTGAATTATTCCTAAACTTGAGGGCATGTGTAAAAGCATTTCTGTCCAGGAGTGTTGAAGCCAGTGACCATTTTTTTAAAATATATTTTTATTGATTTCAGAGAGGAAGGGAGAGGGATAGAAAGATAGAAACATCAATGATGAGAGAGAATCATTGATCGGCTGCCTCCTGCACGCCCCCTACTGGGGATTGAGCCTGCAACCCGGGCATGTGCCCTCGACTGGAATCGAACCTGGGACCCTTCAGTCTACAGGCTAACGCTCTATCCACTGAGCAAAACCAGCTAGGGCGCCAGTGACCATTTTGATGATATTTCCGCCCCGCCCTCCCCCCCACCGCCATCCCCCATGTAACCATATGGTTAGTGTAGTTGTGAAAGTGGCATGACGATATCCAACTAGTGTTTGGTTTTTTGGGTTTTTTTGGGGGTTTTTTAGTATGTATTTTTATTTTTCAGAGAGGAAGGGAGAGGAAGAGAGAGATAGAAACATCAATGATGAGAGAGAATCATTGATTGGCTGCCTCCTGCACAACCCACACTGGGGATGGAGACTGCAATTCAAACATATGCCCTGACCTGGAATCAAACTGTGACCTCCTGGTTCATTGGTCGATGCTTAACCACAGAGCCATGCTGGCTGGGCTCAAACTAATTCTTTGCTTCTATGTTTCCATCTTAAATTCTCCAAAGGATGATTGCATGTTTACTAGATTCCATGGATGTGCAGTTAGATGAATTGTCTCTTTTGTCTCCTTTATCTTAAGATTGCTTGTAAATAGAACGATAAGATTTTTAATTTCAGTCCTTTTGGTCCGGAAAACATATTGTTCTTTAGTCTTCTTACTATATGGGGGAAGATATTTTGTATTTGGTTAGGAATCAATACCAGGTGTATGTGTCTCAGATTTAGTTGAACAAATAAACAGATAACTAAAATGCTGTATGCAGATAAATTAAAATGCCATGTAATACCTGTGTGTCCACAGTGTGGTGAGTCAGGGGACTGGCTCTGAAGGCAGGATTTCTCAAAGAAGTTGCTGATTGAACTGGAAGTTGGGAAAAGAAGGGCATTCTAGGCAGAGCGAATCAGTCAAACGATTTATGGAAAAACACGATGTTTTCTAAGTTCAGAACGGATGTACACACGGTTTGGGTGTGGAGTGATGCTTGCAGGTGCTGAGTGGATCCAAACTGAAGGGCCTTGTTTGTACCTGGGAACTTGAAATTTACACTGTGCACAGAAGGAGCCTGTCAAGGATGTTAAAATGGAAAGTACGTCTTCAGTTCTGTATTTTGAGAAGATATGACTTCGGTGGCAATGTGTAGGATGTGTAGGATTGTCTGGAGAGTAGAGAGACTGTTGTCAAGGATACTGTTCTATGATAGTTCAGGGGAAAAAGATTGGCTCTAAAGAGAGAAGACAGAGATGAGAGACAGAGCTGAGGGAATGTGCAAGTCCTGAGACATCCATCAGGAGTAAGGGAGAGTATGAAAATACTATTGGGGTGGGGATGGGAGTGGCCTGGAAGAGATTAATGCGGGGAAAGGAGGACCTATGTAATACTTTCAACAATATAGATTTAAAAAATAAAAATAAAATAAAATACTGTCTGCTTTTAGAGACTGGGAGGATGGGATTTCATAAAAGGAAGCTGAGTCAATAATAGGTACAGTGTAGATTTGAGACATTTCAGGTGGGAGTGCAGCTCTAATGCCGGTTTTTCCTAAATTAAACAACCACAGATCAGACAATTCAATTTAAAACTGGACAAAGGGCTTGAACGCGAATTTCTCTAAAGATATGTACATGGCCAATGAGCACATGAAACAGTGCTCAGCATGTTTAATCATTAGGCAAATGCAAATCAAAACCACAGTGAGCTATCATGTCATACCTACTGAGATGACTGATATATTAAACAATGAAAAAAATAAGTGAGGATGTTGAAACTGGAACCCTGTGATCACTGGTGGAAAAGTAAAAAATGCCACCGATGGAAACCATTTGCTGTTTCTCAAAAAGTTAAACCTCGGCAGGGTGGAGGGGATCAATGGGGGATAGAAAGGGACATCTATAATATTTTCAACAATAAATTTCAAGATAAATTGGGGGGTGGGTGAGTTAAACCTAGAATCACCATATGATTCAACAATTCCCCTTTTGGGTATATATACACAAAAGACAGAAGCATCGATCAGATGCTCAAACCTCAGAGGGAAGGTAGGGGAGGGTGGGGGTCAGGGATAGAGGTCAACCAAAGGACTTGTATACATGCATATAAGCATAACCAATGGACACAGACCCAGGGGAGTGAGTTCATTAATGGGAGTGGGGTGGGGGGCAATGGGGGAATTAGGACATATATGTAATACCTTAATAAAAAAATGTTGAAATAAAAAGAAAAGATTTGAAAGCAGGGACTCAGTCGAACACCAGTGTTCATAGCAGCATTATTCACAATAGTTGAAATTGGAAACAACCCCAATGTGTATGGAGAGATGACTGGATATACAATATGTGGTATTTGCCTACAATGAAATATTTAGCCTTTAAAATGAAGGAAATTCTGAGATGTGCTACAACATGGATGAACCTTGAGGATGTTATACCCAACATAACATAAATACTGTATAATTCCACCTTCATGGGGTACTTTGCTTCGAATAGGTAAATTCATAAGGACAGAAAATATAATAGAAGGTGAGGGAGGGAGAAAGGGGGAGTTGTTGAATTGGCAGTTTGTATTTGGGATAATGGGAAAGTTCTGGAAATGGATAGCATTGAGGTTACACAACTTTATGAATGAATGTATTTAATTGTACTGAATTTGTACACCATAAATGGTTAAAATGGTAAATTTTACATTATGTATATTTAACCACAATTAAAAAACCCATAAAATACCATGAAATAATTTCAAGTAAGTGATTGTTAGGCATGCTAGTGAAAGTTGAATGGCATTTCCTAGTTTATGTTTTGCAAGATGAAAGGGAAAGTTTAGTTTTTCTAAAGATTTTTTTCTGACTGTCTAAAAATGATGAGATCATTAAGAAGCCTGTAGGTTATGAATAGCTCTTCTGGTAATCATTAGTTTTATAAAGGACATAAGGTCAATACAGGTTGAGCCACGGTTTGAGGACACTTTTGTGGCAAGGCTTATATCTAGTAGATTTTTAAATTTTTGTCTACATTTTTCTTAAAATTTATTTACACACATACTTTATCTTTTCTTATAATATTTATTTTTAATCTGTTTAATTTTATTTTACCTTTTTTAGTTCCCATGGTGTATGTGTTGAGCTGGTGAGAAGATAGTATATAGCTATATGTCATATTTATTTATTTATTTATTTTTAAAATCTTTCCTTTTGAAAGTATTATAGATGCCCCCCCCCTTTTTAAAAATATATTTTATTGATTTCTTACAGAGAGGAAGTGAGAGATAGAGAGTTAGAAACATCACTGAGAGAGAAACATGGATCAGCTGCCTCCTGCACACCCCCTGGGGATGTGCCCTCAACCCAGGTACATGCCCTTGACCGGAATCGAACCTGGGACCTTTCAGTCTGCAGGCCAACGCTCTATCCACTGAGCCAAACCGGCTTCAGTGTCCCCCCTTTGTTATTGTTCCCTTCTAGCTCACCATAATTCTTATTTAGATACTATTTGTTAATAGGCTATTATTTAGATGCAATTCTTAGATAAGCATTTTGATTTAATTTTAGGCATTTATCATATCACAGGGTAAGTCTGAAAAAGTCTACAATAAGTTTCTTTTTAGAATTCTATTGAACTTTTTGATTCCAAATGTATACCTCTTTTTTGTTGTTGTTCAAAACAAAGTGAATAATTGTGGTTTTGTCTAAGCATTTTTATATTATTCATTAAAGGAAGAGTCCCACATCTTTCTGGAGAAGGTGCTGTGGAGACTGTGGAAATGACAACAAAGAGCCTCAAATCTCGTGGAGAAAGTGCTTTGGAGACTGGAAATGACAACAGAGGACTTAGAAGATCACTAAAGTTATTTAGGTGTTTTGATATTCCTTTCATTTTCCAGCATTGTGATTACTTGATTTTTAAAATGTTTTGATTTCAGGGACAGGAAGGGAGAGGGAGAGAGACAGAAATATCCTTGATGAGAGAGAATCATCAGTTGGCTGCCTCCTGCACACTCCCTCCTGGGAATAAAACCGGAAACCTGGGCATGTGCCCTGGTCAGGAATTGAACCACGACCTCTTGGTTCATGGATTGATGCTCAACCACTGAGGCACACCTGCTGGGCCAGCATTGGGATTTTTTTTTTCATATTCTTCGATCAACTTAATGTGAAAATGGAACTTGAATCCTTAAATTGAACTTTTTATTGTTTAAAGCAGTGGTTCTCAACCTGTGGGTCGTGAGCTCTTTAGGGGTCGAATGACCCTTTCAGAGGGGTCGCCTAATACCATGGGAAAACACATATATAATTACATATTGTTTTGGGGATTAATCACTATGCTTTAATTATGTTTAATTTGTAACAGTGAAATTGGGGGTCAACATTAACATGAGGAACTATATTAAAGGGTCGCGGCATGAGGAAGGTTTAGTTTAACACTGGTTTAAAGTATTACATATGTCTCCTTCTCCCCCCATCGACCCCTCCTTGGTCACTCCCACCCCCCTAATTACAAGGAGGCATGATTTAAAAAGTCAATATCTGTTTCTTCTTCTCGGGATTGGGAGTATTTACTGAATTCAGACCACCCCCAGAAGGTAGAGTCTCACCTTTTGAACAGATCTTTATGTCTGAATCCTTTGGAAAGTTTCTCAGATGAAGGATGAAGACTTGTCACAGAATCTCAGTCTGGATTCTTCTACACTTCTCTCACATACCTGCAATCTTTTTCCTTCTTCACTGGGTCTCTGAGGAGCCTAAATGGAATACTCTGATGGGAGAAGGAATTCATTCACTTGTTGACCCCCCCTTGTTCAGTTGGCAAGGTAAATACTGTGTGTAGAGTGAAAACTTCCAGGAGTGCTCAGGTGACTCAGAAATTGGCCTTAGGAACCCAGAGCATTTTTTTGCAAAACACAGAATTGTTTGAAGATATTGGCTATGTAAGGTCTTGTGAGTCATCTTTGTCCTAAGATCAGCAGGAAGCCAGGAAACATGGTAAACACTGGGGGTGACCCAGTGCATTTCATGTTGACAGGCTGACTGCCTGCACTGTGGATGAAGGTCTATAACAATACCTGCTATGCTGTAACAATACCTACATTCTAGTAGTGCTTACAGTTCAGAGAATTGCAGTTTAGCTACATAAATTGTCAACAAGGCCAGGGAATCTGACCCCCATTAGTGATGAGAAAACCTGACAGAGTGTGTTTCCAAGACCATGACGCTTGGTTCGCTGTGGGTTCTGCTGTACTTGTGCTGTGGCCTTCTGTGTCTCTCAGGTTCCTGGTGGATCTGCGTTTAAATGGTGCTGACACTGCACTCTCCCAGCCTTGCCAGCACTCTGTTTAACACTGAATTCTAAAGGTCACACACTTGGGTATTGTGACCCTTGATAATAAAATTGAATGGAATAAAAATATCAACATCTGAGTTAATATTACAGCACGTTTTCTAATTTTTGTGATCTTCCTTGAGATAAAGAAGTTGTATTCTGAGACATGGCACTTTTAATTTTTTTATTTCTCTTCGGACAAATCATTACTATCATGAAAACTGTTTTATAATGAAATGATTTCCAACCCTAATAAAGGGCTCTGGTATTTTTCACATATTTTATTTAGTTTTAAAACGTCACAGTGAATTAACTGGTATTTCCCCATTTTCTGGAGAAAATATTGAGGCTCTAGAGATGGTTTTTTGAAGATCAACAGCTAATAGGTAATGGAAGAGAACCGAGATCACAGTGTTTTTACAGTAGTTTCACATGCACAAAATTTGTCTAGCAAAAGTCGTTGAGGTTGCACTTATCATACTGGGCACTGGAAAGTCCAGAAATAGAATAAAGGGGCTCTGGATTTGATTATCTTTTTTTCTCATAAGTATGTTTTTAAATGGGAAAGTTCTACTGATGAATGCTAACTGTTGGGGGTAAATATTGTAATACCTTCCTAGTTATTTGTATTTTATATGTTCTTGTTGTTGTAGGGACTAAAAATTGGAGTTTTACTTAGATCATTACTGCAAGGATTACACAATGCTTTTCAGAACAACTGAAGAAGTATGCACACTTGATCAAGGTAAGCATCTGTGTCATTAAAGGTTTTGTGAAGAGTATGGTGACATTTTCTTGTATTTCTGTTATGTTTGGACTCTATGTCATAAACTCGCTTCTAAACAACATAGAGTACAGCCCAGCTGATGGGGTGTCAGGTCCTGTGACTTCTCTGGTACTCTCATTCTTGAGGTCCCTTCCTTCCTCTCAGCTTCTCTCTCGCTTTCTCTGTGTGTGTGCGTCTCTGTCTGTGTCACTGACCTCCTGTTGTTCAGTCAGTAAGCTGAATCCACCCCCTTTTCCTTACCACTTTAGTAAATCTTGGTTTTGGTAAGTGCTCCATTTTGTTCTGAGAGTGTCTTGGTCTGAGAAAAAATACGGCATATCGTGCTACTTTATTATAACTTCTAGACATAAACTGTCAAGTGCCATGAGTGGGATAGATTTCCACCTTGACATTCCTGATACGACGATTCTAGTGTGAAGCCATCAAGGTGAGCAGCAAGAGTACTAAGCCACATTGACTTCAGGGCCTCCTGATACCATGTGTTCTCTGCGACCTGTCAACCTCTAGTATCGCCAGGTCCCTAACCATTCTCTACCTGCAGGCCGAAGGATCTTTTGAAAATGTCAATATGATCATGTCTCTTCTGAAAACTGCCAGTGGTCTCCTATGGCCTTTAGAAATGAGTCCCAAATCCTTAGCGTGTCCGTTTAGGCCGTCCATGATCCGACCTTAGCTTCTTTTGCAGTCTTGTCTCTCCCTCACCCCTTTTCTGTGGTCACACTTTGAGATCCTCATTGGCATCACACTCTGCCAGCCTAACTTAGAGCTGTGCCATGCCCTGTATCCCGACGTCTCACTCTGGAGTCAGTGGAAGGCTGGTGTACATTCCGGAATCGCCCATCTTTCCCCTGTCCTGCTCTCTGCTCCCATAGTTCTTTTGTTTTTGTTTTCGTGTTTGTTGTTGTTGTTTTCAGCAATACCATGAAATGCTACAACCTTGTCCACCCTCAGGAGTTTTAAGGATCTCATTCAGTGTGGAAGCTGAGAATTATAAGCAGCAGAATAGTGATGAAGCTAACAGGAGGGACTTGTCTTTCTCACAAAAGAAGAAGTCCATAGGTATGTGGATCCAATATTGAAGTCAGCTGCTCAGTGATGTCAGGGTAAGCTCCCAGCATCAACGAGAGGAAAAAAATCCTCTGCTCGCTATTGTGCTTTATATCAGAGAGGAAAATAGTGTCTCAGAAATCAACTATGAGACTCTTGGGTGAACCCATGGGCAGAACGGGCCGAATTGCAAGGGACATAGAGCAGTTTAGTGTCAAACTGCTCCTGAAAGAGGTGCCTCAGCCCAGGAGGAGGTGGTGAGGGGAAGGGCAGTGGGGACCTGTGGGATGGTGAGCTTCGTGTTTCTACTGTGATCACTGATAGCCCCGGACATTTCTTCTTTGTAGACTTGTGGAGGAAAGGTGCCCCGAGATTCAGGGATGACTTTTAAACAACGGTTTCCTAGCGTTTTGAAGTGCCCTGTCTCATAGGGTCCATATCCACATATAACTGGTTAAACATAGATGTCATTATTGATCTCAGAGAGAGGAAGGGAAAGGGAACAGAGAGAGCAGCGGGGGGTGGGGGTGGGGGCGGTGAGGAGGCTGGGGAAGGGGAGAGAGAAACATCAATGATGAGAGAGCATCATCGGTCCCATAGCCCCAGCGCGCAACCCCCGTACGAGCCCTGACTGGGAATGAAACGGGGATCTCTTGGTTCTGGGGTCCACGCTCAAGCACTGAGCCACGCCATCCCGGCAGCCACATATCACTTTAAAATGAAACTTTTTTTTTTAATTCAAATTTACTAAAACTTAAAATTCACTGGGACATTTCGGTTTCTCTTGTTGGATACCTGAGGAGTGTTGGCTTGGTGTATTGACAACCTGGTTTGCCTTGAAAGCAAATATGAAATGAAAGAAAGGAAATGTGTCTCCCCTCAGAGCAAAGTGTTCACATGAGAACGATGAGCATTGGATGATTGGGCCACAGCACTGAACGGATCCCTCTTGCACAGCGTGCCTCCCTTTGAAATACTCACCAGTGGCATTCTTTTGTCCTTTTCTGCTTAGAATTTTCTGACATGGTGGTTTTCATTTTAATTATAGATTGTTCCAGTGGTGGTGTCAGTGAACTATGGGCCTTCCGGTGGAACCAGGCTGTGTACCTTGTTTCCCTAGCGACCTGTTCCAGTGGAACCATTGCCTCTCCCTAATCTGAGTTTGACTTGTGAGTTAAATTCTGGGCGCATGGAGGAAGGGAAATGATTCAGGAAGTGTTTAGTGGAGGGAGTTGTTTTGAGTTACTCCTGTTGCAACCAAAGCAATGCTCTTGCTATTCCTAGTGATATTAAATATGGTTAAGAGCTAGTCTACTGGTTGTTTCTGGCCAAATAGCAAATCCAGCTAAATAGCAAGGGAAGTAGAAGGTCCCCCATTAAGTAATTTTTCCTTTCATGAGACCATTTCAAGATACAAATTGGCATTTGGGAAAGTTTAGAAAGATATGATTGAGTCTGGCCAGTGTTGCACAGTGGTTGAGCGTCTGCCTGGGAACCGGACAGGAGTGCACAGTTGGTTTGATTCGGGGTCAGGGAACAGGCCCGGGGTGCAGACTGGATCACCAATAGGGGTCGTGAAGGAGGCAACCGATCAATGCTTCTCTCTCATCATTTACGTTTCTGTCTCGCCCTTTCTCCCTCCCTGAAATCAATCAAAGTGTATTTTTAAAATATAGATTGAGTCTAGCCCCGGCTGATGGGGCTCATTGGATGGGCATCTCCCCTTGCACTGAAAGGTTTCCGGATCAGTTCCCAGGGAGGGCACGTGGCAGGGTTTTGCGGTCAATTCCATGTCACGGGGGTGGGCAGGAGGCGGCTGGTGCGCCTCTCATCTGTGCTCTCTGCCTCTCCCTTCCTCTCTCTACTGTCTGTGTATATACTGGAGGTATGATCCTTGTGTCAACCAGAACCTATACATGAAGCAAAATGAGAAGAAACTGTCACTTCTGGTAGTTTCACTGCTGACAGTTCACCAGTGTGAACATTCTGGTGTATATATTTCCAGATTTTATTTGCCCATTTTATCAGTGTAAACGTAGTTATCAGAAGAAATTAAATGTTTCAAAACTTATTTTAAAACTGTATTATACAGTGAGCACCTTCCATGTCAGCATGTATGTGTACGTGTGTGCGTGCGTGTGTGTGTGTGTGTGTGTGTGTGTATGGAATTATGTATATGTACATGAGAAGACATGGTCTACACGTGTTTTTATTTTTTATTTATTTATTTTTTATTAGTTAAGGTATTACAAATGTGTCCTCATCCCCCCCTTTAACCCCCAACCTCCCCCACACACACAAACTCATGCTCCCATCCCCCCGTTGTCCATGTCCATTGGTTTGGCTTATATACATGTATACAAGTCCTTCTGTTGATCTCTTCCCCTTACCCCCGCCCTCCCCTACTTTCCTTCTGGGGATTGATAGCCTGATCGCTGTTTCTCAGTCTTTGGGTCTGTCCTTTTTCATCAGTCTATGTTGTTCTCTATAATCCACAAATGAGTGATATCATGTGGTATTTATCTTTCTCTGACTGGCTTATTTCACTTAGCATAATGCTCTCCAGTTCCATCCATGCTGTTGCAAAAGGCAAGAGTTCCTTTTTTTTACCGCAGCATAGTATTCCATTGTGTATATGTACCACAGTTTTCTAATCCACTCATCTGCTGATGGGCACTTAGGCTGTTTCCAAATCTTAGCTATGGTGAATTGTGCTGCTATGAACATAGGGGTGCATATATCCTTTCTAATTGGCGTTTCTGGTTTCTTGGGATATATTCCTAGGAGTGGGATCACAGGGTCAAATGGGAGTTCCATTTTTAGTCTTCTGAGGTAGCTGCATACTGTTCTCCACAGTGGCTGCACCAGTCTGCATTCCCACCAGCAGTGCAGAAGGGTTCCTTTTTCTCCACATCCTCTCCAACACTTGTTGTTTGTTGATTTGTTGATGATAGCCATTCTGACAGGTGTGAGATGATAACGCATTGTCGTTTTGATTTGCATCTCTCGTATAATTAGTGACTTTGAGCAGGTTTTCATATGTCTTTCTGCCTTCTGTATGTCCTCTTTCGAAAAGTGTCTATCTAGGTCCGTTGCCCATTTTTTTATTGGATTTTTTATCTTCCTTTTGTTAAGTTTCATGAGATCCCTGTATATGTTGGAAATTAAACCCTTATCGGTGGTATCATTGGTAAATATGTTCTCCCATGTAGTGGGTCTTCTTGTTGTTTTTTTGATGGTTTCCTTTGCTGTGCAAAAGCTTTTTCTTTTGATGTAGTCCCATTTGTTTATTTTCTCTTTAGTTTCCATTGCCCTAGGAGCATTATCAGAGAAGAAATTTCTTCGGCATATGTTTGCGATTTCGCTGCCTGTGGATTCCTCTAGTATTTTTATGGTTTCCCGTCTTACGTTTAAGTCTTTTATCCATTTTGAGTTTATTTTTGTGTATGGTGTGAGTTGGTGATCTAGTTTCATCCTTTTGCATGTATCTGTCCAATTTCCCAACACCATTTATTGAAAAGACTGTCTTGACTCCATTGAATGCTCTTGCCTCCTTTGTCGAATATTAATTGGGCATAGTGGTTTGGGTCGATTTCTGGGGTCTCTTTTCTATTCCATTGATCTATATGTCTGTTCTTGTGCCAGTACCAAGCTGTTTTAAGAACAGTGGCTTTGTAATACAGTTTGATATCTGGTATTGAGATCCCACCTACTTTGTGTTTTCTCAGGATTGCTGCAGCTATTCGGGGTCTTTTTTTATTCCAGATGAATTTTTGGAACGTTCGTTCTAGATTTGTGAAATATGCCGTTGGTAATTTAATGGGGATTGCATTGAATCTATAAATTGCTTTGGGTAGTATGGACATTTTGATGATGTTGATTCTACCAATCCGTGAACACGGTATATTCTTCCATCTGTTTATGTCTTCCTCTATCTCTTTTTTCAGTGTCCTGTAGTTTTCAGCATATAAGTCTTTTACCTCCTTAGTTAAGTTTATTCCTAGGTATTTTAATTTTTTTGGTGCAATGGTAAATGGGATTGCTTCTGTAGTTTCACTTTCTGTAAGTTCACTATTGGTGTAAAGAAATGCCATGGATTTCTTAGCATTAATTTTGTATCCTGCTACATTGCCAAATTCATTTATTAAGTCTAATAATTTTTTGATGGAGGCTTTAGGGTTCTGTATGTACAGTATCATGTCATCTGCAAATAAGGACAGTTTTACTTCTTCTTTTCCAATCTGGATGCCTTTTATTTCTTCTTCGTGTCTGATCGCAATGGCTAGTACTTCCAGTACTATGTTGAACAGGAGTGGTGAGAGGGGGCATCCCTGTCTTGTTCCTGTTTTTAGGGGGAATGGTTTTCGTTTTTGCCCATTGATTATGATGTTGGCTGTGGGTTTGTCATATATGGCTTTTATTATGTTGAGGTATGATCCCTCAATTCCTATCTTGCTGAGAGTTTTTATCAAGAAAGGGTGTTGGATTTTGTCAAATGCTTTTTCCGCATCAATTGATATGACTATGTGGTTTTTTTCTCTCAATTTGTTTATGTGATGTATCACGTTTATTGATTTGTGGATATTGTACCATCCTTGCATCCCTGGGATAAATCCTACTTGGTCATGGTGTATGATCTTTTTGATGTACTGCTGGATCCGATTTGCTAGGATTTTGTTGAGGATTTTGGCATCTATGTTCATGAGGGATATTGGCCTATAATTCTCTTTCATTGTATTGTCTTTATCTGGTTTTGGGATTAGGGTGATGTTGGCTTCATAGAATGAGCTGGGAAGTGTTCCTCCCTCAAAGATCTTTCGACATAGTCTGAGGAGGATAGCTTTTAGGTCTTCCTTGAATGTTTGGTAAAACTCCCCTGTGAAGCCATCTGGCCCGGGCTTTTGTTTGCTGGAAGCTTTTTGATTACTGCTTCGATTTCCTCCATAGTTATTGGCCTATTGAGATTTTTAGATTCTTCCTGGTTAAGTTTTGGAAGGTTGTATTTATCTAGGAATATGTCCATTTCCTCCAGGTTGTCTAGTGTGTTGGAGTAGAGTTGTTCATAGTATTTTCTAACAATCCTTTGTATTTCTACGGGGTCTGTTGTTATTTCTCCTCTTTCATTTCTGATTTTGTTTATTTGGGTCCTCTCTCTTTGTTTCTTGGTGAGCCTGGCTAGAGGTGTATCAATCTTGTTTATCCTTTCAAAGAACCAGCTCTTGGTTTTGTTGATCTTTTGTATTGTTTTTTTGGTCTCTATGTCGTTTATCTCCGCTCTGATCTTTGTTATTTCCTTCCTTCTGCTTACAGTGGGCTTTTTTTGTTGCTCTCTTTCTAATTCTTCGAGTTGTAGAGTTAGGTCATTTATTCTCATTGTTTCTTGTTTCTTGCAGTAGGCTTGTAGAGCTATGAACTTCCCTCTCAAGACTGCTTTTGCTGTGTCCCATAGGTTTTGGATTGTTGTGTTTTCATTGTCATTCGTTGCCATGATGTTTTTTATTTCTTCTTTGATGTTTTTTATTTCTTCTTTGATCTCACTGGTGACCCAGTCGTTGTTTAATAGCATGCTATTTAGTCTCCATGTGTTTGATTTTTTTGGATTGTTTTTGTTGTAGTTGATTTCCAGTTTTATGCCTTTGTGGTCTGAGAAGATACTTGATATGATTTCAATTTTCTTGAATTTGAAGAGACTTTGTCTGTGACCCAATATATGGTCTATCTTTGAAGATGACAAATGTGCACCTGAGGAGAATGTATATTCTGTGGCTTTGGGGTGAAATGTTCTGAAGATGTCAATTAATTCCATCTGATCTAGTGAGTCATTTAGGATTGATGTTTCTTTGCTGAGTTTCTGTTTAGAGGATTTGTCCAGTGGCGATAATGGGGTGTTAAGGTCTCCTACTATGATTGTATTGCTGTCAATCTCTCCCTTGATCTTCTCCAGAAGATTTCTTACGTATTTGGGTGCTCCTATATTGGGTGCATATATATTTACCAGAGTTATTTCTTCTTGTTGGACTGCTCCCTTTAGTATTATGAAGTGGCCTTCTTGATCTCTTTTTATGTCCTTCACTTTGAGATCTAATTTGTCAGATATAAGTATTGCTACCCCGGCTCTTTTTTCACTTCCATTGGCCTGAAAAACCTTTTTCCATCCCTTCACCATCAGTCTGTGTGCGTCTTTTTTTCTGAGGTGGGTTTCCTGTAGACAGCAGATATATGGGTCATGTTTTCTTATCCACTCATTTACCCTATGCCTTTTGACTGGGGAATTTAATCCATTTACATTTAAAGTTATTATTGATAGAAACTTGTTAGTCGCCATTTTTGTTCTTTACCGCTGTGTTCCTTCTTTGTTTCCTGTTTTTTCTATTTATAGCAGACCCTTTAGCATTTCTTGCATTGCTGGTTTGGTTGTAATAAACTCCCGTAGACCATTTTTGTCTGTGAAGCTCCTGATTTGACCCTCAATTTTGATTGATAGCCTCGCTGGGTATAGTATTCTTGGATTCAGACCCTTCCTTTGCATGACTTTGTATATTTCATTCCATTCCCTTCTTGCCTGATGTGTTTCTGTTGAGAAATCGGTCGCTAGTCTGATGGGGGATCCTTTGTAGGTAACTTTCCGTCTCTCTCTGGCTGCTTTTAAGATTCTTGCTTTGTCGTTGGTGTTTGCCAATTTAATTATTATGTGCCTTGGTGTCGGTCTTTTCGGGTTCATTTTGTTTGGGACTCTGTGAGCTTCTTGGATTTGTGTGAGTTTTTTCCTCCCTATATCAGGGAAATTTTCTGTTACTATTTTTTCAAACAGGTTTTCTATTCCTTGCTCAGTTTCCTCTCCTTCTGGCACCCCTATTATTCGGATGTTGTTTCGTTTAGCATTGTCCCAGAGTTCTCTTAGGCTCTCTTCCTGCTTTTTAATTTTTTTACACGTGTTTTTAAATAACAACCTTATTTATTCAAAAGGAGTATTTAACTTAATGGGAAATAGTCTACATAAATAGGTAGGTACTTTTAGAAATTATCCTTATTTACTATTATAAATGTACAGTTGGGATGTATTCCTCTGAATTATTGAAGATAATCGCCTAGAACTCTTCTGACAGCACGAGAGAAGTCTTCCAGGGCAGCCAGTAGCTGGCTCCATAATGGCTTCAGGTACTGCCTCGGGCCAGGCCTGGCCAGGGCAGGGCCTCTCATTGGACCAGTCTGGCCCCTGAGCAGGCCCTTCCTCTGCCTCCGGAGAGCTCTGGAGCTCTGGGCTTGGACCTGGAGCAGGAGAAAGAGACACATTGACTCACACTCCTGGCTTTGCTGTGACTTAGTGCAGACAGGAAAGATGCCACCGCCTTAAGGAAACTCCAACCCATGAGCCTGCCATTCCCCGATGATCTGCCCACATGATCATTCCCCCTCACCTTGTTGAGTTGCCTCGGTGGGCTCAAGGTGCTGCAGTGCCAACCATAGATTTTCGGCATGGCCCACCAAGTGTGAGGCAGAGTTGACGGTCACCAAGGCCTGCTCTACCTCGAAGCAGGCGAAAGGAAGGGGCTGCCCAAAACCCTGGACCTGGTCCAGCCAAGTCCCCACCATCGCAGCAAAGGCCCTGGGGAGAGGCAGGTGGGCAACAGAGTCTGAGTCCTGGTCTTTCTTTCCACTCTGCCCTCCCATGGCACACTTGTTTAGATCTGAGCCTCTGTGCAGGCCCCCCTTGCCCACCCAGGGGACAACCCCATGCCACCCTCGGCCCCTGTGTGGCTCTCCTGGTTGTAGCAGTTGTGGGATCCAGCAGGTTCAACACGGAGTCTGAGTAAGACTCTTCTTCCCACTGGCAGCTCTCCGGAAGGTCCTGTGCATTGCACACACCCACCCTCGGGGCACTGGGTGTCTGGGATGAGGACTGAGACAGACTGCTGACCACAGTCTGGTTCTGAGCTTGGCCACAGTGGTAAGGGGAGATGGATATGGAGAGGGGAAGGCAGAGCGAGGCGGGATGTTTTTCACAAAAATTTCTCATACTGGCAAGGAAAAAAGAAGCTGATGTTTAGTATAGGTTTGGATTTGGGAGGGTGGGATGAATGGTGGTGGTCAAAGTCATGAGAAACAGCGTGTTGTGTTAGTGCCGGCAGTGTATAATAATGAATTTGATTTCCTTTTACATGGTAGACTATTGAATATTGTTAAACTCTTGAAAGGATGGTCAGCTCAATATCTGAAGTTTTATGCCACAACTGGTCCAGTTTTTCATTTAAAAACTTGGTCTAGAACAGCATTGTTGGATATTGGAGATACTAGAGAACTGAGGTTTTACTCTGTTTCACTGATGATTCACTTCATGTTACTTTTGCCCCATACATAAGTAAGATATTAGTGCTAAGGGAAATTGGGTATGATGTACATGGTTATTATCTTCACAATTTTTCTGTAAATGTGGAACTATTCTAAAATAAACATCCATTAAAACAACACTCAATATCCTAGGAAATTGTAGCAACTCAACCTAGCGGAATAGACCACTGAAATGACGGGGGAGTATGGGAATTGTCTTAGAGGAAACACCACCTCCCTGCCAAATGCTGGACTGTAATGGAACTAGAGGAAATGAGAGAGAGAGAGGACAGTTTGGGAAAAATGTTAGGAGTTAAGAGGAAGGTCTCAGTTTTATAACCAGAGTGTGTGAGATTTCTGCATCTTCTGCTCCCCCCGCCCCTCCTGGATGGTCTAGCTGAGGCTTTGTGATGTCAAGCCACACCATGGCAACCACAGAATTTGGGCATCCAGACCTGAAGGGAGTGGCTCCTCATTACCCTAAAGAGTATAAATAGAGGCCAGGCCCCCTTCAGAAGTGTCTGTTGCCTCAAGATAGCGAACCTTAATAAGAGGATTTTGTAGACTAGTAGAGATAAGGAGTAAGACTCCAAACAGAAGGGTGGATGAAGAAACTGTAAGTCCAAAAGTGAATTTATGTTCGTATTGGCGGTAGGTGGGATGGATGGTGGAGGTCGCAGTCATGAGTAA
Source organism: Myotis nattereri (assembly GCF_964212035.1). Lineage (NCBI taxonomy): Eukaryota > Metazoa > Chordata > Mammalia > Chiroptera > Vespertilionidae > Myotis > Myotis nattereri. The sequence goes on along the minus strand of NC_138085.1, from coordinate 6,732,387 downwards.
CAGGGTGTTGTGTTAGTGATGGCAGTGTATAATTAAGTATTTGATTTCCTTTTTATATGGCAGACTATTGAATATTGTTAAAGTATGGAAAGGATGGTCAGCTCAAGATGTGAATTTTATGCCACAACTGGTACAGTTTTTCCTTGAACAACTTGGTCTAGAACAGCATTTTTGGATATTGGAGATACTAGAGAAGTGAGGATTCACTCTGTTTCACTGATGATTCACTTCATGTTACTTTTGCCCCATACATAAGTAAGATATTAGTAATAAGGGAAATTGGGTAAGGTGTACATGGTTATTATCTTCACAATTTTTCTGTAAAAGTGGAACTATTCTAAAATAAACATCCATTAAAACAACACTCAAAATCCTAGGAAATTGTAGCAACTGAACCTAGTGGAATGGACCACTGAAATGACGGGGTAGTATGGCAATTGTCTTAGAGGAAACACCACCTCCCTGCCATATGCTGGACTGTAATGGAACTAGAAGAAATGAGAGAGAGGACAGTTTGGGAAAAATGTTAGGAGTTAAGAGGAAGGTCTCTGTTTTATAACCAGAGTGTGTGAGATTTCTGCATCTTCTGCTCCCCCAGCCCCTCCTGGATGGTCTAGCTGAGGCATTGTGATGTCAAGCCACACCATGGCAACCATAGAATTTGGGCAACCAAGGCTGAAGGAAGTGGCTCCTCATTACCTTAGAGTATAAATAGAGGCAAGGCCCCCTTGAGTAGTGTCTGTTGCCTCAAGATAGCGAAACTTAATAAGAGGATATTGTAGACTAGTAGAGATAAGGAGTAAGACCTCAAACAGAAGGGTGGGTGAAGAAACTGTAAGTCCAAAAGTGAATTTATGTTCCTATTGGGGGTAGGTGGGATGGATGGTGGAGGTCGCAGTCATGAGTAACAGCGTGTTGTGTTAGTGATGGCAGTGTAAAATTAAGTATTTGATTTCCTTTTTATATGGCAGACTATTGAATATTGTTAAAGTATGGAAAGGATGGTCAGCTCAAGATGTGAATTTTATGCCACAACTGGTACAGTTTTTCCTTGAACAACTTGGTCTAGAACAGCATTTTTGGATATTGGAGATACTAGAGAAGTGAGGATTCACTCTGTTTCACTGATGATTCACTTCATGTTACTTTTGCCCCATACATAAGTAAGATATTAGTAATAAGGGAAATTGGGTAAGGTGTACATGGTTATTATCTTCACAATTTTTCTGTAAAAGTGGAACTATTCTAAAATAAACATCCATTAAAACAACACTCAAAATCCTAGGAAATTGTAGCAACTGAACCTAGTGGAATGGACCACTGAAATGACGGGGTAGTATGGCAATTGTCTTAGAGGAAACACCACCTCCCTGCCATATGCTGGACTGTAATGGAACTAGAAGAAATGAGAGAGAGGACAGTTTGGGAAAAATGTTAGGAGTTAAGAGGAAGGTCTCTGTTTTATAACCAGAGTGTGTGAGATTTCTGCATCTTCTGCTCCCCCAGCCCCTCCTGGATGGTCTAGCTGAGGCATTGTGATGTCAAGCCACACCATGGCAACCATAGAATTTGGGCAACCAAGGCTGAAGGAAGTGGCTCCTCATTACCTTAGAGTATAAATAGAGGCAAGGCCCCCTTGAGTAGTGTCTGTTGCCTCAAGATAGCGAAACTTAATAAGACGATATTGCAGACTAGTAGAGATAACGAATAAGACCTCAAACATAAGGGTGGATGAAGAAACTGTAAGTCGAAAAGTGAATTTATGTTCGTATTGGGGGTAGGTGGGATGGATGGTGGAGGTCGCAGTCATGAGTAACAGCGTGTTGTGTTAGTGATGGCAGTGTATAATTAAGTATTTGATTTCCTTTTTATATGGCAAACTATTGAATATTGATAAAGTATGGAAAGAATGGTCACCTGAAAATTTGAATTTTATGCAACAACTGGTACACTTTTTCCTTTAACAACTTGGTCTAGAACAGCATTTTTGGATGTTGGAGATACTAGAGAAGTGAGGTTTCACTCTGTTTCACTGAGGATTCACTTCATGTGACTTTTGCCCTATACAGAAATAAGGTATTAGTAAGAAGGGAAATTGGGTGTGGTGTACATGGTTATTATCTTCACAATTTTTCCGTAAATGTGGAACTATTCTGAAATAAACCTCCATTAAAACAACACTCAAAATCCTAGGAAATTGTAGCAACTCAACCTAGCGGAATGGACCACTGAAATGACGGGGGAGTATGGGAATTGTCTTAGAGGAAACACCACCTCCCTGCCATATGCTGGACTATAATGGAACTAGAGGAAATGAGAGAGAGAGAGGAGAGTTTCGGAATAATGTTAGGAGTTAAGAGGAAGGTCTCTGTTTTAAAACCAGAGTGTGTGAGATTTCTGCATCTCCTGCTTCCCCCGCCCCTCTTGGATGGTCTAGCTGAGGCATGGTGATGTCAAGCCACACCATGGCAACCACAGAATTTGGGCAACCAGAGCTGAAGGGAGTGGCTCCTCATTACCTTAAAGAGTATAAATAGAAACCAGGCCCCCTTCAGTAGTGTCTGTTGCTTCAAGATACCGAAACTTAATAATACGATATTGCAGACTAGTAGAGATAAGGAGTAAGACCTCAAACAGAAGGGTGGATGAAAAAACTGTAAGTCGAAAAGTGAATTTATGTTCGTATTGGGGGTAGGTGGGATGGATGGTGGAGGTCGCAGTCATGAGTAACAGGGTGTTGCGTTAGTGATGGCAGCGTATAATTAATTATTTGATTTCCTTTCTATATGGCAGACTATTGAATACTGTTAAAGTATGGAAAGGATGGTCAGCTCAAGACGTGAATTTTATGCCACAACTGGTACAGTTTTTCCTTGAACAACTTGGTCTAGAACAGCATTTTTGGATATTGGAGATACTAGAGAAGTGAGGATTCACTCTGTTTCACTGATGATTCACTTCATGTTACTTTTGCCCCATACATAAGTAAGATATTAGTAATAAGGGAAATTGGGTAAGGTGTACATGGTTATTATCTTCACAATTTTTCTGTAAAAGTGGAACTATTCTAAAATAAACATCCATTAAAACAACACTCAAAATCCTAGGAAATTGTAGCAACTGAACCTAGTGGAATGGACCACTGAAATGACGGGGTAGTATGGCAATTGTCTTAGAGGAAACACCACCTCCCTGCCATATGCTGGACTGTAATGGAACTAGAAGAAATGAGAGAGAGGACAGTTTGGGAAAAATGTTAGGAGTTAAGAGGAAGGTCTCTGTTTTATAACCAGAGTGTGTGAGATTTCTGCATCTTCTGCTCCCCCAGCCCCTCCTGGATGGTCTAGCTGAGGCATGGTGATGTCAAGCCACACCATGGCAACCATAGAATTTGGGCAACCAAGGCTGAAGGAAGTGGCTCCTCATTACCTTAGAGTATAAATAGAGGCAAGGCCCCCTTGAGTAGTGTCTGTTGCCTCAAGATAGCGAAACTTAATAAGAGGATATTGTAGACTAGTAGAGATAAGGAGTAAGACCTCAAACAGAAGGGTGGGTGAAGAAACTGTAAGTCCAAAAGTGAATTTATGTTCCTATTGGGGGTAGGTGGGATGGATGGTGGAGGTCGCAGTCATGAGTAACAGCGTGTTGTGTTAGTGATGGCAGTGTAAAATTAAGTATTTGATTTCCTTTTTATATGGCAGACTATTGAATATTGTTAAAGTATGGAAAGGATGGTCAGCTCAAGATGTGAATTTTATGCCACAACTGGTACAGTTTTTCCTTGAACAACTTGGTCTAGAACAGCATTTTTGGATATTGGAGATACTAGAGAACTGAGGTTTCACTCTGTTTCACTGATGATTCACTTCATGTTACTTTTGCCCCATACATAAGTAAGATATTAGTAATAAGGGAAATTGGGTATGGTGTAATGGTTATTATCTTCACAATTTTTCTGTAAATGTGGAACTGTTCTAAAATAAACATCCATTAAAACAACACTCAAAATCCTAGGAAATTGTAGCAACTGAACCTAGCGGAATGGACCACTGAAATGACGGGGGAGTATGGGAATTGTCTTGGAGGAAACACCACCTCCCTGCCAGATGCTGGACTGTAATGGAACTAGAGGGAATGAGAGAGAGAGAGGACAGTTTGGGAAAAATATTAGGAGTTAAGAGGAAGGTCTCTGTTTTATAACCAGAGTGTGTGAGATTTCTGCATCTTCTGCTACCCCCGCCCCTCCTGGATGGTCTAGCTGAGGCATTGTGATGTCAAGCCACACCATGGCAACCACAGAATTTGGGCAACCAGAGCTGAAGGGAGTGGCTCCTCATTACCCTAAAGAGTATAAATAGAGGCCAGGCCCCCTTCAGTAGTGTCTGTTGCCTCAAGATAGCGAAACTTAATAATATGATATTGCAGACTAGTAGAGATAAGGAGTAAGACCTCAAACAGAAGGGTGGATGAAAAAACTGTAAGTCGAAAAGTGAATATATGTTCGTATTGGGGGTAGGTGGGATGGATGGTGGAGGTCGCAGTCATGAGTAACAGGGTGTTGCGTTAGTGATGGCAGCGTATAATTAATTATTTGATTTCCTTTCTATATGGCAGACTATTGAATATTGTTAAAGTATGGAAAGGATGGTCAGCTCAAGATGTGAATTTTATGCCACAACTGGTACAGTTTTTCCTTGAACAACTTGGTCTAGAACAGCATTTTTGGATATTGGAGATACTAGAGAAGTGAGGATTCACTCTGTTTCACTGATGATTCACTTCATGTTACTTTTGCCCCATACATAAGTAAGATATTAGTAATAAGGGAAATTGGGTGTGGTGTACATGGTTATTATCTTCACAATTTTTCTGTAAAAGTGGAACTATTCTAAAATAAACATCCATTAAAACAACACTCAAAATCCTAGGAAATTGTAGCAACTCAACCTAGTGGAATGGACCACTGAAATGACGGGGTAGTATGGGAATTGTCTGAGAGGACACACCACCTCCCTGCCATATGCTGGACTGTAATGGAACTAGAGGAAATGAGAGAGAGGACAGTTTGGGAAAAATGTTAGGAATTAAGAGGAAGGTCTCTGTTTTATAACCAGAGTGTGTGAGATTTCTGCATCTTCTGCTCCCCCAGCCCCTCCTGGATGGTCTAGCTGAGGCATTGTGATGTCAAGCCACACCATGGCAACCACAGAATTTGGGCAACCAGAGCTGAAGGCAGTGGCTCCTCATTACCCTAAAGAGTATAAATAGAGGCCAGGCCCCCTTCATTACCCTAAAGAGTATAAATAGAGGCCAGGCCCCCTTCAGTAGTGTCTGTTGCCTCAAGATAGCGAAACTTAATAAGACGATATTGCAGACTAGTAGAGATAACGAGTAAGACCTCAAACATAAGGGTGGATGAAGAAACTGTAAGTCGAAAAGTGAATTTATGTTCGTATTGGGGGTAGGTGGGATGGATGGTGGAGGTCGCAGTCATGAGTAACAGCGTGTTGTGTTAGTGATGGCAGTGTATAATTAAGTATTTGATTTCCTTTTTATATGGCAGACTATTGAATATTGATAAAGTATGGAAAGAATGGTCACCTGAAAATTTGAATTTTATGCAACAACTGGTACACTTTTTCCTTTAACAACTTGGTCTAGAACAGCATTTTTGGATGTTGGAGATACTAGAGAAGTGAGGTTTCACTCTGTTTCACTGAGGATTCACTTCATGTGACTTTTGCCCCATACAGAAATAAGGTATTAGTAAGAAGGGAAATTGGGTGTGGTGTACATGGTTATTATCTTCACAATTTTTCCGTAAATGTGGAACTATCCTGAAATAAACCTCCATTAAAACAACACTCAAAATCCTAGGAAATTGTAGCAACTCAACCTAGCGGAATGGACCACTGAAATGACGGGGGAGTATGGGAATTGTCTTGGAGGAAACACCACCTCCCTGCCATATGCTGGAGTGTAATGGAACGAGAGGAAATGAGAGAGAGAGAGGACAGTTTGGGAAAAATGTTAGGAGTTAAGAGGAAGGTCTCTGTTTTATAACCAGAGTGTGTGAGATTTCTGCATCTTCTGCTGCCCCCGCCCCTCTTGGATGGTCTAGCTGAGGCATGGTGATGTCAAGCCACACCATGGCAACCACAGAATTTGGGCAACCAGAGCAGAAGGGAGTGGCTCCTCATTACCTTATAGAGTATAAATAGAGGCCAGGCCCCCTTCAGTAGTTTCTGTTGCCTCAAGGTAGCGAAACTTAATACGACGATATTGTAGACTAGTAGAGATAAGGAGTAAGACCTCAAACAGAAGGGTGGATGAAGAAACTGTAAGTCCAAAAGTCAGTTTATGTTCATATTGGCGGTAGGTGGGATGGATGGTGGAGGTCGCAGTCATGAGTAACAGGGTGTTGAGTTAGTGACGGCTGTGTATAATTAAGTATTTGATTTCCTTTTTATATGGCAGACTATTGAATATTGTTAAAGTATGGAAAGGATGGTCAGCTCAAGATGTGAATTTTACGCCACAACTGGTACAGTTTTTTCTTGAACAACTTGGTCTAGAACAGCATTTTTGGATACTGGAGATACTAGAGAAGTGAGGTTTCACTCTGTTTCACTGAGGATTCACTTCATGTCACTTTTGCCCCATACATAAGTAAGATATTAGTAAGAAGGGAAATTGGGTGTGGTGTACATGGTTATTATCTTCACAATTTTTCCGTAAATGTGGAACTATTCTGAAATAAACCTCCATTAAAACAACAATCAAAATCCTAGGAAATTGTAGCAACTCAACCTAGCGGAATGGACCACTGAAATGACGGGGGAGTATGGGAATTGTCTTGGAGGAAACACCACCTCCCTGCCATATGCTGGAGTGTAATGGAACGAGAGGAAATGAGAGAGAGAGAGAGGACAGTTTGGGAAAAATGTTAGGAGTTAAGAGGAAGGTCTCTGTTTTATAACCAGAGTGTGTGAGATTTCTGCATCTTCTGCTGCCCCCGCCCCTCCTGGATGGTCTAGCTGAGGCATGGTGATGTCAAGCCACACCATGGCAACCACAGAATTTGGGCAACCAGAGCTGAAGGGAGTGGCTCCTCATTACCTTATAGAGTATAAATAGAGGCCAGGCCCCCTTCAGTAGTGTCTGTTGCCTCAAGGTAGCGAAACTTAATACGACGATATTGTAGACTAGTAGAGATAAGGAGTAAGACCTCAAACAGAAGGGTGGATGAAGAACCTGTAAGTCCAAAAGTCAGTTTATGTTCGTATTGGCGGTAGGTGGGATGGATGGTGGAGGTCGCAGTCATGAGTAACAGGGTGTTGTGTTAGTGACGGCTGTGTATAATTAAGTATTTGATTTCCTTTTTATATGGCAGACTATTGAATATTGTTAAAGTATGGAAAGGATGGTCAGCTCAAGATGTGAATTTTATGCCACAACTGGTACAGTTTTTCCTTGAACAACTTGGTCTAGAACAGCATTTTTGGATGTTGGAGATACTAGAGAAGTGAGGTTTCACTCTGTTTCACTGAGGATTCACTTCATGTGACTTTTGCCCCATACAGAAGTAAGGTATTAGTAAGAAGGGAAATTGGGTGTGGTGTACATGGTTATTATCTTCACAATTTTTCCGTAAATGTGGAACTATTCTGAAATAAACCTCCATTAAAACAACACTCAAAATCCTAGGAAATTGTAGCAACTCAACCTAGCGGAATGGACCACTGAAATGACGGGGGAGTATGGGAATTGTCTTGGAGGATACACCACCTCCCTGCCATATGCTGGACTGTAATGGAACTAGAGGAAATGAGAGAGAGAGAGGACAGTTTCGGAATAATGTTAGGAGTTAAGAGGAAGGTCTCTGTTTTATAACCAGAGTGTGTGAGATTTCTGCATCTACTGCTACCCCGCCCCTCTTGGATGGTCTAGCTGAGGCATTGTGATGTCAAGCCACACCATGGCAACCACAGAATTTGGGCAACCAGAGCTGAAGGGAGTGGCTCCTCATTACCTTAAAGAGTATAAATAGAGACCAGGCCCCCTTCAGTAGTGTCTGTTGCCTCAAGATACCGAAACTTAATAATACGATATTGCAGACTAGTAGAGATAAGGAGTAAGACCTCAAACAGAAGGGTGGATGAAAAAACTGTAAGTTGAAAAGTGAATTTATGTTCGTATTGGGGGTAGGTGGGATGGATGGTGGAGGTCGCAGTCATGAGTAACAGGGTGTTGCGTTAGTGATGGCAGCGTATAATTAATTATTTGATTTCCTTTCTATATGGCAGACTATTGAATATTGTTAAAGTATGGAAAGGATGGTCAGCTCAAGATGTGAATTTTATGCCACAACTGGTACAACTCAACCTAGCGGAATGGACCACTGAAATGACGGGGGAGTATGGGAATTGTCTTGGAGGAAACACCACCTCCCTGCCATATGCTGGAGTGTAAAGGAACTAGAGGAAATGAGAGAGAGAGAGAGGACAGTTTGGGAAAAATGTTAGGAGTTAAGAGGAAGGTCTCTGTTTTATAACCAGAGTGTGTGAGATTTCTGCATCTTCTGCTGCCCCCGCCCCTCCTGGATGGTCTAGCTGAGGCATGGTGATGTCAAGCCACACCATGGCAACCACAGAATTTGGGCAACCAGAGCTGAAGGGAGTGGCTCCTCATTACCTTATAGAGTATAAATAGAGGCCAGGCCCCCTTCAGTAGTGTCTGTTGCCTCAAGGTAGCGAAACTTAATAAGACGATATTGTAGACTAGTAGAGATAAGGAGTAAGACCTCAAACAGAAGGGTGGATGAAGAAACTGTAAGTCCAAAAGTCAGTTTATGTTCGTATTGGCGGTAGGTGGGATGGATGGTGGAGGTCGCAGTCATGAGTAACAGGGTGTTGAGTTAGTGACGGCTGTGTATAATTAAGTATTTGATTTCCTTTTTATATGGCAGACTATTGAATATTGTTAAAGTATGGAAAGGATGGTCAGCTCAAGATGTGAATTTTATGCCACAACTGGTACAGTTTTTCCTTGAACAACTTGGTCTAGAACAGCATATTTGGATGTTGGAGATACTAGAGAAGTGAGGTTTCACTCTGTTTCACTGAGGATTCACTTCATGTGACTTTTGCCCCATACAGAAGTAAGATATTAGTAAGAAGGGAAATTGGGTGTGGTGTACATGGTTATTATCTTCAAAATTTTTCTGTAAATGTGGAACTATTCTGAAATAAACCTCCATTAAAACAACACTCAAAATCCTAGGAAATTGTAGCAACTCAACCTAGCGGAATGGACCACTGAAATGACGGGGGAGTATGGGAATTGTCTTGGAGGAAACACCACCTCCCTGCCATATGCTGGAGTGTAATGGAACGAGAGGAAATGAGAGAGAGAGAGAGGACAGTTTGGGAAAAATGTTAGGAGTTAAGAGGAAGGTCTCTGTTTTATAACCAGAGTGTGTGAGATTTCTGCATCTTCTGCTGCCCCCGCCCCTCCTGGATGGTCTAGCTGAGGCATGGTGATGTCAAGCCACACCATGGCAACCACAGAATTTGGGCAACCAGAGCTGAAGGGAGTGGCTCCTCATTACCTTATAGAGTATAAATAGAGGCCAGGCCCACTTCAGTTGTGTCTGTTGCCTCAAGGTAGCGAAACTTAATACGACGATATTGTAGACTAGTAGAGATAAGGAGTAAGACGTCAAACAGAAGGGTGGATGAAGAAACTGTAAGTCCAAAAGTCAGTTTATGTTCGTATTGGCGGTAGGTGGGATGGATGGTGGAGGTCGCAGTCATGAGTAACAGGGTGTTGAGTTAGTGACGGCTGTGTATAATTAAGTATTTGATTTCCTTTTCATATGGCAGACTATTGAATATTGTTAAAGTATGGAAAGGATGGTCAGCTCAAGATGTGAATTTTACGCCACAACTGGTACAGTTTTTCCTTGAACAACTTGGTCTAGAACAGCATTTTTGGATACTGGAGATACTAGAGAAGTGAGGTTTCACTCTGTTTCACTGAGGATTCACTTCATGTCACTTTTGCCCCATACAGAAGTAAGATATTAGTAAGAAGGGAAATTGGGTGTGGTGTACATGGTTATTATCTTCACAATTTTTCCGTAAATGTGGAACTATTCTGAAATAAACCTCCATTAAAACAACACTCAAAATCCTAGGAAATTGTAGCAACTCAACCTAGCGGAATGGACCACTGAAATGACGGGGGAGTATGGGAATTGTCTTGGAGGAAACACCACCGCCCTGCCATATGCTGGAGTGTAATGGAACGAGAGGAAATGAGAGAGAGAGAGAGGACAGTTTGGGAAAAATGTTAGGAGTTAAGAGGAAGGTCTCTGTTTTATAACCAGAGTGTGTGAGATTTCTGCATCTTCTGCTGCCCCCGCCCCTCCTGGATGGTCTAGCTGAGGCATGGTGATGTCAAGCCACACCATGGCAACCACAGAATTTGGGCAACCAGAGCTGAAGGGAGTGGCTCCTCATTACCTTATAGAGTATAAATAGAGGCCAGGCCCCCTTCAGTAGTGTCTGTTGCCTCAAGGTAGCGAAACTTAATACGACGATATTGTAGACTAGTAGAGATAAGGAGTAAGACCTCAAAAAGAAGGGTGGATGAAGAAACTGTAAGTCCAAAAGTCAGTTTATGTTCGTATTGGCGGTAGGTGGGATGGATGGTGGAGGTCGCAGTCATGAGTAACAGGGTGTTGAGTTAGTGACGGCTGTGTATAATTAAGTATTTGATTTCCTTTTCATATGGCAGACTATTGAATATTGTTAAAGTATGGAAAGGATGGTCAGCTCAAGATGTGAATTTTACGCCACAACTGGTACAGTTTTTCCTTGAACAACTTGGTCTAGAACAGCATTTTTGGATACTGGAGATACTAGAGAAGTGAGGTTTCACTCTGTTTCACTGAGGATTCACTTCATGTGACTTTTGCCCCATACAGAAGTAAGGTATTAGTAAGAAGGGAAATTGGGTGTGGTGTACATGGTTATTATCTTCACAATTTTTCCGTAAATGTGGAACTATTCTGAAATAAACCTCCATTAAAACAACACTCAAAATCCTAGGAAATTGTAGCAACTCAACCTAGCGGAATGGACCACTGAAATGACGGGGGAGTATGGGAATTGTCTTGGAGGAAACACCACCTCCCTGCCATATGCTGGACTGTAATGGAACTAGAGGAAATGAGAGAGAGAGAGGACAGTTTCGGAATAATGTTAGGAGTTAAGAGGAAGGTCTCTGTTTTATAACCAGAGTGTGTGAGATTTCTGCATCTACTGCTACCCCGCCCCTCTTGGATGGTCTAGCTGAGGCATTGTGATGTCAAGCCACACCATGGCAACCACAGAAATTGGTCAACCAGAGCTGAAGGGAGTGGCTCCTCATTACCTTAAAGAGTATAAATAGAGACCAGGCCCCCTTCAGTAGTGTCTGTTGCCTCAAGATACCGAAACTTAATAATACGATATTGCAGACTAGTAGAGATAAGGAGTAAGACCTCAAACAGAAGGGTGGATGAAAAAACTGTAAGTTGAAAAGTGAATTTATGTTCGTATTGGGGGTAGGTGGGATGGATGGTGGAGGTCGCAGTCATGAGTAACAGGGTGTTGCGTTAGTGATGGCAGCGTATAATTAATTATTTGATTTCCTTTCTATATGGCAGACTATTGAATATTGTTAAAGTATGGAAAGGATGGTCAGCTCAAGATGTGAATTTTATGCCACAACTGGTACAACTCAACCTAGCGGAATGGACCACTGAAATGACGGGGGAGTATGGGAATTGTCTTGGAGGAAACACCACCTCCCTGCCATATGCTGGAGTGTAAAGGAACTAGAGGAAATGAGAGAGAGAGAGAGGACAGTTTGGGAAAAATGTTAGGAGTTAAGAGGAAGGTCTCTGTTTTATAACCAGAGTGTGTGAGATTTCTGCATCTTCTGCTGCCCCCGCCCCTCCTGGATGGTCTAGCTGAGGCATGGTGATGTCAAGCCACACCATGGCAACCACAGAATTTGGGCAACCAGAGCTGAAGGGAGTGGCTCCTCATTACCTTATAGAGTATAAATAGAGGCCAGGCCCACTTCAGTTGTGTCTGTTGCCTCAAGGTAGCGAAACTTAATACGACGATATTGTAGACTAGTAGAGATAAGGAGTAAGACGTCAAACAGAAGGGTGGATGAAGAAACTGTAAGTCCAAAAGTCAGTTTATGTTCGTATTGGCGGTAGGTGGGATGGATGGTGGAGGTCGCAGTCATGAGTAACAGGGTGTTGAGTTAGTGACGGCTGTGTATAATTAAGTATTTGATTTCCTTTTCATATGGCAGACTATTGAATATTGTTAAAGTATGGAAAGGATGGTCAGCTCAAGATGTGAATTTCACGCCACAACTGGTACAGTTTTTCCTTGAACAACTTGGTCTAGAACAGCATTTTTGGATACTGGAGATACTAGAGAAGTGAGGTTTCACTCTGTTTCACTGAGGATTCACTTCATGTCACTTTTGCCCCATACAGAAGTAAGATATTAGTAAGAAGGGAAATTGGGTGTGGTGTACATGGTTATTATCTTCACAATTTTTCCGTAAATGTGGAACTATTCTGAAATAAACCTCCATTAAAACAACACTCAAAATCCTAGGAAATTGTAGCAACTCAACCTAGCGGAATGGACCACTGAAATGACGGGGGAGTATGGGAATTGTCTTGGAGGAAACACCACCTCCCTGCCATATGCTGGAGTGTAATGGAACGAGAGGAAATGAGAGAGAGAGAGAGGACAGTTTGGGAAAAATGTTAGGAGTTAAGAGGAAGGTCTCTGTTTTATAACCAGAGTGTGTGAGATTTCTGCATCTTCTGCTGCCCCCGCCCCTCCTGGATGGTCTAGCTGAGGCATGGTGATGTCAAGCCACACCATGGCAACCACAGAATTTGGGCAACCAGAGCTGAAGGGAGTGGCTCCTCATTACCTTATAGAGTATAAATAGAGGCCAGGCCTCCTTCAGTAGTGTCTGTTGCCTCAAGGTAGCGAAACTTAATACGACGATATTGTAGACTAGTAGAGATAAGGAGTAAGACCTCAAACAGAAGGGTGGATGAAGAAACTGTAAGTCCAAAAGTCAGTTTATGTTCGTATTGGCGGTAGGTGGGATGGATGGTGGAGGTCGCAGTCATGAGTAACAGGGTGTTGAGTTAGTGACGGCTGTGTATAATTAAGTATTTGATTTCCTTTTCATATGGCAGACTATTGAATATTGTTAAAGTATGGAAAGGATGGTCAGCTCAAGATGTGAATTTTACGCCACAACTGGTACAGTTTTTCCTTGAACAACTTGGTCTAGAACAGCATTTTTGGATACTGGAGATACTAGAGAAGTGAGGTTTCACTCTGTTTCACTGAGGATTCACTTCATGTCACTTTTGCCCCATACAGAAGTAAGATATTAGTAAGAAGGGAAATTGGGTGTGGTGTACATGGTTATTATCTTCACAATTTTTCCGTAAATGTGGAACTATTCTGAAATAAACCTCCATTAAAACAACACTCAAAATCCTAGGAAATTGTAGCAACTCAACCTAGCGGAATGGACCACTGAAATGACGGGGGAGTATGGGAATTGTCTTGGAGGAAACACCACCTCCCTGCCATATGCTGGAGTGTAATGGAACGAGAGGAAATGAGAGAGAGAGAGAGGACAGTTTGGGAAAAATGTTAGGAGTTAAGAGGAAGGTCTCTGTTTTATAACCAGAGTGTGTGAGATTTCTGCATCTTCTGCTGCCCCCGCCCCTCCTGGATGGTCTAGCTGAGGCATGGTGATGTCAAGCCACACCATGGCAACCACAGAATTTGGGCAACCAGAGCTGAAGGGAGTGGCTCCTCATTACCTTATAGAGTATAAATAGAGGCCAGGCCCCCTTCAGTAGTGTCTGTTGCCTCAAGGTAGCGAAACTTAATACGACGATATTGTAGACTAGTAGAGATAAGGAGTAAGACCTCAAACAGAAGGGTGGATGAAGAAACTGTAAGTCCAAAAGTCAGTTTATGTTCGTATTGGCGGTAGGTGGGATGGATGGTGGAGGTCGCAGTCATGAGTAACAGGGTGTTGAGTTAGTGACGGCTGTGTATAATTAAGTATTTGATTTCCTTTTCATATGGCAGACTATTGAATATTGTTAAAGTATGGAAAGGATGGTCAGCTCAAGATGTGAATTTTACGCCACAACTGGTACAGTTTTTCCTTGAACAACTTGGTCTAGAACAGCATTTTTGGATACTGGAGATACTAGAGAAGTGAGGTTTCACTCTGTTTCACTGAGGATTCACTTCATGTCACTTTTGCCCCATACAGAAGTAAGATATTAGTAAGAAGGGAAATTGGGTGTGGTGTACATGGTTATTATCTTCACAATTTTTCCGTAAATGTGGAACTATTCTGAAATAAACCTCCATTAAAACAACACTCAAAATCCTAGGAAATTGTAGCAACTCAACCTAGCGGAATGGACCACTGAAATGACGGGGGAGTATGGGAATTGTCTTGGAGGAAACACCACCTCCCTGCCATATGCTGGAGTGTAATGGAACGAGAGGAAATGAGAGAGAGAGAGAGGACAGTTTGGGAAAAATGTTAGGAGTTAAGAGGAAGGTCTCTGTTTTATAACCAGAGTGTGTGAGATTTCTGCATCTTCTGCTGCCCCCGCCCCTCCTGGATGGTCTAGCTGAGGCATGGTGATGTCAAGCCACACCATGGCAACCACAGAATTTGGGCAACCAGAGCTGAAGGGAGTGGCTCCTCATTACCTTATAGAGTATAAATAGAGGCCAGGCCCCCTTCAGTAGTGTCTGTTGCCTCAAGGTAGCGAAACTTAATACGACGATATTGTAGACTAGTAGAGATAAGGAGTAAGACCTCAAACAGAAGGGTGGATGAAGAAACTGTAAGTCCAAAAGTCAGTTTATGTTCGTATTGGCGGTAGGTGGGATGGATGGTGGAGGTCGCAGTCATGAGTAACAGGGTGTTGAGTTAGTGACGGCTGTGTATAATTAAGTATTTGATTTCCTTTTTATATGGCAGACTATTGAATATTGTTAAAGTATGGAAAGGATGGTCAGCTCAAGATGTGAATTTTACGCCACAACTGGTACAGTTTTTCCTTGAACAACTTGGTCTAGAACAGCATTTTTGGATACTGGAGATACTAGAGAAGTGAGGTTTCACTCTGTTTCACCGAGGATTCACTTCATGTCACTTTTGCCCCATACAGAAGTAAGATATTAGTAAGAAGGGAAATTGGGTGTGGTGTACATGGTTATTATCTTCACAATTTTTCCGTAAATGTGGAACTATTCTGAAATAAACCTCCATTAAAACAACACTCAAAATCCTAGGAAATTGTAGCAACTCAACCTAGCGGAATGGACCACTGAAATGACGGGGGAGTATGGGAATTGTCTTGGAGGAAACACCACCTCCCTGCCATATGCTGGAGTGTAATGGAACGAGAGGAAATGAGAGAGAGAGAGAGGACAGTTTGGGAAAAATGTTAGGAGTTAAGAGGAAGGTCTCTGTTTTATAACCAGAGTGTGTGAGATTTCTGCATCTTCTGCTGCCCCCGCCCCTCCTGGATGGTCTAGCTGAGGCATGGTGATGTCAAGCCACACCATGGCGACCACAGAATTTGGGCAACCAGAGCTGAAGGGAGTGGCTCCTCATTACCTTATAGAGTATAAATAGAGGCCAGGCCCCCTTCAGTAGTGTCTGTTGCCTCAAGGTAGCGAAACTTAATACGACGATATTGTAGACTAGTAGAGATAAGGAGTAAGACCTCAAACAGAAGGGTGGATGAAGAAACTGTAAGTCCAAAAGTCAGTTTATGTTCGTATTGGCGGTAGGTGGGATGGATGGTGGAGGTCGCAGTCATGAGTAACAGGGTGTTGAGTTAGTGACGGCTGTGTATAATTAAGTATTTGATTTCCTTTTTATATGGCAGACTATTGAATATTGTTAAAGTATGGAAAGGATGGTCAGCTCAAGATGTGAATTTTACGCCACAACTGGTACAGTTTTTCCTTGAACAACTTGGTCTAGAACAGCATTTTTGGATACTGGAGATACTAGAGAAGTGAGGTTTCACTCTGTTTCACCGAGGATTCACTTCATGTCACTTTTGCCCCATACAGAAGTAAGATATTAGTAAGAAGGGAAATTGGGTGTGGTGTACATGGTTATTATCTTCACAATTTTTCCGTAAATGTGGAACTATTCTGAAATAAACCTCCATTAAAACAACACTCAAAATCCTAGGAAATTGTAGCAACTCAACCTAGCGGAATGGACCACTGAAATGACGGGGGAGTATGGGAATTGTCTTGGAGGAAACACCACCTCCCTGCCATATGCTGGAGTGTAATGGAACGAGAGGAAATGAGAGAGAGAGAGAGGACAGTTTGGGAAAAATGTTAGGAGTTAAGAGGAAGGTCTTTGTTTTATAACCAGAGTGTGTGAGATTTCTGCATCTTCTGCTGCCCCCGCCCCTCCTGGATGGTCTAGCTGAGGCATGGTGATGTCAAGCCACACCATGGCAACCACAGAATTTGGGCAACCAGAGCTGAAGGGAGTGGCTCCTCATTACCTTATAGAGTATAAATAGAGGCCAGGCCCCCTTCAGTAGTGTCTGTTGCCTCAAGGTAGCGAAACTTAATACGACGATATTGTAGACTAGTAGAGATAAGGAGTAAGACCTCAAACAGAAGGGTGGATGAAGAAACTGTAAGTCCAAAAGTCAGTTTATGTTCGTATTGGCGGTAGGTGGGATGGATGGTGGAGGTCGCAGTCATGAGTAACAGGGTGTTGAGTTAGTGACGGCTGTGTATAATTAAGTATTTGATTTCCTTTTTATATGGCAGACTATTGAATATTGTTAAAGTATGGAAAGGATGGTCAGCTCAAGATGTGAATTTTACGCCACAACTGGTACAGTTTTTCCTTGAACAACTTGGTCTAGAACAGCATTTTTGGATACTGGAGATACTAGAGTAGTGAGGTTTCACTCTGTTTCACCGAGGATTCACTTCATGTCACTTTTGCCCCATACAGAAGTAAGATATTAGTAAGAAGGGAAATTGGGTGTGGTGTACATGGTTATTATCTTCACAATTTTTCCGTAAATGTGGAACTATTCTGAAATAAACCTCCATTAAAACAACACTCAAAATCCTAGGAAATTGTAGCAACTCAACCTAGCGGAATGGACCACTGAAATGACGGGGGAGTATGGGAATTGTCTTGGAGGAAACACCACCTCCCTGCCATATGCTGGAGTGTAATGGAACGAGAGGAAATGAGAGAGAGAGAGAGGACAGTTTGGGAAAAATGTTAGGAGTTAAGAGGAAGGTCTCTGTTTTATAACCAGAGTGTGTGAGATTTCTGCATCTTCTGCTGCCCCCGCCCCTCCTGGATGGTCTAGCTGAGGCATGGTGATGTCAAGCCACACCATGGCAACCACAGAATTTGGGCAACCAGAGCTGAAGGGAGTGGCTCCTCATTACCTTATAGAGTATAAATAGAGGCCAGGCCCCCTTCAGTAGTGTCTGTTGCCTCAAGGTAGCGAAACTTAATACGACGATATTGTAGACTAGTAGAGATAAGGAGTAAGACCTCAAACAGAAGGGTGGATGAAGAACCTGTAAGTCCAAAAGTCAGTTTATGTTCGTATTGGCGGTAGGTGGGATGGATGGTGGAGGTCGCAGTCATGAGTAACAGGGTGTTGTGTTAGTGACGGCTGTGTATAATTAAGTATTTGATTTCCTTTTTATATGGCAGACTATTGAATATTGTTAAAGTATGGAAAGGATGGTCAGCTCAAGATGTGAATTTTATGCCACAACTGGTACAGTTTTTCCTTGAACAACTTGGTCTAGAACAGCATTTTTGGATGTTGGAGATACTAGAGAAGTGAGGTTTCACTCTGTTTCACTGAGGATTCACTTCATGTGACTTTTGCCCCATACAGAAGTAAGGTATTAGTAAGAAGGGAAATTGGGTGTGGTGTACATGGTTATTATCTTCACAATTTTTCCGTAAATGTGGAACTATTCTGAAATAAACCTCCATTAAAACAACACTCAAAATCCTAGGAAATTGTAGCAACTCAACCTAGCGGAATGGACCACTGAAATGACGGGGGAGTATGGGAATTGTCTTGGAGGAAACACCACCTCCCTGCCATATGCTGGACTGTAATGGAACTAGAGGAAATGAGAGAGAGAGAGAGGACAGTTTCGGAATAATGTTAGGAGTTAAGAGGAAGGTCTCTGTTTTATAACCAGAGTGTGTGAGATTTCTGCATCTACTGCTACCCCGCCCCTCTTGGATGGTCTAGCTGAGGCATTGTGATGTCAAGCCACACCATGGCAACCACAGAATTTGGGCAACCAGAGCTGAAGGGAGTGGCTCCTCATTACCTTAAAGAGTATAAATAGAGACCAGGCCCCCTTCAGTAGTGTCTGTTGCCTCAAGATACCGAAACTTAATAATACGATATTGCAGACTAGTAGAGATAAGGAGTAAGACCTCAAACAGAAGGGTGGATGAAAAAACTGTAAGTTGAAAAGTGAATTTATGTTCGTATTGGGGGTAGGTGGGATGGATGGTGGAGGTCGCAGTCATGAGTAACAGGGTGTTGCGTTAGTGATGGCAGCGTATAATTAATTATTTGATTTCCTTTCTATATGGCAGACTATTGAATATTGTTAAAGTATGGAAAGGATGGTCAGCTCAAGATGTGAATTTTATGCCACAACTGGTACAACTCAACCTAGCGGAATGGACCACTGAAATGACGGGGGAGTATGGGAATTGTCTAAGAGGAAACACCACCTCCCTGCCATATACTGGAGTGTAATGGAACGAAAGGAAATGAGAGAGAGAGAGAGGACAGTTTGGGAAAAATGTTAGGAGTTAAGAGGAAGGTCTCTGTTTTATAACCAGAGTGTGTGAGATTTCTGCATCTTCTGCTGCCCCCGCCCCTCCTGGATGGTCTAGCTGAGGCATGGTGATGTCAAGCCACACCATGGAGACCACAGAATTTGGGCAACCAGAGCTGAAGGGAGTGGCTCCTCATTACCTTATAGAGTATCAATAGAGGCCAGGCCCCCTTCAGTAGTGTCTGTTGCCTCAAGGTAGCGAAACTTAATACGACGATATTGTAGACTAGTAGAGATAAGGAGTAAGACCTCAAACAGAAGGGTGGATGAAGAAACTGTAAGTCCAAAAGTCAGTTTATGTTCGTATTGGCGGTAGGTGGGATGGATGGTGGAGGTCGCAGTCATGAGTAACAGGGTGTTGAGTTAGTGACGGCTGTGTATAATTAAGTATTTGATTTCCTTTTTATATGGCAGACTATTGAATATTGTTAAAGTATGGAAAGGATGGTCAGCTCAAGATGTGAATTTTACGCCACAACTGGTACAGTTTTTCCTTGAACAACTTGGTCTAGAACAGCATTTTTGGATACTGGAGATACTAGAGAAGTGAGGTTTCACTCTGTTTCACCGAGGATTCACTTCATGTCACTTTTGCCCCATACAGAAGTAAGATATTAGTAAGAAGGGAAATTGGGTGTGGTGTACATGGTTATTATCTTCACAATTTTTCCGTAAATGTGGAACTATTCTGAAATAAACCTCCATTAAAACAACACTCAAAATCCTAGGAAATTGTAGCAACTCAACCTAGCGGAATGGACCACTGAAATGACGGGGGAGTATGGGAATTGTCTTGGAGGAAACACCACCTCCCTGCCATATGCTGGAGTGTAATGGAACGAGAGGAAATGAGAGAGAGAGAGAGGACAGTTTGGGAAAAATGTTAGGAGTTAAGAGGAAGGTCTCTGTTTTATAACCAGAGTGTGTGAGATTTCTGCATCTTCTGCTGCCCCCGCCCCTCCTGGATGGTCTAGCTGAGGCATGGTGATGTCAAGCCACACCATGGCGACCACAGAATTTGGGCAACCAGAGCTGAAGGGAGTGGCTCCTCATTACCTTATAGAGTATAAATAGAGGCCAGGCCCCCTTCAGTAGTGTCTGTTGCCTCAAGGTAGCGAAACTTAATACGACGATATTGTAGACTAGTAGAGATAAGGAGTAAGACCTCAAACAGAAGGGTGGATGAAGAAACTGTAAGTCCAAAAGTCAGTTTATGTTCGTATTGGCGGTAGGTGGGATGGATGGTGGAGGTCGCAGTCATGAGTAACAGGGTGTTGAGTTAGTGACGGCTGTGTATAATTAAGTATTTGATTTCCTTTTCATATGGCAGACTATTGAATATTGTTAAAGTATGGAAAGGATGGTCAGCTCAAGATGTGAATTTTACGCCACAACTGGTACAGTTTTTCCTTGAACAACTTGGTCTAGAACAGCATTTTTGGATACTGGAGATACTAGAGAAGTGAGGTTTCACTCTGTTTCACTGAGGATTCACTGCATGTCACTTTTGCCCCATACAGAAGTAAGATATTAGTAAGAAGGGAAATTGGGTGTGGTGTACATGGTTATTATCTTCACAATTTTTCCGTAAATGTGGAACTATTCTGAAATAAACCTCCATTAAAGCAACACTCAAAATCCTAGGAAATTGTAGCAACTCAACCTAGCGGAATGGACCACTGAAATGACGGGGGAGTATGGGAATTGTCTTGGAGGAAACACCACCTCCCTGCCATATGCTGGAGTGTAATGGAACGAGAGGAAATGAGAGAGAGAGAGAGGACAGTTTGGGAAAAATGTTAGGAGTTAAGAGGAAGGTCTCTGTTTTATAACCAGAGTGTGTGAGATTTCTGCATCTTCTGCTGCCCCCGCCCCTCCTGGATGGTCTAGCTGAGGCATGGTGATGTCAAGCCACACCATGGCAACCACAGAATTTGGGCAACCAGAGCTGAAGGGAGTGGCTCCTCATTACCTTATAGAGTATAAATAGAGGCCAGGCCCCCTTCAGTAGTGTCTGTTGCCTCAAGGTAGCGAAACTTAATACGACGATATTGTAGACTAGTAGAGATAAGGAGTAAGACCTCAAACAGAAGGGTGGATGAAGAAACTGTAAGTCCAAAAGTCAGTTTATGTTCGTATTGGCGGTAGGTGGGATGGATGGTGGAGGTCGCAGTCATGAGTAACAGGGTGTTGAGTTAGTGACGGCTGTGTATAATTAAGTATTTGATTTCCTTTTTATATGGCAGACTATTGAATATTGTTAAAGTATGGAAAGGATGGTCAGCTCAAGATGTGAATTTTACGCCACAACTGGTACAGTTTTTCCTTGAACAACTTGGTCTAGAACAGCATTTTTGGATACTGGAGATACTAGAGAAGTGAGGTTTCACTCTGTTTCACCGAGGATTCACTTCATGTCACTTTTGCCCCATACAGAAGTAAGATATTAGTAAGAAGGGAAATTGGGTGTGGTGTACATGGTTATTATCTTCACAATTTTTCCGTAAATGTGGAACTATTCTGAAATAAACCTCCATTAAAACAACACTCAAAATCCTAGGAAATTGTAGCAACTCAACCTAGCGGAATGGACCACTGAAATGACGGGGGAGTATGGGAATTGTCTTGGAGGAAACACCACCTCCCTGCCATATGCTGGAGTGTAATGGAACGAGAGGAAATGAGAGAGAGAGAGAGGACAGTTTGGGAAAAATGTTAGGAGTTAAGAGGAAGGTCTCTGTTTTATAACCAGAGTGTGTGAGATTTCTGCATCTTCTGCTGCCCCCGCCCCTCCTGGATGGTCTAGCTGAGGCATGGTGATGTCAAGCCACACCATGGCGACCACAGAATTTGGGCAACCAGAGCTGAAGGGAGTGGCTCCTCATTACCTTATAGAGTATAAATAGAGGCCAGGCCCCCTTCAGTAGTGTCTGTTGCCTCAAGGTAGCGAAACTTAATACGACGATATTGTAGACTAGTAGAGATAAGGAGTAAGACCTCAAACAGAAGGGTGGATGAAGAAACTGTAAGTCCAAAAGTCAGTTTATGTTCGTATTGGCGGTAGGTGGGATGGATGGTGGAGGTCGCAGTCATGAGTAACAGGGTGTTGAGTTAGTGACGGCTGTGTATAATTAAGTATTTGATTTCCTTTTCATATGGCAGACTATTGAATATTGTTAAAGTATGGAAAGGATGGTCAGCTCAAGATGTGAATTTTACGCCACAACTGGTACAGTTTTTCCTTGAACAACTTGGTCTAGAACAGCATTTTTGGATACTGGAGATACTAGAGAAGTGAGGTTTCACTCTGTTTCACCGAGGATTCACTTCATGTCACTTTTGCCCCATACAGAAGTAAGATATTAGTAAGAAGGGAAATTGGGTGTGGTGTACATGGTTATTATCTTCACAATTTTTCCGTAAATGTGGAACTATTCTGAAATAAACCTCCATTAAAACAACACTCAAAATCCTAGGAAATTGTAGCAACTCAACCTAGCGGAATGGACCACTGAAATGACGGGGGAGTATGGGAATTGTCTTGGAGGAAACACCACCTCCCTGCCATATGCTGGAGTGTAATGGAACGAGAGGAAATGAGAGAGAGAGAGAGGACAGTTTGGGAAAAATGTTAGGAGTTAAGAGGAAGGTCTCTGTTTTATAACCAGAGTGTGTGAGATTTCTGCATCTTCTGCTGCCCCCGCCCCTCCTGGATGGTCTAGCTGAGGCATGGTGATGTCAAGCCACACCATGGCAACCACAGAATTTGGGCAACCAGAGCTGAAGGGAGTGGCTCCTCATTACCTTATAGAGTATAAATAGAGGCCAGGCCCCCTTCAGTAGTGTCTGTTGCCTCAAGGTAGCGAAACTTAATACGACGATATTGTAGACTAGTAGAGATAAGGAGTAAGACCTCAAACAGAAGGGTGGATGAAGAAACTGTAAGTCCAAAAGTCAGTTTATGTTCGTATTGGCGGTAGGTGGGATGGATGGTGGAGGTCGCAGTCATGAGTAACAGGGTGTTGAGTTAGTGACGGCTGTGTATAATTAAGTATTTGATTTCCTTTTTATATGGCAGACTATTGAATATTGTTAAAGTATGGAAAGGATGGTCAGCTCAAGATGTGAATTTTACGCCACAACTGGTACAGTTTTTCCTTGAACAACTTGGTCTAGAACAGCATTTTTGGATACTGGAGATACTAGAGAAGTGAGGTTTCACTCTGTTTCACCGAGGATTCACTTCATGTCACTTTTGCCCCATACAGAAGTAAGATATTAGTAAGAAGGGAAATTGGGTGTGGTGTACATGGTTATTATCTTCACAATTTTTCCGTAAATGTGGAACTATTCTGAAATAAACCTCCATTAAAACAACACTCAAAATCCTAGGAAATTGTAGCAACTCAACCTAGTGGAATGGACCACTGAAATGACGGGGGAGTATGGGAATTGTCTTGGAGGAAACACCACCTCCCTGCCATATGCTGGAGTGTAATGGAACGAGAGGAAATGAGAGAGAGAGAGAGGACAGTTTGGGAAAAATGTTAGGAGTTAAGAGGAAGGTCTCTGTTTTATAACCAGAGTGTGTGAGATTTCTGCATCTTCTGCTGCCCCCGCCCCTCCTGGATGGTCTAGCTGAGGCATGGTGATGTCAAGCCACACCATGGCGACCACAGAATTTGGGCAACCAGAGCTGAAGGGAGTGGCTCCTCATTACCTTATAGAGTATAAATAGAGGCCAGGCCCCCTTCAGTAGTGTCTGTTGCCTCAAGGTAGCGAAACTTAATACGACGATATTGTAGACTAGTAGAGATAAGGAGTAAGACCTCAAACAGAAGGGTGGATGAAGAAACTGTAAGTCCAAAAGTCAGTTTATGTTCGTATTGGCGGTAGGTGGGATGGATGGTGGAGGTCGCAGTCATGAGTAACAGGGTGTTGAGTTAGTGACGGCTGTGTATAATTAAGTATTTGATTTCCTTTTT
Source organism: Myotis nattereri (assembly GCF_964212035.1). Classification (NCBI taxonomy): domain Eukaryota; kingdom Metazoa; phylum Chordata; class Mammalia; order Chiroptera; family Vespertilionidae; genus Myotis; species Myotis nattereri. The sequence goes on along the minus strand of NC_138085.1, from coordinate 6,708,368 downwards.
ATATGGCAGACTATTGAATATTGTTAAAGTATGGAAAGGATGGTCAGCTCAAGATGTGAATTTTACGCCACAACTGGTACAGTTTTTCCTTGAACAACTTGGTCTAGAACAGCATTTTTGGATACTGGAGATACTAGAGAAGTGAGGTTTCACTCTGTTTCACCGAGGATTCACTTCATGTCACTTTTGCCCCATACAGAAGTAAGATATTAGTAAGAAGGGAAATTGGGTGTGGTGTACATGGTTATTATCTTCACAATTTTTCCGTAAATGTGGAACTATTCTGAAATAAACCTCCATTAAAACAACACTCAAAATCCTAGGAAATTGTAGCAACTCAACCTAGCGGAATGGACCACTGAAATGACGGGGGAGTATGGGAATTGTCTTGGAGGAAACACCACCTCCCTGCCATATGCTGGAGTGTAATGGAACGAGAGGAAATGAGAGAGAGAGAGAGGACAGTTTGGGAAAAATGTTAGGAGTTAAGAGGAAGGTCTCTGTTTTATAACCAGAGTGTGTGAGATTTCTGCATCTTCTGCTGCCCCCGCCCCTCCTGGATGGTCTAGCTGAGGCATGGTGATGTCAAGCCACACCATGGCAACCACAGAATTTGGGCAACCAGAGCTGAAGGGAGTGGCTCCTCATTACCTTATAGAGTATAAATAGAGGCCAGGCCCCCTTCAGTAGTGTCTGTTGCCTCAAGGTAGCGAAACTTAATACGACGATATTGTAGACTAGTAGAGATAAGGAGTAAGACCTCAAACAGAAGGGTGGATGAAGAAACTGTAAGTCCAAAAGTCAGTTTATGTTCGTATTGGCGGTAGGTGGGATGGATGGTGGAGGTCGCAGTCATGAGTAACAGGGTGTTGAGTTAGTGACGGCTGTGTATAATTAAGTATTTGATTTCCTTTTTATATGGCAGACTATTGAATATTGTTAAAGTATGGAAAGGATGGTCAGCTCAAGATGTGAATTTTACGCCACAACTGGTACAGTTTTTCCTTGAACAACTTGGTCTAGAACAGCATTTTTGGATACTGGAGATACTAGAGAAGTGAGGTTTCACTCTGTTTCACCGAGGATTCACTTCATGTCACTTTTGCCCCATACAGAAGTAAGATATTAGTAAGAAGGGAAATTGGGTGTGGTGTACATGGTTATTATCTTCACAATTTTTCCGTAAATGTGGAACTATTCTGAAATAAACCTCCATTAAAACAACACTCAAAATCCTAGGAAATTGTAGCAACTCAACCTAGCGGAATGGACCACTGAAATGACGGGGGAGTATGGGAATTGTCTTGGAGGAAACACCACCTCCCTGCCATATGCTGGAGTGTAATGGAACGAGAGGAAATGAGAGAGAGAGAGAGGACAGTTTGGGAAAAATGTTAGGAGTTAAGAGGAAGGTCTCTGTTTTATAACCAGAGTGTGTGAGATTTCTGCATCTTCTGCTGCCCCCGCCCCTCCTGGATGGTCTAGCTGAGGCATGGTGATGTCAAGCCACACCATGGCAACCACAGAATTTGGGCAACCAGAGCTGAAGGGAGTGGCTCCTCATTACCTTATAGAGTATAAATAGAGGCCAGGCCCCCTTCAGTAGTGTCTGTTGCCTCAAGGTAGCGAAACTTAATACGACGATATTGTAGACTAGTAGAGATAAGGAGTAAGACCTCAAACAGAAGGGTGGATGAAGAACCTGTAAGTCCAAAAGTCAGTTTATGTTCGTATTGGCGGTAGGTGGGATGGATGGTGGAGGTCGCAGTCATGAGTAACAGGGTGTTGTGTTAGTGACGGCTGTGTATAATTAAGTATTTGATTTCCTTTTTATATGGCAGACTATTGAATATTGTTAAAGTATGGAAAGGATGGTCAGCTCAAGATGTGAATTTTATGCCACAACTGGTACAGTTTTTCCTTGAACAACTTGGTCTAGAACAGCATTTTTGGATGTTGGAGATACTAGAGAAGTGAGGTTTCACTCTGTTTCACTGAGGATTCACTTCATGTGACTTTTGCCCCATACAGAAGTAAGGTATTAGTAAGAAGGGAAATTGGGTGTGGTGTACATGGTTATTATCTTCACAATTTTTCCGTAAATGTGGAACTATTCTGAAATAAACCTCCATTAAAACAACACTCAAAATCCTAGGAAATTGTAGCAACTCAACCTAGCGGAATGGACCACTGAAATGACGGGGGAGTATGGGAATTGTCTTGGAGGAAACACCACCTCCCTGCCATATGCTGGACTGTAATGGAACTAGAGGAAATGAGAGAGAGAGAGAGGACAGTTTCGGAATAATGTTAGGAGTTAAGAGGAAGGTCTCTGTTTTATAACCAGAGTGTGTGAGATTTCTGCATCTACTGCTACCCCGCCCCTCTTGGATGGTCTAGCTGAGGCATTGTGATGTCAAGCCACACCATGGCAACCACAGAATTTGGGCAACCAGAGCTGAAGGGAGTGGCTCCTCATTACCTTAAAGAGTATAAATAGAGACCAGGCCCCCTTCAGTAGTGTCTGTTGCCTCAAGATACCGAAACTTAATAATACGATATTGCAGACTAGTAGAGATAAGGAGTAAGACCTCAAACAGAAGGGTGGATGAAAAAACTGTAAGTTGAAAAGTGAATTTATGTTCGTATTGGGGGTAGGTGGGATGGATGGTGGAGGTCGCAGTCATGAGTAACAGGGTGTTGCGTTAGTGATGGCAGCGTATAATTAATTATTTGATTTCCTTTCTATATGGCAGACTATTGAATATTGTTAAAGTATGGAAAGGATGGTCAGCTCAAGATGTGAATTTTATGCCACAACTGGTACAACTCAACCTAGCGGAATGGACCACTGAAATGACGGGGGAGTATGGGAATTGTCTAAGAGGAAACACCACCTCCCTGCCATATACTGGAGTGTAATGGAACGAAAGGAAATGAGAGAGAGAGAGAGGACAGTTTGGGAAAAATGTTAGGAGTTAAGAGGAAGGTCTCTGTTTTATAACCAGAGTGTGTGAGATTTCTGCATCTTCTGCTGCCCCCGCCCCTCCTGGATGGTCTAGCTGAGGCATGGTGATGTCAAGCCACACCATGGAGACCACAGAATTTGGGCAACCAGAGCTGAAGGGAGTGGCTCCTCATTACCTTATAGAGTATCAATAGAGGCCAGGCCCCCTTCAGTAGTGTCTGTTGCCTCAAGGTAGCGAAACTTAATACGACGATATTGTAGACTAGTAGAGATAAGGAGTAAGACCTCAAACAGAAGGGTGGATGAAGAAACTGTAAGTCCAAAAGTCAGTTTATGTTCGTATTGGCGGTAGGTGGGATGGATGGTGGAGGTCGCAGTCATGAGTAACAGGGTGTTGAGTTAGTGACGGCTGTGTATAATTAAGTATTTGATTTCCTTTTTATATGGCAGACTATTGAATATTGTTAAAGTATGGAAAGGATGGTCAGCTCAAGATGTGAATTTTACGCCACAACTGGTACAGTTTTTCCTTGAACAACTTGGTCTAGAACAGCATTTTTGGATACTGGAGATACTAGAGAAGTGAGGTTTCACTCTGTTTCACCGAGGATTCACTTCATGTCACTTTTGCCCCATACAGAAGTAAGATATTAGTAAGAAGGGAAATTGGGTGTGGTGTACATGGTTATTATCTTCACAATTTTTCCGTAAATGTGGAACTATTCTGAAATAAACCTCCATTAAAACAACACTCAAAATCCTAGGAAATTGTAGCAACTCAACCTAGCGGAATGGACCACTGAAATGACGGGGGAGTATGGGAATTGTCTTGGAGGAAACACCACCTCCCTGCCATATGCTGGAGTGTAATGGAACGAGAGGAAATGAGAGAGAGAGAGAGGACAGTTTGGGAAAAATGTTAGGAGTTAAGAGGAAGGTCTCTGTTTTATAACCAGAGTGTGTGAGATTTCTGCATCTTCTGCTGCCCCCGCCCCTCCTGGATGGTCTAGCTGAGGCATGGTGATGTCAAGCCACACCATGGCGACCACAGAATTTGGGCAACCAGAGCTGAAGGGAGTGGCTCCTCATTACCTTATAGAGTATAAATAGAGGCCAGGCCCCCTTCAGTAGTGTCTGTTGCCTCAAGGTAGCGAAACTTAATACGACGATATTGTAGACTAGTAGAGATAAGGAGTAAGACCTCAAACAGAAGGGTGGATGAAGAAACTGTAAGTCCAAAAGTCAGTTTATGTTCGTATTGGCGGTAGGTGGGATGGATGGTGGAGGTCGCAGTCATGAGTAACAGGGTGTTGAGTTAGTGACGGCTGTGTATAATTAAGTATTTGATTTCCTTTTCATATGGCAGACTATTGAATATTGTTAAAGTATGGAAAGGATGGTCAGCTCAAGATGTGAATTTTACGCCACAACTGGTACAGTTTTTCCTTGAACAACTTGGTCTAGAACAGCATTTTTGGATACTGGAGATACTAGAGAAGTGAGGTTTCACTCTGTTTCACTGAGGATTCACTGCATGTCACTTTTGCCCCATACAGAAGTAAGATATTAGTAAGAAGGGAAATTGGGTGTGGTGTACATGGTTATTATCTTCACAATTTTTCCGTAAATGTGGAACTATTCTGAAATAAACCTCCATTAAAGCAACACTCAAAATCCTAGGAAATTGTAGCAACTCAACCTAGCGGAATGGACCACTGAAATGACGGGGGAGTATGGGAATTGTCTTGGAGGAAACACCACCTCCCTGCCATATGCTGGAGTGTAATGGAACGAGAGGAAATGAGAGAGAGAGAGAGGACAGTTTGGGAAAAATGTTAGGAGTTAAGAGGAAGGTCTCTGTTTTATAACCAGAGTGTGTGAGATTTCTGCATCTTCTGCTGCCCCCGCCCCTCCTGGATGGTCTAGCTGAGGCATGGTGATGTCAAGCCACACCATGGCAACCACAGAATTTGGGCAACCAGAGCTGAAGGGAGTGGCTCCTCATTACCTTATAGAGTATAAATAGAGGCCAGGCCCCCTTCAGTAGTGTCTGTTGCCTCAAGGTAGCGAAACTTAATACGACGATATTGTAGACTAGTAGAGATAAGGAGTAAGACCTCAAACAGAAGGGTGGATGAAGAAACTGTAAGTCCAAAAGTCAGTTTATGTTCGTATTGGCGGTAGGTGGGATGGATGGTGGAGGTCGCAGTCATGAGTAACAGGGTGTTGAGTTAGTGACGGCTGTGTATAATTAAGTATTTGATTTCCTTTTTATATGGCAGACTATTGAATATTGTTAAAGTATGGAAAGGATGGTCAGCTCAAGATGTGAATTTTATGCCACAACTGGTACAGTTTTTCCTTGAACAACTTGGTCTAGAACAGCATTTTTGGATGTTGGAGATACTAGAGAAGTGAGGTTTCACTCTGTTTCACTGAGGATTCACTTCATGTGACTTTTGTCCCATACAGAAGTAAGGTATTAGTAAGAAGGGAAATTGGGTGTGGTGTACATGGTTATTATCTTCACAATTTTTCCGTAAATGTGGAACTATTCTGAAATAAACCTCCATTAAAACAACGCTCAAAATCCTAGGAAATTGTAGCAACTCAACCTAGCGGAATGGACCACTGAAATGACGGGGGAGTATGGGAATTGTCTTGGAGGAAACACCACCTCCCTGCCATATGCTGGAGTGTAATGGAACGAGAGGAAATGAGAGAGAGAGAGAGGACAGTTTGGGAAAAATGTTAGGAGTTAAGAGGAAGGTCTCTGTTTTATAACCAGAGTGTGTGAGATTTCTGCATCTTCTGCTGCCCCCGCCCCTCCTGGATGGTCTAGCTGAGGCATGGTGATGTCAAGCCACACCATGGCAACCACAGAATTTGGGCAACCAGAGCTGAAGGGAGTGGCTGCTCATTACCTTATAGAGTATAAATAGAGGCCAGGCCCCCTTCAGTAGTGTCTGTTGCCTCAAGGTAGCAAAACTTAATACGACGATATTGTAGACTAGTAGAGATAAGGAGTAAGACCTCAAACAGAAGGGTGGATGAAGAAACTGTAAGTCCAAAAGTCAGTTTATGTTCGTATTGGCGGTAGGTGGGATGCATGGTGGAGGTCGCAGTCATGAGTAACAGGGTGTTGAGTTAGTGACGGCTGTGTATAATTAAGTATTTGATTTCCTTTTTATACGGCAGACTATTGAATATTGTTAAAGTATGGAAAGGATGGTCAGCTCAAGATGTGAATTTTACGCCACAACTGGTACAGTTTTTCCTTGAACAACTTGGTCTAGAACAGCATTTTTGGATACTGGAGATACTAGAGAAGTGAGGTTTCACTCTGTTTCACCGAGGATTCACTTCATGTCACTTTTGCCCCATACAGAAGTAAGATATTAGTAAGAAGGGAAATTGGGTGTGGTGTACATGGTTATTATCTTCACAATTTTTCCGTAAATGTGGAACTATTCTGAAATAAACCTCCATTAAAACAACACTCAAAATCCTAGGAAATTGTAGCAACTCAACCTAGCGGAATGGACCACTGAAATGACGGGGGAGTATGGGAATTGTCTTGGAGGAAACACCACCTCCCTGCCATATGCTGGAGTGTAATGGAACGAGAGGAAATGAGAGAGAGAGAGAGGACAGTTTGGGAAAAATGTTAGGAGTTAAGAGGAAGGTCTCTGTTTTATAACCAGAGTGTGTGAGATTTCTGCATCTTCTGCTGCCCCCGCCCCTCCTGGATGGTCTAGCTGAGGCATGGTGATGTCAAGCCACACCATGGCAACCACAGAATTTGGGCAACCAGAGCTGAAGGGAGTGGCTCCTCATTACCTTATAGAGTATAAATAGAGGCCAGGCCCCCTTCAGTAGTGTCTGTTGCCTCAAGGTAGCGAAACTTAATTAGACGATATTGTAGACTAGTAGAGATAAGGAGTAAGACCTCAAACAGAAGGGTGGATGAAGAAACTGTAAGTCCAAAAGTCAGTTTATGTTCGTATTGGCGGTAGGTGGGATGCATGGTGGAGGTCGCAGTCATGAGTAACAGGGTGTTGAGTTAGTGACGGCTGTGTATAATTAAGTATTTGATTTCCTTTTTATACGGCAGACTATTGAATATTGTTAAAGTATGGGATGGATGGTCAGCTCAAGATGTGAATTTTATGCCACAACTGGTACAGTTTTTCCTTGAACAACTTGGTCTAGAACAGCATTTTTGGATACTGGAGATACTAGAGAAGTGAGGTTTCACTCTGTTTCACTGAGGATTCACTTCATGTGACTTTTGCCCCATACAGAAGTAAGATATTAGTAAGAAGGGAAATTGGGTGTGGTGTACATGGTTATTATCTTCACAATGTTTCCGTAAATGTGGAACTATTCTGAAATAAACCTCCATTAAAACAACACTCAAAATCCTAGGAAATTGTAGCAACTCAACCTAGCGGAATGGACCACTGAAATGACGGGGGAGTATGGGAATTGTCTTGGAGGAAACACCACCTCCCTGCCATATGCTGGAGTGTAATGGAACGAGAGGAAATGAGAGAGAGAGAGAGGACAGTTTGGGAAAAATGTTAGGAGTTAAGAGGAAGGTCTCTGTTTTATAACCAGAGTGTGTGAGATTTCTGCATCTTCTGCTGCCCCCGCCCCTCCTGGATGGTCTAGCTGAGGCATGGTGATGTCAAGCCACACCATGGCAACCACAGAATTTGGGCAACCAGAGCTGAAGGGAGTGGCTCCTCATTACCTTATAGAGTATAAATAGAGGCCAGGCCCCCTTCAGTAGTGTCTGTTGCCTCAAGGTAGCGAAACTTAATACGACGATATTGTAGACTAGTAGAGATAAGGAGTAAGACCTCAAACAGAAGGGTGGATGAAGAAACTGTAAGTCCAAAAGTCAGTTTATGTTCGTATTGGCGGTAGGTGGGATGGATGGTGGAGGTCGCAGTCATGAGTAACAGGGTGTTGAGTTAGTGACGGCTGTGTATAAGTATTTGATTTCCTTTTTATATGGCAGACTATTGAATATTGTTAAAGTATGGAAAGGATGGTCAGCTCAAGATGTGAATTTTATGCCACAACTGGTACAGTTTTTCCTTGAACAACTTGGTCTAGAACAGCATTTTTGGATGTTGGAGATACTAGAGAAGTGAGGTTTCACTCTGTTTCACTGAGGATTCACTTCATGTGACTTTTGCCCCATACAGAAGTAAGGTATTAGTAAGAAGGGAAATTGGGTGTGGTGTACATGGTTATTATCTTCACAATTTTTCCGTAAATGTGGAACTATTCTGAAATAAACCTCCATTAAAACAACACTCAAAATCCTAGGAAATTGTAGCAACTCAACCTAGCGGAATGGACCACTGAAATGACGGGGGAGTATGGGAATTGTCTTGGAGGAAACACCACCTCCCTGCCATATGCTGGAGTGTAATGGAACGAGAGGAAATGAGAGAGAGAGAGAGGACAGTTTGGGAAAAATGTTAGGAGTTAAGAGGAAGGTCTCTGTTTTATAACCAGAGTGTGTGAGATTTCTGCATCTTCTGCTGCCCCCGCCCCTCCTGGATGGTCTAGCTGAGGCATGGTGATGTCAAGCCACACCATGGCAACCACAGAATTTGGGCAACCAGAGCTGAAGGGAGTGGCTCCTCATTACCTTATAGCGTATAAATAGAGGCCAGGCCCCCTTCAGTAGTGTCTGTTGCCTCAAGGTAGCGAAACTTAATAGGACGATATTGTAGACTAGTAGAGATAAGGAGTAAGACCTCAAACAGAAGGGTGGATGAAGAAACTGTAAGTCCAAAAGTCAGTTTATGTTCGTATTGGCGGTAGGTGGGATGGATGGTGGAGGTCGCAGTCATGAGTAACAGGGTGTTGAGTTAGTGATGGCTGTGTATAATTAAGTATTTGATTTCCTTTTTATATGGCAGACTATTGAATATTGTTAAAGTATGGAAAGGATGGTCAGCTCAAGATGTGAATTTTATGCCACTACTGGTACAGTTTTTCCTTGAACAACTTGGTCTAGAACAGCATTTTTGCATGTTGGAGATACTAGAGAAGTGAGGTTTCACTCTGTTTCACTGAGGATTCACTTCATGTGACTTTTGCCCCATACAGAAGTAAGGTATTAGTAAGAAGGGAAATTGGGTGTGGTGTACATGGTTATTATCATCACAATGTTTCCGTAAATGTGGAACTATTCTGAAATAAACCTCCATTAAAACAACACTCAAAATCCTAGGAAATTGTAGCAACTCAACCTAGCGGAATGGACCACTGAAATGATGGGGGAGTATGGGAATTGTCTTGGAGGAAACACCACCTCCCTGCCATATGCTGGAGTGTAATGGAACGAGAGGAAATGAGAGAGAGAGAGAGGACAGTTTGGGAAAAATGTTAGGAGTTAAGAGGAAGGTCTCTGTTTTATAACCAGAGTGTGTGAGATTTCTGCATCTTCTGCTGCCCCCGCCCCTCCTGGATGGTCTAGCTGAGGCATGGTGATGTCAAGCCACACCATGGCAACCACAGAATTTGGGCAACCAGAGCTGAAGGGAGTGGCTCCTCATTACCTTATAGAGTATAAATAGAGGCCAGGCCCCCTTCAGTAGTGTCTGTTGCCTCAAGGTAGCGAAACTTAATACGACGATATTGTAGACTAGTAGAGATAAGGAGTAAGACCTCAAACAGAAGGGTGGATGAAGAAACTGTAAGTCCAAAAGTCAGTTTATGTTCGTATTGGCGGTAGGTGGGATGCATGGTGGAGGTCGCAGTCATGAGTAACAGGGTGTTGAGTTAGTGACGGCTGTGTATAATTAAGTATTTGATTTCCTTTTTATACGGCAGACTATTGAATATTGTTAAAGTATGGAATGGATGGTCAGCTCAAGATGTGAATTTTATGCCACAACTGGTACAGTTTTTCCTTGAACAACTTGGTCTAGAACAGCATTTTTGGATACTGGAGATACTAGAGAAGTGAGGTTTCACTCTGTTTCACTGAGGATTCACTTCATGTGACTTTTGCCCCATACAGAAGTAAGATATTAGTAAGAAGGGAAATTGGGTGTGGTGTACATGGTTATTATCTTCACAATGTTTCCGTAAATGTGGAACTATTCTGAAATAAACCTCCATTAAAACAACACTCAAAATCCTAGGAAATTGTAGCAACTCAACCTAGCGGAATGGACCACTGAAATGACGGGGGAGTATGGGAATTGTCTTGGAGGAAACACCACCTCCCTGCCATATGCTGGAGTGTAATGGAACGAGAGGAAATGAGAGAGAGAGAGAGGACAGTTTGGGAAAAATGTTAGGAGTTAAGAGGAAGGTCTCTGTTTTATAACCAGAGTGTGTGAGATTTCTGCATCTTCTGCTGCCCCCGCCCCTCCTGGATGGTCTAGCTGAGGCATGGTGATGTCAAGCCACACCATGGCAACCACAGAATTTGGGCAACCAGAGCTGAAGGGAGTGGCTCCTCATTACCTTATAGAGTATAAATAGAGGCCAGGCCCCCTTCAGTAGTGTCTGTTGCCTCAAGGTAGCGAAACTTAATACGACGATATTGTAGACTAGTAGAGATAAGGAGTAAGACCTCAAACAGAAGGGTGGATGAAGAAACTGTAAGTCCAAAAGTCAGTTTATGTTCGTATTGGCGGTAGGTGGGATGGATGGTGGAGGTCGCAGTCATGAGTAACAGGGTGTTGAGTTAGTGACGGCTGTGTATAAGTATTTGATTTCCTTTTTATATGGCAGACTATTGAATATTGTTAAAGTATGGAAAGGATGGTCAGCTCAAGATGTGAATTTTATGCCACAACTGGTACAGTTTTTCCTTGAACAACTTGGTCTAGAACAGCATTTTTGGATGTTGGAGATACTAGAGAAGTGAGGTTTCACTCTGTTTCACTGAGGATTCACTTCATGTGACTTTTGCCCCATACAGAAGTAAGGTATTAGTAAGAAGGGAAATTGGGTGTGGTGTACATGGTTATTATCTTCACAATTTTTCCGTAAATGTGGAACTATTCTGAAATAAACCTCCATTAAAACAACACTCAAAATCCTAGGAAATTGTAGCAACTCAACCTAGCGGAATGGACCACTGAAATGACGGGGGAGTATGGGAATTGTCTTGGAGGAAACACCACCTCCCTGCCATATGCTGGAGTGTAATGGAACGAGAGGAAATGAGAGAGAGAGAGAGGACAGTTTGGGAAAAATGTTAGGAGTTAAGAGGAAGGTCTCTGTTTTATAACCAGAGTGTGTGAGATTTCTGCATCTTCTGCTCCCCCCGCCCCTCCTGGATGGTCTAGCTGAGGCATGGTGATGTCAAGCCACACCATGGCAACCACAGAATTTGGGCAACCAGAGCTGAAGGGAGTGGCTCCTCATTACCTTATAGCGTATAAATAGAGGCCAGGCCCCCTTCAGTAGTGTCTGTTGCCTCAAGGTAGCGAAACTTAATAGGACGATATTGTAGACTAGTAGAGATAAGGAGTAAGACCTCAAACAGAAGGGTGGATGAAGAAACTGTAAGTCCAAAAGTCAGTTTATGTTCGTATTGGCGGTAGGTGGGATGGATGGTGGAGGTCGCAGTCATGAGTAACAGGGTGTTGAGTTAGTGATGGCTGTGTATAATTAAGTATTTGATTTCCTTTTTATATGGCAGACTATTGAATATTGTTAAAGTATGGAAAGGATGGTCAGCTCAAGATGTGAATTTTATGCCACTACTGGTACAGTTTTTCCTTGAACAACTTGGTCTAGAACAGCATTTTTGCATGTTGGAGATACTAGAGAAGTGAGGTTTCACTCTGTTTCACTGAGGATTCACTTCATGTGACTTTTGCCCCATACAGAAGTAAGGTATTAGTAAGAAGGGAAATTGGGTGTGGTGTACATGGTTATTATCATCACAATGTTTCCGTAAATGTGGAACTATTCTGAAATAAACCTCCATTAAAACAACACTCAAAATCCTAGGAAATTGTAGCAACTCAACCTAGCGGAATGGACCACTGAAATGACGGGGGAGTATGGGAATTGTCTTGGAGGAAACACCACCTCCCTGCCATATGCTGGAGTGTAATGGAACGAGAGGAAATGAGAGAGAGAGAGAGGACAGTTTGGGAAAAATGTTAGGAGTTAAGAGGAAGGTCTCTGTTTTATAACCAGAGTGTGTGAGATTTCTGCATCTTCTGCTCCCCCCGCCCCTCCTGGATGGTCTAGCTGAGGCATGGTGATGTCAAGCCACACCATGGCAACCACAGAATTTGGGCAACCAGAGCTGAAGGGAGTGGCTCCTCATTACCTTATAGAGTATAAATAGAGGCCAGGCCCCCTTCAGTAGTGTCTGTTGCCTCAAGGTAGCGAAACTTAATACGACGATATTGTAGACTAGTAGAGATAAGGAGTAAGACCTCAAACAGAAGGGTGGATGAAGAAACTGTAAGTCCAAAAGTCAGTTTATGTTCGTATTGGCGGTAGGTGGGATGGATGGTGGAGGTCGCAGTCATGAGTAACAGGGTGTTGAGTTAGTGACGGCTGTGTATAATTAAGTATTTGATTTCCTTTTTATATGGCAGACTATTGAATATTGTTAAAGTATGGAAAGGATGGTCAGCTCAAGATGTGAATTTTATGCCACTACTGGTACAGTTTTTCCTTGAACAACTTGGTCTAGAACAGCATTTTTGCATGTTGGAGATACTAGAGAAGTGAGGTTTCACTCTGTTTCACTGAGGATTCACTTCATGTGACTTTTGCCCCATACAGAAGTAAGATATTAGTAAGAAGGGAAATTGGGTGTGGTGTACATGGTTATTATCATCACAATGTTTCCGTAAATGTGGAACTATTCTGAAATAAACCTCCATTAAAACAACACTCAAAATCCTAGGAAATTGTAGCAACTCAACCTAGCGGAATGGACCACTGAAATGACGGGGGAGTATGGGAATTGTCTTGGAGGAAACACCACCTCCCTGCCATATGCTGGACTGTAATGGAACTAGAGGAAATGAGAGAGAGAGAGAGGACAGTTTGGGAAAAATATTAGGAGTTAAGAGGAAGGTCTCTTTTATAACCAGAGTGTGTGAGATTTCTGCATCTTCTGCTCCCCCCCCCCTCCTGGATGGTCTAGCTGAGGCATTGTGATGTCAAGCCACACCATGGCAACCACAGAATAAGGGCAACCAGAGCTGAAGGCAGTGGCTCCTCATTACCCTAAAGAGTATAAATAGAGGCCAGGCCCCCTTCAGTAGTGTCTGTTGCCTCAAGATAGCGAAACTTAATAAGACGATATTGTAGACTAGTAGAGATAAGGAGTAAGTCTCCAAACAGAAGGGTGGGTGAAGAAACTGTAAGTCCAAAAGTGAATTTATGTTCGTATTGGGGGTAGGTGGGATGGATGGTGGAGGTCGCAGTCATGAGTAACAGGGTGTTCTGTTAGTGATGGCATTGTATAATTAAGTATTCGATTTCCTTTTTATATGGAAGACTATTGAATATTGATAAAGTATGGAAAGAATGGTCACCTCAAAATTTGAATTTTATGCCACAACTGGTACAGTTTTTCCTTGAACAACTTGGTATAGAACAGCATTTTTGGATGTTGGAGATACTAGAGAAGTGAGGTTTCACTCTGTTTCACTGATGATTCACTTCATGTTACTTTTGCCCCATACATAAGTAAGATATTAGTAATAAGGGAAATTGGGTATGGTGTACATGGTTATTATCTTCACAATTTTTCCGTAAATGTGGAACTATTCTAAAATAAACATCCATTAAAACAACACTCAAAATCCTAGGAAATTGTAGCAACTCAAACTAGCGGAATGGACCACTGAAATGACGGGGGAGTATGGGAATTTTCTCAGAGGAAACACCACCTCCCTGCCATATGCTGGAAAGTAATGGAACTAGAGGAAATGAGAAAGAGAGGACAGTTTGGGAAAAATGTTAGGAGTTAAGAGGAAGGTTTCTGTTTTATAACCAGAGTGTGTGAGATTTCTGCATCTTCTGCTCCCCCCGCCCCTCCTGGATGGTCTAGCTGAGGCATTGTCATGGCAAGCCACACCAGGGCAACCACAGAATTTGGGCAACCAGAGCTGAGGGGAGTGGCTCCTCATTACCTTATAGAGTATAAATAGAGGCCAGGCCCCCTTCAGTAGTGTCTGTTGCCTCAAGGTAGCGAAACTTAATAAGACGATATTGTAGACTAGTAGAGATAAGGAGTAAGACCTCAAACAGAAGGGTGGATGAAGAAACTGTAAGTCCAAAAGTCAATTTATGTTCGTATTGGCGGTAGGTGGGATGGATGGTGGAGGTCGCAGTCATGAGTAACAGGGTGTTGCGTTAGTGATGGCTGTGTATAATTATTTGATTTCCTTTTTATATGGCAGAGTATTGAATATTGTTAAAGTATGGAAAGGATGGTCAGCTCAAGATGTGAATTTTATGCTACAACTGGTACAGTTTTTCCTTGAACAACTTGGTCTACAACAGCATTTTTGGATATTGGACATACTAGAGAAGTGAGGTTTCACTCTGTTTCACTGAGGATTCACTTCATGTGACTTTTGCCCCATACAGAAGTAAGGTATTAGTAAGAAGGGAAATTGGGTGTGGTGTACATGGTTATTATCATCACAATGTTTCCGTAAATGTGGAACTATTCTGAAATAAACCTCCATTAAAACAACACTCAAAATCCTAGGAAATTGTAGCAACTCAACCTAGCGGAATGGACCACTGAAATGACGGGGGAGTATGGGAATTGTCTTGGAGGAAACACCACCTCCCTGCCATATGCTGGAGTGTAATGGAACGAGAGGAAATGAGAGAGAGAGAGAGGACAGTTTGGGAAAAATGTTAGGAGTTAAGAGGAAGGTCTCTGTTTTATAACCAGAGTGTGTGAGATTTCTGCATCTTCTGCTCCCCCCGCCCCTCCTGGATGGTCTAGCTGAGGCATGGTGATGTCAAGCCACACCATGGCAACCACAGAATTTGGGCAACCAGAGCTGAAGGGAGTGGCTCCTCATTACCTTATAGAGTATAAATAGAGGCCAGGCCCCCTTCAGTAGTGTCTGTTGCCTCAAGGTAGCGAAACTTAATACGACGATATTGTAGACTAGTAGAGATAAGGAGTAAGACCTCAAACAGAAGGGTGGATGAAGAAACTGTAAGTCCAAAAGTCAGTTTATGTTCGTATTGGCGGTAGGTGGGATGCATGGTGGAGGTCGCAGTCATGAGTAACAGGGTGTTGAGTTAGTGACGGCTGTGTATAATTAAGTATTTGATTTCCTTTTTATATGGCAGACTATTGAATATTGTTAAAGTATGGAAAGGATGGTCAGCTCAAGATGTGAATTTTATGCCACTACTGGTACAGTTTTTCCTTGAACAACTTGGTCTAGAACAGCATTTTTGCATGTTGGAGATACTAGAGAAGTGAGGTTTCACTCTGTTTCACTGAGGATTCACTTCATGTGACTTTTGCCCCATACAGAAGTAAGGTATTAGTAAGAAGGGAAATTGGGTGTGGTGTAAATGGTTATTATCATCACAATGTTTCCGTAAATGTGGAACTATTCTGAAATAAACCTCCATTAAAACAACACTCAAAATCCTAGGAAATTGTAGCAACTCAACCTAGCGGAATGGACCACTGAAATGACGGGGGAGTATGGGAATTGTCTTGGAGGAAACACCACCTCCCTGCCATATGCTGGAGTGTAATGGAACGAGAGGAAATGAGAGAGAGAGAGAGGACAGTTTGGGAAAAATGTTAGGAGTTAAGAGGAAGGTCTCTGTTTTATAACCAGAGTGTGTGAGATTTCTGCATCTTCTGCTGCCCCCGCCCCTCCTGGATGGTCTAGCTGAGGCATGGTGATGTCAAGCCACACCATGGCAACCACAGAATTTGGGCAACCAGAGCTGAAGGGAGTGGCTCCTCATTACCTTATAGAGTATAAATAGAGGCCAGGCCCCCTTCAGTAGTGTCTGTTGCCTCAAGGTAGCGAAACTTAATACGACGATATTGTAGACTAGTAGAGATAAGGAGTAAGACCTCAAACAGAAGGGTGGATGAAGAAACTGTAAGTCCAAAAGTCAGTTTATGTTCGTATTGGCGGTAGGTGGGATGCATGGTGGAGGTCGCAGTCATGAGTAACAGGGTGTTGAGTTAGTGACGGCTGTGTATAATTAAGTATTTGATTTCCTTTTTATACGGCAGACTATTGAATATTGTTAAAGTATGGAATGGATGGTCAGCTCAAGATGTGAATTTTATGCCACAACTGGTACAGTTTTTCCTTGAACAACTTGGTCTAGAACAGCATTTTTGGATACTGGAGATACTAGAGAAGTGAGGTTTCACTCTGTTTCACTGAGGATTCACTTCATGTGACTTTTGCCCCATACAGAAGTAAGATATTAGTAAGAAGGGAAATTGGGTGTGGTGTACATGGTTATTATCTTCACAATGTTTCCGTAAATGTGGAACTATTCTGAAATAAACCTCCATTAAAACAACACTCAAAATCCTAGGAAATTGTAGCAACTCAACCTAGCGGAATGGACCACTGAAATGACGGGGGAGTATGGGAATTGTCTTGGAGGAAACACCACCTCCCTGCCATATGCTGGAGTGTAATGGAACGAGAGGAAATGAGAGAGAGAGAGAGGACAGTTTGGGAAAAATGTTAGGAGTTAAGAGGAAGGTCTCTGTTTTATAACCAGAGTGTGTGAGATTTCTGCATCTTCTGCTGCCCCCGCCCCTCCTGGATGGTCTAGCTGAGGCATGGTGATGTCAAGCCACACCATGGCAACCACAGAATTTGGGCAACCAGAGCTGAAGGGAGTGGCTCCTCATTACCTTATAGAGTATAAATAGAGGCCAGGCCCCCTTCAGTAGTGTCTGTTGCCTCAAGGTAGCGAAACTTAATACGACGATATTGTAGACTAGTAGAGATAAGGAGTAAGACCTCAAACAGAAGGGTGGATGAAGAAACTGTAAGTCCAAAAGTCAGTTTATGTTCGTATTGGCGGTAGGTGGGATGGATGGTGGAGGTCGCAGTCATGAGTAACAGGGTGTTGAGTTAGTGACGGCTGTGTATAAGTATTTGATTTCCTTTTTATATGGCAGACTATTGAATATTGTTAAAGTATGGAAAGGATGGTCAGCTCAAGATGTGAATTTTATGCCACAACTGGTACAGTTTTTCCTTGAACAACTTGGTCTAGAACAGCATTTTTGGATGTTGGAGATACTAGAGAAGTGAGGTTTCACTCTGTTTCACTGAGGATTCACTTCATGTGACTTTTGCCCCATACAGAAGTAAGGTATTAGTAAGAAGGGAAATTGGGTGTGGTGTAAATGGTTATTATCATCACAATGTTTCCGTAAATGTGGAACTATTCTGAAATAAACCTCCATTAAAACAACACTCAAAATCCTAGGAAATTGTAGCAACTCAACCTAGCGGAATGGACCACTGAAATGACGGGGGAGTATGGGAATTGTCTTGGAGGAAACACCACCTCCCTGCCATATGCTGGAGTGTAATGGAACGAGAGGAAATGAGAGAGAGAGAGAGGACAGTTTGGGAAAAATGTTAGGAGTTAAGAGGAAGGTCTCTGTTTTATAACCAGAGTGTGTGAGATTTCTGCATCTTCTGCTGCCCCCGCCCCTCCTGGATGGTCTAGCTGAGGCATGGTGATGTCAAGCCACACCATGGCAACCACAGAATTTGGGCAACCAGAGCTGAAGGGAGTGGCTCCTCATTACCTTATAGAGTATAAATAGAGGCCAGGCCCCCTTCAGTAGTGTCTGTTGCCTCAAGGTAGCGAAACTTAATACGACGATATTGTAGACTAGTAGAGATAAGGAGTAAGACCTCAAACAGAAGGGTGGATGAAGAAACTGTAAGTCCAAAAGTCAGTTTATGTTCGTATTGGCGGTAGGTGGGATGCATGGTGGAGGTCGCAGTCATGAGTAACAGGGTGTTGAGTTAGTGACGGCTGTGTATAATTAAGTATTTGATTTCCTTTTTATACGGCAGACTATTGAATATTGTTAAAGTATGGAATGGATGGTCAGCTCAAGATGTGAATTTTATGCCACAACTGGTACAGTTTTTCCTTGAACAACTTGGTCTAGAACAGCATTTTTGGATACTGGAGATACTAGAGAAGTGAGGTTTCACTCTGTTTCACTGAGGATTCACTTCATGTGACTTTTGCCCCATACAGAAGTAAGATATTAGTAAGAAGGGAAATTGGGTGTGGTGTACATGGTTATTATCTTCACAATGTTTCCGTAAATGTGGAACTATTCTGAAATAAACCTCCATTAAAACAACACTCAAAATCCTAGGAAATTGTAGCAACTCAACCTAGCGGAATGGACCACTGAAATGACGGGGGAGTATGGGAATTGTCTTGGAGGAAACACCACCTCCCTGCCATATGCTGGAGTGTAATGGAACGAGAGGAAATGAGAGAGAGAGAGAGGACAGTTTGGGAAAAATGTTAGGAGTTAAGAGGAAGGTCTCTGTTTTATAACCAGAGTGTGTGAGATTTCTGCATCTTCTGCTGCCCCCGCCCCTCCTGGATGGTCTAGCTGAGGCATGGTGATGTCAAGCCACACCATGGCAACCACAGAATTTGGGCAACCAGAGCTGAAGGGAGTGGCTCCTCATTACCTTATAGAGTATAAATAGAGGCCAGGCCCCCTTCAGTAGTGTCTGTTGCCTCAAGGTAGCGAAACTTAATACGACGATATTGTAGACTAGTAGAGATAAGGAGTAAGACCTCAAACAGAAGGGTGGATGAAGAAACTGTAAGTCCAAAAGTCAGTTTATGTTCGTATTGGCGGTAGGTGGGATGGATGGTGGAGGTCGCAGTCATGAGTAACAGGGTGTTGAGTTAGTGACGGCTGTGTATAAGTATTTGATTTCCTTTTTATATGGCAGACTATTGAATATTGTTAAAGTATGGAAAGGATGGTCAGCTCAAGATGTGAATTTTATGCCACAACTGGTACAGTTTTTCCTTGAACAACTTGGTCTAGAACAGCATTTTTGGATGTTGGAGATACTAGAGAAGTGAGGTTTCACTCTGTTTCACTGAGGATTCACTTCATGTGACTTTTGCCCCATACAGAAGTAAGGTATTAGTAAGAAGGGAAATTGGGTGTGGTGTACATGGTTATTATCTTCACAATTTTTCCGTAAATGTGGAACTATTCTGAAATAAACCTCCATTAAAACAACACTCAAAATCCTAGGAAATTGTAGCAACTCAACCTAGCGGAATGGACCACTGAAATGACGGGGGAGTATGGGAATTGTCTTGGAGGAAACACCACCTCCCTGCCATATGCTGGAGTGTAATGGAACGAGAGGAAATGAGAGAGAGAGAGAGGACAGTTTGGGAAAAATGTTAGGAGTTAAGAGGAAGGTCTCTGTTTTATAACCAGAGTGTGTGAGATTTCTGCATCTTCTGCTCCCCCCGCCCCTCCTGGATGGTCTAGCTGAGGCATGGTGATGTCAAGCCACACCATGGCAACCACAGAATTTGGGCAACCAGAGCTGAAGGGAGTGGCTCCTCATTACCTTATAGCGTATAAATAGAGGCCAGGCCCCCTTCAGTAGTGTCTGTTGCCTCAAGGTAGCGAAACTTAATAGGACGATATTGTAGACTAGTATAGATAAGGAGTAAGACCTCAAACAGAAGGGTGGATGAAGAAACTGTAAGTCCAAAAGTCAGTTTATGTTCGTATTGGCGGTAGGTGGGATGGATGGTGGAGGTCGCAGTCATGAGTAACAGGGTGTTGAGTTAGTGATGGCTGTGTATAATTAAGTATTTGATTTCCTTTTTATATGGCAGACTATTGAATATTGTTAAAGTATGGAAAGGATGGTCAGCTCAAGATGTGAATTTTATGCCACTACTGGTACAGTTTTTCCTTGAACAACTTGGTCTAGAACAGCATTTTTGCATGTTGGAGATACTAGAGAAGTGAGGTTTCACTCTGTTTCACTGAGGATTCACTTCATGTGACTTTTGCCCCATACAGAAGTAAGGTATTAGTAAGAAGGGAAATTGGGTGTGGTGTACATGGTTATTATCATCACAATGTTTCCGTAAATGTGGAACTATTCTGAAATAAACCTCCATTAAAACAACACTCAAAATCCTAGGAAATTGTAGCAACTCAACCTAGCGGAATGGACCACTGAAATGACGGGGGAGTATGGGAATTGTCTTGGAGGAAACACCACCTCCCTGCCATATGCTGGAGTGTAATGGAACGAGAGGAAATGAGAGAGAGAGAGAGGACAGTTTGGGAAAAATGTTAGGAGTTAAGAGGAAGGTCTCTGTTTTATAACCAAAGTGTGTGAGATTTCTGCATCTTCTGCTCCCCCCGCCCCTCCTGGATGGTCTAGCTGAGGCATGGTGATGTCAAGCCACACCATGGCAACCACAGAATTTGGGCAACCAGAGCTGAAGGGAGTGGCTCCTCATTACCTTATAGAGTATAAATAGAGGCCAGGCCCCCTTCAGTAGTGTCTGTTGCCTCAAGGTAGCGAAACTTAATACGACGATATTGTAGACTAGTAGAGATAAGGAGTAAGACCTCAAACAGAAGGGTGGATGAAGAAACTGTAAGTCCAAAAGTCAGTTTATGTTCGTATTGGCGGTAGGTGGGATGGATGGTGGAGGTCGCAGTCATGAGTAACAGGGTGTTGAGTTAGTGACGGCTGTGTATAATTAAGTATTTGATTTCCTTTTTATATGGCAGACTATTGAATATTGTTAAAGTATGGAAAGGATGGTCAGCTCAAGATGTGAATTTTATGCCACTACTGGTACAGTTTTTCCTTGAACAACTTGGTCTAGAACAGCATTTTTGCATGTTGGAGATACTAGAGAAGTGAGGTTTCACTCTGTTTCACTGAGGATTCACTTCATGTGACTTTTGCCCCATACAGAAGTAAGATATTAGTAAGAAGGGAAATTGGGTGTGGTGTACATGGTTATTATCATCACAATGTTTCCGTAAATGTGGAACTATTCTGAAATAAACCTCCATTAAAACAACACTCAAAATCCTAGGAAATTGTAGCAACTCAACCTAGCGGAATGGACCACTGAAATGACGGGGGAGTATGGGAATTGTCTTGGAGGAAACACCACCTCCCTGCCATATGCTGGAGTGTAATGGAACGAGAGGAAATGAGAGAGAGAGAGAGGACACTTTGGGAAAAATATTAGGAGTTAAGAGGAAGGTCTCTTTTATAACCAGAGTGTGTGAGATTTCTGCATCTTCTGCTCCCCCCCCCCTCCTGGATGGTCTAGCTGAGGCATTGTGATGTCAAGCCACACCATGGCAACCACAGAATAAGGGCAACCAGAGCTGAAGGCAGTGGCTCCTCATTACCCTAAAGAGTATAAATAGAGGCCAGGCCCCCTTCAGTAGTGTCTGTTGCCTCAAGATAGCGAAACTTAATAAGACGATATTGTAGACTAGTAGAGATAAGGAGTAAGTCTCCAAACAGAAGGGTGGGTGAAGAAACTGTAAGTCCAAAAGTGAATTTATGTTCGTATTGGGGGTAGGTGGGATGGATGGTGGAGGTCGCAGTCATGAGTAACAGGGTGTTCTGTTAGTGATGGCAGTGTATAATTAAGTATTCGATTTCCTTTTTATATGGAAGACTATTGAATATTGATAAAGTATGGAAAGAATGGTCACCTCAAAATTTGAATTTTATGCCACAACTGGTACAGTTTTTCCTTGAACAACTTGGTATAGAACAGCATTTTTGGATGTTGGAGATACTAGAGAAGTGAGGTTTCACTCTGTTTCACTGATGATTCACTTCATGTTACTTTTGCCCCATACATAAGTAAGATATTAGTAATAAGGGAAATTGGGTATGGTGTACATGGTTATTATCTTCACAATTTTTCCGTAAATGTGGAACTATTCTAAAATAAACATCCATTAAAACAACACTCAAAATCCTAGGAAATTGTAGCAACTCAAACTAGCGGAATGGACCACTGAAATGACGGGGGAGTATGGGAATTTTCTCAGAGGAAACACCACCTCCCTGCCATATGCTGGAAAGTAATGGAACTAGAGGAAATGAGAAAGAGAGGACAGTTTGGGAAAAATGTTAGGAGTTAAGAGGAAGGTTTCTGTTTTATAACCAGAGTGTGTGAGATTTCTGCATCTTCTGCTCCCCCCGCCCCTCCTGGATGGTCTAGCTGAGGCATTGTCATGGCAAGCCACACCAGGGCAACCACAGAATTTGGGCAACCAGAGCTGAGGGGAGTGGCTCCTCATTACCTTATAGAGTATAAATAGAGGCCAGGCCCCCTTCAGTAGTGTCTGTTGCCTCAAGGTAGCGAAACTTAATAAGACGATATTGTAGACTAGTAGAGATAAGGAGTAAGACCTCAAACAGAAGGGTGGATGAAGAAACTGTAAGTCCAAAAGTCAATTTATGTTCGTATTGGCGGTAGGTGGGATGGATGGTGGAGGTCGCAGTCATGAGTAACAGGGTGTTGCGTTAGTGATGGCTGTGTATAATTAAGTATTTGATTTCCTTTTTATATGGCAGACTATTGAATATTGTTAAAGTATGGAAAGGATGGTCAGCTCAAGATGTGAATTTTATGCCACAACTGGTACAGTTTTTCCTTGAACAACTTGGTCTAGAACAGCATTTTTGCATGTTGGAGATACTAGAGAAGTGAGGTTTCACTCTGTTTCACTGAGGATTCACTTCATGTGACTTTTGCCCCATACAGAAGTAAGGTATTAGTAAGAAGGGAAATTGGGTGTGGTGTACATGGTTATTATCATCACAATGTTTCCGTAAATGTGGAACTATTCTGAAATAAACCTCCATTAAAACAACACTCAAAATCCTAGGAAATTGTAGCAACTCAACCTAGCGGAATGGACCACTGAAATGACGGGGGAGTATGGGAATTGTCTTGGAGGAAACACCACCTCCCTGCCATATGCTGGAGTGTAATGGAACGAGAGGAAATGAGAGAGAGAGAGAGGACAGTTTGGGAAAAATGTTAGGAGTTAAGAGGAAGGTCTCTGTTTTATAACCAGAGTGTGTGAGATTTCTGCATCTTCTGCTCCCCCCGCCCCTCCTGGATGGTCTAGCTGAGGCATGGTGATGTCAAGCCACACCATGGCAACCACAGAATTTGGGCAACCAGAGCTGAAGGGAGTGGCTCCTCATTACCTTATAGAGTATAAATAGAGGCCAGGCCCCCTTCAGTAGTGTCTGTTGCCTCAAGGTAGCGAAACTTAATACGACGATATTGTAGACTAGTAGAGATAAGGAGTAAGACCTCAAACAGAAGGGTGGATGAAGAAACTGTAAGTCCAAAAGTCAGTTTATGTTCGTATTGGCGGTAGGTGGGATGGATGGTGGAGGTCGCAGTCATGAGTAACAGGGTGTTGAGTTAGTGACGGCTGTGTATAATTAAGTATTTGATTTCCTTTTTATATGGCAGACTATTGAATATTGTTAAAGTATGGAAAGGATGGTCAGCTCAAGATGTGAATTTTATGCCACTACTGGTACAGTTTTTCCTTGAACAACTTGGTCTAGAACAGCATTTTTGCATGTTGGAGATACTAGAGAAGTGAGGTTTCACTCTGTTTCACTGAGGATTCACTTCATGTGACTTTTGCCCCATACAGAAGTAAGATATTAGTAAGAAGGGAAATTGGGTGTGGTGTACATGGTTATTATCATCACAATGTTTCCGTAAATGTGGAACTATTCTGAAATAAACCTCCATTAAAACAACACTCAAAATCCTAGGAAATTGTAGCAACTCAACCTAGCGGAATGGACCACTGAAATGACGGGGGAGTATGGGAATTGTCTTGGAGGAAACACCACCTCCCTGCCATATGCTGGACTGTAATGGAACGAGAGGAAATGAGAGAGAGAGAGAGGACAGTTTGGGAAAAATATTAGGAGTTAAGAGGAAGGTCTCTTTTATAACCAGAGTGTGTGAGATTTCTGCATCTTCTGCTCCCCCCCCCCCTCCTGGATGGTCTAGCTGAGGCATTGTGATGTCAAGCCACACCATGGCAACCACAGAATAAGGGCAACCAGAGCTGAAGGCAGTGGCTCCTCATTACCCTAAAGAGTATAAATAGAGGCCAGGCCCCCTTCAGTAGTGTCTGTTGCCTCAAGATAGCGAAACTTAATAAGACGATATTGTAGACTAGTAGAGATAAGGAGTAAGTCTCCAAACAGAAGGGTGGGTGAAGAAACTGTAAGTCCAAAAGTGAATTTATGTTCGTATTGGGGGTAGGTGGGATGGATGGTGGAGGTCGCAGTCATGAGTAACAGGGTGTTCTGTTAGTGATGGCAGTGTATAATTAAGTATTCGATTTCCTTTTTATATGGAAGACTATTGAATATTGATAAAGTATGGAAAGAATGGTCACCTCAAAATTTGAATTTTATGCCACAACTGGTACAGTTTTTCCTTGAACAACTTGGTATAGAACAGCATTTTTGGATGTTGGAGATACTAGAGAAGTGAGGTTTCACTCTGTTTCACTGATGATTCACTTCATGTTACTTTTGCCCCATACATAAGTAAGATATTAGTAATAAGGGAAATTGGGTATGGTGTACATGGTTATTATCTTCACAATTTTTCCGTAAATGTGGAACTATTCTAAAATAAACATCCATTAAAACAACACTCAAAATCCTAGGAAATTGTAGCAACTCAAACTAGCGGAATGGACCACTGAAATGACGGGGGAGTATGGGAATTTTCTCAGAGGAAACACCACCTCCCTGCCATATGCTGGAAAGTAATGGAACTAGAGGAAATGAGAAAGAGAGGACAGTTTGGGAAAAATGTTAGGAGTTAAGAGGAAGGTTTCTGTTTTATAACCAGAGTGTGTGAGATTTCTGCATCTTCTGCTCCCCCCGCCCCTCCTGGATGGTCTAGCTGAGGCATTGTCATGGCAAGCCACACCAGGGCAACCACAGAATTTGGGCAACCAGAGCTGAGGGGAGTGGCTCCTCATTACCTTATAGAGTATAAATAGAGGCCAGGCCCCCTTCAGTAGTGTCTGTTGCCTCAAGGTATCGAAACTTAATAAGACGATATTGTAGACTAGTAGAGATAAGGAGTAAGACCTCAAACAGAAGGGTGGATGAAGAAACTGTAAGTCCAAAAGTCAATTTATGTTCGTATTGGCGGTAGGTGGGATGGATGGTGGAGGTCGCAGTCATGAGTAACAGGGTGTTGCGTTAGTGATGGCTGTGTATAATTATTTGATTTCCTTTTTATATGGCAGAGTATTGAATATTGTTAAAGTATGGAAAGGATGGTCAGCTCAAGATGTGAATTTTATGCTACAACTGGTACAGTTTTTCCTTGAACAACTTGGTCTACAACAGCATTTTTGGATATTGGACATACTAGAGAAGTGAGGTTTCACTCTGTTTCACTGATGATTCACTTCATGTTACTTTTGCTCCATACATAAGTAAGGTATTAGTAATAAGGGAAATTGGGTATGGTGTACATGGTTATTATCTTCACAATTTTTCTGTAAATGTGGAACTATTCTAACATAAACATCCATTAAAACAACACTCAAAATCCTAGGAAATTGTAGCAACTGAACCTGGTGGAATGGACCACTGAAATGACGGGGTAGTATGGCAATTGTCTTAGAGGAAACACCACCTCCCTGCCATATGCTGGACTGTAATGGAACTAGAGGAAATGAGAGAGAGGACAGTTTGGGAAAAATGTTAGGAGTTAAGAGGAAGGTCTCTGTTTTATAACCAGAGTGTGTGAGATTTCTGCATCTTCTGCTCCCCCCGCCCCTCCTGGATGGTCTAGCTGAGGCATGGTGATGTCAAGCCACACCATGGCAACCACAGAATTTGGGCAACCAGAGCTGAAGGGAGTGGCTCCTAATTACCTTATAGAGTATAAATAGAGGCCAGGCCCCCTTCAGTAGTGTCTGTTGCCTCAAGGTAGCGAAACTTAATACGACGATATTGTAGACTAGTAGAGATAAGGAGTAAGACCTCAAACAGAAGGGTGGATGAAGAAACTGTAAGTCCAAAAGTGAATTTATGTTCGTATTGGCGGTAGGTGGGATGGATGGTGGAGGTCGCAGTCATGAGTAACAGGGTGTTGTGTTAGTGATGGCTGTGTATAATTAAGTATTTGATTTCCTTTTTATATGGCAGACTATTGAATATTGTTAAAGTATGGAAAGGATGGTCAGCTCAAGATGTGAATTTTATGCTGCAACTGGTACAGTTTTTCCTTGAACAACTTGGTCTAGAACAGCATTTTTGGATATTGGAGATACTAGAGAAGTGAGGTTTCACTCTGTTTCACTGATGATTCACTTCATGTTACTTTTGCCCCATACATAAGTAAGATATTAGTAATAAGGGAAATTGGTATGGTGTACATGGTTATTATCTTCACAATTTTTCTGTAAATGTGGAACTATTCTGAAATAAACATCCATTAAAACAACACTCAAAATCCTAGGAAATTGTAGCAACTCAACCTAGCGGAATGGACCACTGAAATGACGGGGGAGTATGGGAATTGTCTTAGGGGAAACACCACCTCCCTGTCATATGCTGGACTGTAATGGAACTAGAGGAAATGAGAGAGAGAGAGGACAGTTTGGGAAAAATGTTAGGAGTTAAGAGGAAGGTCTCTGTTTTATAACCAGAGTGTGTGAGATTTCAGCATCTTCTGCTCCCCCCGCCCCTGCTGGATTGTCTAGGTGAGGCATTGTGATGTCAAGCCACACCATGGCAACCACAGAATTTGGGCAACCAGAGCTGAAGGGAGTGGCTCCTCATTACCTTATAGAGTATAAATAGAGGCCAGGCCCCCTTCAGTAGTGTCTGTTGCCTCAAGGTAGCGAAACTTAATAAGACGATATTGTAGACTAGTAGAGATAAGGAGTAAGACCTCAAACAGAAGGGTGGATGAAGAAACTGTAAGTCCAAAAGTCAATTTATGTTCGTATTGGCGGTAGGTGGGATGGATGGTGGAGGTCGCAGTCATGAGTAACAGGGTGTTGCGTTAGTGATGGCTGTGTATAATTATTTGATTTCCTTTTTATATGGCAGAGTATTGAATATTGTTAAAGTATGGAAAGGATGGTCAGCTCAAGATGTGAATTTTATGCTACAACTGGTACAGTTTTTCCTTGAACAACTTGGTCTAGAACAGCATTTTTGGATATCGGAGATACTAGAGAAGTGAGGTTTCACTCTGTTTCACTGATGATTCACTTCATGTTATTTTGCCACATACATAAGTAAGATATTAGTAATAAGGGAAATTGGGTATGGTGTACATGGTTATTATCTTCACAATTTTTCTGTAAATGTGGAACTGTTCTAAAATAAACATCCATTAAAACAACACTCAAAATCCTAGGAAATTGTAGCAACTCAACCTAGCGGAATGGACCACTGAAATGACGGGGGAGTATGGGAATTGTCTTAGAGGAAACACCACCTCCCTGCCATATGCTGGACTGTAATGGAACTAGAGGAAATGAGAGAGAGAGAGGACAGTTTGGGAAAAATGTTAGGAGTTAAGAGGAAGGTCTCTGTTTTATAACCAGAGTATGTGAGATTTCTGCATCTTCTGCTCCCCCCCCCCTCCTGGATGGTCTAGCTGAGGCATGGTGATGTCAAGCCACACCATGGCAACCACAGAATTTGGGCAACCAGAGCTGAAGGGAGTGGCTCCTCATTACCTTATAGAGTATAAATAGAGGCCCGGCCCCCTTCAGTAGTGTCTGTTGCCTCAAGGTAGCGAACCTTAATAAGAGGATTTTGTAGACTAGTAGAGATAAGGAGTAAGACTCCAAACAGAAGGGTGGATGAAGAAACTGTAAGTCCAAAAGTGAATTTATGTTCGTATTGGGGGTAGGTGGGATGGATGGAGGAGGTCGCAGTCATGAGTAACAGGGTGTTGTGTTAGTGATGGCAGTGTGTAATTAAGCATTTGATTTCCTTTTTATATGGCAGACTATTGAATATTGTTAAAGTATGGAAAGGATGGTCAGCTCAAGATGTGAATTTTATGCCACAACTGGTACAGTTTTTCCTTGAACAACTTGGTCTAGAACAGCATTTTTGGATATTGGAGATACTAGAGAAGTGAGGATTCACTCTGTTTCACTGATGATTCACTTCATGTTACTTTTGCCCCATACATAAGTAAGATATTAGTAATAAGGGAAATTGGGTAAGGTGTACATGGTTATTATCTTCACAATTTTTCTGTAAAAGTGGAACTATTCTAAAATAAACATCCATTAAAACGACACTCAAAATCCTAGGAAATTGTAGCAATGAACCTGGTGGAATGGACCACTGAAATGACGGGGTAGTATGGCAATTGTCTTAGAGGAAACACCACCTCCCTGCCATATGCTGGACTGTAATGGAACTAGAGGAAATGAGAGAGAGGACAGTTTGGGAAAAATGTTAGGAGTTAAGAGGAAGGTCTCTGTTTTATAACCAGAGTGTGTGAGATTTCTGCATCTTCTGCTCCCCCCGCCACTCCTGGATGGTCTAGCTGAGGCATTGTGATGTCAAGCCACACCAGGGCAACCACAGAATTTGGGCATCCAGACCTGAAGGGAGTGGCTCCACATTACCCTAAAGAGTATAAATAGAGGCCAGGCCCCCTTCAGAAGTGTCTGTTGCCTCAAGATAGCGAACCTTAATAAGAGGATTTTGTAGACTAGTAGAGATAAGGAGTAAGACTCCAAACAGAAGGGTGGATGAAGAAACTGTAAGTCCAAAAGTGAATTTATGTTCGTATTGGGGGTAGGTGGGATGGATGGTGGAGGTCGCAGTCATGAGTAACAGGGTGTTGTGTTAGTGATGGCTGTGTATAATTAAGTATTTGATTTCCTTTTCATATGGCAGACTATTGAATATTGTTAAAGTATGGAAAGGATGGTCAGCTCAAGATGTGAATTTTATGCTACAACTGGTACAGTTTTTCCTTGAACAACTTGGTCTAGAACAGCATTTTTGGATA
The DNA here is from genome assembly GCF_964212035.1 of Myotis nattereri. NCBI lineage: Eukaryota > Metazoa > Chordata > Mammalia > Chiroptera > Vespertilionidae > Myotis > Myotis nattereri. Next base: position 6,679,255 of record NC_138085.1, on the reverse strand, counting down.
TTGGAGATACTAGAGAAGTCAGGTTTCACTCTGTTTCACTGATGATTCACTTCATGTTACTTTTGCCCCATACATAAGTAAGATATTAGTAATAAGGGAAATTGGTATGGTGTACATGGTTATTATCTTCACAATTTTTCTGTAAATGTGGAACTATTCTAAAATAAACATCCATTAAAACAACACTCAAAATCCTAGGAAATTGTAGCAACTCAACCTAGCGGAATGGACCACTGAAATGACGGGGAAGTATGGGAATTGTCTTAGAGGAAACACACCTCCCTGCCATATGCTGGAAAGTAATGGAACTAGAGGAAATGAGAGAGAGGACAGTTTGGGAAAAATGTTAGGAGTTAAGAGGAAGGTCTCTGTTTTATAACCAGAGTGTGTGAGATTTCTGCATCTTCTGCTCCCCCCGCCCCTCCTGGATGGTCTAGCTGAGGCATGGTGATGTCAAGCCACACCATGGCAACCACAGAATTTGGGCAACCAGAGCTGAAGGGAGTGGCTCCTAATTACCTTATAGAGTATAAATAGAGGCCAGGCCCCCTTCAGTAGTGTCTGTTGCCTCAAGGTAGCGAAACTTAATACGACGATATTGTAGACTAGTAGAGATAAGGAGTAAGACCTCAAACAGAAGGGTGGATGAAGAAACTGTAAGTCCAAAAGTGAATTTATGTTCGTATTGGCGGTAGGTGGGATGGATGGTGGAGGTCGCAGTCATGAGTAACAGGGTGTTGTGTTAGTGATGGCTGTGTATAATTAAGTATTTGATTTCCTTTTTATATGGCAGACTATTGAATATTGTTAAAGTATGGAAAGGATGGTCAGCTCAAGATGTGAATTTTATGCTGCAACTGGTACAGTTTTTCCTTGAACAACTTGGTCTAGAACAGCATTTTTGGATATTGGAGATACTAGAGAAGTGAGGTTTCACTCTGTTTCACTGATGATTCACTTCATGTTACTTTTGCCCCATACATAAGTAAGATATTAGTAATAAGGGAAATTGGTATGGTGTACATGGTTATTATCTTCACAATTTTTCTGTAAATGTGGAACTATTCTGAAATAAACATCCATTAAAACAACACTCAAAATCCTAGGAAATTGTAGCAACTCAACCTAGCGGAATGGACCACTGAAATGACGGGGGAGTATGGGAATTGTCTTAGGGGAAACACCACCTCCCTGTCATATGCTGGACTGTAATGGAACTAGAGGAAATGAGAGAGAGAGAGGACAGTTTGGGAAAAATGTTAGGAGTTAAGAGGAAGGTCTCTGTTTTATAACCAGAGTGTGTGAGATTTCAGCATCTTCTGCTCCCCCCGCCCCTGCTGGATTGTCTAGGTGAGGCATTGTGATGTCAAGCCACACCATGGCAACCACAGAATTTGGGCAACCAGAGCTGAAGGGAGTGGCTCCTCATTACCTTATAGAGTATAAATAGAGGCCAGGCCCCCTTCAGTAGTGTCTGTTGCCTCAAGGTAGCGAAACTTAATAAGACGATATTGTAGACTAGTAGAGATAAGGAGTAAGACCTCAAACAGAAGGGTGGATGAAGAAACTGTAAGTCCAAAAGTCAATTTATGTTCGTATTGGCGGTAGGTGGGATGGATGGTGGAGGTCGCAGTCATGAGTAACAGGGTGTTGCGTTAGTGATGGCTGTGTATAATTATTTGATTTCCTTTTTATATGGCAGAGTATTGAATATTGTTAAAGTATGGAAAGGATGGTCAGCTCAAGATGTGAATTTTATGCTACAACTGGTACAGTTTTTCCTTGAACAACTTGGTCTAGAACAGCATTTTTGGATATCGGAGATACTAGAGAAGTGAGGTTTCACTCTGTTTCACTGATGATTCACTTCATGTTATTTTGCCACATACATAAGTAAGATATTAGTAATAAGGGAAATTGGGTATGGTGTACATGGTTATTATCTTCACAATTTTTCTGTAAATGTGGAACTGTTCTAAAATAAACATCCATTAAAACAACACTCAAAATCCTAGGAAATTGTAGCAACTCAACCTAGCGGAATGGACCACTGAAATGACGGGGGAGTATGGGAATTGTCTTAGAGGAAACACCACCTCCCTGCCATATGCTGGACTGTAATGGAACTAGAGGAAATGAGAGAGAGAGAGGACAGTTTGGGAAAAATGTTAGGAGTTAAGAGGAAGGTCTCTGTTTTATAACCAGAGTATGTGAGATTTCTGCATCTTCTGCTCCCCCCCCCCCTCCTGGATGGTCTAGCTGAGGCATGGTGATGTCAAGCCACACCATGGCAACCACAGAATTTGGGCAACCAGAGCTGAAGGGAGTGGCTCCTCATTACCTTATAGAGTATAAATAGAGGCCCGGCCCCCTTCAGTAGTGTCTGTTGCCTCAAGGTAGCGAACCTTAATAAGAGGATTTTGTAGACTAGTAGAGATAAGGAGTAAGACTCCAAACAGAAGGGTGGATGAAGAAACTGTAAGTCCAAAAGTGAATTTATGTTCGTATTGGGGGTAGGTGGGATGGATGGAGGAGGTCGCAGTCATGAGTAACAGGGTGTTGTGTTAGTGATGGCAGTGTGTAATTAAGCATTTGATTTCCTTTTTATATGGCAGACTATTGAATATTGTTAAAGTATGGAAAGGATGGTCAGCTCAAGATGTGAATTTTATGCCACAACTGGTACAGTTTTTCCTTGAACAACTTGGTCTAGAACAGCATTTTTGGATATTGGAGATACTAGAGAAGTCAGGTTTCACTCTGTTTCACTGATGATTCACTTCATGTTACTTTTGCCCCATACATAAGTAAGATATTAGTAATAAGGGAAATTGGTATGGTGTACATGGTTATTATCTTCACAATTTTTCTGTAAATGTGGAACTATTCTAAAATAAACATCCATTAAAACAACACTCAAAATCCTAGGAAATTGTAGCAACTCAACCTAGCGGAATGGACCACTGAAATGACGGGGAAGTATGGGAATTGTCTTAGAGGAAACACACCTCCCTGCCATATGCTGGAAAGTAATGGAACTAGAGGAAATGAGAGAGAGGACAGTTTGGGAAAAATGTTAGGAGTTAAGAGGAAGGTCTCTGTTTTATAACCAGAGTGTGTGAGATTTCTGCATCTTCTGCTCCCCCCGCCCCTCCTGGATGGTCTAGCTGAGGCATGGTGATGTCAAGCCACACCATGGCAACCACAGAATTTGGGCAACCAGAGCTGAAGGGAGTGGCTCCTAATTACCTTATAGAGTATAAATAGAGGCCAGGCCCCCTTCAGTAGTGTCTGTTGCCTCAAGGTAGCGAAACTTAATACGACGATATTGTAGACTAGTAGAGATAAGGAGTAAGACCTCAAACAGAAGGGTGGATGAAGAAACTGTAAGTCCAAAAGTGAATTTATGTTCGTATTGGCGGTAGGTGGGATGGATGGTGGAGGTCGCAGTCATGAGTAACAGGGTGTTGTGTTAGTGATGGCTGTGTATAATTAAGTATTTGATTTCCTTTTTATATGGCAGACTATTGAATATTGTTAAAGTATGGAAAGGATGGTCAGCTCAAGATGTGAATTTTATGCTGCAACTGGTACAGTTTTTCCTTGAACAACTTGGTCTAGAACAGCATTTTTGGATATTGGAGATACTAGAGAAGTGAGGTTTCACTCTGTTTCACTGATGATTCACTTCATGTTACTTTTGCCCCATACATAAGTAAGATATTAGTAATAAGGGAAATTGGTATGGTGTACATGGTTATTATCTTCACAATTTTTCTGTAAATGTGGAACTATTCTGAAATAAACATCCATTAAAACAACACTCAAAATCCTAGGAAATTGTAGCAACTCAACCTAGCGGAATGGACCACTGAAATGACGGGGGAGTATGGGAATTGTCTTAGGGGAAACACCACCTCCCTGTCATATGCTGGACTGTAATGGAACTAGAGGAAATGAGAGAGAGAGAGGACAGTTTGGGAAAAATGTTAGGAGTTAAGAGGAAGGTCTCTGTTTTATAACCAGAGTGTGTGAGATTTCAGCATCTTCTGCTCCCCCCGCCCCTGCTGGATTGTCTAGGTGAGGCATTGTGATGTCAAGCCACACCATGGCAACCACAGAATTTGGGCAACCAGAGCTGAAGGGAGTGGCTCCTCATTACCTTATAGAGTATAAATAGAGGCCAGGCCCCCTTCAGTAGTGTCTGTTGCCTCAAGGTAGCGAAACTTAATAAGACGATATTGTAGACTAGTAGAGATAAGGAGTAAGACCTCAAACAGAAGGGTGGATGAAGAAACTGTAAGTCCAAAAGTCAATTTATGTTCGTATTGGCGGTAGGTGGGATGGATGGTGGAGGTCGCAGTCATGAGTAACAGGGTGTTGCGTTAGTGATGGCTGTGTATAATTATTTGATTTCCTTTTTATATGGCAGAGTATTGAATATTGTTAAAGTATGGAAAGGATGGTCAGCTCAAGATGTGAATTTTATGCTACAACTGGTACAGTTTTTCCTTGAACAACTTGGTCTAGAACAGCATTTTTGGATATCGGAGATACTAGAGAAGTGAGGTTTCACTCTGTTTCACTGATGATTCACTTCATGTTATTTTGCCACATACATAAGTAAGATATTAGTAATAAGGGAAATTGGGTATGGTGTACATGGTTATTATCTTCACAATTTTTCTGTAAATGTGGAACTGTTCTAAAATAAACATCCATTAAAACAACACTCAAAATCCTAGGAAATTGTAGCAACTCAACCTAGCGGAATGGACCACTGAAATGACGGGGGAGTATGGGAATTGTCTTAGAGGAAACACCACCTCCCTGCCATATGCTGGACTGTAATGGAACTAGAGGAAATGAGAGAGAGAGAGGACAGTTTGGGAAAAATGTTAGGAGTTAAGAGGAAGGTCTCTGTTTTATAACCAGAGTATGTGAGATTTCTGCATCTTCTGCTCCCCCCCCCCTCCTGGATGGTCTAGCTGAGGCATGGTGATGTCAAGCCACACCATGGCAACCACAGAATTTGGGCAACCAGAGCTGAAGGGAGTGGCTCCTCATTACCTTATAGAGTATAAATAGAGGCCCGGCCCCCTTCAGTAGTGTCTGTTGCCTCAAGGTAGCGAACCTTAATAAGAGGATTTTGTAGACTAGTAGAGATAAGGAGTAAGACTCCAAACAGAAGGGTGGATGAAGAAACTGTAAGTCCAAAAGTGAATTTATGTTCGTATTGGGGGTAGGTGGGATGGATGGAGGAGGTCGCAGTCATGAGTAACAGGGTGTTGTGTTAGTGATGGCAGTGTGTAATTAAGCATTTGATTTCCTTTTTATATGGCAGACTATTGAATATTGTTAAAGTATGGAAAGGATGGTCAGCTCAAGATGTGAATTTTATGCCACAACTGGTACAGTTTTTCCTTGAACAACTTGGTCTAGAACAGCATTTTTGGATATTGGAGATACTAGAGAAGTGAGGATTCACTCTGTTTCACTGATGATTCACTTCATGTTACTTTTGCCCCATACATAAGTAAGATATTAGTAATAAGGGAAATTGGGTAAGGTGTACATGGTTATTATCTTCACAATTTTTCTGTAAAAGTGGAACTATTCTAAAATAAACATCCATTAAAACGACACTCAAAATCCTAGGAAATTGTAGCAATGAACCTGGTGGAATGGACCACTGAAATGACGGGGTAGTATGGCAATTGTCTTAGAGGAAACACCACCTCCCTGCCATATGCTGGACTGTAATGGAACTAGAGGAAATGAGAGAGAGGACAGTTTGGGAAAAATGTTAGGAGTTAAGAGGAAGGTCTCTGTTTTATAACCAGAGTGTGTGAGATTTCTGCATCTTCTGCTCCCCCCGCCACTCCTGGATGGTCTAGCTGAGGCATTGTGATGTCAAGCCACACCAGGGCAACCACAGAATTTGGGCATCCAGACCTGAAGGGAGTGGCTCCACATTACCCTAAAGAGTATAAATAGAGGCCAGGCCCCCTTCAGAAGTGTCTGTTGCCTCAAGATAGCGAACCTTAATAAGAGGATTTTGTAGACTAGTAGAGATAAGGAGTAAGACTCCAAACAGAAGGGTGGATGAAGAAACTGTAAGTCCAAAAGTGAATTTATGTTCGTATTGGGGGTAGGTGGGATGGATGGTGGAGGTCGCAGTCATGAGTAACAGGGTGTTGTGTTAGTGATGGCTGTGTATAATTAAGTATTTGATTTCCTTTTCATATGGCAGACTATTGAATATTGTTAAAGTATGGAAAGGATGGTCAGCTCAAGATGTGAATTTTATGCTACAACTGGTACAGTTTTTCCTTGAACAACTTGGTCTAGAACAGCATTTTTGGATATTGGAGATACTAGAGAAGTCAGGTTTCACTCTGTTTCACTGATGATTCACTTCATGTTACTTTTGCCCCATACATAAGTAAGATATTAGTAATAAGGGAAATTGGTATGGTGTACATGGTTATTATCTTCACAATTTTTCTGTAAATGTGGAACTATTCTAAAATAAACATCCATTAAAACAACACTCAAAATCCTAGGAAATTGTAGCAACTCAACCTAGCGGAATGGACCACTGAAATGACGGGGAAGTATGGGAATTGTCTTAGAGGAAACACACCTCCCTGCCATATGCTGGAAAGTAATGGAACTAGAGGAAATGAGAGAGAGGACAGTTTGGGAAAAATGTTAGGAGTTAAGAGGAAGGTCTCTGTTTTATAACCAGAGTGTGTGAGATTTCTGCATCTTCTGCTCCCCCCGCCACTCCTGGATGGTCTAGCTGAGGCATTGTGATGTCAAGCCACACCATGGCAACCACAGAATTTGGGAAACCGAGGCTGAAGGGAGTGGCTCCTCATTACCTTAGAGTATAAATAGAGGCCAGGCCCCCTTCAGTAGTGTCTGTTGCCTCAAGATAGCGAAACTTAATAAGAGGATATTGTAGACTAGTAGAGATAAGGAGTAAGACCTCAAACAGAAGGGTGGGTGAAGAAACTGTAAGTCCAAAAGTGAATTTATGTTCCTATTGGGGGTAGGTGGGATGGATGGTGGAGGTCGCAGTCATGAGTAACAGCGTGTTGTGTTAGTGATGGCAGTGGATAATTATTTGATTTCCTTTTTATATGGCAGACTATTGAATATTGTTAAAGTATGGAAAGGATGGTCAGCTCAAGATGTGAATTTTATGCCACAACTGGTACAGTTTTTCCTTGAACAACTTGGTCTAGAACAGCATTTTTGGATATCGGAGATACTAAAGAAGTGAGGTTTCACTCTGTTTCACTGATGATTCACTTCATGTTACTTTTGCCCCATACATAAGTAAGATATTAGTAATAAGGGAAATTGTGTATGGTGTACATGGTTATTATCTTCACAATTTTTCTGAAAATGTGGAACTGTTCTAAAATAAACATCCATTAAAACAACACTCAAAATCCTAGGAAATTTTAGCAACTGAACCTAGCGGAATGGACCACTGAAATGACGGGGGAGTATGGGAATTGTCTTAGAGGAAACACCACCTCCCTGTCATATGCTGGAGTGTAATGGAACGAGAGGAAATGAGAGAGAGAGAGAGGACAGTTTGGGAAAAATGTTAGGAGTTAAGAGGAAGGTCTCTGTTTTATAACCAGAGTGTGTGAGATTTCAGCATCTTCTGCTCCCCCCACCCCTCCTGGATGGTCTAGGTGAGGCATGGTGATGTCAAGCCACACCATGGCAACCACAGAATTTGGGCAACCAGAGCTGAAGGGAGTGGCTCCTCATTACCTTAAAGAGTATAAATAGAGACCAGGCCCCCTTCAGTAGAGTCTGTTGCCTCAAGATAGCGAAACTTAATAATACGATATTGTAGGCTAGTAGAGATAAGGAGTAAGACCTCAAACAGAAGGGTGGATGAAGAAACTGTAAGTCCAAAAGTGAATTTATGTTCGTATTGGCGGTAGGTGGGATGGATGGTGGAGGTCGCAGTCATGAGTAACAGGGTGTTGTGTTAGTGATGGCTGTGTATAATTATTTGATTTCCTTTTTATATGGCAGACTATTGAATATTGTTAGAGTATGGAATGGATGATCAGCTCAAGATGTGAATTTTATGCTACAACTGGTACAGTTTTTCCTTGAACAACTTGGTCTACAACAGCATTTTTGGATATTGGACATACTAGAGAAGTGAGGTTTCACTCTGTTTCACTGATGATTCACTTCATGTTACTTTTGCTCCATACATAAGTAAGGTATTAGTAATAAGGGAAATTGGGTATGGTGTACATGGTTATTATCTTCACAATTTTTCTGTAAATGTGGAACTATTCTAAGATAAACATCCATTAAAACAACACTCAAAATCCTAGGAAATTGTAGCAACTCAAACTAGCGGAATGGACCACTAAAATGACGGGGGAGTATGGGAATTTTCTTAGAGGAAACACCACCTCCCTGCCATATGCTGGAAAGTAATGGAACTAGAGGAAATGAGAGAGGACAGTTAGGGAAAAATGTTAGGAGTTAAGAGGAAGGTCTCTGTTTTATAACCAGAGTGTGTGAGATTTCTGCATCTTCTGCCACCCACGCCCCTCCTGCATGGTCTAGCTGAGGCATTGTGATATCAAGCCACACCATGGCAACCACAGAATTTGGGCATCCAGACCTGAAGGAATTGGCTCCTCATTACCCTAAAGAGTATAAATAGAGGCCAGGCCCCCTTCAGAAGTGTCTGTTGCCCCAAGATAGCGAACCTTAATAAGAGGATTTTGTAGACTAGTAGAGATAAGGAGTAAGACTCCAAACAGAAGGGTGGATGAAGAAACTGTAAGTCCAAAAGTGAATTTATGTTCGTATTGGGGGTAGGTGGGATGGATGGTGGAGGTCGCAGTCATGAGTAACAGGGTGTTGTGTTAGTGATGGCAGTGTATAATTAAGCATTTGATTTCCTTTTTATATGGCAGACTATTGAATAATGTTAAAGTATGGAATGGATGGTCAGCTCAAGATGTGAATTTTATGCCACAACTGGTACAGTTTTTCCTTGAACAACTTGGTCTAGAACAGCATTTTTGGATATTGGAGATACTAGAGAAGTGAGGATTCACTCTGTTTCACTGATGATTCACTTCATGTTACTTTTGCCCCATACATAAGTAAGATATTAGTAATAAGGGAAATTGGGTAAGGTGTACATGGTTATTATCTTCACAATTTTTCTGTAAAAGTGGAACTATTCTAAAATAAACATCCATTAAAACAACACTCAAAATCCTAGGAAATTGTAGCAACTGAACCTGGTGGAATGGACCACTGAAATGACGGGGTAGTATGGCAATTGTCTTAGAGGAAACACCACCTCCCTGCCATATGCTGGACTGTAATGGAACTAGAGGAAATGAGAGAGAGGACAGTTTGGGAAAAATGTTAGGAGTTAAGAGGAAGGTCTCTGTTTTATAACCAGAGTGTGTGAGATTTCTGCATCTTCTGCTCCCCCCGCCACTCCTGGATGGTCTAGCTGAGGCATTGTGATGTCAAGCCACACCATGGCAACCACAGAATTTGGGAAACCAAGGCTGAAGGGAGTGGCTCCTCATTACCTTAGAGTATAAATAGAGGCCAGGCCCCCTTCAGTAGTGTCTGTTGCCTCAAGGTATCGAAACTTAATAAGAGGATATTGTAGACTAGTAGAGATAAGGAGTAAGACCTCAAACAGAAGGGTGGATGAAGAAACTGTAAGTCCAAAAGTGAATTTATGTTCGTATTGGCGGTAGGTGGGATGGATGGTGGAGGTCGCAGTCATGAGTAACAGGGTGTTGCGTTAGTGATGGCTGTGTATAATTATTTGATTTCCTTTTTATATGGCAGAGTATTGAATATTGTTAAAGTATGGAAAGGATGGTCAGCTCAAGATGTGAATTTTATGCTACAACTGGTACAGTTTTTCCTTGAACAACTTGGTCTAGAACAGCATTTTTGGATATCGGAGATACTAGAGAAGTGAGGTTTCACTCTGTTTCACTGATGATTCACTTCATGTTATTTTGCCACATACATAAGTAAGATATTAGTAATAAGGGAAATTGGGTATGGTGTACATGGTTATTATCTTCACAATTTTTCTGTAAATGTGGAACTGTTCTAAAATAAACATCCATTAAAACAACACTCAAAATCCTAGGAAATTGTAGCAACTCAACCTAGCGGAATGGACCACTGAAATGACGGGGGAGTATGGGAATTGTCTTAGAGGAAACACCACCTCCCTGCCATATGCTGGACTGTAATGGAACTAGAGGAAATGAGAGAGAGAGAGGACAGTTTGGGAAAAATGTTAGGAGTTAAGAGGAAGGTCTCTGTTTTATAACCAGAGTATGTGAGATTTCTGCATCTTCTGCTCCCCCCGCCCCTCCTGGATGGTCTAGCTGAGGCATGGTGATGTCAAGCCACACCATGGCAACCACAGAATTTGGGCAACCAGAGCTGAAGGGAGTGGCTCCTCATTACCTTATAGAGTATAAATAGAGGCCCGGCCCCCTTCAGTAGTGTCTGTTGCCTCAAGGTAGCGAACCTTAATAAGAGGATTTTGTAGACTAGTAGAGATAAGGAGTAAGACTCCAAACAGACGGGTGGATGAAGAAACTGTAAGTCCAAAAGTGGATTTATGTTCGTATTGGGGGTAGGTGGGATGGATGGTGGAGGTCGCAGTCATGAGTAACAGGGTGTTGTGTTAGTGATGGCAGTGTATAATTAAGCATTTGATTTCCTTTTTATATGGCAGACTATTGAATATTGTTAAAGTATGGAAAGGATGGTCAGCTCAAGATGTGAATTTTATGCCACAACTGGTACAGTTTTTCCTTGAACAACTTGGTCTAGAACAGCATTTTTGGATATTGGAGATACTAGAGAAGTGAGGATTCACTCTGTTTCACTGATGATTCACTTCATGTTACTTTTGCCCCATACATAAGTAAGATATTAGTAATAAGGGAAATTGGGTAAGGTGTACATGGTTATTATCTTCACAATTTTTCTGTAAAAGTGGAACTATTCTAAAATAAACATCCATTAAAACAACACTCAAAATCCTAGGAAATTGTAGCAACTGAACCTGGTGGAATGGACCACTGAAATGACGGGGTAGTATGGCAATTGTCTTAGAGGAAACACCACCTCCCTGCCATATGCTGGACTGTAATGGAACTAGAGGAAATGAGAGAGAGGACAGTTTGGGAAAAATGTTAGGAGTTAAGAGGAAGGTCTCTGTTTTATAACCAGAGTGTGTGAGATTTCTGCATCTTCTGCTCCCCCCGCCACTCCTGGATGGTCTAGCTGAGGCATTGTGATGTCAAGCCACACCAGGGCAACCACAGAATTTGGGCATCCAGACGTGAAGGGAGTGGCTCCACATTACCCTAAAGAGTATAAATAGAGGCCAGGCCCCCTTCAGAAGTGTCTGTTGCCTCAAGATAGCGAACCTTAATAAGAGGATTTTGTAGACTAGTAGAGATAAGGAGTAAGACTCCAAACAGAAGGGTGGATGAAGAAACTGTAAGTCCAAAAGTGAATTTATGTTCGTATTGGGGGTAGGTGGGATGGATGGTGGAGGTCGCAGTCATGAGTAACAGGGTGTTGTGTTAGTGATGGCTGTGTATAATTAAGTATTTGATTTCCTTTTCATATGGCAGACTATTGAATATTGTTAAAGTATGGAAAGGATGGTCAGCTCAAGATGTGAATTTTATGCTACAACTGGTACAGTTTTTCCTTGAACAACTTGGTCTAGAACAGCATTTTTGGATATTGGAGATACTAGAGAAGTCAGGTTTCACTCTGTTTCACTGATGATTCACTTCATGTTACTTTTGCCCCATACATAAGTAAGATATTAGTAATAAGGGAAATTGGTATGGTGTACATGGTTATTATCTTCACAATTTTTCTGTAAATGTGGAACTATTCTAAAATAAACATCCATTAAAACAACACTCAAAATCCTAGGAAATTGTAGCAACTCAACCTAGCGGAATGGACCACTGAAATGACGGGGGAGTATGGGAATTGTCTTAGAGGAAACACCACCTCCCTGTCATATGCTAGACTGTAATGGAACTAGAGGAAATGAGAGAGACAGAGGACAGTTTGGGAAAAATGTTAGGAGTTAAGAGGAAGGTCTCTGTTATATAACCAGAGTGTGTGAGATTTCAGCATCTTCTGCTCCCCCCGCCCCTGCTGGATGGTCTATCTGAGGCATTGTGATGTCAAGCCACACCATGGCAACCACAGAATTTGGGCAACCAGAGCTGAAGGGAGTGGCTCCTCATTACCTTATAGAGTATAAATAGAGGCCAGGCCCCCTTCAGTAGTGTCTGTTGCCTCAAGGTAGCGAAACTTAATAAGACGATATTGTAGACTAGTAGAGATAAGGAGTAAGACCTCAAACAGAAGGGTGGATGAAGAAACTGTAAGTCCAAAAGTCAATTTATGTTCGTATTGGCGGTAGGTGGGATGGATGGTGGAGGTCGCAGTCATGAGTAACAGGGTGTTGCGTTAGTGATGGCTGTGTATAATTATTTGATTTCCTTTTTATATGGCAGAGTATTGAATATTGTTAAAGTATGGAAAGGATGGTCAGCTCAAGATGTGAATTTTATGCCACAACTGGTACAGTTTTTCCTTGAACAACTTGGTCTAGAACAGCATTTTTGGATATTGGAGATACTAGAGAAGTGAGGTTTCACTCTGTTTCACTGATGATTCACTTCATGTTACTTTTGCCCCATACAGAAGTAAGATATTAGTAATAAGGGAAATTGGGTATGGTGTACATGGTTATTATCTTCACAATTTTTGTGTAAATGTGGAACTGTTCTAAAATAAACATCCATTAAAACAACACTCAAAATCCTAGGAAATTGTAGCAACTGAACCTAGCGGAATGGACCACTGAAATGACGGGGGAGTATGGGAATTGTCTTGGAGGAAACACCACCTCCCTGCCATATGCTGGACTGTAATGGAACTAGAGGAAATGAGAGAGAGAGAGGACAGTTTGGGGAAAATATTAGGAGTTAAGAGGAAGGTCTCTGTTTTATAACCAGAGTGTGTGAGATTTCTGCATCTTCTGCTACCCCCGCCCCTCCTGGATGGTCTAGCTGAGGCATTGTGATGTCAAGCCACACCATGGCAACCACAGAATTTGGGCAACCAGAGCTGAAGGCAGTGGCTCCTCATTACCCTAAAGAGTATAAATAGAGACCAGGCCCCCTTCAGTAGTGTCTGTTGCCTCAAGATAGCGAAACTTAATAAGACGATATTGTAGACTAGTAGAGATAAGGAGTAAGACTCCAAACAGAAGGGTGGATGAAGAAACTGTAAGTCCAAAAGTGAATTTATGTTCGTATTGGGGGTAGGTGGGATGGATGGTGGAGGTCGCAGTCATGAGTAACAGGGTGTTGTGTTAGTGATGGCAGTGTATAATTAAGCATTTGATTTCCTTTTTATATGGCAGACTATTGAATATTGTTAAAGTATGGAAAGGATGGTCAGCTCAAGATGTGAATTTTATGCCACAACTGGTACAGTTTTTCCTTGAACAACTTGGTCTAGAACAGAATTTTTGGATAATGGAGATACTAGAGAAGTGAGGATTCACTCTGTTTCACTGATGATTCACTTCATGTTACTTTTGCCCCATACATAAGTAAGATATTAGTAATAAGGGAAATTGGGTAAGGTGTACATGGTTATTATCTTCACAATTTTTCCGTAAAAGTGGAACTATTCTAAAATAAACATCCATTAAAACAACACTCAAAATCCTAGGAAATTGTAGCAACTGAACCTAGTGGAATGGACCACTGAAATGACGGGGTAGTATGGCAATTGTCTTAGAGGAAACACCACCTCCCTGCCATATGCTGGACTGTAATGGAACTAGAGGAAATGAGAGAGAGGACAGTTTGGGAAAAATGTTAGGAGTTAAGAGGAAGAACTCTGTTTTATAACCAGAGTGTGTGAGATTTCTGCATCTTCTGCCACCCACGCCCCTCCTGGATGGTCTAGGTGAGGCATTGTGATGTCAAGCCACACCATGGCAACCACAGAATTTGGGCATCCAGACCTGAAGGGAGTGGCTCCTCATTACCCTAAAGAGTATAAATAGAGGCCAGGCCCCCTTCAGTAGTGTCTGTTGCCTCAAGATAGCGAAACTTAATAAGACGATATTGTAGACTAGTAGAGATAAGGAGTAAGACCTCAAACAGAAGGGTGGATGAAGAAACTGTAAGTCCAAAAGTGAATTTATGTTCGTATTGGGGGTAGGTGGGATGGATGGTGGAGGTCGCAGTCATGAGTAACAGGGTGTTGTGTTATTGATGTCAGTGTATAATTAAGTATTTGATTTCCTTTTTATATGGCAGACTATTGAATATTGATAAAGTATGGAAAGAATGGTCACCTCAAAATTTGAATTATATGCAACAACTGGTACAGTTTTTCCTTTAACAACTTGGTCTAGAACAGCATTTTGGGATGTTGTAGATACTAGAGAAGTGAGGTTTCACTGTGTTTCACTGATGATTCACTTCATGTTTCTTTTGCCCCATACATAAGTAAGATATTAGTAATAAGGGAAATTGGGTATGGTGTACATGTTTATTATTTTCACAATTTTTCCGTAAATGTGGAACTATTCTAAAATAAACATCCATTAAAACAACACTCAAAATCCTAGGAAATTGTAGCAATTGAACCTAGTGGAATGGACCACTGAAATGACGGTGGAGTATGGGAATTGTCTTAGAGGAAACACCACCTCCCTGCCATATGCTGGACTGTAATGGAACTGGAGGAAATGAGAGAGAGAGAGGACAGTTTCGGAATAATGTTAGGAGTTAAGAGGAAGGTCTCTGTTTTATAACCAGAGTGTGTGAGATTTCTGCATCTTCTGCTACCCCCGCCCCTCTTGGATGGTCTATCTGAGGCATTGTGATGTCAAGCCACACCATGGCAACCACAGAATTTGGGCAACCAGAGCTGAAGGGAGTGGCTCCTCATTATCTTAAAGAGTATAAATAGAGACCAGGCCCCCTTCAGTAGTGTCTGTTGCCTCAAGATAGCGAAACTTAATAATACGATATTGTAGACTAGTAGAGATGAGGAGTAAGACCTCAAACAGAAGGGTCGATGAAGAAACTATAAGTCCAAAAGTGAATTTATGTTCGTATTGGCGGTAGGTGGGATGGATGGTGGAGGTCGCAGTCATGAGTAACAGGGTGTTGTGTTAGTGATAGCTGTGTATAATTAAGTATTTGATTTCCTTTTTATATGGCAGACTATTGAATATTGTTAGAGTATGGAATGGATGGTCAGCTCAAGATGTGAATTTTATGCCACAACTGGTACAGTTTTTCCTTGAACAACTTGGTCTAGAACAGCATTTTTGGATACTGGAGATACTAGAGAAGTGAGGTTTCACTCTGTTTCACTGAGGATTCACTTCATGTTACTTTTGCCCCATACATAAGTAAGATATTAGTAATAAGGGAAATTGGGTAAGGTGTACATGGTTATTATCTTCACAATTTTTCTGTAAAAGTGGAACTATTCTAAAATAAACATCCATTAAAACAACACTCAAAATCCTAGGAAATTGTAGCAACTGAACCTGGTGGAATGGACCACTGAAATGACGGGGTAGTATGGCAATTGTCTTAGAGGAAACACCACCTCCCTGCCATATGCTGGACTGTAATGGAACTAGAGGAAATGAGAGAGACAGAGGACAGTTTGGGAAAAATGTTAGGAGTTAAGAGGAAGGTCTCTGTTTTATAACCAGAGTGTGTGAGATTTCTGCATCTTCTGCTCCCCCCGCCACTCCTGGATGGTCTAGCTGAGGCATTGTGATGTCAAGCCACACCATGGCAACCACAGAATTTGGGAAACCAAGGCTGAAGGGAGTGGCTCCTCATTACCTTAGAGTATAAATAGAGGCCAGGCCCCCTTCAGTAGTGTCTGTTGCCTCAAGATAGCGAAACTTAATAAGAGGATATTGTAGACTAGTAGAGATAAGGAGTAAGACCTCAAACAGAAGGGTGGGTGAAGAAACTGTAAGTCCAAAAGTGAATTTATGTTCCTATTGGGGGTAGGTGGGATGGATGGTGGAGGTGGCAGTCATGAGTAACAGCGTGTTGTGTTAGTGATGGCAGTGGATAATTATTTGATTTCCTTTTTATATGGCAGACTATTGAATATTGTTAAAGTATGGAAAGGATGGTCAGCTCAAGATGTGAATTTTATGCCACAACTGGTACAGTTTTTCCTTGAACAACTTGGTCTAGAACAGCATTTTTGGATATTGGAGATACTAGAGAAGTGAGGTTTCACTCTGTTTCACTGATGATTCACTTCATGTTACTTTTGCTCCATACATAAGTAAGATATTAGTAATAAGGGAAATTGTGTATGGTGTACATGGTTATTATCGTCACAATTTTTGTGTAAATGTGGAACTGTTCTAAAATAAACATCCATTAAAACAACACTCAAAATCCTAGGAAATTGTAGCAACTGAACCTAGCGGAATGGACCACTGAAATGACGGGGGAGTATGGGAATTGTCTTGGAGGAAACACCACCTCCCTGCCATATGCTGGACTGTAATGGAACTAGAGGAAATGAGAGAGAGAGAGGACAGTTTGGGGAAAATATTAGGAGTTAAGAGGAAGGTCTCTGTTTTATAACCAGAGTGTGTGAGATTTCTGCATCTTCTGCTACCCCCGCCCCTCCTGGATGGTCTAGCTGAGGCATTGTGATGTCAAGCCACACCATGGCAACCACAGAATTTGGGCAACCAGAGCTGAAGGCAGTGGCTCCTCATTACCCTAAAGAGTATAAATAGAGACCAGGCCCCCTTCAGTAGTGTCTGTTGCCTCAAGATAGCGAAACTTAATAAGACGATATTGTAGACTAGTAGAGATAAGGAGTAAGACTCCAAACAGAAGGGTGGATGAAGAAACTGTAAGTCCAAAAGTGAATTTATGTTCGTATTGGGGGTAGGTGGGATGGATGGTGGAGGTCGCAGTCATGAGTAACAGGGTGTTGTGTTAGTGATGGCAGTGTATAATTAAGCATTTGATTTCCTTTTTATATGGCAGACTATTGAATATTGTTAAAGTATGGAAAGGATGGTCAGCTCAAGATGTGAATTTTATGCCACAACTGGTACAGTTTTTCCTTGAACAACTTGGTCTAGAACAGAATTTTTGGATAATGGAGATACTAGAGAAGTGAGGATTCACTCTGTTTCACTGATGATTCTCTTCATGTTACTTTTGCCCCATACATAAGTAAGATATTAGTAATAAGGGAAATTGGGTAAGGTGTACATGGTTATTATCTTCACAATTTTTCCGTAAAAGTGGAACTATTCTAAAATAAACATCCATTTAAACAACACTCAAAATCCTAGGAAATTGTAGCAACTGAACCTAGTGGAATGGACCACTGAAATGACGGGGTAGTATGGCAATTGTCTTAGAGGAAACACCACCTCCCTGCCATATGCTGGACTGTAATGGAACTAGAGGAAATGAGAGAGAGGACAGTTTGGGAAAAATGTTAGGAGTTAAGAGGAAGAACTCTGTTTTATAACCAGAGTGTGTGAGATTTCTGCATCTTCTTATCCCCCCGCCCCTCCTGGATGGTCTAGCTGAGGCATTGTGATGTCAAGCCACACCATGGCAACCACAGAATTTGGGCAACCAAGGCTGAAGGGAGTGGCTCCTCATTCCCTTAGAGTATAAATAGAGGCCAGGCCCCCTTCAGTAGTGTCTGTTGCCTCAAGATAGCGAAACTTAATAAGACGATATTGTAGACTAGTAGAGATAACGAGTAAGACCTCAAACATAAGGGTGGATGAAGAAACTGTAAGTCCAAAAGTGAATTTATGTTCGTATTGGGTGTAGGTGGGATGGGTGGTGGAGGTCGCAGTCATGAGTAACAGCGTGTTGTGTTAGTGATGGCAGTGTATAATTAAGTATTTGATTTCCTTTTTATATGGCAGACTATTGAACATTGATAAAGTATGGAAAGAATTGTCACCTCAAAATTTGAATTTTATGCAACAACTGGTACAGTTTTTCCTTTAACAACTTGGTCTAGAACAGCATTTTTGGATGTTGGAGATACTAGAGAAGTGAGGTTTCACTCTGTTTCACTGATGATTCACTTCATGTTACTTTTGCCCCATACATAAGTAAGATATTAGTAATAAGGGAAATTGGGTATGGTGTACATGTTTATTATTTTCACAATTTTTCCGTAAATGTGGAACTATTCTAAAATAAACATCCATTAAAACAACACTCAAAATCCTAGGATATTGTAGCAATTGAACCTAGTGGAATGGACCACTGAAATGACGGGGGAGTATGGGAATTGTCTTAGAGGAAACACCACCTCCCTGCCATATGCTGGACTGTAATGGAACTGGAGGAAATGAGAGAGAGAGAGGACAGTTTCGGAATAATGTTAGGAGTTAAGAGGAAGGTCTCTGTTTTATAATCAGAGTGTGTGAGATTTCTGCATCTTCTGCTACACCCGCCCCTCTTGGATGGTCTAGCTGAGGCATTGTGATGTCAAGCCACACCATGGCAACCACAGAATTTGGGCAACCAGAGCTGAAGGCAGTGGCTCCTCATTACCTTAAAGAGTATAAATAGAGACCAGGCCCCCTTCAGTAGTGTCTGTTGCCTCAAGATAGCGAAACTTAATAATACGATATTGTAGACTAGTAGAGATAAGGAGTAAGACCTCAAACAGAAGGGTGGATGAAGAAACTGTAAGTCCAAAAGTGAATTTATGTTCGTATTGGCGGTAGGTGGGATGGATGGTGGAGGTCGCAGTCATGAGTAACAGGGTGTTGTGTTAGTGATGGCTGTGTATAATTAAGTATTTGATTTCCTTTTTATATGGCAGACTATTGAATATTGTTAGAGTATGGAATGGATGGTCAGCTCAAGATGTGAATTTTATGCTACAACTGGTACAGTTTTTCCTTGAACAACTTGGTCTACAACAGCATTTTTGGATATTGGAGATACTAGAGAAGTGACGTTTCACTCTGTTTCACTGATGATTCACTTCATGTTACTTTTGCTCCATACATAAGTAAGGTATTAGTAATAAGGGAAATTGGGTATGGTGTACATGGTTATTATCTTCACAATTTTTCTGTAAATGTGGAACTATTCTAAAATAAACATCCATTAAAACAACACTCAAAATCCTAGGAAATTGTAGCAATTCAAACCAGCGGAATGGACCACTAAAATGACGGGGGAGTATGGGAATTTTCTTAGAGGAAACACCACCTCCCTGCCATATGCTGGAAAGTAATGGAACTAGAGGAAATGAGAGAGAGAGGACAGTTTGGGAAAAATATTAGGAGTTAAGAGGAAGGTCTCTGTTTTATAACCAGAGTGTGTGAGATTTCTGCATCTTCTGCCACCCACGCCCCTCCTGGATGGTCTAGGTGAGGCATTGTGATGTCAAGCCACACCATGGCAACCACAGAATTTGGGCATCCAGACCTGAAGGGAGTGGCTCCTCATTACCCTAAAGAGTATAAATAGAGGCCAGGCCCCCTTCAGTAGTGTCTGTTGCCTCAAGATAGCGAAACTTAATAAGACGATATTGTAGACTAGTAGAGATAAGGAGTAAGACCTCAAACAGAAGGGTGGATGAAGAAACTGTAAGTCCAAAAGTGAATTTATGTTCGTATTGGGGGTAGGTGGGATGGATGGTGGAGGTCGCAGTCATGAGTAACAGGGTGTTGTGTTATTGATGTCAGTGTATAATTAAGTATTTGATTTCCTTTTTATATGGCAGACTATTGAATATTGATAAAGTATGGAAAGAATGGTCACCTCAAAATTTGAATTATATGCAACAACTGGTACAGTTTTTCCTTTAACAACTTGGTCTAGAACAGCATTTTGGGATGTTGGAGATACTAGAGAAGTGAGGTTTCACTCTGTTTCACTGATGATTCACTTCATGTTTCTTTTGCCCCATACATAAGTAAGATATTAGTAATAAGGGAAATTGGGTATGGTGTACATGTTTATTATTTTCACAATTTTTCCGTAAATGTGGAACTATTCTAAAATAAACATCCATTAAAACAACACTCAAAATCCTAGGAAATTGTAGCAATTGAACCTAGTGGAATGGACCACTGAAATGACGGTGGAGTATGGGAATTGTCTTAGAGGAAACACCACCTCCCTGCCATATGCTGGACTGTAATGGAACTGAAGGAAATGAGAGAGAGAGAGGACAGTTTCGGAATAATGTTAGGAGTTAAGAGGAAGGTCTCTGTTTTATAACCAGAGTGTGTGAGATTTCTGCATCTTCTGCTACCCCCGCCCCTCTTGGATGGTCTAGCTGAGGCATTGTGATGTCAAGCCACACCATGGCAACCACAGAATTTGGGCAACCAGAGCTGAAGGGAGTGGCTCCTCATTACCTTAAAGAGTATAAATAGAGACCAGGCCCCCTTCAGTAGTGTCTGTTGCCTCAAGATAGCGAAACTTAATAATACGATATTGTAGACTAGTAGAGATGAGGAGTAAGACCTCAAACAGAAGGGTCGATGAAGAAACTATAAGTCCAAAAGTGAATTTATGTTCGTATTGGCGGTAGGTGGGATGGATGGTGGAGGTCGCAGTCATGAGTAACAGGGTGTTGTGTTAGTGATAGCTGTGTATAATTAAGTATTTGATTTCCTTTTTATATGGCAGACTATTGAATATTGTTAGAGTATGGAATGGATGGTCAGCTCAAGATGTGAATTTTATGCCACAACTGGTACAGTTTTTCCTTGAACAACTTGGTCTAGAACAGCATTTTTGGATACTGGAGATACTAGAGAAGTGAGGTTTCACTCTGTTTCACTGAGGATTCACTTCATGTTACTTTTGCCCCATACATAAGTAAGATATTAGTAATAAGGGAAATTGGGTAAGGTGTACATGGTTATTATCTTCACAATTTTTCTGTAAAAGTGGAACTATTCTAAAATAAACATCCATTAAAACAACACTCAAAATCCTAGGAAATTGTAGCAACTGAACCTGGTGGAATGGACCACTGAAATGACGGGGTAGTATGGCAATTGTCTTAGAGGAAACACCACCTCCCTGCCATATGCTGGACTGTAATGGAACTAGAGGAAATGAGAGAGACAGAGGACAGTTTGGGAAAAATGTTAGGAGTTAAGAGGAAGGTCTCT
This sequence comes from Myotis nattereri, assembly GCF_964212035.1. Taxonomy (NCBI): domain Eukaryota; kingdom Metazoa; phylum Chordata; class Mammalia; order Chiroptera; family Vespertilionidae; genus Myotis; species Myotis nattereri. The sequence goes on along the minus strand of NC_138085.1, from coordinate 6,657,945 downwards.
GTTTTATAACCAGAGTGTGTGAGATTTCTGCATCTTCTGCTCCCCCCGCCACTCCTGGATGGTCTAGCTGAGGCATTGTGATGTCAAGCCACACCATGGCAACCACAGAATTTGGGAAACCAAGGCTGAAGGGAGTGGCTCCTCATTACCTTAGAGTATAAATAGAGGCCAGGCCCCCTTCAGTAGTGTCTGTTGCCTCAAGATAGCGAAACTTAATAAGAGGATATTGTAGACTAGTAGAGATAAGGAGTAAGACCTCAAACAGAAGGGTGGGTGAAGAAACTGTAAGTCCAAAAGTGAATTTATGTTCCTATTGGGGGTAGGTGGGATGGATGGTGGAGGTGGCAGTCATGAGTAACAGCGTGTTGTGTTAGTGATGGCAGTGGATAATTATTTGATTTCCTTTTTATATGGCAGACTATTGAATATTGTTAAAGTATGGAAAGGATGGTCAGCTCAAGATGTGAATTTTATGCCACAACTGGTACAGTTTTTCCTTGAACAACTTGGTCTAGAACAGAATTTTTGGATAATGGAGATACTAGAGAAGTGAGGATTCACTCTGTTTCACTGATGATTCTCTTCATGTTACTTTTGCCCCATACATAAGTAAGATATTAGTAATAAGGGAAATTGGGTAAGGTGTACATGGTTATTATCTTCACAATTTTTCCGTAAAAGTGGAACTATTCTAAAATAAACATCCATTTAAACAACACTCAAAATCCTAGGAAATTGTAGCAACTGAACCTAGTGGAATGGACCACTGAAATGACGGGGTAGTATGGCAATTGTCTTAGAGGAAACACCACCTCCCTGCCATATGCTGGACTGTAATGGAACTAGAGGAAATGAGAGAGAGGACAGTTTGGGAAAAATGTTAGGAGTTAAGAGGAAGAACTCTGTTTTATAACCAGAGTGTGTGAGATTTCTGCATCTTCTGATCCCCCCGCCCCTCCTGGATGGTCTAGCTGAGGCATTGTGATGTCAAGCCACACCATGGCAACCACAGAATTTGGGCAACCAAGGCTGAAGGGAGTGGCTCCTCATTCCCTTAGAGTATAAATAGAGGCCAGGCCCCCTTCAGTAGTGTCTGTTGCCTCAAGATAGCGAAACTTAATAAGACGATATTGTAGACTAGTAGAGATAACGAGTAAGACCTCAAACATAAGGGTGGATGAAGAAACTGTAAGTCCAAAAGTGAATTTATGTTCGTATTGGGTGTAGGTGGGATGGGTGGTGGAGGTCGCAGTCATGAGTAACAGCGTGTTGTGTTAGTGATGGCAGTGTATAATTAAGTATTTGATTTCCTTTTTATATGGCAGACTATTGAACATTGATAAAGTATGGAAAGAATTGTCACCTCAAAATTTGAATTTTATGCAACAACTGGTACAGTTTTTCCTTTAACAACTTGGTCTAGAACAGCATTTTTGGATGTTGGAGATACTAGAGAAGTGAGGTTTCACTCTGTTTCACTGATGATTCACTTCATGTTACTTTTGCCCCATACATAAGTAAGATATTAGTAATAAGGGAAATTGGGTATGGTGTACATGTTTATTATTTTCACAATTTTTCCGTAAATGTGGAACTATTCTAAAATAAACATCCATTAAAACAACACTCAAAATCCTAGGATATTGTAGCAATTGAACCTAGTGGAATGGACCACTGAAATGACGGGGGAGTATGGGAATTGTCTTAGAGGAAACACCACCTCCCTGCCATATGCTGGACTGTAATGGAACTGGAGGAAATGAGAGAGAGAGAGGACAGTTTCGGAATAATGTTAGGAGTTAAGAGGAAGGTCTCTGTTTTATAATCAGAGTGTGTGAGATTTCTGCATCTTCTGCTACACCCGCCCCTCTTGGATGGTCTAGCTGAGGCATTGTGATGTCAAGCCACACCATGGCAACCACAGAATTTGGGCAACCAGAGCTGAAGGCAGTGGCTCCTCATTACCTTAAAGAGTATAAATAGAGACCAGGCCCCCTTCAGTAGTGTCTGTTGCCTCAAGATAGCGAAACTTAATAATACGATATTGTAGACTAGTAGAGATAAGGAGTAAGACCTCAAACAGAAGGGTGGATGAAGAAACTGTAAGTCCAAAAGTGAATTTATGTTCGTATTGGCGGTAGGTGGGATGGATGGTGGAGGTCGCAGTCATGAGTAACAGGGTGTTGTGTTAGTGATGGCTGTGTATAATTAAGTATTTGATTTCCTTTTTATATGGCAGACTATTGAATATTGTTAGAGTATGGAATGGATGGTCAGCTCAAGATGTGAATTTTATGCTACAACTGGTACAGTTTTTCCTTGAACAACTTGGTCTACAACAGCATTTTTGGATATTGGAGATACTAGAGAAGTGACGTTTCACTCTGTTTCACTGATGATTCACTTCATGTTACTTTTGCTCCATACATAAGTAAGGTATTAGTAATAAGGGAAATTGGGTATGGTGTACATGGTTATTATCTTCACAATTTTTCTGTAAATGTGGAACTATTCTAAAATAAACATCCATTAAAACAACACTCAAAATCCTAGGAAATTGTAGCAATTCAAACCAGCGGAATGGACCACTAAAATGACGGGGGAGTATGGGAATTTTCTTAGAGGAAACACCACCTCCCTGCCATATGCTGGAAAGTAATGGAACTAGAGGAAATGAGAGAGAGAGGACAGTTTGGGAAAAATATTAGGAGTTAAGAGGAAGGTCTCTGTTTTATAACCAGAGTGTGTGAGATTTCTGCATCTTCTGCCACCCACGCCCCTCCTGGATGGTCTAGGTGAGGCATTGTGATGTCAAGCCACACCATGGCAACCACAGAATTTGGGCATCCAGACCTGAAGGGAGTGGCTCCTCATTACCCTAAAGAGTATAAATAGAGGCCAGGCCCCCTTCAGTAGTGTCTGTTGCCTCAAGATAGCGAAACTTAATAAGACGATATTGTAGACTAGTAGAGATAAGGAGTAAGACCTCAAACAGAAGGGTGGATGAAGAAACTGTAAGTCCAAAAGTGAATTTATGTTCGTATTGGGGGTAGGTGGGATGGATGGTGGAGGTCGCAGTCATGAGTAACAGGGTGTTGTGTTATTGATGTCAGTGTATAATTAAGTATTTGATTTCCTTTTTATATGGCAGACTATTGAATATTGATAAAGTATGGAAAGAATGGTCACCTCAAAATTTGAATTATATGCAACAACTGGTACAGTTTTTCCTTTAACAACTTGGTCTAGAACAGCATTTTGGGATGTTGGAGATACTAGAGAAGTGAGGTTTCACTCTGTTTCACTGATGATTCACTTCATGTTTCTTTTGCCCCATACATAAGTAAGATATTAGTAATAAGGGAAATTGGGTATGGTGTACATGTTTATTATTTTCACAATTTTTCCGTAAATGTGGAACTATTCTAAAATAAACATCCATTAAAACAACACTCAAAATCCTAGGAAATTGTAGCAATTGAACCTAGTGGAATGGACCACTGAAATGACGGTGGAGTATGGGAATTGTCTTAGAGGAAACACCACCTCCCTGCCATATGCTGGACTGTAATGGAACTGAAGGAAATGAGAGAGAGAGAGGACAGTTTCGGAATAATGTTAGGAGTTAAGAGGAAGGTCTCTGTTTTATAACCAGAGTGTGTGAGATTTCTGCATCTTCTGCTACCCCCGCCCCTCTTGGATGGTCTAGCTGAGGCATTGTGATGTCAAGCCACACCATGGCAACCACAGAATTTGGGCAACCAGAGCTGAAGGGAGTGGCTCCTCATTACCTTAAAGAGTATAAATAGAGACCAGGCCCCCTTCAGTAGTGTCTGTTGCCTCAAGATAGCGAAACTTAATAATACGATATTGTAGACTAGTAGAGATGAGGAGTAAGACCTCAAACTGAAGGGTCGATGAAGAAACTATAAGTCCAAAAGTGAATTTATGTTCGTATTGGCGGTAGGTGGGATGGATGGTGGAGGTCGCAGTCATGAGTAACAGGGTGTTGTGTTAGTGATAGCTGTGTATAATTAAGTATTTGATTTCCTTTTTATATGGCAGACTATTGAATATTGTTAGAGTATGGAATGGATGGTCAGCTCAAGATGTGAATTTTATGCCACAACTGGTACAGTTTTTCCTTGAACAACTTGGTCTAGAACAGCATTTTTGGATACTGGAGATACTAGAGAAGTGAGGTTTCACTCTGTTTCACTGAGGATTCACTTCATGTTACTTTTGCCCCATACATAAGTAAGATATTAGTAATAAGGGAAATTGGGTAAGGTGTACATGGTTATTATCTTCACAATTTTTCTGTAAAAGTGGAACTATTCTAAAATAAACATCCATTAAAACAACACTCAAAATCCTAGGAAATTGTAGCAACTGAACCTGGTGGAATGGACCACTGAAATGACGGGGTAGTATGGCAATTGTCTTAGAGGAAACACCACCTCCCTGCCATATGCTGGACTGTAATGGAACTAGAGGAAATGAGAGAGACAGAGGACAGTTTGGGAAAAATGTTAGGAGTTAAGAGGAAGGTCTCTGTTTTATAACCAGAGTGTGTGAGATTTCTGCATCTTCTGCTCCCCCCGCCACTCCTGGATGGTCTAGCTGAGGCATTGTGATGTCAAGCCACACCATGGCAACCACAGAATTTGGGAAACCAAGGCTGAAGGGAGTGGCTCCTCATTACCTTAGAGTATAAATAGAGGCCAGGCCCCCTTCAGTAGTGTCTGTTGCCTCAAGATAGCGAAACTTAATAAGAGGATATTGTAGACTAGTAGAGATAAGGAGTAAGACCTCAAACAGAAGGGTGGGTGAAGAAACTGTAAGTCCAAAAGTGAATTTATGTTCCTATTGGGGGTAGGTGGGATGGATGGTGGAGGTGGCAGTCATGAGTAACAGCGTGTTGTGTTAGTGATGGCAGTGGATAATTATTTGATTTCCTTTTTATATGGCAGACTATTGAATATTGTTAAAGTATGGAAAGGATGGTCAGCTCAAGATGTGAATTTTATGCCACAACTGGTACAGTTTTTCCTTGAACAACTTGGTCTAGAACAGCATTTTTGGATATTGGAGATACTAGAGAAGTGAGGTTTCACTCTGTTTCACTGATGATTCACTTCATGTTACTTTTGCTCCATACATAAGTAAGATATTAGTAATAAGGGAAATTGTGTATGGTGTACATGGTTATTATCGTCACAATTTTTGTGTAAATGTGGAACTGTTCTAAAATAAACATCCATTAAAACAACACTCAAAATCCTAGGAAATTGTAGCAACTGAACCTAGCGGAATGGACCACTGAAATGACGGGGGAGTATGGGAATTGTCTTGGAGGAAACACCACCTCCCTGCCATATGCTGGACTGTAATGGAACTAGAGGAAATGAGAGAGAGAGAGGACAGTTTGGGGAAAATATTAGGAGTTAAGAGGAAGGTCTCTGTTTTATAACCAGAGTGTGTGAGATTTCTGCATCTTCTGCTACCCCCGCCCCTCCTGGATGGTCTAGCTGAGGCATTGTGATGTCAAGCCACACCATGGCAACCACAGAATTTGGGCAACCAGAGCTGAAGGCAGTGGCTCCTCATTACCCTAAAGAGTATAAATAGAGACCAGGCCCCCTTCAGTAGTGTCTGTTGCCTCAAGATAGCGAAACTTAATAAGACGATATTGTAGACTAGTAGAGATAAGGAGTAAGACTCCAAACAGAAGGGTGGATGAAGAAACTGTAAGTCCAAAAGTGAATTTATGTTCGTATTGGGGGTAGGTGGGATGGATGGTGGAGGTCGCAGTCATGAGTAACAGCGTGTTGTGTTAGTGATGGCAGTGTATAATTAAGCATTTGATTTCCTTTTTATATGGCAGACTATTGAATATTGTTAAAGTATGGAAAGGATGGTCAGCTCAAGATGTGAATTTTATGCCACAACTGGTACAGTTTTTCCTTGAACAACTTGGTCTAGAACAGAATTTTTGGATAATGGAGATACTAGAGAAGTGAGGATTCACTCTGTTTCACTGATGATTCTCTTCATGTTACTTTTGCCCCATACATAAGTAAGATATTAGTAATAAGGGAAATTGGGTAAGGTGTACATGGTTATTATCTTCACAATTTTTCCGTAAAAGTGGAACTATTCTAAAATAAACATCCATTAAAACAACACTCAAAATCCTAGGAAATTGTAGCAACTGAACCTAGTGGAATGGACCACTGAAATGACGGGGTAGTATGGCAATTGTCTTAGAGGAAACACCACCTCCCTGCCATATGCTGGACTGTAATGGAACTAGAGGAAATGAGAGAGAGGACAGTTTCGGAAAAATGTTAGGAGTTAAGAGGAAGAACTCTGTTTTATAACCAGAGTGTGTGAGATTTCTGCATCTTCTGATCCCCCCGCCCCTCCTGGATGGTCTAGCTGAGGCATTGTGATGTCAAGCCACACCATGGCAACCACAGAATTTGGGCAACCAGAGCTGAAGGCAGTGGCTCCTCATTCCCTTAGAGTATAAATAGAGGCCAGGCCCCCTTCAGTAGTGTCTGTTGCCTCAAGATAGCGAAACTTAATAATACGATATTGTAGACTAGTAGAGATAAGGAGTAAGACCTCAAACAGAAGGGTGGATGAAGAAACTGTAAGTCCAAAAGTGAATTTATGTTCGTATTGGCGGTAGGTGGGATGGATGGTGGAGGTCGCAGTCATGAGTAACAGGGTGTTGTGTTAGTGATGGCTGTGTATAATTAAGTATTTGATTTCCTTTTTATATGGCAGACTATTGAATATTGTTAGAGTATGGAATGGATGGTCAGCTCAAGATGTGAATTTTATGCTACAACTGGTACAGTTTTTCCTTGAACAACTTGGTCTACAACAGCATTTTTGGATATTGGAGATACTAGAGAAGTGACGTTTCACTCTGTTTCACTGATGATTCACTTCATGTTACTTTTGCTCCATACATAAGTAAGTTATTAGTAATAAGGGAAATTGGGTATGGTGTACATGGTTATTATCTTCACAATTTTTCTGTAAATGTGGAACTATTCTAAAATAAACATCCATTAAAACAACACTCAAAATCCTAGGAAATTGTAGCAATTCAAACCAGCGGAATGGACCAGTAAAATGACGGGGGAGTATGGGAATTTTCTTAGAGGAAACACCACCTCCCTGCCATATGCTGGAAAGTAATGGAACTAGAGGAAATGAGAGAGAGAGGACAGTTTGGGAAAAATATTAGGAGTTAAGAGGAAGGTCTCTGTTTTATAACCAGAGTGTGTGTGATTTCTGCATCTTCTGCCACCCACGCCCCTCCTGGATGGTCTATGTGAGGCATTGTGATGTCAAGCCACACCATGGCAACCACAGAATTTGGGCATCCAGACCTGAAGGGAGTGGCTCCTCATTACCCTAAAGAGTATAAATAGAGGCCAGGCCCCCTTCAGTAGTGTCTGTTGCCTCAAGATAGCGAAACTTAATAAGACGATATTGTAGACTAGTAGAGATAAGGAGTAAGACCTCAAACAGAAGGGTGGATGAAGAAACTGTAAGTCCAAAAGTGAATTTATGTTCGTATTGGGGGTAGGTGGGATGGATGGTGGAGGTCGCAGTCATGAGTAACAGGGTGTTGTGTTATTGATGTCAGTGTATAATTAAGTATTTGATTTCCTTTTTATATGGCAGACTATTGAATATTGATAAAGTATGGAAAGAATGGTCACCTCAAAATTTGAATTATATGCAACAACTGGTACAGTTTTTCCTTTAACAACTTGGTCTAGAACAGCATTTTGGGATGTTGGAGATACTAGAGAAGTGAGGTTTCACTCTGTTTCACTGATGATTCACTTCATGTTTCTTTTGCCCCATACATAAGTAAGATATTAGTAATAAGGGAAATTGGGTATGGTGTACATGTTTATTATTTTCACAATTTTTCCGTAAATGTGGAACTATTCTAAAATAAACATCCATTTAAACAACACTCAAAATCCTAGGAAATTGTAGCAATTGAACCTAGTTTAATGGACCACTGAAATGACGGTGGAGTATGGGAATTGTCTTAGAGGAAACACCGCCTCCCTGCCATATGCTGGACTGTAATGGAACTGAAGGAAATGAGAGAGAGAGAGGACAGTTTCGGAATAATGTTAGGAGTTAAGAGGAAGGTCTCTGTTTTATAACCAGAGTGTGTGAGATTTCTGCATCTTCTGCTACCCCCGCCCCTCTTGGATGGTCTAGCTGAGGCATTGTGATGTCAAGCCACACCATGGCAACCACAGAATTTGGGCAACCAGAGCTGAAGGGAGTGGCTCCTCATTACCTTAAAGAGTATAAATAGAGACCAGGCCCCCTTCAGTAGTGTCTGTTGCCTCAAGATAGCGAAACTTAATAATACGATATTGTAGACTAGTAGAGATGAGGAGTAAGACCTCAAACAGAAGGGTCGATGAAGAAACTATAAGTCCAAAAGTGAATTTATGTTCGTATTGGCGGTAGGTGGGATGGATGGTGGAGGTCGCAGTCATGAGTAATAGGGTGTTGAGTTAGTGATGGCTGTGTATAATTAAGTATTTGATTTCCTTTTTATATGGCAGACTATTGAATATTGTTAAAGTATGGAAAGGATGGTCAGCTCAAGATGTGAATTTTATGCTACAACTGGTACAGTTTTTCCTTGAACAACTTGGTCTAGAACAGCATTTTTGGATATTGGACATACTAGAGAAGTGAGGTTTCACTCTGTTTCACTGATGATTCACTTCATGTTACTTTTGCCCCATACAGAAGTAAGATATTAGTAATAAGGGCAATTGGGTATGGTGTACATGGTTATTATCTTCAGAATTTTTCTGTAAATGTGGAACTATTCTGAAATAAACATCCATTAAAACAACACTCAAAATCCTAGGAAATTGTAGCAACTCAACCTAGCGGAATGGACCACTGAAATGACGGGGGAGTATGGGTATTGTCTTAGAGGAAACACCACCTCCCTGCCATATGCTGGACTGTAATGGAACTAGAGGAAATGAGAGAGAGAGGACAGTTTGGGAAAAATGTTAGGAGTTAAGAGGAAGGTCTCTGTTTTATAACCAGAGTGTGTGAGATTTCTGAATCTTCTGCTCCCCCCGCCCCTCCTGTATGGTCTAGCTGAGGCATTGTGATGTCAAGCCACACCATGGCAACCACAGAATTTGGGCAACCAGAGCTGAAGGGAGTGGCTCCTCATTACCTTATAGAGTATAAATAGAGGCCAGGCCCCCTTCAGTAGTGTCTGTTGCCTCAAGGTAGCGAAACTTAATAAGACGATATTGTAGACTAGTAGAGATAAGGAGTAAGACCTCATACAGAAGGGTGTATGAAGAAACTGTAAGTCCAAAAGTGAATTTATGTTCGTATTGGCGGTAGGTGGGATGGATGGTGGAGGTCGCAGTCATGAGTAACAGGGTGTTGAGTTAGTGATGGCTGTGTATAATTAAATATTTGATTTCCTTTTTATATGCAGACTATTGAATATTGTTAAAGTATGGAAAGGATGGTCAGCTCAAGATGTGAATTTTATGCTACAACTGGTACAGTTTTTCCTTGAACAACTTGGTCTAGAACAGCATTTTTGGATATTGGAGATACTAGAGAAGTGAGGTTTCACTCTGTTTCACTGATGATTCACTTCATGTTACTTTTGCCCCATACAGAAGTAAGATATTAGTAATAAGGGAAATTGGGTATGGTGTACATGGTTATTATCTTCACAATTTTTCTGTAAATGTGGAACTATTCTGAAATAAACATCCATTCAAACAACACTCAAAATCCTAGGAAATTGTAGCAACTCAACCTAGCGGAATGGACCACTGAAATGACGGGGGAGTATGGGCATTGTCTTAGAGGAAACACCACCTCCCTGCCATATGCTGGACTGTAATGGAACTAGAGGAAATGAGAGAGAGAGAGAGGACAGTTTGGGAAAAATGTTAGGAGTTAAGAGGAAGGTCTCTGTTTTATAACCAGAGTGTGTGAGATTTCTGCATCTTCTGCTCCCCCCGCCCCTCGTGGATGGTCTAGCTGAGGCATGGTGATGTCAAGCCACACCATGGCAACCACAGAATTTGGGCAACCAGAGCTGAAGGGAGTGGCTCCTCGTTACCTTATAGAGTATAAATAGAGGCCAGGCCCCCTTCAGTAGTGTCTGTTGCCTCAAGGTAGCGAAACTTAATAAGACGATATTGTAGACTAGTAGAGATAAGGAGTAAGACCTCAAACAGAAGGGTGGATGAAGAAACTGTAAGTCCAAAAGTCAGTTTATGTTCGTATTGGCGGTAGGTGGGATGGATGGTGGAGGTCGCAGTCATGAGTAACAGCGTGTTGAGTTAGTGATGGCTGTGTATAATTAAGTATTTGATTTCCTTTTTATATGGCAGACTATTGAATATTGTTAAAGTATGGAAAGGATGGTCAGCTCAAGATGTGAATTTTATGCTACAACTGGTACAGTTTTTCCTTGAACAACTTGGTCTAGAACAGCATTTTTGGATATTGGAGATACTAGAGAAGTGAGGTTTCACTCTGTTTCACTGATGATTCACTTCATGTTACTTTTGCCCCATACAGAAGTAAGATATTAGTAATAAGGGAAATTGGGTATGGTGTACATGGTTATTATCTTCACAATTTTTCTGTAAATGTGGAACTGTTCTAAAATAAACATCCATTAAAACAACACTCAAAATCCTAGGAAATTGTAGCAACTCAACCTAGCGGAATGGACCACTGAAATGACGGGGGAGTATGGGCATTGTCTTAGAGGAAACACCACCTCCCTGCCATATGCTGGAGTGTAATGGAACGAGAGGAAATGAGAGAGAGAGAGAGGACAGTTTGGGAAAAATGTTAGGAGTTAAGAGGAAGGTCTCTGTTTTATAACCAGAGTGTGTGAGATTTCTGCATCTTCTGCTCCCCCCGCCCCTCCTGGATGGTCTAGCTGAGGCATGGTGATGTCAAGCCACACCATGGCAACCATAGAATTTGGGCAACCAGAGCTGAAGGGAGTGGCTCCTCATTACCTTATAGAGTATAAATAGAGGCCAGGCCCCCTTCAGTAGTGTCTGTTGCCTCAAGGTAGCGAAACTTAATAAGACGATATTGTAGACTAGTAGAGATAAGGAGTAAGACCTCAAACAGAAGGGTGGATGAGGAAACTGTTAGTCCAAAAGTGAATTTATGTTCGTATTGGCGGTAGGTGGGATGCATGGTGGAGGTCGCAGTCATGAGTATCAGGGTGTTGTGTTTGTGATGGCAGTGTATAATTAAGTATTTGATTTCCTTTTTATATGGCAGACTATTGAATATTGTTAAAGTATGGAAAGGATGGTCAGCTCAAGATGTGAATTTTATGCCACAACTGGTGGGAATGTGTAGGATGTGTAGGATTGGCTGGAGAGTAGAGAGACTGTTGTCAAGGATACTGTTCTATGATAGTTCAGGGGGAAAAGATTGGCTCTGAAGAGTGAAGACAGAAACGAGAGACAGAGCTTAGGGAATGTGTAAGTCCTGAGACATCAGGAGTAAGGGAGAGTATGAAAATACTATTGGGGTGGGGATGGGAGTGGCCCGGAAGAGATTAATGTGGGGAAAGTAGGACCTATGTAATACTTTCAACAATGTACATTTAAAAAATAAACATAAAATAAAGTACTCTCTGCTTTTAGATGCTGGGAGGATGGGATTTCATAAAAGGAACCTGAGTCAATAATAGGTACAGTGTAGTTTTGAGACATTTCAGGTGGGAGTGCAGCTCTAATGCCGGTTTTTCCTAAATTCAACAACCACAGTTCAGAAAATTCAATTTAAAACTGGATAGAGGGCTTGAACGGGAATTTCTCTAAAGATATGTACATGGCTAATGAGCACATGAAACAGTGCTCAGCATGTTTAATGATTAGGTAAATGCAAATCAAAACCACAGTGGGATATCATGTCATACCTACTAAAGATATGTACATGGCCAATGAGCACATGAAACAGTGCTCAGCATGTTTAATGATTAGGCAAATGCAAATCAAAACCACAGTGAGATACCATGTCATACCTACTGAGATTACTGATATATTAAACAATGAAAAAAATAAGTGAGGATGTTGAAACTGGAACCCTGTGATTACTGGTGGAAAATTAAAAATTGCCACCGTTGGAAACCATTTGCTGTTTCTCAAAAAGTTAAAGCTCCGCAGGGTGGAGGGGATCAATGGGGGATAGAAAGGGACATCTATAATATTTTCAACAATAAATTTCAAGATAAATTGGGGGGTGGGGAGAGTTAAACCTAGAATCACCATATGATTCAGCAATTCCCCTTTTGGGTATATATACACAAAAGACAGAAGCATCGATCAGATGCTCAAACCTCAGAGGGAAGGTAGGGGAGGGTGGGGGTCAGGGATAGAGGTCAACCAAAGGACTTGTATACATGCATATAAGCATAACCAATGGACACAGACCCAGGGAACTGAGTTCATGAATGGGAGTGGGGTGCGGGGCAATGGAGGAATTAGGACATATATGTAATACCTTAATAAAAAACTGTTGAAATAAAAAGAAAAGATTTGAAAGCAAGGACTCAGTCGAACACCAGTGTTCATAGCAGCATTATTCACAATAGTTGACATTAGAAACAACCCCAATGTGTTTGGAGAGATGACTGGATATACAATATGTGGTATATGCCTACAATGAAATATTTAGCCTTTAAAATGAAGGAAATTCTGAGATGTGCTACAACATGGATGAACCTTGAGGATGTTATACCCAACATAACATAAATACTGTATAATTCCACCTTCATGGGGTACTTTGCTTCGAATAGGTAAATTCATAAGGACAGAAAATATAATAGAAGGTAAGGGAAGGAGAAAGGGGGAGTTGTTGAATTGGCAGTTTCTGTTTGGGATAATGGAAAAGTTCTGGAAATGGATAGCATTGAGGTTACACAACTTTATGAATGAATGTATTTAATGGTACTGAATTTGTACACCATAAATGGTTAAAATGGTAAATTTCACATTATGTATATTTAACCACAATTAAAAAACCCATAAAATACCATGAAATAATTTCAAGTAAGTGATTGTTAGGCATGCTAGTGAAAGTTGAATGGCATTTCCTAGTTTATGTTTTGCAAGATGAAACGGAAAGTTTAGTTTTTCTAAAGATTTTTTTCTGACTGTCTAAGAATGATGAGATCATTAAGAAGCCTGTAGGTTATGAATAGCTCTTCTGGTAATCTTTAGTTTTATAAAGGACATAAGGTCAATACAGGTTGAGCCACGGTTTGAGGACACTTTTGTGGCAAGGCTTCTATCTAGTAGATTTTCAAATTTTTATCTACTCTTTTCTTAAAATTTATTTACACACATACTTTATCTTTTCTTATAATATTTATTATTAATCTGTTTAATTTTATTTTATCTTTTTTAGTTCCCATGGTGCATGTGTTGAGCTGGTGAGAAGATAGTATATAGCTATATGTCATATTTATTTATTTATTTATTTTTAAAATCTTTCCTTTTGAAAGTATTATAGATGTTCCCCCCCCCTTTTTAAAAATATATTTTATTGATTTCTTACAGAGAGGAAGGGAGAGAGATAGTTGGAAACATCAATCAGCTGCCTCCTGCACACCCCCTGGGGATGTGCCCTCAACCCAGGTACATGCCCTTGACCGGAATCGAACCTGGGACCTTTCAGTCTGCAGGCCAACGCTCTATCCACTGAGCCAAACTGGCTTCAGTGTCCCCCCTTTGTTATTGTTCCCTTCTAGCTCACCATAATTCTTATTTAGATACTATTTGTTAATAGGCAATTATTTAGATGCAATTCTTAGATAAGCATTTTGTCTTAATTTTAGGCATTTATCATATCACAGGGTAAGTCTGAAAAAGCCTACAATAAGTTTCTGTTTAGAATTTTATTGAACTTTTTGATTCCAAATGTATACCTCTTTTTTGTTGTTGTTCAAAACAAAGTGAATAATTGTGGTTTTGTCTAAGCATTTTTATATTATTCATTAAAGGAAGAGTCCCACATCTCATCCTGGAGAAGGTGCTGTGGAGACTGTGGAAATGACAACAAAGAGCCTCAAATCTCGTGGAGAAAGTGCTTTGGAGACTGGAAATGACAACAGAGGATTTAGAAGATCACTAAAGTTATTTAGGTGTTTTGATATTCCTTTCATTTTCCAGCATTGTGATTACTTAATTTTTAAAATGTTTTCATTGATTTCAGGGACAGGAAGGGAGAGGGAGAGAGATAGAAATATCCTTGATGAGAGAGAATCATCAGTTGGCTGCTTCCTGCACACACCCTCCTGGGAATAAAACCGGTAACCTGGGCATGTGCCCTCGTCAGGAATTGAACCATGACCTCTTGGTTCATGGATTGATGTTCAACCACTGAGCCACACCTGCTGGGCCAGCATTGTGATTTTTTTTTCATATTCTTAGATCAACTTAGTGTAAAAATGGAACTTGAATCCTTTAATTGAACTTTTTATTGTTTAAACCAGTGGTTCTCAACCTGTGGGTCGTGAGCCCTTTAGGGGTCGAATGACCTTTTCACAGGGGTCGCCTAATACCATGGGAAAACACATATATATTTACATATTGTTTTGTGATTAATCACTATGCTTTAATTATGTTCAATTTGTAACAGTGAAATTGGGGGTCAACATAACATGAGGAACTATATTAAAGGGTCGCGGCATTAGGAAGGTTGAGTTTAATACTGGTTTAAAGTATTACATATGTCTTCTCCACCCATCGACCCCTCCTTGATCACTCCCACCCCCCTAATTACAAGGAGGCATGATTTAAAAAGTCAATATCTGTTTCTTCTTCTCGGGATTGGGAGTATTTACTGAATTCAGACCACCCCCAGAAGGTTGAGTCTCACCTTTTGAACAGATCTTTATGTCTGAATCCTTTGGAAAGTTTCTCAGATGAAGGATGAAGACTTGTCACAGAATCTCAGTCTGGATTCTTCTACACTTCTCTCACATACCTGCAATCTTTTTCCTTCTTCACTGGGTCTCTGAGGAGCCCAAATGGAATACTCTGACGGGAGAAGGAATTCATTCACTTGTTGACCCCCCTTGTTCAGTTGGCAAGGTAAATACCGTGTGCAGAGTGAAAACTTCCAGGAGTGCTCAGGTGACTCAGAAATTGGCCTTAGTAACCCAGAGCATTTTTTGCAAAACACAGAATTGTTTGAAGATATAGGCTATGTAAGGGCTTGTGAGTCATCTTTGTCCTAAGATCAGCAGGAAGCCAGGAAACAGGGTAAACACTGGGGGTGACCCAGTGCATTTCATGTTGACAAGCTGACTGCCTGCACTGTGGTTGAAGGTCTATAACAATACCTGCTATGCTGTAACAATACCTACATTCTAGTAGTGCTTACAGTTCAGAGAATTGCAGTTTAGCTACATAAATTGTCAACAAGGCCAGGGAATCAAGACCCCCATTAGTGATGAGAAAACCTGTCAGAGTGTGTTTCCAAGACCATGACACTTGGTTCGCTGTGGGCTCTGCTTCACTTGTGCTGTGGCCTTCTGTGTCTCTCAGGTTCCTGGTGGATCTGCGTTTAAATGGTGCTGAGACTGCACTCTCACAGCCTGGCCGGCACTCTGTTTCACACTGAATTCTAAAGGTCACACACTTGGGTATTGTGACCCTTGATAATAAAATTGAATGGAATAAAAATATCAACATCTGAGTTAATATTACAGCACGTTTTCTAATTTTTGTGATCTTCCTTGAGATAAAGAAGTTGTATTCTGAGACATGGCACTTTTAATTTTTTTATTTCTCTTAGGACAAATCATTACTATCATGAAAACTGTTTTATAATGAAATGATTTCCAACCCTAATAACGGGCTCTGGTATTTTTCACATATTTTATTTAGTTTTAAAACGTCATAGTGAATTAACTGGTATTTCCCCATTTTCTGGAGAAAATATTGAGGCTCTAGAGATGGTTTTTTGAAGATCAACAGCTAATAGGTAATGGAAGAGAACCGAGATCACAGTGTTTTTACAGTAGTTTCACATGCACAAAATTTGTCTAGCAAAAGTCGTTGAGGTTGCACTTATCATACTGGGCACTGGAAAGTCCAGAAATAGAATAAAGGGGCTCTGGATTTGATTATCTTTTTTCTCATAAGTATGTTTTTAAATGGGAAAGTTCTACTGATGAATGCTAACTGTTGGGGGTAAATATTGGAATACCATCCTAGTTATTTGTATTTTATATGTTCTTGTTGTTGTAGGGACTAAAAATTGGAGTTTTACTTAGATCATTGCTGCAAGGATTACACAATGCTTTTCAGAACAACTGAAGAAGTATGCACACTTGATCAAGGTAAGCATCTGTCATTAAAGGTTTTGTGAAGAGTATGGTGACATTTGCTTGTATTTCTGTTATGTTTGGATTCTATGTCATAAACTCGCTTCTAAACAACATAGAGTACAGCCCAACTGATGGGGTGTCAGGTCCTGTCACTTGTACTCTCGTTATTGAGGTCCCTTCCTTCCTCTCAGCGTCTCTCTCGCTTTCTGTGTGTGTGTGTCTCTGCCTGTGCCACTGACCTGTTATTCTGTCAGTAAGCTGAGTCCACCCCCTTATTCCTTACCACTTTAGTAAATCTTGGTTTTGGTAAGTTGTCCACTTTGTTCTGAGAGTGTGTTGGTCTGAGAAAAGATACGGCATATCCTGCTACTTTATTGTAACTTCTAGACATAAGCTGTCTAGTCCCATGAGTGGGATAGATTTCCACCTTGACATTCCTGATACGACGATTCTAGTGTGAAGCCATCAAGGTTAGCAGCAAGAGTACTAAGCCACATTCACTTCAGGGCCTCCTCAAACCATGTGTTCTCTGCAACCTGTCAACCTCTAGTATCACCAGGTCCGGAAGGACCTGGGCAGCCGGAAGGATCTTTTGAAAATGTAAATATAATCATGTCTCTTCTGAAGACTAACAGTGGTCTATAGCCTTTAGAAATGAGTCCCAAATCCTTAGCGTGTCCGTCCAGGCCGTCCATGATCCGACCTTAGCTTCTTTTGCAGTCCTGTCTCTCCCTCACCCCTTTTCTGTGGTCACACTTTGAGATCCTCATTGGCATCACACTCTGCCAGCCCAGCAGAGCTGTGCCATGCCCTGTGTCCCAATGTCTCCCTCTGGAGTCGGTGGAAGGCTGGTGTACATTCCGGAATCGCCCATCTTTCCCCTGTCCTGCTCTCTGCTCCCATCGGTTTTTGTTTTTGTTTTCGTGTTTGTTGTTGTTGTTGTTTTGCAATACCATGAAATGCTACAACCTTGTCCACTCTCAGGAGTTTTAAGGATCTCATTCAGTGTGGAAGCTGAGAATTATAAGCAGCAGAATAGTGATGATGCTAACAGTAGGGACTTGTCTTTCACACAAAAGAACAAGTCCACAGGTAGGTGGATCCAATATTGAATTCAGCTGCTCAGTGATGTCAGGGTAGGCTCCCAGCATCAAGGAGAGGGAAAAAATCCTCTGCTCGCTATTGTGCTTTATATCAGGGAGAATCCTAGTGTCTCAGAAATCAACTATGAAACTCTGGCGTGAACCCTTGGGCAGAACGGGCCAAATTGCAAGGGACATGGGGCAGTTTAGTGTCAAAGTGCTCCTGAAGGAGGTGCCTCAGCCCAGGAGGAGGTGGTGAGGGGAAGGGCAGTGGGGACCTGTCGGATGGAGAACTTCCTGTTTCTACTGTGATCACTAAGGGCCCCGTACATTTCTTCTCTGTGGACTTGTGGAGGAAAGGTGTCCCGAGACTCAGGGATGACTGTTTCACAAAGGTTTCCTAGTGTTTTGAAGTACCCTGTCTCATAGGGTCCATATTATCAACATAGAACTGGTTAAACATATATGTTTTTATTGATCTCAGAGAGAGGAAGGGAAGGGGAACAGAGAGAGCCGGGGGTGGGGGTGGGGGTGGGGGTGGTGAGGAGGCTGGGGAAGGGGAGAGAGAAACATCAATGATGAGAGAGCATCATCAGTTCCATAGCCCCTAGCGAGCAACCCGGTACGGACCCTGACTGGGAATGAAACGGGGATCTCTTGGTTCCGGGGTCCACGATCAAGCGCTGAGCCACGCCAGTCCCGCAGCCACATATACTTTAAAATGAAAATTTTTTTAAATTCAAATTTAGTAAAACTTAAAATTCACTGAGACATTTAGGTTTCTCTTGTTGGATACCTGAGGAGTGTTGGCTTGGTGTATTGACCAGCTGGTTTTCCTTGAAAGCAAATATGAAATGAAAGAAAGGAAATGTGTCTCCCCTCAGAGCAAGAGTGCTCACATGAGAAGTATGAGCTTTGGAAGATTGGGCCACAGCACTGAATGAATCCCTCTTGCACAGCGTGCCTCCTTTTGAAATACTCACCAGTGGCATTCCTTTGTCCTTTTCTGCTTAGAATTTTCTGACATGGTGGTTTTCATTTTAATTATAGATTGTTCCAGTGGTGGTGTCAGTGAACTATGGCCCCTCGGGTAGAACCAGGGCTGTGTACCTTGTTTCCGTACTGTCCTGTTCCAGTGGAACCATTGCCTCTCCCTAAGCTGAGTTTGGTGAGTTAAATTCTGGGCTCACGGAGGAAGGGAAATGATTCAGGAAGTGTTTAGTGGAGGGAGTTGTTTTGAGTTACTCCTATTGCAACCAAAGCAATGCTCTTGCTATCCCTAGTGATTTTAGATATGGTTAATAGCTAGTCTTTTGTTTGTTTCTGGCCAAATAGGAAATCCAGCTATACAGCGAGGGAAGTAGAATGCCCCCCATTAAGTAATTTTTCCTTTCATGAGACCATCTCAAGATACAAATTGGCACTTGGGAAAGTTTAGAAAGATATGATTGAGTCTGGCCAGTGTTGCACGGTGGTCGAGCGTCCGTCTGTGAAGCAGGCAGGAGTGCACAGTTGGTTTGATTCTGGGTTAGGGCACAGGCCCGGGTTGCAGACTGGATCACCAATAGGGGTCCTGAAGGAGGCAACCTATCCATGCTTCTCTCTCATCGTTTACATTTCCGTCTCTCCCTTTCTCCCTCCCTGAAATCAATCAAAGTGTATTGTTAAAATATATATTGAGTCTAGCACCGGCTGATGGGGCTCATTGGATGGGCATCTCCCCTTGCACTGAAAGGTTTCCGGATCAGTCCCAGGGAGGGCACGTGGCAGGGTTTTGCGGTCATTTCCATGTCGGTGGTGGGCAGGAGGCGGGTGGTACACCTCTCATCTGTGTTCTCTGCCTCTCCCTTCCTCTCTCTACTGTCTGTCTATATCTTGGAGATATGATCCTTGTGTCAAGCAGAACCTATACATGAAGCAAAATGAGAAGAAACTGTCACTTCTAGTAGGTTAACTTCTGACAGTTCACCAGTGTGAACATTCTGGTGTATATATTTCCAGATTTTATTTCCCCATTTTATCAGTGTATACGTAGTTATCAGAAGAAATTAAATGTTTCAAAACTTATTTTAAAACTGTATTATACAGTGAGCACCTTCCATGTCAGCATATATGTGTACGTGGGTGTGTGTACGTGTGTGTGTGTGTGTGTGTGTGTGTATGGAATTATGTATGTGTACTTGAGAAGACATGGTCTACACGTGTTTTTAATAAACAGCCTCATTTATTCAAAAGGAGTATTTAACTGAATGGGAACTAGTCTACATAAATAGGTAGGTACTTTTAGAAATTATCCTTATTTACTATTATAAATGTACAGTTGGAATGTATTCCTCTGAATTATTTAAGATAATCGCCTAGAACTCTTCTGACAGCATGAGAGAAGGCTTCCAGGGTAGCCAGTAGCTGGCTCCATAATGGCTTCAGGTACTGCCTCGGGCCAGGCCTGGCAAGGGCAGGGCCTCTCATTGGATCAGGCTCTGGCCCCTGAGGAGGCCCTTCCTCTGCCTCCAGAGAGCTCTGGAGCTCTGGACGTGGACCTGGAGCAGGAGAAAGAGACACATTGACTCACACTCCTGGCTTTCCTGTGACTTAGTGCAGACAGGAAAGATGCCACCGCCTTTAAGGGAACTCCAGCCCATGAGCCTGCCCTCCCCCGATGATCTGCCCAGATGATCATTCCGCCTCACCTTGTTGAGTTGCCTTGGTGGGCTCAAGGTGCTGCAGCGCCAACCATAGATTTGGGCGTGGCCCACCAGGTGTGAGGCAGGGGAGTTGACGGGCACCACGGCCTGCTCTACCTCGAAGCAGGCGAAAGGAAGGGGCTGCCCCAAACCCTGGACCTGGTCCACCCAGGTCCCCACCATGGCAGCAAAGGCCCTAGAGAGATGCAGGTGGGCAGCAGATTCTGAGTCCTGGTCTTTCCTTCCACTCTGCCCTCCCATGGCACACTTGTTTAGATCTGAGCCTCTATGCAGGCCCCCCCTTGCCCACCCAGGGGACAGCCCCATGCCACCCCCGGCCCCAGTGTGGCTGTCCTGGTTGTAGCAGTTGTGGGATCCAGCAGGTTCAACATGGAGTCTGTGTGAGACTCTTCTTCCCACTGGCAGCTCTCCTGAAGGTCCAGTGCACTGCCCACCCCCACCCTCCAGGCCCTGGGCATCTGGGCTGAGGACTGAGACAGACTTGTGAGCAGCCTGCTCACCACAGGCCTGTTCTGAGCCTGGCCACCGTGGTCAGGGGAGATGGATATGGAGAAGGGCAGGCAGAGCGGGTGGGTCTGTGGGGGGTGGGAGGGGACTGTGAGGGACAACTCAGCACAGCGTCTCCTCTGGGTCTACAAGGCCCGGGACCCCACCCACTGTCATCTTTAACTCCTGTCCTCCTGGAATAGAAGAATCCAGAGCCCAGGCCTTTCTTGGGAATCAGATGATGTATAAGATTAGGGTTCTGCCAGGCACTCTCCACCCCCCACCCACCACAGTCCCCACGATGCTGACTCTGGGGGCCCTCCTTCTGGACCCGGAGACCACTCACTTTATGACTTGGTCCTGCGGTGTGTCAGCGCGGTCATTGTAAGCATGTGTGCCTCCAGATGGAAAAATCACTCTGATTGCATCAGCCCTGATGGATGGTGGACACGACCTGCGAATGATGGAGAGCGTGACTGCTGGACCCAATGCCCACAACTGAGTCCCAGGGATTGTGTCTGCTTCATTCCTTGAGTCAGGCTAAGTGTCTCCACAAGTGCGTGCCCATTGTCGAGTAAAGAAACTCCAACCAGAAGCATGCCATACATCTGAGTGGGCCTGGGCCCGTGCTCTCCCCAGAAATCCCAAGTGTGGCTACACCAAGTTCCAGGACCGGCTAGGTGAAATCTCACACTGCTTAACAGGTTGCTCTGCATGTGCTTTTCCAACCTCTGATGCCACAGGCCGCTGATGGGTGTGTCATAGTTCTTTTTGTGGGACAGAGTGAAAGAGTTGCCACCAATAAGCGCCGCACATCCAGCTTCCCTGTCTGCAGAGCCAGGGAGCAGGTGAGACCTGCCCTGGCTTGTCCCCACAGTAGTGCTATGAGGTTCCCCCCACAGCAGCCCACTTTCAGAGGAGCATCCTGAGACTCGGGAAGATGTGGTGACGTTTTCATACCTCACAGCTAGCAGTGGGCAGAGTCACGAGTGTGTGCTCACCTAGTTAGAAGCTCGTCCAGGAACCGTTGGGCTCTGGAGCAGGCCAGCGTGGAGACGTGGGGGACGATTCCCCCCGGGAAAGCTGGTACCATGGCCATGGCCACCTTCTCCGAGGTGCCTTCCTGGAGGGCCTGCATCCTGCAGGACTCATGTAGGTTACCAGTTCGCTCAGCTGCACACTGGGTGGGAGAAGGAAGGATATCCCTGTCAGCGGCATGACCGTGAATCCCACAAGGATGGAGGTTCGGAGCTCAGTCGGGAGGTCCCAGCCCCACTGGGACGTGTGCAAGAGGAGGGACAGGAGTGCCCCGGCTGGAGGAGGTTCTAGGCCTTCAAAGTGCCACTGAAGTTCCGTACATGTTCATACAATTGCCACCTTCTCGGCACCTTTCCCCCCTCACGGCCCCCTTCCCTTTAGCTGAGGATCCACAAACCTCCTTGTAGTGATAGTGTATATGAGAGCCCGGGCCCTGTGAGTCCCAGAGAAAGGTCCTCGTTACAGAGATGAGAACACAGAGGCTTGGGAAATATCAGATGCCTGCTCACGGGCATGCAGGTCAGAACTGGGTGCTGTCCCGCATGCCATCCCCTCTCAGGTGCCAGAGACTTCCCTGCTACGGACATGGGTGGAGAGGGTGTGGGGACCTTGTCCCTCCCCAGCGTGGGAACAGTGTACACGGTAGAAATGGCCTGTGAAAGCCTTTGACTTCAAAAGAGAAAGTTATGTTTTATCCTTTTACATTAAAGGGCATTGTCAGACCCTCATTATGGGGATGGCAGATTCCGCAAGGTGGCAAATGCCTGGAGACTGCAGATGGGAGAAAGGCGATCACGGGGCAGCAATCTGACCAGAGGACTCGGGGAGGAGCTGATCCAGGTGATGGGTGTAAAGTGACAGGTGCCTCAGTGTCCCCATGAGGCAATTGCCAGGGCCGGAACACTGTGTTTGAGTTGGACACCTTGACGTCGGCCAGGTGAAAATTTCAATGAGTGAGATTTCCTGGGCCAGGCTGAGAGCAAGGCAGCAGCCATCATCAGAAACTGCTGTTGGCAACGTCCCTGCCACAGCCCTTTGGGCTTGGAATCTGCCTGCAGCCATTCAAATTTTACACGTGCTCGTCCTTCCCCCAGCAGTGGGCGTTCATCTCCAGCTGGGGACATTACATGTACTGAGGCCTGAATTGTGTACCCCTAATCCCATGACTTTGCAACCCCTCGAACTTGATTATGTGTCTGCATTTGAGTTTTAGTCTTCAAGCAAGTCATTCAGGTGACGTGAATTCAGTGGTGTGGGTCTTCATCGAATCTGACCAGTGTCCTTAGAAGAGGAGGGGAGGACACGTGGCAGTGCAGAGGGGAGTCCATGTGACACACAGAGAGAAGACAGCCATCTACAAGCTGAGGAGCGACCCCCTCAGGAGATACCAGCCCCACTGACAGCACCACCTCTCACTTCTAGCCTCCGGAATTGTGAGAAAATGAATGTCTGCTGTTAACACCACCCAGTGCGGCCCTATGTTATGGCAGCACAAGCAAGCAACCTAACACAGTCCATTCCGACACACATCAGTGTTCCGGGCAGCACTGCTGACATGGCAGCTGAACTGCATTAGGCCCATGTCCATCAGCACTGAAAGGCCACATCGCTGGGCAAACGACCTCCCCGACTGGACCAGGTCTGCAAGGACAGTGGAGCTGAGTGCTCCAGAGGATTTGTGGCAAGTGTAGTTTAAGCAACACAAACAGCGAAATGCCCACGTGCTCATGGTCGACTGTGAAGTCACACGACATTTCTCTCTCTGATATTGCTACAAATATGTGAGGAGCGTCTCTCTACCATCCCATGTAGCTCGAGGGGGGCGTGGGTGTCCACATTTCTTTGTCTTGGGGCTGTGGGACACTAGGGAGAGTCCTGGGAGGGTGCCCGGGGAGTCCCCAGATTGGAGTGTGGGTTCTGGGCACTGCCAGGTTGTGTTGGGGTTTTGGGTGTAGAGACCCTCGAGGCCAACTCTCACCTCAGACAGGCACTGGTCTG